>NC_053389.1:749037220-749731643 GCF_905171765.1 Bufo bufo | reverse complement strand
TGGCCTCCACAGTCACCGGACCTGAACCCAATCGAGATGGTTTGGGGTGAGCTGGACTGCAGAGTGAAGGCAAAACGGCCAACAAGTGCTAAGCATCTCTGGGAACTCCTTCAAGACTGTTGGAAGACCATTTCAAGGGACTACCTCTTGAAGCTCATCAAGAGAATGCCAAGAGTGTGCAAAGCAGTAATCAAAGCAAAAGGTGGCTACTTTGAAGAACCTAGAATATGACATATTTTCAGTTGTTCCACACTTATTTGTTATGTATATAATTCCACATGTGTTAATTCATAGTTTTGATGCCTTCATAGTCATGGAAATAAAGAAAACTCTTTGAATGAGAAGGTGTGTAAAACTTTTGGTCTGTACTGTATGTGATATGTAGGCTTAGTTTGCATCATATTTTAGTATATTTCTAAAATATCCATGTGATTGTTTTTTTCATTATTCCAAATAGATTTGCAACGAGTCCTTGAGGAGCCAAAGTTGAGGATGGGAGTGGTAGTTCAAGTAAAAACCGCAAAAAAAAAACAAATGAGCTTCTTTTTTATATTTCTTTATCCAATATCCAAAATAATCAGGAGCAATAAAGTACTGCATGCTGTCATGGCTGTGTCATGGTCTGGTGGTAGTGGACCGTGACAATTTAGCCATGCATGCTTGTTGCCGGTGACAACATGTAGTTTTTAGCATGTTTATACACTTCCCCTTTAAGGTTGTTGTCCCTTTCCATTCAGGTGGGTATGTGGTTAAATTGTGAGCAAGGTGGAGCTGGGTGTGGGCTCTTATAGTACTTGGGCTTGGAGCATGAGGTCAGTGGGACTTCAGCTTCTTGTGGAGCTGGAGTTATGCTGCTATCCTTAACCTTACCATATGTCCAGTTTGAGGGCCACCTTGTTGGACATAGATTGTCATCCCTTATGTATCCTTTATGTTCCCTACCTTACCTGTGTTGATGTTTGGTGTGGGTTTATGTTCAGGGTGTGGTGTATGTCTTGTTGTAGTTTCATGTCTGGTCTTTTGGTGTTGTTCGTCCAGCATGTATGCAAGGTGTTTCCCTGTGTGTTGTGCCTCAGGTGAGGGGGCTCCTGGGTTCCTCGGAGGGGGAACTGCGGTAACCACCTGCCTGTGGAAGTGGGCTCCAGGGTTTCCCCGAGGGGGAACCACTAGTCAGTAGCAGTTGTTGTTTCATGCAGTTGTTGTGGCAGGTAATTGCTGTTGTTCCAGTGTTTGTTGTTTGCGCTGGTTGCTTACCTGCCATTCTGGTTTATGCTACTGTCTGCTCCTTTCTTGTTGCTAGACCTGCTGGAGACTCTGGTTCATCCGTTTCGTGGATGAACAGGTCGTCTCCTAGCCCTAACATTATTAACAGGGATCTCTAGGGTCAGTAGGGCCTGAGGTTCCGGGTATGAGCCCTCCCACTATTAGGGTTTGCTCATACAGTTAGGAGGTCTGAGCTAGGATTTAGGGATGTTTTAGAAAGTGACTTGCTCCCTTTATTCCTGTTTCCAGGCCTAGTGGCATATCCCGTCAACCTACATTGTACGGTGTGGAGTTTCCCCCCACTCCCCACCATGACACATGCATAGGGTCTTTCTGAGGTTCTACACATGTAGTGCCTAGCAAGCATGTATACAGCACGTCATCACATCCGGTCCCTGGCGAGGACCAGAATTGATGGGAATGGGAGCCATAGTGCTGAAATCAGGACAGTGTAAAAAGTTGTGTTTTTTGTTGTAAACTTTAAAGGGACACTGACAGGCCAAAACAGCATATATAGTTAGATATATCACATTACAGGTCTTATACAGTCTTTTAAAAGCATATAAGTATCCCCCCTGTCCACCTTATAAAGAGCGAAATATAAAGTTTTATAACCTGCTTCTCCAGTCAGCAATCTGCCCAAGGGGCGGCGTTTCATGTGAAAATGCGCCCAGCCAGCCTTCCCAACTGCCGTTTGAAGCCCCGCCCAGCTCATCAATATTCACTTTGCTGGGCGGCGGCTAGAACTCTCCCCAGTCCCGATCCTGCGCCTGCGCAATTCAATCCTCCGGGCATCGTTCATGCCCAATCTTCTGCGCCTGCGCCCCGCCGTGCCGTTAGATCGCGCCTGCGTACACACACCAGCCTGCGTCTTCGAGGCAGCTGCAGCAGTAGTATTATAAAGGTGCAGGATGTAAACTGTAGTGAAGGTAATCTTATCAGTGACTGTATTTGTGAGTTATCCCCTCCCTTTTCATCCTCAGCTGTGTCATGTGACCAGCACTCTGATCTCCACCTGACACAGGACAGGAAGTCAGTTGCTTCTCTATTTATTCCTATGAGACTGGCATTGAGGCTCCCATAGGAATACATAGAGAAACTGACTTTCTGTCCACACATAAGATGCTGTGTTATTTGGAAAGTCTTATTGCTGGTCCTATGACACAACTGAGGATCAGAAGGGAGGTTATAACTCACAAATACAGCCACTGGTAAGATGATTACTTTCACTACAGATTGCATCATGAGCCTTTCTAACACGTCAGAGAATACATATTTTTTTGCGGGAGTTCTACTTTAACTTGACTTTCAATGGCTTTTTTGAGTATCAATTTAAAAGTAGTTGGAAGAAGACCACATCTCAATGAAGCTATAGCCCTGTCTGATGTGAACTACTGACCTGTCTGATGCGAACCACCACTTTGCCAGACCTTAACATATTGAGAGGAGCATAGGGAAAACACTGTGTAAAGAATGGCCAGGGCCAAAACCATAATGTCTGTCCTATTGTTTAAGGTCCTTCATGCTATTTTTGTAATTACTGCATTTCTCCTAGGGAAATAATGAAATAAAACTAAATTACAATTCATTTTCTATAAGAAGGTCAGGCTCAAAAAACGTTTGCGAAATGACTATAATTTTCACCATGTAACAGAAATGTGTAAGAGCTGGGAAAAGATAGTTAAACTTGTCTGCTCAACCACCTGGCAGAACACAATGTAAGAGCTCACGAGGGTCAAATGCTGCACTGAGCCCCTCAGACTAGAGGGATTTGCTACATGCACAGCTCAGTAATGTTATACTGCCAGCGCAGCTTTGCTGAAAGCAGATCTGCAAACCCAGAAAGCAAGTCTACTGTGCTAAAAAATCTATATAAAATATCTGATAAAAAAAAAAAAAAAAGTGCATCAATCCTGTAAGTCTTTGTGATGAGATGAGTTTACATTCAAAAATAAAAACAAAAAATGTGTGATTGGATGGAACAATACCGCCAGTGTACTGTATGACCCAATGGTTTTAAAGGCTTTCCAGCTTAGATGATAACTTCTACTATAGGTCCACATGGCAGAAGCTAAAGGTTCTCTACTAGCGCTTCATACTGATGATGTGAGGTTCAAGTGATTGTTTCCAGTGAGTTCAATTAGAAAATGAATGGGCGGCACTGCGCATCAGTCGCGGTCCAGGTGCACGGTCGAAAGGTAGATACCTCGATACTTGCAATAGAAAGACCAGCACTCCGTAATTCCAGTGATGAAAAAAAGGTTTCTTTATTCGTCACCCATATGTGACGCGCGTTTCGACACTAGTCTGTGTCTTTATCAAAGTACAGGTGATAACAGCTCAAAACAATATACAAATGGCACCATTTAAATACAATTCAAATAACCCGCCTCCTAGCCACGTCAGTGGTCACATGGCAAGGGGCGGACTAAACCGCCCCCAGCCATGTGATCAGTCACGGGGTCAGAGCGTCATACTGCTAAGCAACCCATCCAAACAGACTGACCATGAGTGGAGTACGGTAGGACATGTATCTAACCCATCTATTATCTATCAGAGCAATCTTTGATCCTTTATACATCTGGTTTACACAATTTGTAAGTAGCGATACATTAAAATTAAACCGTCTCCTCCTCATGTAGAAGATCATATGGTCACGGAAGCAACAATGCCGGTCACATGATGTGTCACATGACACAGCATTGTTACGTCTCAGATCCAAAAAATGTTGGGTCTCATGGAAGATAGGTTGTGCTGCAGTATTAAAAAATCCATGTCAGGTTCAAACATATTACAGAGAACTGAGGTATCCATATTTGGTTACAAAGCAACAGCATGCATAGATACATAGTAACAGTCCACAATTATCTGTTACACACATAGGATCAGAGAAAACTACTCAGTGAATATTCCTTATTGAGGCCTTTGGGGGCAAGCGTCTCAAGTCGATGGATCCAATATGCTTCACGCTGGTGGAGCATCTGGATCCGATTTCCTCCACGTCGAGGTAGGGTCACTTCTTCTAAAATTTGAAACCGCAATTGTGAGATGCGGTGATTTTTTTCTTTAAAATGTTGGGGAATAGGTAGCAAGGTGTTTTCTTTCCTAATTGTAGACTTATGTTTTGCTACCCGGTCCTTCATACGCATTGTCGTCTCTCCAACATAGCACAACCCACAGGGACATTTAAGTAAATAGATCACGAAACTGCTGTCACATGTGAAATGACCCCGAATGGGGATTTGCTGTCCTGTCTGTGGGTGTGCTATGTTGGAGCCTTTGATCATGTTAGAGCAGTGAACACAGTTAAGACAGGGAAATGTTCCCTTCTTAACTGTAGAGAAAGTGAGCTGTCGCTGAAGCATCCTGTCACTTCCTACGTCCGCCCGCACAATCATGTCTCTAATATTTTTATTTCGCTTAAAGCACATCATGGGGCGGTCCCTACCCTACCTCGACGTGGAGGAAATCGGATCCAGATGCTCCACCAGCGTGAAGCATATTGGATCCATCGACTTGAGACGCTTGCCCCCAAAGGCCTCAATAAGGAATATTCACTGAGTAGTTTTCTCTGATCCTATGTGTGTAACAGATAATTGTGGACTGTTACTATGTATCTATGCATGCTGTTGCTTTGTAACCAAATATGGATACCTCAGTTCTCTGTAATATGTTTGAACCTGACATGGATTTTTTAATACTGCAGCGCAACCTATCTTCCATGAGACCCAACATTTTTTGGATCTGAGACGTAACAATGCTGTGTCATGTGACACATCATGTGACCGGCATTGTTGCTTCCGTGACCATATGATCTTCTACATGAGGAGGAGACGGTTTAATTTTAATGTATCGCTACTTACAAATTGTGTAAAGCAGATGTATAAAGGATCAAAGATTGCTCTGATAGATAATAGATGGGTTAGATACATGTCCTACCGTACTCCACTCATGGTCAGTCTGTTTGGATGGGTTGCTTAGCAGTATGACGCTCTGACCCCGTGACTGATCACATGGCTGGGGGCGGTTTAGTCCGCCCCTTGCCATGTGACCACTGACGTGGCTAGGAGGCGGGTTATTTGAATTGTATTTAAATGGTGCCATTTGTATATTGTTTTGAGCTGTTATCACCTGTACTTTGATAAAGACACAGACTAGTGTCGAAACGCGCGTCACATATGGGTGACGAATAAAGAAACCTTTTTTTCATCACTGGAATTACGGAGTGCTGGTCTTTCTATTGCATGTTTCCAGTGAGTATGATGCGTCCTCCAAAAAAAATGAAAGGGAGACTAAGTGGAGTGCCTAAATCTATAAAGCTCTGTTCTCACTTGCACTATGAGCCTCTTAAAGGGATTTATTTGAGGCTTCTATGACTTTTGAAATCCTGATTAGCGCAAAATGATAAGAACCTCAACATAACACCAACAAACCCAATTATTAGTCAGTTGTGTCTATCGTTCCAACATAGCATTTTGGCCTCCATTCTGAATGGACACCATTTTGGGAGTATGAACAAAGTATTAGTTGAATATCTTCTAAGGGGTCAGAAGTAGTCTGGGTTATAATGACAGATTTTTGGATTGCACTTTGGCTCTGGAAGAAACTGTACTATAAGACAGTGTAGAAGTTGCTGTATCAGGGGATATTTACAGAGAGTAGAGCACTTGCCAATCTCCTGTCCCATAGACATGAATAGAGTGGCAAAGCATAGGCTCGACCTCTACTGTAATCATACAGGAAGATTGGCGACTATTCCAAGAGACAGACCCCACCATTAAGACTCTTATCCCCTATCTTGTAGATATGGAATACGTTTAAAGGGAGTCTGTCAGCATTTCTGGCCATGCTAAACTGCTGCCTGCTGTAGTTAAGGGCAGAGGAAAGCAGTACATTTATACCTTTTTTACAGCTTTTGTCATCAGGAGTAGTGTGAATATGAAATTTTATCCTGCTCTCTGAACTGATTTGCTTCTCTCAAAACTGCTGACAGACAACCTTTAAGACCTCTTTCACACGGGCAAGTTTTATGCGAGGGTGCAATGCGTGAGGTGCTCATGTGCACAGCCCCATAGAAATGAAAATCACCGCTCATGTGCAAAGCCCCATTCATTTCTATGGGGCTGTGCACATGTGCGGTGATTTTCATGCATCACTTGTGCGCTGCGTGAAAATCGCAGCATGCTCTATATTGTGTAAATGACCTTTGATGATGTCATTGCGCTCATCACATGGTCCATCACATGATCCATCACATGGTCCATCACCATGGTGATGGACCATGTGATGAGTGCAGTGACGTCATCAAAGGTCCTATAGCCAGGTCCTGAAGAAAGAAGAAAGAAGAGGAGATCCGCTACGCGACCAAGTGGATGGGGTGAGTTAAATTTGTTTATTATTTTTAACCCCTCAATGGACATTTTACTAAGCATTCTGTATTAAGAATGCTATTATTTTCCCTTATAACCATGTTATAATGTAAAATAATAAAATGTACAGAACACCGATCCCTAACTCGAACTTCTGTGAAGAAGTCCGGGTTCGGGTCTGGGTACCAAACATGTTGATTTTTCTCACGCGCGTGCAAAATGCATTAAAACGCTTTTCACTCGCGCGGAAAAATCGCGCATTTTCCCGCGACGCACCTGCATCCTATCCGGCCCTCACACACGATGCCCGTGTGAAAGAGGCCTAAGAATCTGGCATCCTCTTATGGTTCTACACAATTGACCTTAAAGGAAGTTCAATATTGATACTCCATCCTCAGGATCGGTCATCAATATCTGATTGGTGGGGGTCTGACAATCGGCACCTCGGCTGATCAGATATTTTAAGAAGCTGGGGCGCTCTAGTATATTTTAGAG
Organism: Bufo bufo; assembly: GCF_905171765.1. Lineage (NCBI taxonomy): Eukaryota > Metazoa > Chordata > Amphibia > Anura > Bufonidae > Bufo > Bufo bufo. Next base: position 749,724,516 of record NC_053389.1, on the reverse strand, counting down.
CACTTGTGCTTGGTATTGTAGCCCAAGCACATTTACTTGAATGGGATGGAGCTACAAATAGACCATATTTTGACCAATGAACAAGACATCCCCTTAAATCACTGTAAAACCCTATGGTGATCTAAGTTGTGTTTAGAGGAATAACTGAGGGGTTCTATTTGTATGATCATAGGACCCAGCCTTAGTTTTGGTGTTATATGGCCTTGTACTTTAGAAATCTTCCATTTTGCCAGGTTGAATTGCACATTCTACTCATTACTGGATGTTTTAATACTGTAGTTCAGCTTCAGTCTAATTTTCTGTCGCTTTTTATTTTCAATGCTGATTTTCATTTGAGTTTTGGTACTCGACCTATACACGACCTGCTCATGGAGCACTTTGGTGTTCACTCCTGTTATTAACTTTACTATAGCAGGGGGAATGATTTTCATCCTCTTCTACTTGCCTCAAAAAAAATATTTCAAAGGTTTTCTATGACAATATAATTTAATTTGACAAAACTTTTGAAAAATGTGAAACTCCATTAGCGACTTGTTGTACCTGTCTTGTCATACCCATTAGAATAATAGCAGACACTATAATTCTGAAATAACAGAAGGAACGGCCCAGAATGCACATTATGCATTATTTATCAAAGTGTAGCTCCTGGAATAGCTCTCATAAATGGATAGAAATGATAAGTGACATACACAGTAGGAGAAACCTGTTGTCGCAGTTTTTTTGAATTGCCTTATGAAATCCACAGGAGGAAATACAGACCAAAAAAAAGTTTTAAAAAAACAAACATAAAACTGATGTCAGACTGGTAGGAGAACATTGATTAAAAGTAGAGTTTTATGCTATATTTCTTTGGGGAAAATAGGGCTTCTTTGGGGAAAATAGGAGGTCCCATATCTACTGCCCTACCTCTCTCCACAGTGGTCTCCTTTGTAGGAGCTATAGAAACAGATGTTCTTGAGATCGTTGAGAGTTCCAGCACTGAGCTGCATGCCTTTACAGCATATCCTAGGGCAGTGATGGTCAACCTCCGGCACTCCAGCTGTGGTGAAACTATGACTCCCAGCATGCTCAATTCATTTATGTGGAGTTCTGAGAAGTGCCAAGTGTGCATCTTGGGAGTTGTAGTTTTACCACAGCTGGAGTGCCGGAGGTTAGCCATCACAGTCCTAGGGTAAACCACAAATGTATATCATTGGAATAACCACTTTTACAGGAGTTTAATATTAATAATGACCTATCCTGTTTTTGCTCAGGCAAACCATATGTAACGCCCCAGAGTGGCATTACCACCTTTGAACCTCGCTAATGTCTTTATTGGTTAACCTCATGTCATCTTGAGTATTTATTTCAGGTCCAAACACTGTGCATTTCCTATTTTGCAACTGTTATGTTCAAATGTAGTGTGCCTGGTTCACCAGCAGGTGGCAGAAAATATGGCAGAGCTACAGTTAGGTAGAATGGAGCTTTCCATTCCTTTCTAACACCCCTCTCTGTGGAGGAGTGGGCGAGTCCCACTTCCTGCAGGAAGGGTTGGGACTAGTCTCTAGGGTCAGTTTAGCTTACCCCCTGCTAGAGGAAAGTCTAGTGCACCCCATGCTAGGGAAAGGGTGTGCGGCTGGGCACAGTTAAGTTAGGCAAGCCAGCTAGAGCACCTTCGGCTCTGCTGGATATGGAGGCCACAGCTTGAAGCCTCAGAAGCCAGGAAGTAGAGTTCCATGGTACTACTTAAGAGACAGACTACATAGAGAAGTTGCAGAATACAGAAGAAGCAAAGTTATATTGCCAGTCTGTCAGTACAGCAGAGCCAGAAAGCAACAGATGTAGCAGAGTTGAGTTTGTTTTCCTGCCAGAGTGGTAGCTACTCACCCCCATTCCCCTGCAATGTGACCACAAACCGGTCATGTAATGCATACAGAAGACTTCTCCTAGAGTCCTCTCCATTACGTGTGCATGCAAAAGAGTCCTCTTAATGCATTCCATGGCTGGTTTATGGGTGCATAGCAAAGGAATGGGGGGGGGGGGGGGGGTGTATCGACATACAAATTACTGATCTGGAGTCAGCAGTAGGTGTTCTATACTTGTATTATTATAGTTATTAGGACTTGCCGGGGGTCACAGATTCTTGTCAAAGGATTATATCCATCCCAGATTTTTATCGCTAGAATATGCCATAAAAGTCAGATAGGTGCAGGTTCCATCTCCAGAATGGTACCCCTGAATTGAAGGAGAGTACACCACGCACATTTAATTACACACATAACAAAACACAATAATTAATAATCATAATAATAATTGTTTCCGCATAATTGAACATACAGTTCTTATTTAGTACTAATGCCTGCTTTTAGGCCCCTACTTAGTAATCATCCCAATCTAGACCCCAGTAGATGTAATGCCCCACCCCCAGTGGTGCCCTATGTACAAATAATGCCCTCAGTAGTGCCCTCTTCACATATAATACCACCAGTAGTGCCCTCTTCACATATAATACCACCAGTAGTGGCCTATTTAAATATAGTGTCCCCAGTAGTGGTCTCTTTAAATGTAGTGTCCCCCAGTAGTGGTCTCTTTAAATGTAGTGTCCCCCAGTAGTGGTCTCTTTAAATGTACCACTCCCCCCCCCCCCCCTCCAGTTGTGCCTCTTTACATATAGTGCTCCCCAGTAAGTAATGCAGCAATCACTCCCCGGTGGTGCCCCATAGTGTTCACAAGTCACCTCCCCCCACAAAAAAAAAAAAAAGAGCAAAATACTGAGACCTACTGCGCTGGCTCTCTGGTGGAGTGATGACGTTATTGGCGCAGGAGGTTTGCAATGACGTCATTGTGACTATTCTGCACTATAGCACTGCCTCATATGCCTCAGGATAGGTGTCCTTCAGCCTATAAAGCAAAACCACAGGGTACAGGAGCCAATAGTTCCTGTCCTCGACGTTCAACTCTGGTGCTCCCCACGGACCAGTACCAGAGGATGCACAGCCCAGTACTGGTCCACGGCTGGGTGGTTGGGAACCTCTTCCCTAAAGTATATAAAGATTGTGAGTCCTTTCAAGCTTGTGATGCCTTTAACAGGATTGCCTACATAATGTTAAAAGAAAGTCAATTCATTCAAGCCAAAGTAAAATAATAAGGGAAAGACTTATTAAATATAATGGACTTTGTTGGATATAATCAATGAGGAATGTATAGGTTTTTATGTTTGTTTAATAGAGGTCATTAATTCTGCTTGATAGATACATTAATCACACAAACTATATGTGACCATTTGATTTATGCATGTTAAATTTTATTAGGATAGCTACACATCATCAGCAATAATAATTATCTGATGGCTCTAAGTGGAACGTACAGTGTGACAGGAGCTGCAGTGAGAGGCACTTATCCCATTAAGAGTATTGTGTACCTACCTGCTGTAAAACATATCCATTGTGGGCCTTTTATTTAGGATTAACTACTATATTATTGATGGCTTTGGCAGCAGTGTGCGTATCTTCTATTAACTCTGCTGAGGACAATCGTCATTTCATAGCACAAGCATTGGACTGCATAGGAAGGCTTCACCATAAAGGCTCAATATGATTGGTATGTTGATGGTGTGTAGATTCATATTTGTCCGCCTCATGGGCAATTCTTCTTGTTGCCTGGCATACGGAGATCTAGTCATATCATTATTGGCACTTGTACCATATATTTTTTTTTTTATACTGCACCTAGAATGAAGCCTGCTTGCAAAGTATTTGTTAAAGCAGTTATCCCAAGATTAATGTAAAAAATGAAAATCAGACATCATATAGTACATGACAACCTCTTTATAGCTAGAACCTGCCCTGTACCTCACATGGATCCAGAGATCTCCACATTCATTGCTCGGCTAGATTTATATCAAGCTGACAGCTCAAGGGGAGTGTCTTTTCTGCTGCAGCTAAGGGGGAGTGTCTCAGTTCTCCCTATCACAGCTCAGGGGGCGTATCTCAGCTCTCCCTATCACAGCTCAGGAGGCGTGTCTCAGCTCTGCCTATTACAGCTCAGGAGCAGTTGAAGGATTAAACTGAGCATGTGCGACCTTCTTAGTGACTCAGCGACTATGCTAAATTTTTAATTACATACAATTACAAAAGATCTACGGGCTGGTGTGAAAAATGTAGAATATTTTTGTGGGACAATCCCTTTAAAGAAATTCTGTAATTTTGTACACACAGCTCCTATGCATAAAATGTCAGATAGGTACAGGTGCCAACTCTAAGACGCGCTCCTATCTTCAGAATAGGGCCTCCCGAATGAAGGAGAGCACTCTGCACATGGGTCACCTCATCTCCATTCACTTCTATGGGACTTTTATATTATATATAAATATACAATATATATATTGTAGGGGTTTAGCTCTTCTCCGGGGGTGATTCACACAAATATCGTCGCCAGACACCAAGTTTCTGGTCCAAACATCACTTTATTTGGCCCCTCAGCAATCCAAACATAAAAGGTACAAAATAAACACCTGCATGGCTGGGCTCTAACTAAACATATAATATCCTGACTCACCTAAAGTCACAGTTCACACCCTGTGAACTCATGCGGCTTTGTCAGCCAATGTCCCACAGCCTCCTGGCTGTACAGAGCACAGTACGCCCACTGTCTCCAGTTCAGTATTTCTTGTGGGGGATTGGGGCTCAGTAGTCTGCCTGACTATGGCCCTGCGACCCTCCCAGGCGTCGCTGCGTCCCCCAACTCCAGGCTATCTCCCAGCCTTGTGGTCCCTCAGCCTTGCCCAGCTGAGACCACACAGACAGAGCCTCCAGGCCTCTGTCCACAGGTAACACACTACCCCCTTTCTGACACTCTGGGAGGTGCCTTATGCCAGGCTGATTACCTCCAGCTTCTCTCACCTGTGGTGGAACAGGGGTGTGGACCACACTATCCACCCCTTCCTTGCCTCTAACCTGAGTGAGACCTGTCACTGTCTCACTAGATATATATATATATATATATATATATATATATCAGAGTGAACTTGCTTGGCTATTTTCGGAAGTCCAATAGCAGTGAATGTAGAGTAAGACGCACAAGCATGGCCACTCACTGCTCCATCCACCACAGTCCATTCACCGCTAAGGGATTGCTGGAAACAGCAGAATCAGAGCTCAGCTATTTTCAGAAGCCCTATAGTGGTGAACAGAGGGTGGCTGAGCATCCCCCATTCTGGAGAAAGGAGTGGGTACCAAAGATGAAGCCTGCACCTATCTGATATCTATAGCATATCCTAGGGCAGTGGTCGGCAAGCCGCGGCTCGCGAGCCACATGCGGCTCTTTTTATCCTTGAATGCGGCTCTTTCGTGCGGGCTGGCGGGTGGGCGGCCGCGCAGCCATATCGCGCCGCTCAAGCTTGCAAAATGTCCGTCATGCGCCTCCTGCCCCGTCTGTCTGCTCCTTCCACTTTATGAATGAAGCAGGCAGGCGGGGCAGGAGGCGCATGACGGAGGGTGAGATGCAGTGGCGTAGCTACAGGGGTCGCAGCGGTCGCAATTGCGACCGGGCCCCTGAGCCAGGGGGGCCCCCGGCCCCCCCACCGCCTCCTATTCAAAATGTGATCTAACAGTGCCGGGGGCAGTGCGCACGGCGCAGCGCAGTAGGCAGCTCACGTGTGTCAGAGGAGAGTGAGGAGGAGCCGCCCGGAGGCGTGGTTTCCGTGCATCTCCGGATCCCTCCCAGTCAGACACTCAGAAGCAGCAGGCGGCAGTGACTGTGCGGACGTGCGGTGAGTTTTGAATAGCCTCTGGCCGGGCCCTCTACAGTACTTTATAATACAGATGAAGGTCGCAGTCAATGGGGAGGTGTGGAGACTAACGTCGGGGGAAGTTTTAGTAAACAGGGATGAATTGGGATTAATGACTGAACTGTGCTGAGGGAAAATAGCCCTCAAAAATGAACATAGGCTCTGAGGGAAAATGTTCTGTGAGCTGTGGAAAATGTTCTGTGAGCTGTGGAAAATTTTCTTCAAAAATAAAAGTTTAAAAATAATAACCAATGACTATGAGTCTTAAGCAATATGTCCGCCATTACTGCGCGCAAAAAAGTGGTCACCCTCCTTTCCAAGAACACCGAATGGCAAATATCAAATGCCGCTTTCCCGAGTGCCCCCGTGGGCTTCATGTATTTCATGTGCCTCCTCCCTTCCCCCCACTAATACATTACTTTACTTACTGGAGGGCACTTATGGGGGATATCTGTGGAGGGCACTTATGGGGGATATCTGTGGAGGGCACTTATATAGCATCTTATGCTATATATGTGTCATCCACAGATATCCCCCATAGGTGCGTCATCCACAGATATCCCCCATAGGTGCGTCATCCACAGATATCCCCCATAAGTGCGCCCTCCACAGATATCCCCCATAAGTGCGCCCTCCACAGATATCCCCCATAAGTGCGTCATCCACAGATATCCCCCATAAGTGCGTCATCCACAGATATCCCCCATAAGTGCGTCATCCACAGATATCCCCCATATGTGCGTCATCCACAGATATCCCCCATAAGTGTGTCATCCACAGATATCCCCCATAAGTGTGTCATCCACAGATATCCCCCATAAGTGCGTCATCCACAGATATCCCCCATAAGTGCGTCATCCACAGATATCCCCCATAAGTGCGTTTAATAAAAGTAAAAAATTATAAAGATTAAATGAAATAATAATCAAGATCCAAATAAAAGAAAGTACATATAAAAGTATGTAAAAACACACTCTGGGCTCATGCCCACGAATGTAAGGGCGCCGTGCCTGTGCTCTGGACCGCAAATAGCGGTCCGTCCGCAATGCACGGACACAGACCATGGGGCAGCTGCATGAGGATCGCGGACCCATTCACTTGAATGGGGTTCACGATCCGCATCCGACTGCCCGCACCGCAAAAAAGTAGCGCATGCTAAAGTGAATGGGTCCATGATGCCAGTGTACCAGTGAGGACTATTAGGGCTCATGCACACGACCGTGTGCCCGCCGTTGCCATATTGCAGGTCTCATACGGCGGGTCCGCAATACACGGGCACTGGCCGTGTGCAGCCCGCATCATGGACCCATTCACTTCAATGGGTCCAGGATCGGGGATATGAGTGCTACAGTGTGCTTCCGTGGTGCTTCTGGCTGTGCCTCCGCACCGCGAAAAAGTAGTGCATGCGCTACTTTTTTGCGGTGCGGAGGCACAGCCAGAAGCTCCACGGAAGCACTCTGTAGCACTCATATTCCGGATCCTGGACCCATTGAAGTGAATGGGTCCTTGATGCGGGCTGCACACGGCCAGTGCCCGTGTATTGCGGACCCGCCGTATGAGACCTGCAATATGGCAACGGCGGGCACACGGTCGTGTGCATGAGCCCTAATAGTCCTCACTGGTACTGTTGACGCAATATTTTAGGTTTTAAAAATGTGGCTCTCCAAAGAAATTTCAATCGTGGTTTTGGCGATATTTGGCTCAGTTGAAAAAAAAGGTTGCCCACCACTGTCCTAGGGATATACTATCATTCTTGAGATGGGACCCCTTTCACTTGCCATTTAACATGTTAAAAACAAAGTTGTAACAAACTTTAAAGGCTATGTACACCTTTGGAGGCAATTTTTGTTTATGACTGCATTTTACTCATTTTTGGCTAAAAATCATATTTTCAAAAAAATGCCCCCAAAGGTGTACATAGCCTGTAAATTGACAGAATTCTACAAAGACCTTTGAAAAGTCATGTATTGCTACCTTCCATGGGAGAGAGTCGTGGCCATGCTGTTTGTATATATTAGACGATGGCTGTCCCTATGGATTATTATTAATGGTGTGATGCTGTGGCCTCCAGCATTAAAGTAGAAGTGTGACTTTTTAATCCTGACTTCTGATACTAAAGAAGTGACTGCTGATCCTGCCCCGGGGTGCACAACACAAGGTGAAAGGTGATTTCCATTAAACAAGAGCTGTCAGCCTCCTGAGAAGGATTAGCGATCAGTATGAAAATGGCAAGATTTCAGGAATGTTTTCATAGTAAGACAGAAAAGTAATAAAAAACCTCACAAAATGTAGGACGTTTACATTTGATAGATTCCCTTTTAATCTATTGTAGGGATATAAGAGTTTGAAAGTATGTCAGTTCTTCTTTACGGAAGGTCATTAAAGGGATTGCTTGAGTTATAAAAACTTTCTCCAGTGCCCCAAAATGTGATAAAATAATAAAATAACATACACTTGATAAAGATAATCTGTCACCACTGTACCTCCATAGCAATCCAAATGACTGATGTGCACTTGCCGGCAGATTCAAACGCAGTTTGCCCCATCTCGATCGGTGAGCCCCAAGCAAGAGAAATCGATGCATTTACTATATGCAAATGATGAGCTTGGTGCAAGGAGGGTGTCATCCTTGCACCTTGTCACACCCAAAGCTCCGCTCCCTTTAGACTACTTCCACATTTACATTGTTAATTCTGGTATTGAGAACTCTATACTGGAATTAAACGGATCCATTCTAATTTTGCACAACAAATCCGTCACTAAATACATTAAAAGTCAATGGGGAGCAGATCTGTTTTTTTTCTACTCCGACTCACTTTCGACTCACCATTGACTTACGTTGTTTTCAGTGATGGATCCGTTTTTTTTCCCGTTTTTATGACCAGACACAAAACCGTAGCTGGCAGCGGTTTTGTGTCTGGTCACAAAACGGAAAGCACTCACAACGGAAGACATCCTGATGCATCCTGAACGGATCTATTCACAATGCATGAGGATAAAATGGAAACGTTTTTTCCAGTATTGAGATCCTCTGCCGGATCTCAATAGCAGAAAACAATAGCACAAGTGTGAAACAGGGGTTAGCTGTTTGCCATTCACCACAGTGACAGGGCCTGTATTCTTGCTACTGCGCAGTCACCTCAGGAATCAACGCATGTGCAGTACAGGCCTGATGCTTGCTGGGCATAAGGAGTCTGTACTGCACATGCACTGATGATGTTGTTATACACCAGGAAGACACGGACATGCAGTTGTATGTCTTTTCCAGGTGTAGAGCAACGTCATCGTCGCATGCACAGTACAGACTCCTTCTGCCCGGCAAGCACTGTACTGTGGTGAGCCAATCCCCGAGACAAAGGTGTGAGAATATAAGGCCAGGTCAGATTACTTCTCCACTGCTTTAGCTCTCGTTGCACCAAGCAGGTCATCTACATATAATAAAAGCATCAGTGTCTCTGGAATGGGGCCTTCGATTGAGATGGGGCAAACTGTGAATCATAAGGGAAAAGCACATCTGAAAAGTCATGAGTAGGGTTATTGGCTACGCTCGGGTCCACTACCCCATCATTTAGCTAACTAACCTTCCCCATTTCCTCTCCCAATAACCACACACAGCCACTGTTTGGATTAAATCGGCCACAGCAGCCGTCTTTTATTAAATAATATAAATAACATGAATAAACATAACACTTGATATAACAATGACATATATATATAAATATATACATGTCTAACTGACGAGGGGGGTCCTAGAAGCCGCCTAACTGCACCTTAAACGACCACAAACCACCACGGCAATTCCATCTTGCCCCCAGCCGCGTACCACAAGCTCGGGGACACCAACTGACGGACGCCATACCAAGCCAACCAGGTGCCCCAACTCTGAGAGTCCAGCCCCACCATTGAGGCCCTCTCATTCACCGTTACCATCCAGTAGCCCCAGCTTCTATGACCTCCCCCCGCCACGACTGCTGCGACAAACGCAACACTTAAAGACACACTCCGTCCACCACCCCTTGTCCATTTTTTTTTTTTTTTTTAATACATTTATTTATTTATAAAATACACATTTTTTTTTTTTTTTTTTTTATATATGCATCCCCTCTATAATATACCGTTGCCGCCCTGAAACATCCAAGTACACACTACGGGAGGGAGGGAGGGAGATGCTGGCTCTCTGCTCCTAAAATGGCGGGCGCTGACCTGCCTCACCACTACTTCAGCCTGCCGCTCCCCGCCCCTTTCTAGCTCCTCCCCCCTTTTCCTGCACTCATCCACTTAACCCTTACCTTCCCTGACCCTTGCTCACAAAACCCCTCATGCCGGCCTCCCCTGAAGCGTGCCGCTTCGTCCGGCCTCACTTGAGTAGGGTTATTGGCTACGCTCGGGTCCACTACCCCATCATTTAGCTAACTAACCTTCCCCATTTCCTCTCCCAATAACCACACACAGCCACTGTTTGGATTAAATCGGCCACAGCAGCCGTCTTTTATTAAATAATATAAATAACATGAATAAACATAACACTTGATATAACAATGACATATATATATAAATATATACATGTCTAACTGACGAGGGGGGTCCTAGAAGCCGCCTAACTGCACCTTAAACGACCACAAACCACCACGGCAATTCCATCTTGCCCCCAGCCGCGTACCACAAGCTCGGGGACACCAACTGACGGACGCCATACCAAGCCAACCAGGTGCCCCAACTCTGAGAGTCCAGCCCCACCATTGAGGCCCTCTCATTCACCGTTACCATCCAGTAGCCCCAGCTTCTATGACCTCCCCCCGCCAACAACGCGCAGCTTGACAGCCCTTAAGCTCGCGCGTTCCGCCACACCCGGAGGGCTGTTTCAATACCTCCCTGCAAGTCCAGTGACCACAAATCAATGCCCACCGCATTGAGGTGGACTCCATCCTGTCTCCAAAAGCCTCCTGTTCCTGCTTCCAACTCGGGGTGCCTCACCACCACCGCCCCATGTTTGGCACAGAACCGCCCAATCACCCTGTTCAGCTTAATCCTAGCCTTATTCAGCCTTTCAACCGATCTCGCCTCCCTCCAGACCTTCCTGGGGACAATGTCCGACCACACAGTGACAACTGACGGGAAGAGGGACCACAAACGCAAAAAATCAAAACGTATATCCCTGATCAACTCTCTGCAAGGTCGGACCCCTAGGTCATTTCCCCCAACATGCAACACCAAGATATCTGGGACTCTATCTAACCTGGCTTGCCGATGAACCTCCTGCAAAACATTACCCCACACCATACCTCTGCGTCCGATCCATCTTACTATGGCTGTCCCCCGATCAAACCCCAGCTGCCGCCCATTCTGCCGAACATCCGCTCGTAATGCCCCCCAGAACACGAACGAATGGCCCAGGATCCAAACTAATAACGGGGCATCACCTGAAAAAAGAACGAGACAAACATGGTTAGACACAGCCTTAAACTGCCCCTAAACGCACATACAGCCGAAAACGCTCCGACTCCCACCTCCCAATACGCTTAATCACTTCATCTCGCACCCCCAAGCGAGCAGCCTCCGTGGCAGCACCTATCCTGAAGGAATGACCCGTAAACTTGCCAGAGTCCATTCCTAGATTACGCAAACATTTCTTGAATACCGCTATAAATTGAAATCGTGATAAAAAGGAGCCATCCTCGTGTCTGAGAATCGGTCCTGCCGCGACCCCTGCCCTTCCTTGAAAATCCCGCAAACACCGTACTGGACACAATAGACATCCCGGCACCTCAAACAATGAGACTAAATGACCCCTCCCCTCCTGATCCGTCTTTGAAAATCTCAGATAAATCAGCACCCTGTCGTCATATAACGTTACATCCTCACTCCTCAGACCCCCTTCCCGCTGCACACTTGCACACACTAACTCCCCTAAACGAAAGGCTCCGAAAAAAGCCAGAGCAAAGGCTAGTCTAAATAAGCTCACCTCCCAAGCCGAGCGACACACTCCAGCTACCTGCTCCCCTAACTGTAACAATAACGAAAAGGACACCGGTAGGCGGGAATCTTTGACACGCTGAAACCTTCTATAACCCTTCAAAATTTGTCGGACCAAAAAGGACTTAGTAATGTCCGGGGAATTCCGCAACTTGAATCCGAAAGCCAAGCCCGCCATGCAACCATTGATCTTGGCAACCGACCAACCTTGATCCTTCACGTGGCCAATGAACAGTAACAACGGAATTTCCCCGTCCAGTACCTCGACCCCTAGGTCATTACACCACTGCTGCCACCTACTCCAAGCCCTATCGTACATCCTCCACGTGCCTTCACTCAATGATGCCTGCAACAGACAAGCTACGGTACCTCCAGGATCTCCCACAACGACTCTGGACACACCAATCCGACCTGACTCGCCTCCGGGGCCAGCTGGCGAAACCGCTCCCACTGAAAACGAGAAAGTGCGTCAGCTATACAGTTAGAGGAACCAGGCACATGCACCGCAAACACCCAAGCATTAAGGGACAAACACCGGAGAACCAACTGCTGCAATAGGCAAATAACTGGGGGGGAAGAAGCCGTTACCCTGTTGATGGCTTGCACAACTCCCAAGTTGTCACAATGGAAACGAACCTTCTTGTGCCGAAACTTCTCCCCCCAGAGCGTGACTGCCAACACAATGGGGAAGAGTTCCAACAATGCCACGTTTTTTACCCACCCTTTTCGTACCCAGGACTCAGGCCACCGACCCGCACACCACTGCCCTTCACAGTACGCCCCAAAACCCGCTCCACCCGCAGCATCCGTAAACAATTCGAAATCAAACGCATCAACCACCCCCCCCATAACTAATGCTCTGCCATTAAACTGTTTTAAAAAGGAATCCCAAACTTTCAAATCCCCTTTCAACTCCCTGCCTAGTCTAATAAAATGGTGGGGAGACACCACCCCTCCTGTCGCCGAAGCCAACCTCCTACTAAAAATGCGGCCCATAGGTAGGATTCTGCATGCAAAATTTAATTTGCCCAACAAAGACTGCAGGTCCCGCAGACGAATCTTTTTTGCTGTCAATGCCGCCGCCACCTCTGTTCTTAAATCTGACACTTTGTCTACTGGTAGCCTACACTCCATCCGCTGTGTATCTATGACAATACCCAAAAAACTTAGCTCAGTAGCCGGCCCCACCGTTTTGTCCACCGCTAACGGGACTCCAAAACACTCAAAAACAGACTGTAATGTGGATAACAACAACGAACAAACCCTGGATCCCCCCGGCCCCAAACACAGGAAATCATCCAAATAATGAATGACAGAGTGACAACCTGATTCCTGAACCACCACCCACTCCAGAAAAGAACTGAAACGCTCAAAATATGCACACGATATTGAACAGCCCATTGGCAAACACCTATCCACAAAATAAGCGCCATTCCAAAAACAACCCAGTAAATACAAACTATCCGGGTGAACTGGCAACAACCGAAATGCCGCTTCAATGTCACATTTTGCCAACAGGGTACCCGGACCCAGCTTCCTTACCCACTCCACAGCCGCATCAAAGGAGGCATAAACCACAGAACAAAGTTCCGGGTCAATGCCCTCATTGACCGACGCACCCTTAGGGAATGATAAATGGTGGATGAGCCTAAATTTATTAGGCTCCTTCTTAGGGATCAAACCCAAAGGGGAAACTCGCAAGTTACTGATGGGTGATGTAACAAACGGACCATCCATCCTCCCTAGGGAAACCTCTTTAGCTAACTTTCCTGTCACTATGTCCGGGAACTGCAATGCCGAGCGCAAATTCTTCCGCTTCTCTAAGACTGGTAACGGGTGTGAAGGTATATGAAAACCGAACTTAAACCCTGAATACAAAAATTCAGCTAACTCCTGGTTCGGATATCTATTTAGATGCCCCACCATCCTTTCCACTCGCACTGGGGTCTGCCCCTTTTGCAAAACTATCCCCCCCCCTTTGTCTACCCCCTCTAAAACATCTGCTAGCCCCATGGCCCCCGCCACACACGGAACATTCATGCCTAAATTTGCATTTTTGGCCGAATTTGCAACTTCCCTCATTGAAAAGGAAGCAGTATCCTCTTCCAACTGGGGGCGTCCCTGTACCTTGCTGTACCCCAACCCCTGACTCACTCCGAAAGGACTGACCACTCCTACCTGGCGCTGTCACCCTCATCCATAACGCAATGTCCTTATGGTCCCATCTCATATTAGGACGGACCGCTTTCCTCTGACGAAACTGCTCGTCATACCGTAACCACCCGGAACCCCCATACACTCTATAGGCTTCCCCAATAGCATCCAGATAGCAAAATAAAGGGGAACAGCATTCCGGACTCTTCTCCCCAATCACACTTGCCAAAATAGCAAAGGCCTGTAGCCAATTACTAAATGACCTAGGGATAAGGCGATAGCGACGCTTATCATCATCCTCCTTTCTTACTCCATCCTTTTTTACCACATCAAGGTTGAACCGCTCCAACGGAAGCAGTGAAAAAATTTCTATATACTCTCCCTTCCAAATTTTCTCACGCACCTCCGTTTTCAAATGCGCTCCCAGGGGACCCTCAAAGCAAACATACACCTCCCCTTTTGCGGCGTCATCTAATCTGGGCCTATCCTCCTCACCTCCCGCCTGCGTCTGCACTGACACTGATTCGGCTACACCCGTGCTATTGGCCACTGCTACATTACTATTGTTAGCGGTCGCCGGTACATTGCTATTTTCTGCCCCCAACCCCCACGCTGCTAAGGGGGTAGCCCCCGTTGCCCCCCTATCCTGACTAACCCCAGCTAAACCACACAGCAAGCGCCCCAAACCACCGATAATAGCACTATTGCTCCCCCCCGCCCCAGGCGCCACATTAAATATAGATAACAGTGTTCCCAGTGATGTCTCACCTAGCTGCCCGGGTGCTGTGAACCCGGCAGCCGCAGGTCCTGATTCCTGACGGACGACTCCTGGATCCACGACGTTCCTTTGATGGGTACTTGCGCTGTTCGCCGGCAGCACCCCAGCCGGATCACTGCTGGGTGCGTTAGGGATGGCTCCGGGACGCCCTCTGTCCTCAACGGTGTCAGGACCAGTAGCGAACTGTCCGCCCTCAGGAAATGGCCTGCGCAACTCCCTGTCCTCCATATAAGCATCTGCACGCCTGTCTTCATGCCCAAAAGGCCTGCTCTGGGGCGGGGAGCCGTCCAGAACAGCCTCGTCCTCCTCCTCTGTAAGAAGCGCATCATGGCAAGGCCTGCGCCCGTCCCTGGCACCTACAGGCGCAGCCTCGTGTGCCACTGAAAGGGGCTCATCCTGTAAGGGCCTGCGCCGGGCCGCCCTGGCCGACCGCGCAGCCCCGCTGCTGCCTCTGCTGCCACTACCTCTCCCACGCTGAGCAGGCCTCCGACTCCTGGGGACAGGAGGGGATCCTGCAGAACCAGGTCCTGACTCCCCTGTTGCTGGCGCGATGGGCTGAGGGGAAGGCCCCACAGCCTCTGGAGGGTCCCGCCGGACATATGGATTCCTCCCACGCCGGGAGGCCGCAGTAGCCTTAGAATGCTCCCGGCGTGGAGGGTCCCTTGTGGGGCTCCTGACACGGCGCCGGACCCGGGGGGGTAAATCAGGGCTCAGGCGCGCCGGCGGCCGTACCCGCCGCGGCCGTGTAGCTGCTGGAGTAGGGCTAGACGTACCCACCTCCGCCCCCCCTAGCAATGCGGTCACCTGCTGCTCCAGCCAGTCGCTGCCCCTGGTGTCCGCCGCTTCCCTCAAGCGCCGCAGCATCACCTCCACTGCTTCTGCCATTGCTGAATCCGATGCTGCAGTTCAGAAGATGTTGGCTCTCTGCCAGATGCTGGCTCTCTGCTCCTAAAATGGCGGGCGCTGACCTGCCTCACCACTACTTCAGCCTGCCGCTCCCCGCCCCTTTCTAGCTCCTCCCCCCTTTTCCTGCACTCATCCACTTAACCCTTACCTTCCCTGACCCTTGCTCACAAAACCCCTCATGCCGGCCTCCCCTGAAGCGTGCCGCTTCGTCCGGCCTCACTTTAGGGTTACTGTAGAGTGTAGAGGTTAGTGTTGGGCTGCATGCTCTGCCGAACACTAAATTTACTCGAGCATCGTGATGCTCGGCACATCGCGGTGTTCAGCCGAACACCGCATGTGCTCGAGCGCGATGCTCGAGTCTCCTCCCCACACGTTTGTTGGCTACTACGCAGCCAATAAACGTGCATGTAAGTACTGCCATTCACTGTAATGCTATAGCCATGTTGGATTGCATTGTTAGAGACCCAAAAGTCCTTTTAAACACTATTGTTGTACCTGCGCTAAATTGCTTGGAATTGTTAGAGACTAGGGATGAGCGAACCCGAACTGTATAGTTCGGGTTCGTACCGAATTTTGGGGTGTCCGTGACACGGACCCGAACCCGAACATTTTCGTAAAAGTCCGGGTTCGGGTTCGGTGTTCGGCGCTTTCTTGGCGCTTTTTGAAAGGCTGCAAAGCAGCCAATCAACAAGCGTCATACTACTTGGCCCAAGAGGCCATCACAGCCATGCCTACTATTGGCATGGCTGTGATTGGCCAGTGCACCATGTGACCCAGCCTCTATTTAAGCTGGAGTCACGTAGCGCCGCACGTCACTCTGCTATGATCAGTATAGGGAGAGGTTGCAGCTGCGACGTTAGGGCGAGATTAGGCAGATTAACTCCTCCAAAAGACTTCATTCTGTGATCGATCTGCAGCTGTGGATCATTGAAGTGCTATTATTGACTTGCTCACTTTTTTGAGGCTGCCCAGAGCGTTTTTAGATCACTTTTTTTCTGGGGTGATCGGCGGCCATTTTGTGACTTGTGGTGCGCCAGCACGAGCTATCACCAAGTGTATTTAACCATCGATAGTGTGGTTATTTTGTGCTATATCCTACATCAGCTGCAGGCTGAGCCTGTGTCACCGAAGTGCATTTAACCATCAACAGTCTGATTATTTTTTGGCCATATACTACATCAGCTGCAGGCTGAGCCTGTGTCACCCAAGTGTATTTAACCATCGATAGTGTGGTTATTTTGTGCTATATCCTACATCAGCTGCAGGCTGAGCCTGTGTCACCCAAGTGCATTTAACCATCAACAGTCTGATTATTTTTTGGCCATATACTACATCTGGTGCAGGCTGAGCCTGTGTCACCCAAGTGCATTTAACCATCAACAGTCTGATTATTTTTTGGCCATATACTACATCTGGTGCAGGATGAGCCTGTGTCACCCAAGTGCATTTAACCATCAACAGTGTGGTTATTTTTTGGCCATATATTACATCAGGGGCAAGTTGAACCTGTGACCCAGCGCCTAAAAAATAGACCTGACATTTCTATTCAACCAAATATGCACTGTTTTAGCTGGTCAAGTTATTTGTAGTGACCGTAAAAGCACACTTTTTGCTCTGGGTTGAAAAAGCATTCCCAAAATTGCCATTCTCAAAATAACTAGTTTCTGGTATTTGAGGCCTACTTGAAATCTATCCCAAAAAGAAAATCTTACATTGAAGGTATTGATAGTGTCATTCAGAAAAACCTAAGACACACTAGCGTGCTGATAGAAGTGTGATTCTGTGATTAAACCTATACCTGTCACACAGTGCAAATAAAAACAGGTCTCACATCTCTATTCAACCAAATCTGCACTGTTTTAGCTGGTCAAGTTATTTGTAGTGACTGTAAAAGCAGACTTTTTGTTCTGGGTTGAAAAAGCATTCCCAAATTTGCCATTCTCAAAATAACTAGTTTCTGGTATTTGAGGCCTACTTGAAATCTATCCCAAAAAGAAAATCTTACATTGAAGGTATTGATAGTGTCATTCAGAAAAACCTAAGACACACTAGCGTGCTGATAGAAGTGTGATTTTGTGATTAAACCTATACCTGTCACACAGCGCAAAAAAAAACAGGTCTCACATCTCTATTCAACCAAATCTGCACTGTTTTAGCTGGTCAAGTTATTTGTAGTGACCGTAAAAGCAGACTTTTTGTTCTGGGTTGAAAAAGCATTTCCAAATTTGCCATTCTCAAAATAACTAGTTTCTGGTATTTGAGGCCTACTTGAAATCTATCCCAAAAAGAAAATCTTACATTGAAGGTATTGATAGTGTCATTCAGAAAAACCTAAGACACACGCTAGCGTGCTGATAGAAGTGTGATTCTGTGATTAAACCTATACCTGTCACACAGCGCAAAAAAAAACAGGCCTCACATCTCTATTCAACCACATCTGCACTGTTTTAGCTGGTCAAGTTATTTGTAGTGACCGTAAAAGCACACTTTTTGTTCTGGGTTGAAAAAGCATTCCCAAATTTGCCATTCTCAAAATAACTAGTTTCTGGTATTTGAGGCCTACTTGAAATCTATCCCAAAAAGAAAATCTTACATTGAAGGTATTGATAGTGTCATTCAGAAAAACCTAAGACACACGCTAGCGTGCTGATAGAAGTGTGATTCTGTGATTAAACCTATATCTGTCACACAGCGCAAAAAAAAACAGGTCTCACATCTCTATTCAACCAAATCTGCACTGTTTTAGCTGGTCAAGTTATTTGTAGTGACCGTAAAAGCACACTTTTTGTTCTGGGTTGAAAAAGAATTCCCAAATTTGCCATTCTCAAAATTGTGGTGAACGGGAACAATGAGGAAAACATCTAATAAGGGACGCGGACGCGGCCGTTCTGCCACAGCCACACGTCTTAGTGAACCAACTACCTCAGGCCCCAGTAGCCAGCAGAATTTACAGCGGTATTTGGTGGGGCCCAATGCCGTTCTAAGGATGGTAAGGCCTGAGCAGGTACAGGCATTAGTCAATTGGGTGGCCGACAGTGGATCCAGCACGTTCACATTATCTCCCACCCAGTCTTCTGCAGAAAGCGCACAGATGGCGCATGAAAACCAAGCCCATCGGTCTGTCACATCACCCCCATGCATATCAGGGAAACTGTCTGAGCCTCAAGTTATGCAGCAGTCTCTTATGCTGTTTGAAGACTCTGCTGCCAGGGTTTCCCAAGGGCATCCACCTAGCCCTTCCCCAGGGGTGGAAGAGATAGAATGCATTAACGCACAACCACTTATTTTTCCTGATGATGAGGACATGGGAATACCACCTCAGCACGTCTCTCATGATGACGAAACACAGGTGCCAACTGCTGCGTCTTTCTGCAGTGTGCAGACTGAACAGGAGGTCAGGGATCAAGACTGGGTGGAAGACGATGCAGGGGACGATGAGGTCCTAGACCCAACATGGAATGAAGGTCGTGCCACTGACTTTCACAGTTCGGAGGAAGAGGCAGTGGTGAGACCGAGCCAACAGCATAGCAAAAGAGGGAGCAGTGGGCAAAATCAGAACACCCGCCGCCAAGAGACTCCGCCTGCTACTGACCGCCGCCATCTGGGACCGAGCACCCCAAAGGCAGCTTCAAGGAGTTCCCTGGCATGGCACTTCTTCAAACAATGTGCTGACGACAAGACCCGAGTGGTTTGCACGCTGTGCCATCAGAGCCTGAAGCGAGGCATTAACGTTCTGAACCTTAGCACAACCTGCATGACCAGGCACCTGCATGCAAAGCATGAACTGCAGTGGAGTAAACACCTTAAAAACAAGGAAGTCACTCAGTCTCCCCCTGCTACCTCTTCTGCTGCTGCCGCCGCCTCGGCCTCTTCTGCTGCTGCTGCCGCCGCCTCGGCCTCTTCCTCCGCCTCTGGAGGAACGTTGGCACCTGCCGCCCAGCAAACATGGGATGTACCACCAACACCACCACCTGCGTCACCAAGCATCTCAACCATGTCACACGGCAGCGTTCAGCTCTCCATCTCACAAACATTTGAGAGAAAGCGTAAATTCCCACCTAGCCACCCTCGATCCCTGGCCCTGAATGCCAGCATTTCTAAACTGCTGGCCTATGAAATGCTGTCATTTAGGCTGGTGGACACACACAGCTTCAAACAGCTCATGTCACTTGCTGTCCCACAGTATGTTGTTCCCAGCCGCCACTACTTC
This sequence comes from Bufo bufo, assembly GCF_905171765.1. Lineage (NCBI taxonomy): Eukaryota > Metazoa > Chordata > Amphibia > Anura > Bufonidae > Bufo > Bufo bufo. Next base: position 749,704,728 of record NC_053389.1, on the reverse strand, counting down.
TCCAAGAGAGCCGTGCCTTCCCTGCACAAACAAGTGTCCGATAAAATCAAGTGTGCACTGCGCAACGCCATCTGTGGCAAGGTCCACCTAACCACAGATACGTGGACCAGTAAGCACGGCCAGGGACGCTATATCTCCCTAACTGCACACTGGGTAAATGTAGTGGCGGCTGGGCCCCAGGCGGAGAGCTGTTTGACGCACGTCCTTCCGCCGCCAAGGATCGCAGGGCAACATTCTTTGCCTCCTGTCTCCTCCTCCTCCTACTCAGCTTCCTCCTCCTCTTCTTCCACCTGCTCATCCAGTCAGCCACACACCTTCACCACCAACTTCAGCACAGCACGGGGTAAACGTCAGCAGGCCATTCTGAAACTCATATGTTTGGGGGACAGGCCCCACACCGCACAGGAGTTGTGGCGGGGTATAGAACAACAGACCGACGAGTGGTTGCTGCCGGTGAGCCTCAAGCCCGGCCTGGTGGTGTGCGATAATGGGCGAAATCTCGTTGCAGCTCTGGGACTAGCCGGTTTGACGCACATCCCTTGCCTGGCGCATGTGCTGAATTTGGTGGTGCAGAAGTTCATTCGCAACTACCCCGACATGTCAGAGCTGCTGCATAAAGTGCGGGCCGTCTGTTCGCGCTTCCGGCGTTCACACCCTGCCGCTGCTCGCCTGTCTACGCTACAGCGTAACTTCGGCCTTCCCGCTCACCGCCTCATATGCGACGTGCCTACCAGGTGGAACTCCACCTTGCATATGCTGGACAGACTGTGCGAGCAGCAGCAGGCCATAGTGGAGTTTCAGCTGCAGCACGCACGGGTCAGTCGCACTGTGGATCAGACCCACTTCACCACCAATGACTGGGCCTCCATGCGAGACCTGTGTGCCCTGTTGCGCTGTTTCGAGTACTCCACCAACATGGCCAGTGGCGATGACGCCGTTATCAGCGTTACAATACCACTTCTATGTCTCCTTGAGAAAACACTTAGGGCGATGATGGAAGAGGAGGTGGCCCAGGAGGAAGAGGAGGAAGAGGGGTCATTTTTAGCACTTTCAGGCCAGTCTCTTCGAAGTGACTCAGAGGGAGTTTTTTTGCAACACCAGAGGCCAGGTACAAATGTGGCCAGACAGGGCCCACTACTGGAGGACGAGGAGGACGAGGATGAGGAGGAGGTGGAGGAGGATGAGGATGAAGCATGTTCACAGCGGGGTGGCACCCAAAGCAGCTCGGGCCCATCACTGGTGCGTGGCTGGGGGGAAACACAGGACGATGACGATACGCCTCCCACAGAGGACAGCTTGTCCTTACCTCTGGGCAGCCTGGCACACATGAGCGACTACATGCTGCAGTGCCTGCGCAACGACAGCAGAGTTGCCCACATTTTAACGTGTGCGGACTACTGGGTTGCCACCCTGCTGGATCCCCGGTACAAAGACAATGTGCCCACCTTACTTCCTACACTGGAGCGTGATAGGAAGATGCGCGAGTACAAGCGCACGTTGGTAGACGCGCTACTGAGAGCATTCCCAAATGTCACAGGGGAACCAGTGGAAGCCCAAGGCGAAGGCAGAGGAGGAGCAAGAGGTCGCCAACGCAGCTGTGTCACGCCCAGCTCCTCTGAGGGCAGTTTTAGCATGGCAGAGATGTGGAAAAGTTTTGTCAACACGCCACAGCTAAGTGCACCACCACCTGATACGGAACGTGTTAGCAGGAGGCAACATTTCACTAACATGGTGGAACAGTACCTGTGCACACCCCTCCACGTACTGACTGATGTTTCGGCCCCATTCAACTTCTGGGTCTCCAAATTGTCCACGTGGCCAGAGCTAGCCTTTTATGCCTTGGAGGTGCTGGCCTGCCCGGCGGACAGCGTTTTGTCTGAACGTGTATTCAGCACGGCAGGGGGCGTCATTACAGACAAACGCAGCCGCCTGTCTACAGCCAATGTGGACAAGCTGACGTTCATAAAAATGAACCAGGCATGGATCCCACAGGACCTGTCCATCCCTTGTGCAGATTAGATATTCACTACTTCCCCTTAAATATATATTATTCTACTCCAGGGCACTTCCTCATTCAATACTATTTTTAATTTCATTTTACCATTATATTGCGGGGCAACCCAAAGTTGAATGAACCTCTCCTCTGTCTGGGTGCCGGGGCCTAAATGTGTGACAGTGGCCTGTTCCAGTGGTGGGTGACGTGAAGCCTGATTCTCTGCTATGACATGAATACAGATTCTGCGCTGACATAAGGCCAGATTCTCTGTTACGGGACCGCTCTCCTCTGTCTGGGTGCCGGGGCCTAAATGTGTGACAGTGGCCTGTTCCAGTGGTGGGTGACGTGAAGCCTGATTCTCTGCTATGACATCAATACAGATTCTGCGCTGACATAAGGCCAGATTCTCTGTTACGGGACCGCTCTCCTCTGTCTGGGTGCCGGGGCCTAAATGTGTGACAGTGGCCTGTTCCAGTGGTGGGTGACGTGAAGCCTGATTCTCTGCTATGACATGAAGACAGATTCTGCGCTGACATAAGGCCAGATCCCCTGTTACGGGACCTCTCCTCTGCCTGGGTGCCTGGGCCTAAATGTGTGACAGTGGCCTGTTCCAGTGGTGGGTGACGTGAAGCCTGATTCTCTGCTATGACATGAAGACAGATTCTGCGCTGACATAAGGCCAGATTCTCTGTTACGGGACCTCTCCTCTGCCTGGGTGCCTGGGCCTAAATGTGTGACAGTGGCCTGTTCCAGTGGTGGGTGACGTGAAGCCTGATTCTCTGCTATGACATGAAGACTGATTCTGCGCTGATATGAAGCCAGATTCTCTGCTATGGCATGAAGAGACTGATTCTCTGCTGACATGAAGCCAGATTCTTTGCTATGGCATGAAGAGACTGATTCTCTGCTGACGTGAAGCCAGATTCTCTGCTATGGGACCTCTGTCCAATTGATATTGGTTCATTTTAATTTTTTTAATTTTAATTTTAATTCATTTCCCTATCCACATTTGTTTGCAGGGGATTTACCTACATGTTGCTGCCTTTTGCAGCCCTCTAACTCTTTCCTGGGCTGTTTTACAGCCTTTTTAGTGCCCAAAGGTTTGGGTCCCCATTGACTTCAATGGGGTTCGGGTTCGGGACGAAGTTCGGATCGGGTTCGGATCCCGAACCCGAACATTTCCGGGAAGTTCGGCCGAACTTCTCGAACCTGAACATCCAGGTGTTCGCTCAACTCTATTAGAGACCCAAAAGTCCTTCTAAGGACTATAGTTGTATCTGGCTGCAGTATATATTTTTAGCACAACCTGAGCTAAGTTGCGTGCAATTGTTAGTGCCACTTCTGATAGTGATACAAACTCTGCTACATCTTTTATTTTACGTCTGCACACCCTAAATATCTGTGACATTTAGCGGAATTGTTTGGCCGCTGGTGACAGCGACATTACCAGCGCTACATCTCCTGTATAACGTTTGCGAATCCTAAATATTAGTGACATTAATTCAGTGTAATTTTTTATTAGGCGCTGGTGACAGCGACATTGCCCCGGATACTATAATTCTGCTGTGACATATATAAACTTATGGAGTGTATATATAACTCCATATGTCTTGTATTTTGATGGTTAGGGTTATTAATATATAATGTATATCTATTCTCCCTCCACTGGTTATTTCTTATATATTGATAGTTACTCTGACATTACTTTTGTATTGAGCCGCCTTGTAGTTCTCCCTACATTTTTGGCACATTAGCGCTTTCCCAGGGACTCACTCTGTTCCGCCCGCCTGTTAGCTAATTGGTGTTACCTTGCCGTGCCTCTGGCCGGATTGGCTGAAAGTACAGGGGCATGTCCGGCGGGGCGGGGTTATTGCTCTTCAAATCTCAGCGTTCTGCGAGCTGCTTCGCGGCCATCATAGCGCTGATTCTGTTGCACACTAACACGCCGCCCCTCAGTTTAGAGGTGGACGGCTTAGGCAGGGTCGTAGGTTCCAGCTAACACGCCGTGCCTCATACTAGAGGATCCGGCTACAGGCAGGTTATCCTATATCTGTCATAGGTTTCAGCTTTAAGCCATACCTCACGGTCTCTAGCGACGGTGCATTTGGCTCCTGATGAAGTGCACTTAGGTGCACGGAAACGCGTTGAGCAATCATTATACGTGGCGGTGCTCCTGGAGTCACTGTATGTTGGCATACTAGCCAATACAGCGACTCTTTCCTGTGCCTCAGCCCAGCACCTCAATCTATTCAGTGCAGTGGTGGCAATGCACGCTGCCACCTACTGCAATTGTTGGAAATCCTAGCACCACAGCTCCTTCGCTCTAGGTTATCCTGCTTTATTTAATCCCACATCGGTCAGCAATATGACCATGTGGGTTTAGCCCCTCAGTGCTGGTGGCTTTAGTTTGTGGGACCCAATTTTCACGCTACTGTCGTACACACCTTTCATTTAGTGGAGCTACCAGTATCTTTATTAAGTCAGGTCCCACAATTTAGTGATATCTACCTTCTCTACCCAGGTAGTAGCTGTCATTTGGGTACATACCCTTCTATTTTATCCTAGTATCTCACTAATAAAGATTTGTTATTTTGTTTTAGCGTTCCTCTTTATATATATATATATATATATATATACACTCACCTAAAGAATTATTAGGAACACCTGTTCTATTTCTCATTAATGCAATTATCTAGTCAACCAATCACATGGCAGTTGCTTCAATGCATTTAGGGGTGTGGTCCTGGTCAAGACAATCTCCTGAACTCCAAACTGAATGTCAGAATGGGAAAGAAAGGTGATTTAAGCAATTTTGAGCGTGGCATGGTTGTTGGTGCCAGACGGGCCGGTCTGAGTATTTCACAATCTGCTCAGTTACTGGGATTTTCACGCACAACCATTTCTAGGGTTTACAAAGAATAGTGTGAAAAGGGAAAAACAACCACATGCGGCAGTACTGTGGGCAAAAATGCCTTGTGGATGCTAGAGGTCAGAGGAGAATGGGCCGATTGATTCAAGCTGATAGAAGAGCAACGTTGACTGAAATAACCACTCGTTACAACCGAGGTATGCAGCAAAGCATTTGTGAAGCCACAACACGCACAACCTTGAGGCAGATGGGCTACAACAGCAGAAGACCCCACCGGGTACCACTCATCTCCACTACAAATAGGAAAAAGAGGCTACAATTTGCACGACCTCACCAAAATTGGACTGTTAAAGACTGGAAAAATGTTGCCTGGTCTGATGAGTTTTGATTTCTGTTGAGACATTCAAATGGTAGAGTCCGAATTTGGCATAAACAGAATGAGAACATGTATCCATCCTCTTAATGCTACTTCCAGCAGGATAATGCACCATGTCACAAAGCTCAAATCATTTCAAATTGGTTTCTTGAACATGACAATGAGTTCATTGTACTAAAATGGCCCCCACAGTCACCAGATCTCAACCAAATAGAGCATCTTTGGGATGTGGTGGAACGGGAGCTTTGTGCCCTGGATGTGCATCCCTCAAATCTTCATCAACTGCAAGATGCTATTCTATCAATATGGGCCAACATTTCTAAAGAATGTTATCAGCACCTTGTTGAATCAATGCCACGTAGAATTAAGGCAGTTCTGAAGGCAAAAGGGGGTCCAACACTGTATTAGTATGGTGTTCCTAATAATTCTTTAGGTGAGTGTATATATATATATATATATATATCAATTTGACAGTGACATTACTTGCGCTATACCTCCTGTATAACGTTTGCGCATCCTAAATATCAGTGACATTCATTCAGTATAATTTTTTATTAGCCGCTGCTGACAGTGACATTACTTGCGATATACCTCCTGTATAATGTTTGTGCATCCTAAAATTATCTGTGACATTCAGTGTACTTTTTTATTGACACTCTGAATAGCGACATTATCTATGTTACATCTCCTGTTTAACGTGTGCGCATCCTAAAAATATCTGTGACATTCTGTGTACTTTATTTGCGCATACACTTACAAAACCTATGCTACTGTACGTGTGACATACTTGCAAGCATATATACCATTTAATATGCCCAAGGTGAGCAGTAAGGGACGGGGAAGTGGCCGTGCTGCTGATGGTGCACGCAGAGGCCGTGGTGAAACTGTGCCTGCTGCCAGAGCACAAGAAACACACTCATCCACGATACCTAGCTTCATGTCCCAGTTTTAAGGGCGGCGCAGGACACCACTCTCGAACTAAGACCAGTGCGACCAGGTGGTCGGTTGGATTGCAGAAGATAATGCTTCCAATCGGTTAAGCACCACCCTGTCTTCCACAAAGTCCAGTCTCAGTAGCCAAGAGTCTGGTCAACAGAATCCTCACCCTGATACTCCTTCCTCACACCATGGAGAGTCTTCTCAAGCAAGTGATCCCACACTCGGATATTCCGAGGAGCTCTTTTCATCGCCATTCCTTGATTTGGGCCTCTCGACAAGCCCGCTTGAAGAGGGACATGAAGAGAAATTGTGACCTGATTCCCAAACCCTTGAGCATCCACAGTCACAAGAAGATGATGGTGGGGAGCGGCAATTAGTGTTTCACGAGGCGGATGATGATGATGAGACACAGTTGCCAATAAGTAAACCGCAATTAGTGTCTCTAGAGATTCATGATAAGGGTGAGATACAGTTGTCAATAACTGAGGTTGTTGTTAGGTCAACAAATTAGGAGGACAACCAGAGTGATGAAGTGGAAGAGGAGGTGGTGGACGATGAAGACACTGACCCAACCTGGGAAGGTGGCAAGCTGAGCGAGGACAGTAGTACAGAGGGGAGGGATCTTCAGCACCGCAACAGGCTGGAAGAGGCAGTGGGGTGGCAAAAGGGAGAAGGCAGGCCACACCAAACAGGCCCGCAACTGTTCCCCGGAGCACCCCCTTGCAGCAATCTCCCTTGCCAAGGGGTAGGTGTTCCACAGTCTGGCGCTTTTCTGAGGAAAGTGCGGACGATAAAAGAATTGTAAAGAATTGCAACCTGTGCTGTACCAAAATGAGCAGGGGTGTGAACAATAGCAACCTCACCACCACCAGCATGATCCTCCACATGGCATAAAAGCACCCAAAAAGGTGGGCCGAACGCCTGGGTCCACAATCAGTGTCTGCGGGTCTCACCACTACCTCCTCTTCCACTGTGTTACGTGCTGGCCAATCCCCTGTCCAAGACAGAGGCCTGGATGCCTCTCACCCTGCACCTAGACCTTTGCAAGCACCATCAGCTAGCACATCCACTTCTGTGTCCCAGCGCAGTGTACAGATGTCTATACCCCAGGCCTTTGAACGAAAGCACGAATACCCAGCCACCCACCTACAGGCCATAGCACTAAATGCGCATCTTTCCAAATTGCTGGCCCTGGAAATGTTGCCATTTAGGCTTGTGGACACTGAGGCTTTCCGTGTTATTCTGTCCCCTGCTGCCAATATTTTTCACGGTGTGCAGTCCCAGCCTTTGATGAGCATGTGTCCCGTAACATCACCCGTGCCCTGACCAACACAGTTATTGGGAAGGTCCACTTAACGACTGACACATGGCAAAGTGCTTTTGGCCAGGGACGCTACATTTCCCTGATGGCACACTGGGTGAACGTTGTGGGGGCCGGGAGCGAGTTGTAGCTGGAAGCAGTGTAGCACTGCAGTGGGGAAGCGGTAACAGACCATGCTTAAACTGATCTTCTTAGGTGACAAACAGCACACCGCCGCAGAGCTGTGGCAGGGGATAAGGGACCAGACTGAGCTGTGGCTCTCACCACTCAACCTAGAACCAGGCATGGTTGTGTCTGATAATGGCTGTAACTTGGTGGCGGCTTTGGAGCTCGGCAAGCTCACACACATACCATGCCTAGCCCACGTGTTCAACCTAGTGGTTCAACGGTTTCTCAAAACCTTCCCCAATTTGCCTGAGCTACTGGTGAAGGTGCGCCGCGTCTGTGCCCATTTCCACAAGTCATCGACAGCTTCCGCAGGTCTGGCAATGCTGCAGCAGTGCTTGCAATTGCCAGCTCACCGACTGTTGTGCCACGTGCGCATGCGCTGGAACTTGACGTTCCACATGTTGGCCAGGCTTTGTGATCAGCAGAGGGCAGTAGTGGAATTCCAGCTGCAACATGGTCGTCGCCTTTCCAGTCAGCTTCAGCTCTTCACAAGCGAGGAGTGGGCATGGATGTCTGACCTCTGTGAGGTTTTACGCAACTTTGAGGAATCAACAGAGATGGTAAGCAGCGATAATGCTATTATCAGCATAACCATCCCACTTCTGTGTCTACTCAAACACTTGCTGCTCACAATTAAGGTGGACACTTTGCACGTGGAAGAGGTGAAATGGGAGAAGACAGTACACAGGGTGGTAGCCAGACCACCCTCAGTTCGTCTTCTCAGCAAGAATTGGATGAAGAGGAGGAGGAGGAGCATGAGATGGTTGCCTCCGCTACAGAGGGTAGTACCCATGGAAGTTTTATTCCATCTGTACAGTGTGGATGGGTAGAAGAGGAGGAAGAGGATGAGGAGATTAAGAGTCATCCTCCTGATGAGGACAGGGAAGTCTTGTCTGTTGGGACTCTGGCACACATGGCTGACTTTATGTCCCGTGACCCTCGCATTGTACGCATTTTGGCCAACACCGATCACTGGTTGTTCACCCTTCTCGACCCCCGGTACAAAGAGAACTTCTCATCTCTCATTCCTGTGGTGGAGAGGATGAGCAAAATGGTGCAAAAGGTCCTTGTGGAAAAATTGCTCCAAAAATTTCCAGCTGACAATGTTGGCTGCAGAGTACATAGTTCCTGGCCAACCGAGGAGGGGATACGAGGGAAACACACAGTAGTTCCAACAGAGGCAGGGCAACACTCTCCAAGGCCTGGGACAGTTTTATGACACCCCGCCAGCACCCTCAACCTGATGCGTGGCCTAGTGTCACAAGGAGGGAAAAACTTTGGAAGATGGTGAAGGAGTACGTAGCAGACCGTGTCAGCGTCCTTAGTGATCCCTCTGTGCCTTACAACTATTGGGTGTCCAAGCTAGACACGTGGCACTAACTGGCGCTCTACGCCTTGGAGGTGCTGGCCTGCCCTGCCGGCAGCGTTTTGTCAGAGCGTGTATTTAGTGCTGCTGGGGGCATAATTACTGATAAGCGCATCCGTCTGTCAACTGAAAATGCTGACAGGTTGACTCTTATCAAAATGAACAAGGCCTGGATTGCCCCTGACTTCTCTACTCCACCAGAGGAAAGCGGCTGAACATAAAGGCACTTTAATTGTCACATTTATGGTGTATTGAATACACTGTATTCCCATGCACCCCTTCCACCACTAAAAAGGGTATATGGTTCAATCTCCCTTTTTCTCATCCTCCTCCTCCATCATATCAACATGCTTATTAGGCTGCCCTCGCTCCTAATGTTTTGAGGGTCAGCTTAGCAGCAGGCCCTCACCCATGATATTTTAGAGGGTCACCAGCAAGCCCTCACCCCTAAAAATTTTTGAGGGTCACCAGCAGGCCCTGAACCATAATGTTTTTGAGGGTCACCAGCAGGCCCTCACCCATAATGTTTTAGAGGGTCACCAGCAGGCCCTCACCTATAATGTTTTTGAGGGTCACCAGCAGGCCCTCGCCCATAACGTTTTAGAGGGTTAGCAGCAGGCCATTGTCCATAATGTTTTTGATGGTCACCAGCAGGCCCTCGCCCCTAATGTTTTAGATGGTCAGATCAGCAGCAGGCACTCGCCCCTAATGTTTTAGAGGGTCAGCTCAGCAGCAAACTCTCACCCCTAATGTTTTAGATGGTCATCTCAGCAGCAGACCCTCACCCCTAATGTTTTATATGGTCAGATCAGCAGCAGGCCCTCGCCCCTAATGTTTTAGAGGGTCAACTCAGCAGCAGGCCCTCGCCCCTAATGTTTTAGAGGGTCAGCTCAGCAGCAGACCCTCACCCCTAATGTTTTAGATGGTCAGATCAGCAGCAGGCCCTCACCCCTAATGTTTTAGATGGTCAGATCAGCAGCAGGCCCTTGCCCCTAATGTTTTAGATGGTCAGATCAGCAGAAGGCCCTCACCCCTAATGTTTTAGATGGTCAGATCAGCAGCAGACTCTCGCCCCTAATGTTTTAGAGGGTCAGCTCAGCAGCAGGCCCTCGCCTCAAATTTTTTAGAAAAATTCAAATCAGCAGCAGGCCCTCGCCCCAATGTTTTAGATGCTTGTATCAGCAGGCCCTTGCTCCAATAGTTTTTGAGGGTCACCAGCAGGCCATCAATCATAATTTTTCAAGGGTGTGTAGGATGCCCTCCTTTATGTGTAAAAAGGTTGTATTGTAGTGCTGGTTCCTTGTAATTTTTGGCAGCCCTTTCACTTAGTGCATAGGCTTTATGAGTGTAGGAGTCCCACCACCTGAACAATTGTACCACAATGTGAATGAGGCCCTGCTTTATGTGATATACAGGTTGTATCGGAGTGCCTCTTACATAGAAACATAGAAACATAGAATGTGTCGGCAGATAAGAACCATTTGGCCCATCTAGTCTGCCCAATATACTAAATACTATGGATAGCCCCTGGCTTTATCTTATATGAAGGATGGCCTTATGCCTATCCCATGCATGCTTAAACTCCTCCACTGTCTTTGCAGCTGCCACTTCTGCAGGAAGGCTATTCCATGCATCCACTACTCTCTCAGTAAAGTAATACTTCCTGATATTACTTTTAAACATTCGCCCCCTCTAATTTAAAACTATGTCCTCTTGTAGCAGTTTTTCTTCTTTTAAATATTCTTTCCTCTTTTACCTTGTTGATTCCCTTTATGTATTTAAAAGTTTATATCATATCCCCTCTGTCTCGTCTTTCTTCCAAGCTATACATGTTAAGGTCCTTTAATCTTTCCTGGTAAGTTTTATCCTGCAATCCATGTACCAGTTTAGTAGCTCTTCTCTGAACTCTCTCTAGAGTATCTATATCCTTCTGGAGATATGGCCTCCAGTACTGCGCACAATACTCCAAATGAGGTCTCACTAGTGCTCTGTAGAGCGGCATGAGCACCTCCCTCTTTCTACTGGTAATTCCTCTTGCTATACACCCAAGCATTCTGCTAGCATTTCCTGCTGCTCTGTGACATTGTCTGCCTTTAAGTCTTCTGAAATAATGATCACTAAATCCCTTTCCTCAGATACTGAGGTTAGGACTGTATCACTGATTTTATACTCTGCTCTTGGGTTTTTACGTCCCAGGTGCATTATCTTGCACTTATCAACATTAAATTTTAGTTGCCAGATTTTTGACCATTCCTATAGTTTTCCTAAGTCCTTTTCCATTTGGTGTATTCCTCCAGGAACATCAACCCTGTTACAAATCTTTGTGTCATCAGCAAAAAGACACACCTTACCATTGAGGCTTTCTGCAATTTCGCTGACAAAGATATTAAACAATATGGGTCCCAGAACAGATCCCTGAGGTACCCCACTGGTAACAAGACCTTGGTCTGAATATACTCCATTGACTACAACCCTCTGTTGCCTGTCCCTCAGCCACTGCCTAATCCATTCAACAATATGGGAGTCCAAGCCCAATGACTGCACTTTATTGATAAGCCTTCTATGTGGGACAGTATCAAAAGCCTTACTAAAGTCTAGATAAGCGATGTCTACTGCACCTCCTCCATCTATTATTTTAGTCACCCAATCAAAAAAATCAATAAGATTAGTTTGACATGATCTCCCTGAAGTAAACCCATGCTGTTTTTCATCTTTCAATCCATGGGATTTTAGATGTTCCACAATCCTCTCCTTAAGTATGGTTTCCATTAATTTCCCCACTATTGATGTCAGGCTTACTGGCCTATAGTTGCCCGATTCCTCCCTACTACCTTTCTTGTGAATGGGCACAACATTTGCTAATTTCCAATCTTCTGGGACGACTCCTGTTGCCAGTGATTGGTTAAATAAATCTGTTAATGGTTTTGCTAGTTCACCGCTGAGCTCTTTTAATAGCTTTGGGTGTATCCCATCAGGCCCCTGTGACTTATTTGTATTAATTTTAGACAGTTGACTTAGAACCTCTTCCTCTGTAAAGACACATGCGTCAAAAGATTCATTAGTCTTCTTTCCCAACTGAGGTCCTTCTCCTTCATTTTCCTTTGTAAAAACTGAACAGAAGTATTCATTGAGGCAGTCAGCTAGTTCTTTATCTTCTTCCATGTACCTTCCTTCTTTAGTTTTTAATTTGGTAATTCCTTGTTTTAGTTTCCTTTTTTCATTTATGTATCTGAAGAATGCCTTATCGCCTTTTTTCCCTGACTGAGCTAATTTCTCTTCTGCCTGTGCTTTAGAAGCTCTTATAACTTGTTTGGCCTCTCTCTGCCTAATCTTATAAATTTGTCTGTCATCCTCGTTTTGATTTTTTTTATAATTCCTAAATGCTATCTTTTTGTTTTTAATGATTTTGGCCACTTCTGCTGAGTACCACAGTGGTCTCTTCCTTTTTTTGCTTTTACTGACAAGCCTAATGCAATCTTCTGTTGCCTTCAATAGTGCCACTTTTAAGTAGTCCCATTTCTCCTGGACTCCAATGAAACTGTTCCAGTCTGATAGGGACTCGTATACCACTAATCTAATTTTAGAAAAGTCAGTTTTTCTAAAATCTAAAACTTTTGTTTTTTTGTGGTGTGACTCAGTCACTGTACTTATAGTAAACCACACTGACTGGTGATCACTAGATCCCAAGCTTTCCCCTACAGTAATATCAGATACCAAATTCCCATTTGTGAATACTAAATCTAAAATGGCCTCCTTCCGGGTTGGCTCCTCCACTACTTGCTGTAGAGATAATCCCAGTAGGGAATTTAGAATATCTGTACTCTTGGCAGAACTAGCTATTTTGGTTTTCCAGTTTACATCTGGAAGATTGAAGTCTCCCATAATGATAACTTCCCCCTTCAATGTAATTTTAGCTATTTCCTCAACTAGTAGATCATCTAATTCTTTGACTTGGGTAGGTGGTCTATATATAACACCTACACGAGTTACCTTATGATTATCAAGCTGCAAGGTAACCCAAACTGACTCTAAATTGTTCTCGCTAACTAGTATCAAATTCAATTTTATGCTATCTTTCACATACAGGGCCACCCCTCCCCCTTCTTGCCTTCTCTGTCTTTCCTGTATAGAGAGAACCCTGGTATTGATATATCCCAGTCATTACTCCCCTTGAACCACGTCTCAGTAACAGCCACTACATCTATATTCTCAGATGCCATTATAGCCTCAAGCTCATTGATCTTATTCCCTAGACTGCGAGCATTTGTAGACAAGACTCTGAGCTTGTCATTTCTTAACCTTTGTGCTACTGGCCTTTTCTAGCATTGTTCCGGGGGGCAGTCGGACTGCTGGACTCTTTTGCCCCCCTTTCCTAGTTTAAATGCTTCTTAGCAAATACTTGGAACTGTTCACCGAGGACATTCGTTCCCTTGAGAGAAAGATGCAAACCATCTTTCTTGTACAGTTCTTTTCCATTCCAACAAGAGCTATCATGAGACACAAAGCCAAACCCTTGGTTCAGACACCATTCACCAAGCCATACATTGAATTCCTTAATGCGCATCTTCCTGTCATGCTGAAGGTTATGCACAGGCAAAACTGCAGAGAATGAAACAGTTGATGCAACCTCCCGTATATCCTTTCCAAGTGTATGAAAAGCTTCTTTCACCTTTGAAACCTCATTGCAAGCCAGATCGTTTGTCCCAAGATGGAGAATAACATCCACTTCCCTTTCCTGCTTTGCTTGCCTAACTATATTTAGGATCCGTCGTCTATCCCTGCTAGCGGTAGCACCAGGGAGACATCTCACAACACCATTCTCCTCAAACTTCACACCTCTTATGATGGAATCGCCCACCAACAGCTGCTTACTATCAATCCTCACCTTCTCCTTTTTGTCTTTGGCTGCAGTATTGCATACTTTAGGCATGGGAGATGATTGTTTCTCACCCACTGTGCTTGAGCCATCCTCCATGTTGCTCTTGCACTCTGAAAGTGCTGCAAATGAATTATGGAGAGCCACAGACTGTGGGACATGCCTTCTATCCACAACTTCCTTGTAATTTTTGGCAGCACTTGTTTCCTAACAATTTTTCCTCTAAAATCGATTTTATCTTTGGTTTTGTGCGTATTATTGTCAGTCTGTAAAAGTGGCGTACTACCCAGACAACATCGCTCATAGCAGCGACCTGGGAGTTCAAGATGCGTCCAGACATTCTCCCCATGCTGTTCCTGAACCATTTCAGTGGTGTTTCCAAAAATCTCAGACTTTTTCCTGTGAGCCAGACACCCTCCCCTCATCAGAGCAGGGGGTGTCTGGTTTAATGCTCTGGTTCTCCCATTGACTTCCATTGTGCTTGGGTGCTCTGCCGAGCACACAAGCACCCCAAAGTGTTCTACTTTATGCTCGACCAACACTAGTTGAGGTATATGACAGATTCCCTTTAATCCCCCCTTGTTTCTTGTTCCACATCTCTCTACTACCTCATCTGTGGTTTCAGTTTTCAGGTTGCAGGGTAGACCTACCTGTAAAAGGCACAAGCTGCAGCCAATTGAGTATAGGTGCTCTTGTGCCATATACCACTGAGCTGCAGCCTGTATACAGAAACCAGACCTGGAGTGCTGGAAACAGTGTGTGGACTAAGTGGTGAATAAATGTTCTTTTATTGTTTTGTTTTGTTTTTTACACTTGGGGCCACTAGAAAAGTTTTCTTTTAAATCTTTCTACCCTGGGCCAGTTTTCACCTTCCTGCCCAGGCCAGTTTTTGCAAATGTGACATGCATCACTTTAAGTGGCAATAACTTTGGAAAACTTTTACTTATCCAAGCCATTCTGAGACTATTTTCTCGTGACACATTGTACTTCATGACAGTTATAAATTTGAGTCAATATATTTCACCTTTATTTATGAAAAAATGCCAAATTTACCAGAAATTTGGAAAAATTTGCAATTTTCAAAATTTCTATTTCTCTGCTTTTAAAACAGAAAGTGATACCTCATGAAATATGTATTCCTTAACATTCCCCATATGTCTACTTTATGATGGCATCATTTTGTAAATGTGATTTTATTCTTTTAGGATGTAAGAGGGCTTTGCAATTTAGATGCAATTTTTAGATTTTCCTGAAACTTTCAAAAACCCATTTTTTGAAAGGACCAATTCAGTTATTAAGTCACTTTTACGGGTCTACGTCATAGAAATTGCCAATAAATGACCCCATTTCAGAAACTACACCACTCAAGTTATTTAAAACTGATTTTACAAACTTTGTTTTCCCTTTGGGTGTTTCACAAGAATTAAATGAAAATGGAGATGGAAAATCAAAATTTAGCTTTTTTGGCAGATTTTCCATTTTTATCCATGTTTTCCTGTAACACAGCAAGAGTTAACAGCTAAACAAAAGTCAATATTTATTACCCTGATTCTGCAGTTTATAGAAACACCTCATTTGTGGTCGTGAACTGCTGTATGGACACAAAGCAGGGCGCAGAGGGAAATCAGCAACTTATGGATTTTGGAGGGCAGTTTGCACAGGAATAATTTTTATGCACCATGTTGCAATTAAAGAACAGCTGATGCACCACTACAGTAAAACATCCCAATAAGTGACCCCATTCTAGAAACGAAACCCCTCAAAGAATCTATCAAGGCATATAGTGAGCACTTGGAGGGCAGATTTCTCCTGAATAATTGACAGGCACCATCTTGCAATCGAACACACCCTGAGGTACCCCTACAGTGGGAACCCCCAAAACGTGACCCCATTCTGGAAACTATACCCCTCAAGGAATCTTTGAAGGCATGTATTGAGCACTATTGCCCCAAGGGTATTTCATAGAATTAGGAAACACTTGACTGTCAAAATGAAAAATTACATATTTTTTCTAGAAAAAATGATTTACGCCCAAATGTTTCACTTTCACAAAGGGTTAAAGGAGAAAATGCACCCCAGTATATGTTACCCATTTTCTGCCTATTATGGCAACACCCCATATGTGCTTGTAGCTCACTGTATTGGCGCACAGCAAACAATCTATAAAATGTGGATTTTGCAAGCAGCCCTAAATAGACAGACATGGATGTTAGGTGCGATGTCGCATTTAATAAATTCCTGAGGTCCCTAGAAATTAAAATCCCCAAGAAGTGACCCCATTTTGGAACAAGAAGTGACCCCATTTTGGAAAGAGCACCCCCGTACGAACATTTTAAGTGCTGGAAGGGGTACTTTTCAGCAAACAGGTGTCTCACAGAAATGAATATGTAGTGATTGGTAAAAAGTAAGCAATGCGGACAAAATGAGAGATATAAGGTGGTAAAACTACAGGGAGCATCAAGGATGAAATTATTCCATGGATGAGTGGTAGATTCTAAAACACTCCTTCATGCACAGGCCAGGTTTTTCAGGGCAGGTTTCACAGTGGTATATGGTGTCCTTCCTAATCTCCCTTTTTGAACACACTCTGCATCTTTTTTGGGTCCTTCCCTTTCTTGCTGTCTGGGGAACTTCACCTAGGAAATGTTGTCCTGGTACAACACGGCCACTGTAACTTACAGAAGTCCTAGGACCCTTTTCTGCTTGGTTTGGAAGAATTAGGGCCTTGATCACTACTTCTTGAACATGAAGAAATGTTCCTGTGTGTCCTCTAGAGTTAAATAGCACATACGCATTGTACATTGCCATCTGTACAATGTGTGTAACACCCCAGAGTTGGGTTACTAAACGCTTTTACCCCGCTAAAATCTGCTAAGAGCATTAACATTGTCATCTAATGTAATTTCATATAATGTTCTCACAAATGTGCATTCAAATCCTTGTTATATATATATTGCTGTAATTTTCATGTTCACCAGCAGGTGGCAGCAATGTGTTAGCAGGGACTTAGCTACAGTTTAGTGTAACCTCCAGTTACAGGAAGAAGAATACTCTGAGACAATAACTTTGAGTACCGTCCAGAGACCCAGGAGAAGCCATATTCCTCATCAGCAAGTCAGTCCCTAAGACAGCAGAAGATAGACAGTGCAGAAGATAAATTCCTGCCACATTACAGAGCTACTAAGCAGACGTCCCTTTCCTGCAAAAGCTCCAGGTACATGATAGAGCAGAAGAAAGATTCCTACCACACATTGCCAATACCTGCTGGGACCAAAGACTAATGCTGTATCTCGTTTGGATGAAAGCTGCAACTAGTAAAGACAAGTTTGAACTTTATCAAAGGTCTGGATCTCAATTACTGCTGCAAATTGCTCAATTACTCCTACTAGCACCACACTCATTTTATTGCAAGTGAGCCAGGATCCAGGAGTCCAACCGTACCCAGGTAGGAGACACCGTGTAACAGTACAGCCTGGATCACAGCGGCTCCCTGTGACGATACGCTGACTTGCGCTCCAGCGTGGAACGCACCGGCTGTCTGCGATGATACGCTGGCTTGCGTTCCAGCGTGGAACGCAGCGACCGCCTGTGTTGTTACGCTGGCTTGCGCTCCAGCATGGAACGCAGTGGCTGCTGGGCCGTCCTGTGACTCCGCCCACTTACCGTCCGGCTCTTAAATAGAAGACAGGTGCTAAGCAGGGTGTTCCACTGATGGAGTGCGCACCCTGCTAGCTCCACTGCATCTGAGGACTCTGTCCACATATCCAGACCTGGATCCCTAACAACAGCGTGAAGGACTGTCTACCTTCTTGCCACTGGCTTCCCCACTGCTGGCTTCCTAGCCAGGACCAACTAACTGCAAGTATATGCCTGTTACCTGCTCTGATTAATGTCCTGGAACTCTGAGTGGGGTGGTTCCTGACTGGTGTGAGACGATACTCCCATACTAACTCTGAACCTACTGCATACTATATACTAAACTGTGGACATGCTATACTAACTCTGAACCTACTGCATACTATATACTAAACTGTGGACATGCTCTGAACCTACTGCATACTATATACTAAACTGTGGACATGCTATACTAACTCTGAACCTACTGCATACTATATACTAAACTGTGGACATGCTCTGAACCTACTGCATACTATATACTAAACTGTGGACATGCTCTGAACCTACTGCATACTATATACTAAACTGTGGACATGCTCTGAACCTACTACATACTATATACTAAACTGTGGACATGCTCTGAACCTACTGCATACTATATACTAAACTGTGGACATGTTCTGAACCTACTGCATACTATATACTAAACTGAGGACATGCTATATACTAACCCTGAACTTATTGCATACTAGATACTAACTGTGAACTGTGCACAAGCTTATACTAACTTGTGACTCCTGTATACTGGGGGACCTCCCTTTCCAGCAGTAACTAATTAGATGGATAGCGGTAAATGATTTTGTTACCCCAAACTCTCCGCCCAAGACTGAGAGAGACGCCTGGGGTACATACTGAGTAACCGCGAATCCCACAGCCAAGAACAAGGGCAGTGGGATAATAGTGCATGTCCATTGCTTCCGCAGTTGAGATCCTAACTGATCAACTAGGTGCGTTACATATTAGTGGAACCCACATGGATCCAGCGGAGGTTGCAGGTCACCTCGTCACCCTCACTAAGAGGGTGGAGACCCTCAATGTGACTATACAACATCTCCAGCTAGAAAACCAGGCAATACGGCAACTTGTCACTCAGGGGCCAGGACACCCCCGTGATGGACCAGAACCCAAGGTCAGCCCACCTGAGATATTCGCGGGTGACCGAAGGCAGTTCAGGGATTTCCTGAACGCGTGCAAACTAATGTTTGAGCTGCAGCACCGGACTTACCCAACTGACAGAACAAAAGTACTTACCATTATCTCATACCTCAGGGGGGAGCCCAGAGCATGGGCCAATACTTATTTAGAAAAAGAAGACCCAGTCCTGGAATCCTTCCCTCTGTTCCTTGAAAAAATGGCCCTTCTCTACGAGGACCATAGTAAACAGCTGACCGCTGAGACCGCTATACGCAGCCTTAAACAAGGGAGACGACCTGTAGAGGACTTTATTGCGGAATACACTCGCTGGCCCCGGGAGACTGAATGGAATGACCTCACCCTTAGGAATCAGTTTCGCCTAGGTCTTTCCGAGGCCCTGAAGGACGAATTAGCCCGAGGAGAATTACCACTTACACTTAATGCCTTGATGCAGAAGGCCACCACCATTGACAGACGGCTGAGGGAACGCAGAGCCGAGAGAGTCTCAGGCTTCACACCCAACCCAAGACCGTCCAGCCAGGGTCCTGCGGTAAAGATGATGGAGATTGGAGCGATCCGAGGTCCTCTGACCGAGAGAGAGAAAGCCAGGAGACGTAACCTCAACCTCTGTTTATATTGTGCCTCTGCTGACCATACCATTGACGGATGCCCCGTGATACGTAAGAAGTGCGAAGGTAAGAGCGGCACGTCTTGTACCTTAGGCAGTACAAAAAATAGTACTGGTGGTTACATATACACGTCTCTCACCTTACAGTGGGACCAAAACCGGATTATCGTTGAAGCCATGGTGGACACGGGAGCTTCAGGGAATTTTATCGATATGCATCTGGTTGAGCGAAATAAAATTCCCCACATGAGAAAAAATGTTCCGATATCCATGAGTTTCATTGACGGTACCACTTCTAGTCCTATCCACAGTCAGACTCAACCCCTCATGGTGACATGTGAAAATAACCACACAGAATTCTTATCCCTTGATATCATACACTCTCCATTGTTTCCCGTGATTCTTGGGTTGCCATGGTTGCAAATACACCAGCCAACCCTCCTATGGAAACAGGGGAGAGTTCAGTTTACGTCACCTTATTGTATGGAGACCTGCTTTCCTCTCAAATCTCTCATGCACGTGGGAGTGAACCAGGTCCCCAGCCAATACGCAGACTTTGCTGAGGTATTCAGCGCAAAGAAGGCGGAATCTCTTCCGCCCCATAGATCTTACGATTGCCCCATAGACTTGCTGCCGGGTAGTGAGATACCCACGGGTAGAATTTATCCATTGGCACAACCAGAACTTGTTCACCTCAAACAGTACCTAGAAGAGAACTTACGAAAAGGTTTTATTCAGCCTTCAATCTCCCCGGCAGCAGCAGGGATGTTCTTTGTGAGAAACAAAGACTCAAGCCTAAGGCCCATCATAGATTACAGAGCCTTGAACAAAGTAACAATCAAAAATCGGTACCCCTTGCCGCTAATATCAGAACTCATAGAAAGATTACAAACAGCAACTATCTACACCAAGCTGGATTTGAGAGGCGCATACAACTTAATTAGGTTTAGAAAAGGTGATGAATGGAAGACAGCTTTCCGCACTCGGTATGGACTCTTCGAGTATACAGTGATGCCCTTCGGGTTGTGCAACGCCCCTGCCACATTCCAAAATTTTATTAACGACATCTTTAGGGATCTACTGGACGTATGTGTAATCATCTATCTTGATGATATACTAGTGTATTCCGATAACTTACACGATCACAGGAAACATGTCCGTTGGGTTCTCGCACGGTTAAGTGTTCATCGCTTATATGTCAAACAGGAAAAATGTGTTTTCGAGACTATCTCTCTTCCCTTCCTCGGATACATAATTTCACCCAAAGGTATCCAGATGGATCCCTCAAAAATCACTTGCATCCAAAATTGGCCGATTCCGGATTCCAGGAAAGCTCTTCAACGGTTCCTGGGGTTCTCAAACTTCTATAGGAAATTCATTAAAGATTTCTCCGCTACCACTAAACCACTAACCCGCTTAACTAGTGTCAACACGAAGTTCGTTTGGTCCAAGAACGCCCAATCAGCATTTGAGTTATTAAAGAACAGGTTCACTACGGCACCGATACTGACTCTCCCAAATCCGAACCATCACTACGTGCTGGAAGTAGACGCATCCCAGGCAGCCATAGGAGCTGTTCTGTCCCAGCGGAGCTCTTTTTCAACTCCGTTACATCCTATCGGGTTCTACTCCCGGACGCTAAATACCGCCGAATTCAATTACCCCATAGGCGAAAAGGAACTCCTCGCCATAAAGTGCTCCCTGGAAAATTGGAGGCATTTACTTGAAGGATCAATACACCCCATCACAATTTATACGGATCACCGTAATCTACAATACCTGAAAACCAATAAAACATTATCAGGCCGTCAAGTACGGTGGAGTTTTTTTTTTGACAGGTTTAACTTCCAAATTACATACCGACCAGGCTCAAAAAATGCGAAGGCCGACGCCTTGTCACAACTGGCTGAAATTCGCACCTCAGACACGGCCCCCACATGGATCATTCCACCGAAGAAACTCGTCCTTGCCACCATAACGTTGGAAACACAGCTCAAGGATGCTCTAATTAATGACCATGCTAATACCCCCCCTGGTCTTTCGCAGAACCAACAGGGTCTCCTTTACAAGGACAGCCAACTGTACATACCACCCTCCCTCACCAATCAGGTGATCAAACTTTGCCATGATTTACCCCTCGCGGGACATCCCGGCATTGCTAAAACCACAACCCTGATACGCAGGAACTTCTGGTGGCCAAAGATGACCAAACAAATTGAGGAATACGTTTCCACGTGTGAGACCTGTGCCTCATGTAAAACTGACAGAAACCGACCTTATGGTCTCCTAATGAGTCTTCCCATCGCCAACAGACCCTGGGAATGGGTCTCGATGGATTTCATAGTTGAACTTCCCCTTTCCAGAGGAAACAACACCATCATGGTGGTAGTGGATTTGCTGACTAAGATGGCACACTTCGTGCCCCTCAAGAAGTTACCCTCCTCCAAGGAAACGGCCGTGGTATTCCTGTCTAATATTATTAAGTTACATGGAATTCCTAGCCAGGTCATATCAGACAGGGGTTCGCAATTTGTATCCAAATTCTGGAGAGCACTTTGTTCCAGACTTCAAATCGACCACAGAATGACTACCGCCTATCACCCCCAAACTAATGGGCAGACTGAAAGGGTGAATCAGTGTCTGGAACAGTATCTCAGATGTCACTGCTCATTTCTCCAGGATGACTGGGAGGGCCTACTTCCTCTCGCTGAATTCGCCTATAATAATTCTACGAATTCCTCCACATTACATACTCCATTCTTTGCTAATTACGGATTTCACCCTAGGTCTCTTCCTCAAACCAGCCTTCCCACAAACGTTCCAGCCACAGACGATTATCTGACCACTTTGCAAACTACCCTTAAGACGCTAAAAGACAACCTTCAACGGGCAAAAGAAAGACAGAAGTGTTACTACGACCGTCGTAGGAGAGAAAGTCCTCCCTACCAGGTCGGGGACTCGGTTTGGTTATCAACAAAAAACCTTCGGTTGGGGGTACCTTCCAAGAAATTGGGAAGATAATTCCTGGGTCCTTTTCCGATAGAAAGGATTATTAACCCCAACACGGTGAGACTCACCCTTCCTCCGCGATTACAGGTACATCCCACATTCCACGTGTCACTACTGAAGCCGTTTAGATCTAGGCCGTTCCCATCAAGTGATCCTCGACCCTTGCCTCCGATAGAGGTCCAAGGAGAAGAAGAATTTGAAGTTGAGCAGCTCATTGATTCCAGAAGAAGACGGGGGAAGATCCAGTATCTCATTAGATGGAAGGGGTATGGTCCCCAGGATGACTCTTGGGAAGATGTGCAAAACGTTCATGCTCCCAGACTCCAAAGATTGTTCCATAGAAGATTTCCCAACCGACCCTCTCCTAGTGGGGCACCCCTTAAGGGGGGGGTACTGTAACAGTACAGCCTGGATCACAGCGGCTCCCTGTGACGATACGCTGACTTGCGCTCCAGCGTGGAATGCACCGGCCGTCTGCGATGATACGCTGGCTTGCGTTCCAGCGTGGAATGCAGCGACCGCCTGTGTTGTTACGCTGGCTTGCGCTCCAGCAGGGAACGCAGTGCCTGCTGGGCCGTCCTGTGACTCCGCCCACTTATCGTCCGGCCCTTAAATAGAAGACAGGTGCTAAGCAGGGTGTTCCACTAATGGAGTGCGCACCCTGCTAGCTCCACTGCATCTGAGGACTCTGTCCACATATCCAGACCTGGATCCCTAACAACAGCGTGAAGGACTGTCTACCTTCTTGCCACTGGCTTCCCCACTGCTGGCTTCCTAGCCAGGACCAACTAGCCGCAAGTATATGCCTGTTACCTGCTCTGATTAATGTCCTGGAACTCTGAGTGGGGTGGTTCCTGACTGGTGTGAGACGATACTCCCATACTAACTCTGAACCTACTGCATACTATATACTAAACTGTGGACATGCTATACTAACTCTGAACCTACTGCATACTATATACTAAACTGTGGACATGCTCTGAACCTACTGCATACTATATACTAAACTGTGGACATGCTATACTAACTCTGAACCTACTGCATACTATATACTAAACTGTGGACATGCTCTGAACCTACTGCATACTATATACTAAACTGTGGACATGCTCTGAACCTACTGCATACTATATACTAAACTGTGGACATGCTCTGAACCTACTGCATACTATATACTAAACTGTGGACATGCTCTGAACCTACTGCATACTATATACTAAACTGTGGACATGCTCTGAACCTACTGCATACTATATACTAAACTGTGGACATGTTCTGAACCTACTGCATACTATATACTAAACTGAGGACATGCTATATACTAACCCTGAACTTATTGCATACTAGATACTAACTGTGAACTGTGCACAAGCTTATACTAACTTGTGACTCCTGTATACTGGGGGACCTCCCTTTCCAGCAGTAACTAATTAGATGGATAGCGGTAAATGATTTTGTTACCCCAAACTCTCCGCCCAAGACTGAGAGAGACGCCTGGGGTACATACTGAGTAACCGCGAATCCCACAGCCAAGAACAAGGGCAGTGGGATAATAGTGCATGTCCATTGCTTCCGCAGTTGAGATCCTAACTGATCAACTAGGTGCGTTACACACCGTTGACACTATTACCATTACCACACAGAGACATTACACCACTCTGGCATTCCTAACCTGGTACGTGAGTTACAACACCTTAAAGGGCCCTGCGACAGTACCCTGCGCACGCTGCAATTGGCGTCACGAACAAACAATAGACTATTATACACATATCCTGACCCACTGCATAATTTGGCATCCGTGTAACCCTCCCACAGTCTGGCTCATTGCATGTGTTCCACACTTTTGTTTTTCGTTTAGCACTGTAGGGCTTCAGAACTTGATCTGAAATTTCAACCCCGCCATGTGCCTGTTGTAGTCCAGATTGCAGTCTGGTTTGGGGATAGTGGTAGTTGTACCACGTACAGGGGCAGGGGAGCTGGTGTTACTGTGAATGTTGATCAGCAAAAGGACATCCCCTTTGTCCTTGTACTTAACCGCCAGCATGTTCTCATGGAGGACAGCCCTGCTTTCACCCTTTCTCAGTGGTTGCCCTATCAGGGATATAGGGAGGCCTCTCTGATTTTTGCGCACTGTGCCGCAAGCCACAGTACCTCTGGCAGTTAGGGACTTAAATAGGGGTATGCTGGGGTAATAGTTATCCACATAGAGGTGGCAACCCTTATCCATGAGTGGGTGCAGTAAGTCCCACACTAGTTTCCCACTAACTCCTAGGACGGGGGGGGGGGATTCTGGGGGTTCAATCCGGACTGAGAGTCTTTCCCTTCATAAACCCAGAACCTATAGGTATACCCGGAGCTACTTTCACTGAGTTTATACATTTTTATACCATACCTTTCTCGCTTGCTGGGCAGGTACTGGCGGTATCTTACCCTCCCCTTGAAATATACCAGGGACTCATCTATACAGATATTTTGTTCTGGGGTGTACACTTCATCAAACTTGGTGCTGAAGTGGTCAAGGATGGGCCTAATTTTAAAAAGCTGATCAAATGTTGGGTTATTTTGGGGCAAACACTGTGCATTATCATTAAAATGCAAAAATTTCAGAATCCATTCGATTCTCTTCCGGGCCATGGAATTACTGAATATTGGAGTGTGGTTCAAGACTTTCACACTAGTGATGGACGAACATCAGCTGGGACGATTCGTGAATGTGAATGTTTGCGAACCGCGCGTTCGCATCACGCTATTAATTTTAATAGCAGGCGAACCTGAAAAACCTTCAGGTCATATTTGCAGCCACAAAATACAAACTATGAGTGCACAAATGGTCCCACAACATGGACAGTGATATACCAGAGGGGGATCATTAGCAAAAATTCCCACAAAATATATGTATTTTAATCAGGGGCCATTTTTATGCGTCTTAAAGGGAAACTCAAAAATGTGCCCTGCTGGAGCCTAGAAATTTTTTATTTCCTATCAGTTTGATGTATACAAATGTGTAGCACTCCACGTTTTTGTATCCTGCAGAGTCCATTAAAAAAAATGCATACGTTAACGTAAATTTTTTCTACCATGGAACTGTATGGTGAATGGACGCCACTGTACGGCATCAGTCTGATGCATCTGTTAACGCATACATTTTTGATATGCATTAAATAGATGGAAAAAATAGGATGTGAACCCAGCCCTAGTGTCAGAATAAGCACCAGTACACAGCGAAGCAGCGTGGCGAAGAGGGGAGGCCGCCACGTACTGACAGAGCGCTACCTGGTCCTGGTGGTCAGGGATGAGGACTGTGTTTCCCAAGGATCATTTTCTACTGGGAAATACAGGGCGCAGTATAATACACTAGAATCTATATAATATAAAGATATTAGCCCAACCCCCGAATAATAATACAATTAGGTGGTCATTTATTATATAGAAATACGTCTATGTTAGGCGTATTTCTGACACAGATTGTGGCGTGAAGGTCCTTAGCACCGCAATCTGCATATTTTTCCCGCTCATGCCAGGTCTAAAAAAGGATGGCGTGGGCAGGGAAAGGGATACAGTTATGGCCATCCAGTTATTGGATACCACTGCCATACATTGAACGGATAACACCTCTGTACAGTGACAGGATAACACCGCCATACCGTGACCAGATAAAAGGGTATAAGAGGGCAAAGTACAAAGAATGACTGTGGTAAGAGGGCACAATGCAGGTTATAATGGGGCCCAGTACAGGGTGGGGGGCACAGTACGGGGTGGGGGGCACAGTCACATGACCCTGTGACATTAAAAGGTCCTAATGGTGAATGCGGTTCATATACCACCATAATGAGAGGCAGAGGAGTGAGACAGGGGTGTGATTATGTGGCTAGAGATAAAAAATTTAACTGTCGGCCAGTACAGGCCCCAAAAATTAGGCAATAGGCATTCACCTGACAGCAAAGAAATTTGGATTCTGTGGCTGGAGGTACATTAGGTGGTCACAGGATAAATATGTAATTGTCGGCCAGTACAGGCCCCAAAAATTAGGCACTCACCTGACATAAAAGGTCTTTTATGCCGCTGTATTTCCATAAGGCAAAGACCATTCTTTGTTCTGGGCAGTGGCCAGGGCCGTCTTTAATATTGATTGGACCCTGGGCAAGAATTTACTTGGGCCCCCTGGATCCCGCCTTCCCACACCCTAGCATGCAATCACGCCCTCCACCACAACACACATACACAAAAAAAATCCAAACACCTCGTAGAGTATAGTGAATGACTGTAAATACTTCCAGTTCTGAAGACTCCAGCAGGCTCAGGATCAGTGCTCTGGGCAGCTGGGCTCAGGGCTGGAAGTGGGCACCGCTCTGCAGTTCAGGAAGTAAACCGGGGCTCGGCTCACCCTAGCGTTGCAGTGCACCCCACAGTATGCAGTATAGCACCCTATAGTATACAGCACCCCACAGTATGCAGTATAGCACCCTATAGTATACAGCACCCCACAATATGCAATATATCACCCTATAGTATACAGCACCCCACAGTATACAGTATAGCACCCTATAGTATATAGCACCCCACAGTATGCAGTATAGCACCCTATAGTATACAGCACCCCACAGTATGCAATATATCACCTTATACTATACAGCACCCCACAGTATGCAGTATAGCACCCTATAGTATATTGCACCCACAGTATGCAGTATAGCACCCTATAGTATACAGCAACCCACACTATACACAGGGCCGTATTTAATATTGATTGGACCCTGGGCAAAAATTTACTTGGGCCCCCTGGATCCCGCCTTCCCACACCCTAGTATGCAATCACGCCCTCCAACACAACACACATTAAAAAAAAATCCACACACCTGGTAGAGTTTAGTGAATGACTGTAAATACTTCCAGTTCTGAAGACTCCAGCGGCTTAGGATCCGTGCTCTGGGCAGCTGGGCTCAAGCTGGAAGTGGGCACCGCTCTGCAGGAAGGAGACCAGGGCTCGGCTCACCCTAGCGTTACAGTGCACCCCACAGTATGCAGTATAGCGCCCTATAGTATACCGCACACCACAGTATGCAATATATCACCTTATACTATACAGCACCCCACAGTATGCAGTATAGCACCCTATAGTATATTGCACCCACAGTATGCAGTATAGCACCCTATAGTATACAGCAACCCACACTATACACAGGGTCGTATTTAATATTGATTGGACCCTGGGCAAAAATTTACTTGGGCCCCCTGGATCCCGCCTTCCCACACCCTAGTATGCAATCACGCCCTCCAACACAACACACATTAAAAAAAAATCCACACACCTGGTAGAGTTTAGTGAATGACTGTAAATACTTCCAGTTCTGAAGACTCCAGCGGCTTAGGATCCGTGCTCTGGGCAGCTGGGCTCAAGCTGGAAGTGGGCACCGCTCTGCAGGAAGGAGACCAGGGCTCGGCTCACCCTAGCGTTACAGTGCACCCCACAGTATGCAGTATAGCGCCCTATAGTATACCGCACACCACAGTATACAGTAGAGCAGTATAGCACTCCACAATATACAGCTCCCCACAGTATACAGTAAAGCAGTATAGCACCCCACAGTATACAGCAACCCAACGGTATACAGCACCCCACAGTATACAGTAGAGCAGTATAGCACTCCACAATATACAGCTCCCCACAGTATACAGCACCTCATGGTATACAGCACCTCACAGTATACAGCACCCCAAACTATACAGAATACAGCACCTCACAGTATATAGTATACAGCACCCTAAACTATAATGAATACAGCACCTTACAGTATACAGCCCCCCACAGTATACAGCTCCCCAGGTATACAGTAAAGCAGTATAGCACCCCACAGTATACAGCACCCCACAGCATACAGCCCCCCACAGCATACAGCTCCCTACAGTATACAGTAAAGCAGTATAGCACCCCACAGTATACAGCAAACCAACCCAACGGTATACAGCACCCCACAGTATACAGTAGAGCTGTATAGCACTCCACAATATACAGCTCCCCACAATATACAGCACCTCACGGTATACAGTATACAGCACCCCAAACTATAAATAATACAGCACCTCACAGTATACAGCACCCCAAACTATAAATAATACAGCACCTCACAGTATACAGCACCCCAAACTATACAGAATACAGCACCTTACAGTATACAGCTCCCCACAGTATACAACACCCCACAGAATACAGTAGAGCAGTATAGCACCCCACAGTATACAGTAGAGCAATATACAGCACCCCACAGTATACAGCCTCCACAATATACAGCCCCCCACAGTATACAGCTCCCTACAGTATACAGTAAAGCATTATAGCACCCCACAGTATAGAGCAACCCAATGGTATACATCCCCCCACAATATACAGCTCCCCACAGTATACAGTAAAGCAGTATAGCACCCCACAGTAAACAGCAACCCAACCCAACGCTATACAGCACCCCACAGTGTATAAATACTATAAATAATACAGCACCTAACAGTATACAGCACCTCAGGTATAGAGTAAAGCAGTATAGCACCCCACAGTATACAGCAACCGAACGGTATGCAGCACCCCACAGTATACAGTAGAGCAGTATAGCACCCCACAGTATACAGCACCCCACAATATACAGCCCTCACAGTATACAGCACCCCATAGTATACAGTAGAGCAGTATAGCACCCCACAGTATACAGCACCCCACAGTATACAGCACCCCATAGTATACAGTAGAGCAGTATAGAACCCCACAGTATACAGCACCCCATAGTATACAGTAGAGCAGTATAACACCCAGTATACAGCACCCTATAGTATACAGTAGAGCAGTATAGCACCCCACAGTATACAGCACCCCACAGTATACAGGCCCTCACAGTATACAGTAGCTTACAGTATATTAGTATAACATCCCCTGTCACCTTTTCCTGATGTAATCTTCACAAAAAAAGTCCACAAGTCTGGCAAACTTCTCATGCAGCAACCCTCCTGGTAGACAGGACCTTTGATGACCTAATAGCCATGTGACCAGTAATATTGCTAGGTTACTGGTCACATGGTATTGATGTCATCTAAGGTCCCTAAGAGAATCACAGCTCTCATAGTTCGCTGCCTGGAGTGCCGGCAGGCATGGCATGGCAGCAACCCCCTGTGTAGCTGACAGCCTGACACCCGGGCAGTGGCCAGCAGGGCTCAAGAGGCAGCTTCCATGGGCACCCCAGGAGCAACTGGGCCCGGGGCAGCTGCCCCTTTTTCCCCTTGTTAAAGACAGCCCTGATAGCACCCCACAGTATACAGCACCCCACAGTATACAGTAGAGCAGTATAGCACCCCACAGTATACAGCACCCCACAGTATACAGCCCCCCACAGTATACAGTAGCTTACAGTATATTAGCATAACAGCACATGTCACCTTTTCCTGACGTAAACTTCACAAAAAAAGCTCCACAGTTAAGGAAAACTTCTCCTACAGCAACACTCCTGGTAGAAAGGACCTTTGATGACCTCATATCCATGTGACCAGTAATATTGCTAGGTTACTGGTCACATGGTGATGATGTCATCTAAGGTCCTTTCAGAATCATCACAGCTCTCACAGTACGCTGCCTGGAGTGCCAGCAGGCATGGCATGGCATGGCAGCACCCCCCTGTGTAGCTGACAGCCTGACACCCCGGGCAGTGGCCAGCAGGGCTCAAGAGGCAGCGCCTTGGGCCCCCCAGGAGCAACTGGGCCCGGGCCAGCTGCCGCTTTTGCCCCTTGTTAAAGACGGCCCTTGTAGTGGCGGATATGTGTGGGCTGGCATGTGGAAATTAAATTACAAGTGGTCATCACAGGTGTTGAATTCCTCCGAGATCCATGCCTCATTAATGTTAAAAAATTTGAGGTAGTCCACACTGTCGTGAGCTATAGGTCACGATCCCCCCTGCTGCGCTAAACGTAATTTCGGACAGGACACTGGACGAGGGGGAAAGCAAAGAGTTCCATGGCAAATTGTGCCAGCTCTAGGCCACAGGTCAAGTCTGCACACCCAGTAGTCAAGGGGTTCCTCATTTCTCAGAGCGTCCACATCGGCCGTTAACCTGATGTAGTCGGACACCTGTCGGTCTAGGCATTTCCTGTGGCTGGATCCGGAGGGCGGCTGTCAATGGGTTGGCTGCAAGAATGATCTCATATCCGAAGTGCCCAACACATCTTCAAACCCCCCTCTTCTTGAATGCGCTGTAGGATTTGCGCTCGCAACTGTTTTGCTGTGGGTGGAAATTCCTCTGCCAGTGCCCACAACAGCAGAATGCAGCATCTCTCATAACAAGGCCTGGAAATGCTAAATTCTGACAGCCCTCTGTGATGCTGGTAACATGTCTGCCATTTTGTGTTTGCAGCAGGGGTCTAAGTACGTTGCCACTCAGTATAGGTCGTTGACCTTTATACTTTTTTTACGAGGGTCCCTCTTCAAACACTGGAGCATGAAGGCCCCCATTTGAACTAAATTGGAAGCGATGGAGTGCCCTGGCTCCTGCTTATCGCCCAGGATAATGTTGTCCTCGGTCTCCTCCCCCCAACCACGGACAACACCAGGGATCCCAGAAAAGTTTAAAGCCTGCTCTTCTTGCTCCTCCTCCCCCTCCTCCCCCCAGGCACCGTCCTCCTCTGACTCCTCTTCCGACTCCTGCTGACTTGTCCCAGATAGAGTAGCCCCCCTGGGAATTCATTCAGCATTGCGACTTTCTCATCTTCCAGCTCCTGCTCCTAGACGCTTGATCAATGACACAACGCAATGCACACTCCAGAAAGAAGGCGTAAGATACGATGTCACTGATGGTGCCCTGGCTCCGACTGACCAGTTTGGTGATCTCATCAAATGGCCGCAGAAGTCTGGATGTGTCGCGCATGAGCAGCCATTGGTGTGGTGAAAAAAAACAAGCTCCCCAGATCCTGCCCTGCCGCAGAGTTCGTACAGGTAGTCGTTGACAGCACGTTTCTGCTGGAGCAGCCTATCAAGCATATGCAAGGTGGAGTTCCAGCGCGTCGGGCAGTCACAAATCGGACATCTGACGGGCAAGTGGTGTCGCCGCTGATCGTCAGCAAGGCGAGCCATGGCCGTGAAAGATCTTCAAAAATGGCCAGAGATTTTCCTGGCCTGCCGCAAGATGTCCTGGTCCCCAGGGTATTTGGCAATGAATCGCTGCACGACTAAGTTCAGGACGTGTGCCATGCATGTTTCTGCGTGCTCAGCAGATTGACACCACTTTACCAACTGTCAAATTGAACGGGGTTAGCCACTGATCGGCTTGTGACTGCAGAGCTGAAAGCAGTGCAGGACCGGTGTGGCTCTTGGCTTCCAAGCACAATAGCCACAGCACAGCATGGCAACGTCTCCACTGGCACGTCAAATAGGTTCTGGGGAGCTTGGGGGGTGCAGCGGAAGAGGCGGTGGCAGTGGAAAAGAAGGAGTCAGCCGAGGAGGAGATGAAGGATGGAGTAGGAGGAGGAGAAGAAGAGGCAGGCCTGCATGAAATCCATGGTGGTAACACCAAAACCACACGGGTTCCACGGGTTACATGCTTGACGACCGTCAGAAGGTTCACCCAGTGTGCAGTAAAAGTTATATACCTTCCCTGCCAGTGTTTGCTACACCACGTATGCCAGAGATATATTAACTTGCCGCTGAACGTGGCCATATAGTTCAGTGATGCCCTTCTGGGAGAAATATTTCCTTCCGGGGACCTTCCATTGTGGTGTGCCAATGGCCACAAATTTTCTAAAGGCCTCCGAGTCCACCAATTTATATGGCAGTAGTCGGCGGGCTAGCAGTTCCGACAAGCCAGCAGTCAGCCGTTGGGCAAGAGGATTATCCGGCGTCATCATTTTTTTACTCTCAAACATTTGGGCCATGGAAGCCTGCCTTGTGCCAGATGAACGCGACAACGGCACGGTGGAAGGTGGAGTGGAGGACAAATGGGAGGAAAGAGGAGAATGAGAAGAGGCAGGACGTGGAACACCGGGAGTGTGGCTTTGTGGGTTCTGACGGTGTTGCTCCCACGGGGCTCGGTGATGGGAGGCCAAGTGCCTTCTTAAGGTGGTCAGTCCTAGGTGAGTTTTGGGCTTACCGCGACTTACAGGCTGCAGATGGCTACACTATTATACACAGCTGACATGGTAAAAAAAGCCGACACTGTGGACCCATGTGCCGGCATCCTGGGAGTGCAAGATGTGACCTTGCATGGTGGATGGCTCGCTCCAGATACATTTGCAGTCTGCTTTTTGCCTCCTGTGCACTGCGAGTTCTGCCTGCTTCTCCTCCCTATCTGCTGCTCCATCTCTCCCTCTGAACTCCACTCCTCTTCCTCTCTTGTGGGCACCCACGTGACGTCCATCGACACGTCATCATCGTCACCTTCACCACCACTGACATTAGAGAACTCGCAGTAACAGCGGGAACCACCCTCCTTGGGTTGAGCTGGATACTGTCATCAGACTGCTGGGTGGCGGCCATTGATACCTCCTCTTCCTCATCTGATGGCACCCCTCAATCAGTATTTGGCGGAAACAGGTATATAGCACCCCTCAATCAGTATTTGGCGGAAACAGGTATATGGCACCCCTCAATCAGAATCTTGTGTAAGCAGGTGTATCGCAGCCCTCAATCAGTATTTGGTGGAAAAAGGTACGTATATAGCAATAGCACACCTCAATCAGTATTTTGTGAAAGAAGGTATATGGCATATCTCAATCAGTACTTGGCGGAAACAGGTATATAACACCCCTCAATCAGTATTTGACGGAAAATTGTATATAGCACCCCTCAATCAGTATTTGGCAGAAACAGGTATTTAGCACCCCTCGGTGTTTGGCAGAAACAGGTATATGGCACCCCTCAATAAGTATTTTGTGGAAGCAAGAGTATTGCAGCTCTCAATCAGCATTTGGTGGAAGAAGGTATATAGCAATAGGACCCCTCAATCAGTATTGTGTGGAAGAAGATATATGGCACCTCTCAATCAGTATTTGGTGGAAACAGGTATATAGCACCCCTCAATAAGTTTTTGGCGGAAACAGGTATATAGCACCCCTCAATCAGTATTTGGCTGAAACAGGTATATGGCACCCCTCAATCAGAATTTTGTGGAAGCAGGTGTATTTCAGTCCTTAAAGGGAACCTGTCACCTAGATTTTGGGTATAGAGCTGAGGACATGGGTTGCTAGATGGCCGCTAGCACATCCGCAATATCCAGTCCCCATAGCTCTGTGTGCTTTTATTGTGTATAAAAACCGATTTGATACTTATGAAAATTAACCTAAGGCTACTTTCACACTAGCGTTCGGAGCGGATCCGTCTGATGTTTCATCAGACGGATCTGCTCCGATAATGCAGACGTTCGCATCCGTTCAGAACGGATGCGTCTGCATTAAAACTTAGAAAATTTTCTAAGTGTGAAAGTTGTCTGAGCGGATCCGTTCAGACTTTACATTGAAAGTGAATGGGGAACGGATCCGCTTGAAGATTGAGCCATATTGTGTCATCTCCAAGCGGATCCGTCCCCATTGACTTACATTGTAAGTGTGGACGGATCCGCTCGCCTCCGCACGGCCAGGCGGACACCCGAACGCTGCAAGCAGCGTTCAGGTGTCCGCTCACTGAGCGGAGCGGAGGCTGAACGCTGGCAGGCGGATGCATTCTCAGTAGATCCGCCTCCACTGAGAATGCATTAGGGCCAGACGGATGCGTTCGGGGCCGCTCGTGAGCCCCTTCAAACGGTGCGCACGAGCGGACACCCGAACGCTAGTGTGAAAGTAGCCTAAGATGAGTCAGAGCTTGAAAATATAACTCTTCTCTGGTCACACAAGTAAGATATGACTCTTTTATGTTAATTTGCATATGTATCAAATCGTTTTTTTTACACAAAAAAAGCACACAGAGCTATGGGGACTGGGTATTGAGGATGTGCTAACGGCCATCTAGCAGCCCATGTCCTCAGCTCTATACCTAAAATCCAGGTGACAGGTTCCCTTTAATCAGTATTTGGTGGAAGAAGGTATATAGCAAAAGCACCCCTAAATCAGAATTTTGTGGAAGAAGATGTATGGCACCCCTCAATCTGAATTTGGTGGAAATAGGTATATAGCACCCCTCAATCAGTATTTGGCGGAAACAGTTATATAGCACCCCTCAATCAGTATTTGGTGGAAACAGGAGTATTGCAGCCCTCGATCAGTATTTGGTGGAAGAAGGTATATAGCAATAGCACCCCCCAATCAGTATTTTGTGGAAGAATGTATATGGCACCCCTCAATCAGTATTTGGTGGAAACAGGTATATGGCACCCCTCAATCAGTATATGGTGGAAACAGGTATATGGCACCCCTCAATCAGTATTTTGTGGAAGCAGTATTGCAGCTCTCAATCAATATTTGGTGGAAGAAGGTATATAGCAATAGAACCCCTCAATCAGTATTTGGTGGAAACAGGTATATGGCACCCCTCAATCAGTATATGGTGGAAACAGGTATATGGCACCCCTCAATCAGTATTTTGTGGAAACAGGAGTATTGCAGCTCTCAATCAGTATTTGGTGGAAGAAGGTATATAGCAATAGCACCCCTCAATCAGTATTTTGTGGAAGAAGATATATGGCACCCCTCAATCAGTATTTGGTGGAAACATATATATAGCACTCCTCAATCAGTATTTGGCGGAAACAGGTATATAGCACCCCTCAATCAGTATTTGGCGGAAACAGGTATATGGCACCCCTCAATCAGTATTTTGTGGAAGCAGGAGTATTGCAGCTCTCAATCAGGATTTGGTGGAAGAAGGTATATAGCAATAGCACCCCTCATTCAGTATTTTGTGGAAAATGATATATGGCACCCCTCAATCTGAATTTGGTGGAAACAGGTATATAGCACCCCTCAATCAGTATTTGGCAGAAACAGGAATATGGCACCCCTTAATCAGAATTTTGTGGAAGCAGGAGTATTGCAGCGCTCGATCAGTATTTGGTGCAAGAAGGTATATAGCAATAGCACCCCCCAATCAGTATTTTGTGGAAGAAGGTATATGGCACCCCTCAATCAATATTTGGCGGAAACAGGTATATAGCACCCCTCAATCAGTATATGGTGGAAACAGGTATATGGCACCCCTCAATCAGTATTTCGTGGAAGCAGGAGTATTGCAGCTCTCGATCAATATTTGGTGGAAGAAGGTATATAGCAATAGCACCCCTTAATCAATATTTTGTGGAAGAAGATATACAGTATGGCACCCCTCAATCAGTATTTGGCGGAAACAGGTATATAGCACCCCTCAATCAGTATTTGGCGGAAACAGGTATATGGCACCCTTCAATCAGTATTTTGTGGAAGCAGGTGTATTTCAGCCCTCAATCAGTATTTTGTGGAAGAAGGTAAATGGCACCTCTCAATCAGTATTTGGTGGAAACACATATATAGCACTCCTCAATCAGTTTTTGGCGGAAACAGGTATATAGCACCCCTCAATCAGTATTTGGCGGAAACAGGTATATGGCACCCCTCAATCAGAATTTTGTGGAAGTAGGTGTATTGCAGCCATCAATCAGTATTTGGTGGAAGAAGATATATAGCAATAGCACCCCTCAATCAGTATTTTGTGGAAGAAGATATATGGCACCCCTCAATCAGTATTTGGCGGAATCAGGTATATAGCACCCCTCAATCAGTATTTTGTAGAAGCAGGAGTATTGCAGCTCTCAATCAGTATTTGGTGGAAGAAGGTATATAGCAATAGCACCCCTCAATCAGTATTTTATGGAAGAAGATATATGGCACCCCTCAATCAGTATTTGGTGGAAACAGATATATAGCACCCCTCAATCAGTAATTGTCAGAAACAGGTATATAGCACCCCTCAATCAGTATTTGTCGGAAACAGGTATATGGCACCCCCCAATCAGTATTTTGTGGAAGAAGGTATATGGCACCCCTCAATCTTTATTTTGTAGAAGAAGATATATGGCACCCCTCAATCTGAATTTGGTGGAAACAGGTATATAGCACCCCTCAATCAGTATTTGGCGGAAACAGGTATATAGCACCCATCAATCAGTATTTGGCGGAAACAGGTATATGGCACCCCTAAAATCAGTATTTTGTGGAAGCAGGAGTATTGCAGCTCTCAATCAGTATTAGGTGGAAGAAGGTATATAGCAATAGAACCCCTCAATTAATATTTTATGGACGATGGTGTATGGCACTTCTCAATCAATATTTGGCGGAAACAGGTATATTGCACCCCTCAATCAGTTTTTTGTGGAAGCATGAGTATTGCAGCCCTCAATCAGTATTTGGTGGAAGAAGGTATATAGCAATAGCACCCCCCAATCAGTATTTTGTGGAAGAAGGTATATGGCACCCCTCAATCAGTATTTGGTGGAAACAGATATATAGCACCCCTCAATCAGTATTTGGCGGAAACAGGCATATGGCACCCTTAAATCAGTATTTTCTGGTAGCAGGTGTGTTTCAGCCCTCAATCAGTATTTGGTGGAAGAAGGTATATAGCAATAGAACCCCTCAATTAATATTTTGTGGACGACGGTGTATGGCACCTCTCAATCAGTATTTGGCGGAAACATGTATATAGCACCTCTCAATCAGTTTTTTGTGGAAGCATGAGTATTGCAGCCCTCAATCCGTATTTGGTGGAAGAAGGTATATAGCAATAGCACTCCCCAATTAGTATTTTGCGGAAGAAGGTATATGGCACCCCTCAATCAGTATTTGGCGGAAACAGGTATATGGCACCCTTCAATCAGTATTTTGTGGAAGCAGGTGTATTTCAGCCCTCAATCAGTATTTGGTGGAAGAAGGTATATAGCAATAGCACCCCTAAATCAGTATTTTGTGGGATCAGTATGTGAAATCAGTATTTGTGCCCCCCAATCATGTGCCAGTAACAGGTGCCCCCATAGATGCTCCCCAATCATGTACCAATAACAAGTGCCCCATATATGCCCCCCAATCATGTGCCAGTAACAAGTGCCCCCATAGATGCCCCCAATTATGTGCCAAAACAAGTGCCCCCATAGATGCCCCCCAATCATGTGCCAGTAACAGGTGCCCCCATAGATGCCCCCCATTATGTTCCAGTAACAGGTTCCCTCATAGATGCCCCCTAATCATTTGCTAGTAGTAGTACCATATAAAAATAATAAACACTTATACTTACCTACATCAGGCTGGCAGTGATGCGATGCAGGCCTCTTCCAGCCTGTGTCCCGCGCTGTACGGCTCGGGCGGCGCGATGCCTAGTGCCTGCAGCCTATCAGAGGAATGGGGAAGGGAGACGCCTCTCCCTCCCCTGCCCCGCCGCAGCACTTCCCTCTGTATCGCTGTCCTGAGGACGGCGATACAGATGACTATGGAGATGAGCGCTTCCACAATGGAAGCGTTCATCTCCCTGTGCCCTGCCGCCGCCGCCCACGTCACCAGTGGCCAGGGGGGCTCAAGAGGCAGCTGCTTTGGGCCCCCCAGGAGCAACTGGGCCCGGGGTAGCTGCCCTTTTTGCCCCGCGTTAAAGAATAAGGGGAATCAGCGGGGGGAATGCGGGTGGCAAGGAATAATATAGGGGGGAATTCCCCCCCCCCCCCCTTGCACCCCTTATATATATAAACTATCTAACACTAAGATAGTTTTTTCACAAACTGAGCACAAAAGCGACCAGTAAAAAATAAGGTACTGGTTGGTGCTCACTTGCAATCCATCAGCAGTGGCCGTGCTTGTACACTATAGGAAAAAGTGCTGACCTCTCTGGTGGCCGAGACTCACACAGGCTGGTGCTTTTTCCTATTGTGTCCATAACAATGGAAACAAGCAGTGTATATGGGAAAATGAATCCAGCCAGCAAAAGAAGCAATATGGATAATAACAATACATTAGTAAGTGTCTTGTATTAACTTTCTGTACATAATAAATGCTATTTGCTGAAGTGAGACAACCCCTTTAAAGTGTAACTGTCATTTTTTTATATTTTTGTACTGTATAAGGGCAGTGATACCATTTTCGTAATATACTTTAATTACTGAATTGTACATTTCTTTTTGAAAAATAGCTCTAAAGTGGCCCATTTTGAGCCTTAGCAATGGTCCTCTGTTTACATAACTGTGGAGACTTCCTCAACACTGACTGTTATGTAAACAGAAGACAGAGAACCACTACTAAGGCTCAAAATGGGCCACTGCCCCTACACATTACAAAAATAAAAAAAAGAATGACAGTTACACTTTAACACATGGGACAGTAAAACAAGACAACGCCAAGTCAAAAATTGTCCTTCCGTTATAGTACCTAGTTTTGTCCCAGAACAGAATGGCCTGTTACTTATTTCTCCCTCTACTGCCTTGGCATGACCCTTGGCCCAGTTCTTCATCTCCTAGTTAGCTAGAAATGCTGTTCCTCTGGGGCGGGGAGTCTCTGCTGGTTCCTTCCATCCAATAGTAAAATGCAAAGGAATAGCAAGGGCTGAACCCTCTTTCGCCAACAATCTCACTGTAGTCATATAGTCAATCTCCATGATACAATATGTACATGTATGCTCTTAGATGTTAGACATAAACCCATATGAGATATATAGGACACTATGTCTTTGCAAAAGAAAAACTCTCAATACATATTTTTTAGTATTTCTTATTTTCACTGTCTCGACTTATGTAGAAAACGAGAACATAATATATTGTGATTTGAGCTACATCCATAACCCACAGTATGTGCAGCAGATCTGTTTACTGCCTGAGCATCCTTTGGGGAGGAGAGGAATGAGATGCTGGGATAGAAAGCTTTAGTAAACTGTGGCTAGTGAGGCAGATGCAGAGACTAAGAGACAAATGAGGTGAAACCAAAGAAATTTCATTTGTCAGAGAGGACGGAGGGAGAAATTGGAGAGGGGAGCAGGAAATGGAGCAAAGCCAGAGAGATTTACAGAGGCTGCAGCTTCACAAGAGGATGAGACTTTTATTAGCACATTCATGGGATAATGCTTATGTTGCTGACAGCTATAAAATAATACTAATAATCTATTCCTTGGGTTCCAGTTAAAGGGGTTAACTTTCTGTAGCTTGCAGCATACATATGTCATATAAGAGATAAGCGAATTTCTTAAAAGTTCGATTCGGCTGATTCGCAGAATTACCCCCAAAATATAGCTTTGTGACAATATACTTCGTCACGAAGCACATTTTTTTGTAAGTAGCCGGTGCAATGACAGGGAACTGTGATAGCGCTGCCCCCATCATTGTACCCCTCAGATGCAGCGTTCATACATGATCACGGCATCTGAGTGTAAAATGAACAATAAAAAAAATAATGAAATCAAACTTACCGCCTCCATTTGCTCGCAACGGGCCGGACGCCGCCATATTGCTTGAAGATCTCGGCCGAAATCCTGTGCGTCGCGAGATTACATCATCACGCCGGCTGGCGTGGTGACGTCTGACATTTTCACACCGGCCGGCGTGATGATGTAATCTCGCTCCGCACGGGATTTCAACTGAGATAATCAAGCAAGATGGAGGCTGGCGGCCCATCTCGAGCAAATGAAGGAGGTAAGTTTGAATTTTTTTTTATTTTTTTTATGCTATTTCAGGTTAAATCGATTCGCTGACACGTAGCACCAGGAAATTCGGCTTCTAGGGGAAATGAATTTATCCTGAAAAAATCCACTTTGTGGGATTCGATTCGTTCATCTCTAGTTAGAATGAATGTAACACATCCGTGCCAGAGGGGTTCTCAGAACAGACTGTAATAGGTTTGTTCACTTTGTGAACAGGTTGTCCTGCTGAAGCCAGCTGTACTATGTGGGAGAATTAGACAGCAACTGTTTAGTTACTGTGCAGCACCGCCACAGGGGGAATGAGGTATTACACAATGTCTGTTGAAATTCATGGACTGGCAGCACAACACACAGATGTGTAGGGTCCTCCAGAATGAGATGTGCTTTGTTTAGTTAATTTCCACTCTAGCTTAATTATGAGCATGCCTAAAGAGGAACCATTTGTAGTAGTTTGTGGAAGCAGGTGTATCGCAGCCCTCAGTCAGTATTTGGTGGAAGAAGGTATATAGCACCCCTCTATCAGTATTTGGCAGAAACAGGTATATAGCACCCTTAAATCAGTATTTGGCGGAAACAGGAATATGGCACCCCTCAATCAGTATTTAGTGGAAGTGTATTGCACCCTTCAATCAGAATTTGGTGGAAGAATGTATATAGCAATAGCACCCCTCAATCAGAATTTGGTGGAAGAATGTATATAGCAATAGCACCCCTCAATCAGTATTTAGTGGAAGAAGGTATATGACACCCCTCAATCAGTATATGGCGGAGAATGGTGTATTGCACCCCTCAATCAGAATTTGTTGGAAGAAGGTATATAGCAATAGCACCCCTCAATCAGGATTTTGTGGAAGAAGATATATGGCACCCCTCAATCAGGATTTTGTGGAAGAAGGTATATGGCACCCCTCAATCAGTATTTGGCAGAAACAGGTATATAGCACCCCTCAATCAGTAGTTGGCAGAAACAGGTATATAGTACTCCTCAATCAGTATTTTGTGGAAGTAGGTGTATTGCACCCCTCAATCAGTATTTGGTGGAAGAAGGTATATAGGAATAGCACCCCTCAATCAGTATTTAGTAGAAGAAGGTATATGACACCCCTAAATCAGTATTTGGCGGAAACAGGTATATGGCACCCCTCAATCAGTATTTTGTGGAAACAGGTGTATCGCAGCCCTCATTCAGTATTTGGTGGAAGAAAGTCTATAGCAATAGCACCCCTCAATCAGTATTTTGTGGAAGAAGATATATAGCACCCCTCAATCAGTATTTGGCGGAAACTGGTAAATAGCACCCCTCAATCAGTATTTGGCGGAAACAGGTATATAGCACCCCTCAATCAGGATTTTGTGGAAGAAGGTATATGACACCCCTCAATCAGTATTTGGCAGAAACAGGTATATTGCACCCCACAATCAGGATTTTGTGGAAGAAGGTATATCGCAGCCCTCAACCAGTATTTTTTGGGGCAACAGGTATATCACACCTGTTGCAATTAGTTACTCCAATTGCGTTTGTCCCTCTATCTAGCTTTGGTATCGCAGCAGAACCGCACACAACTGCTGCACAATACAAATACAATATAATATTATTTCTATGTTAGAAAGTACATTTTAAGTATATCACAATACTCTATGTCACACCTATTGATAGCACACCTATACCAGTCCTTAAATGGACTTTTGTGTTCCTATTAGCTAGCGTTTGGTCCAATTGTCCCTGCTCCAAAATGTAACCTCTTCCTACACTGGCAAAACACATAATGTAAAATGGCTGCCAGATCAGATTCTATTATAGGGATGGGGGTATGTCCATGTGCTTAAACGTCTCAATTGGCTGTCCTGTCCCACCTGATGGATGTGTCATGGGTCAAAGTTCAGCACTATGCAAAAAAATAAGGCGCGTGCAAATATCGCCATATGTTCGCCTGCTCGGCGAATCGCGAATGAGCAAAGTTCGCCGCGAAACGACTGCCGGGCCAACCGCAAGGCCATCTCTAATAGGGGCTTATTTCTTTAAAAAAAAGAAAAATATTTACATACTGCACTGTTGCAGTTATTTCTGTTAAAATCGTATAGGGATGTATTACAGTAAAAAAAAGACAAATATATACTGTGACATAGCAAGGGGTTTTGTTTGGGAAGGCAGGTATTTTCCTCCCAACATGGGCGGCTGGGCTGATTTCCAGCCAGGTGAGATCAGAACCTGGTTGTCCTTTAAATAGGCATCTGGGCTCAGTAGCTGAGTCTCTGTATTGGGATCTAAAGCATGGTGCTGTGCTGGAAGGCTGAGAGCCGCATGAGGGCTGCACGCTGAGAAACAGGCCCCCTACAGCCTGCTGCGAACTGCCGGGCATAAAACGGCTAGAGTGACTGTTCTATGGACTTTGCATTGTGTGAATTTAACACCAAGACTGTATTACGTCGCTTTTCTTTTGCCTTTTGTGTGAAATAAACACTGACATTTTGATTTACGAACTTGTTTTGCCTGTGTACTGTGTCCTCTTACCCTGCCTACCAGAGCAAATTTTCACAATTGGTGGAGGATGCGTGCACACGCAGTGAGGCTGGCGTAAACGCCGAAATATTTTTTTGGGTACGGCTGGATGTCCTGGATTAAACCAGCTAAATTTAAACCTGTGTCACGTGATAAAATGGAGGCTTTAATGAAAGCTCTCGTGGAGGCAAACCAACACCAGCAAGAAACAAACCAGCTGCTGTTCCAACATGTGATGGCTTTACAGACGGCAGGAGCGTCCCAGAGTGTCCATGATGTCCAGAAAGTGGTCCGTGCGGCGATCCCCAAGATGACACCACCAGATGACGTGGAAATGTCAATGTATGAGAAGGTGGCCAAAAGGGAGAATCTACCCCGAGATCAGTGGGCTGAGATCGTCGCTCCGTTCCTGACATCTGATTCCCAGCGGGTGTATTTCGACTTGCCGGACGATCAAGCGGCTGACTACCAGAAAGTCAAGAGTGAGATTCTGGCAAGACTGGGGGTGAATGTGTTGGTTCGGGCCCAGCGGGTGCATCAGTGGGGGTTTAAGCCGGCTGAGCCCGTAAGACCCCAGTATTATAATTTACTTAACCTCTTGCAAAAGTGGCTACAGCCTGACGTGCTGAGCCCCACTGCTATGCTGGACCGTCTGTTGACTGATATGTTCTGGAGGGATTTGCCACCCCTTCTCCAGCAATGGATCGGCCAGGTCTCTCCAGGTAATGCTCTCGAGATGGTTTTCCTGGTGGAGCGCTATGAGGCTACCCGGAATCTACAGGGGGGTACTTTTGGGAGGGGGTAGTCAAATCCCATAACTCTCCACCACAGACCCAGCGGTTTGTGCCCACCAAACCCGCCCGGGATGTACCCCCTGTGGACCCAGTCCCAGTCTGTTGGCGGTGTCGGGAGCCTGGCCATGTATGAGCTGACTGTCCACATCAGGTGGAACCCATGGACACAAACTATGGCTTCCGTCAGTCATTATATGCTAGGAAGCTGTGTGCAGCGGATGCCCCGGAGACTCTGAATCACCTGTGCCAGGTGAAGGTGGGAGACACTCCAGTGGAGGCTCTATTGGACTCAGGGAGTCTGGTGGCCCTGGTAAGGGCTCCCCTGGTATGTTCCACTGAGTATACTGGCCAGAAAGTCGGGGTCATGTGTACTCATGGAGACTTAAAAGACTAACCCACTGCTATGGTGTCTCTATCCACGGTTGCCAGCAGGTAGACCCACGAGGTGGCTGTCACCACCAATCTACACTACGAACTTATAATAGGGAGAGACTTCCCGGGCTTCCCGGCACTGTGGCCTGCTACGAGAGTGACTGATACCCATGAGACAGGGGTAACCCTAGCAAAGTGGCCTGGCTAAGGGGGGCAGACCAGAACCCTGGGAACCTGAGATCGAAGGGCCAGCGGTAGGGGTGACCGCCACTTCTATGAAAGAGGGGGAGACAACCCCGCTAAGTGTGATGGTGGGAGACATGGAGGACTTGCCGCCGAGTCCTGAGCTGGCAGACCTCAATGTATCCGTGGATAATTTTGGTACCGCCCAACACCGGTACCCAACCCTATCCCGAACCTGGGAAACTGTATTAATAGTAGATGGTGAACCACAACAACCAGGGGCAGAGTCAGTGTTCCCCCGTTTTGTGGTTCATCAGGAGATGTTGTATCGGGTAAACCAGCTGCAAGGTGAATCCATTGAACAGTTGGTGGTGCTCCAGGCTTTTCGCAAACTCGTGTTAGAGTTAGTCAACCAACATGTTCTCGGGGGTCATCTGGGAATGCTGAAGACACAGGACCGGATACTACAATGGTTTTACTGTCCAAGTGTGTTTAGAAAGGTGGAAGAATTCTGTAAGTCTTGCCCGACCTGCCAAGCAACTAGCCCCCAGCACCTTTTTCGCAGTCCCTTGGTACCTCTCCCGGTCATCGAGGTGCCGTTTGAGCGAATCGCTATGGACCTCGTAGGCCCAGTACCGAAGTCCGCTAGAGGACACCAACACATCTTGGTTGTCCTGGACTACGCCACTCGGTACCCGGAGACGGTGCCACTGTGACATACATCAGCGAAGCTTATAGCTAAGGAGCTAATGGAGATGTTCTCCCGATTGGGGCTACCTAAAGAGGTTCTGACTGACCAGGGGACCCCGTTTATGTCCAAGGTTATGAGGGAACTCTGTAAGCTGCTGCATATCAGACAGTTACGGACACCAATGTACCATCTGCAAACGGACGGACTGGTTGAAAGGTTTAACAAAACTCTAAAAACTATGTTAAAAAGGGTGGTGTCTAAAGATGGGAAGGAATGGGACCTTATTCTGCCCTATTTCATGTTCGCTGTGCGAGAGGTACCCCAGGCTTCTACTGGGTTCTCGCCTTCAAATTGCTTTATGGCAGACATCCTCGAGGTCTGTTGGACGTGACCAAAGAGTCGTGGGAACAGCAAACCACTCCGCATAAAAGTGTCCAGGAGTATGTTATCAAGATGCAACAGCGGATAGAGACCGTTTT
This sequence comes from Bufo bufo, assembly GCF_905171765.1. Taxonomy (NCBI): domain Eukaryota; kingdom Metazoa; phylum Chordata; class Amphibia; order Anura; family Bufonidae; genus Bufo; species Bufo bufo. The sequence goes on along the minus strand of NC_053389.1, from coordinate 749,659,753 downwards.
GCCTCTTGTCAGGGAGCATATGGAGGCTGCTCAGCGAGCCCAGAGCTGGATCTATAATCGGCAGGCTCGGGTCCGGATCTTTAACCTGCGTGATCGGGATTTGGTTCTGGTACTGACCGTGGACAGTAAGTTCCTGGCTAGATGGCAGGGGCCCTACGAGGTACTCGAGAAGGTTGGAGAGGTAAATTACAAGGTACACCAGCCAGGACGGCGGAAGCCGGAGCAGGTTTACCATGTTAATTTACTTAAACCTTGGAAAGATAGGGAGACCTGTACTCCCTATCCCTCTCCTCCTAAACAGGCTCAGGAGACCAGGGAGTTCGTTAGTCAGAATACAGATGTGTTCTTGGACCTCCCTGGATGCACTTCCGCAATCCAGCATGACATTGTCACTGAGCCTCAGGCAAAAGTCCGGTTAAAGCCATACCGGGTACCCCAGGCTCGGTGACAAGCCATCTCGGAGGAAGTGCAGCTCATGCTGCGTCTAGACATCATCGAGGAGTCTAAAAGTGAGTGGGCCAGTCCTATAGTCTTAATACCCAAGACGGACCGGATGTAAGCTGAACGAAATATCTAAATTCGATGCATATCCCATGCCTCGGGTGGATGAGCTTATTGAAAGGTTAGGCCAAGCCAGGTATTTTTCTATTTTGGACCTCACCAAAGGGTACTGGCAGGTACCCTTGATGGAGGCTGCCAAAGAGAAAACTGCCTTCATTACACCAGAGGGGCTGTACCAATATAAGGTGTTAACCTTCGGTCTGCATGGCGCCCCTGCCACTTTTCAACGTCTAATGGACATTGTGCTTTGTCCACATCGGCGGTACGCCTCGGCTTACCTGGATGATATTGTCATTCACAGTACCGACTGGGAAAGTCACCTGCCCAAAGTACAGGCCGTAGGGGATTCCCTTCGAAAGGCTGGTCTAACAGCTAACCCAAAAATATGTGCGATAAGGTTAGAGGAGACCAAATACCTAGGGTATGTCAATGGGCGCGGAGTCATCAAACCCCAAGTAAACAAAATGGAGGCGATAAGGAATTGGCCCTGACCTGTCATCTCTAGGCAAGTAAAGTAATTCCTGGGAATGGTGGGCTATTATATGAGGTTTGTTCCCCATTTTGCCACTTTAGCAGCTACATTGACAGGGCACTTAAAGGGACGGATGTCCGTAATGGTTCGCTGGAATGACTAGGCGCAAGAGGCTTTCTCCGCTTTGAAGTCGGTCCTGTGTGTGTCCCTGGTTTTTGTGACGCCCGACTTCAAAAGGGAGTTTATAGTACAGACCGATGCCTCCGAAGTAGGCCTCGGTGCTGTACTGTCTCAGGAAGTCAACGGGGAGGAGCATCTCATTGTCTTCCTCAGCCGTAAGCTCACTCTAGCGGAGACACTGGACAGTATAGTGGAGAGAAAGTGCCTGGCCATCAAGTGGGCACTCAAGTCTCTCCGCTATTATCTCTTGGGGAGAAAGTTCCCCTCTCAAGTGAATGAGCCAGGCCAAAGAGAGAAATGCTCGGGTCACCAGATGGTTCTGGTCTTTACAAAATGTTAAGTTTACAGTAGAACACAGGGCAGGCCGGTTACAGGGAAACGTGGATGCCCTGTCCCGGGTACACTGTCTCGCGTGTGTTCACCCCCTCAGGGTTGAACAAAGGGGGGGATATGTGACATAGCAAGGGGTTTTGTTTGGGAAGGCAGGTATTTTCCTCCCAACATGGGCGGCTGGGCTGATTTCCAGCCAGGTGAGATCAAATACCGGACCGGAGTTTAAGTGTCAGTCCGGGATTTGGCAGCACCTAGTTGTCCTTTAAATAGGCAGCTGGGCTCAGTAGCTGAGTCTCTGTATTTTGATCTGAAGCATGGTGCTGTGCTGGAAGGCTGAGAGCCGCATGAGGGCTGCACGCTGAGAAACAGGCCCCCTACAGCCTGCTGTGAACTGCTGGGGATAAAACGGCTAGAAAGGTGACGTGACTGTTCTATGGACTTTGCATTGTGTGAATTTAACACCAATACTGTATTAAGTCATTTTTCTTTTGCCTTTTGTGTGAAATAAACACTGACATTTTGATTTACGAACTTGTTTTGCCTCTGTACTGTGTCCGCTTACCCTGCCTACCAGAGCAAATCCTCACAATACTAACTGCACTGTTGCAGTTATTTCTGCTGAAAGCGTATAGGGGCATATTTAAGTACTACCAGAAAAATATATATGCACTTCACTAATTAATTGTTTTATGGTTAAAGCATATAGTGGCCTATTTCATTCCAACAAGAAATATATATTCTCAGGTCACTTCTGCAGTTTATCTGGTGAAAGCGTATTACAGTAAAAAAAAGACAAATATATACGCACTGCACTGTTGCAGTTAATTCTGGTGAAAACTCAAAAGGGCTTATTGCAGTAAAAAAAGAAAAATATATTTGTACTGCACTGTTGCAGTTATTTCTGTTGAAAGCATATAGGGGCGTACTTCAGTAAAAAAAAGACAAATATATACGCACTGCACTGCTGCAGTTATTTCTGTTGAAAGCGTATAGGGGCGTATTTCAGTACTATTTAGAAAAATATATACGCACTTCACTATTTAATTGTTTTCCTGTTAAAGCGTATATTGGCCTATTTCATTCCAACAAGTAATATATATTCTCAGGTCACTTCTGCAGTTTTTTCTGGTGAAAGCATAAAGGGGTGTATTTCATTAAAAAAAGAAATATATATTTGTACTGTACAGTTGCAGTTATTTCTGTTAAAAGCACATGGGGCGTATTACAGTAAGAAAAAAAATAAATATATATATATATATATATATATATATATATACGCACTGCACTGTTGCAGTTATTTCTGTTGAAAGCGTATAGGGATATATTTCAGTACTACCAGAAAAATATATACGCACTTCACTATTTAATTGTTTTCTGGTTAAAGCGTATAGTGGCCTATTTTATTCCAACAAGAAATATATATTGTCAGGTCACTTCTGTAGTTATTTCTGGTAAAAGTATAACGGGGCGTTTTTTTATTAAAAGAGAAAAATATATGCGCACTGCACTGTTGCAGTTATTTCTGTTGAAAGCATATAGGGGCGTATTTAAGTAAAAAAAAGACAAATATATATGCACTGCACTGTTGCAGTTATTTCTGTTGAAAGCGTATAGGTGCATATTTCAGTACTACCAGAAAAATATATACGCACTTCACTATTTCATTGTTTTCTGCTTAAAGTGTATAGTGGCCTATTTCATTCTAACAAGAAATATATATTCTCAAGTCACTTCTGCAGTTATTTCTGGTGAAAGTGTATAGGGGTGTATTTCAGTACTGTGGTTTTGTGGTAGAGATGGGCTTGCGGTTCGCCCAGCGGTCATTTTGCGGCGAACTTTGCTCGTTCGCGATTCGCCAAACATGCAAACATATGGCAAAATTCGCATGCGCCAATTTTTATTTGCATAGCGCCGAACTTTGACCCATGACACATCCATCAGATGGGACAGGACAGCCAATTGAGACGTTTCAGCACATGGACACACCCCCAACCCTATAACAGAACCCGATCTGGCAGCCATTTTACATTATGTGTTTTGCGAGTGTAGGGAGAGGTTGCATTTTGGAGCAGGGATAGTTAGGGACACCAAATGCTAGCTAATAGGGCCACAAAAGTACTTTTAAGGACTGGTATAGGTGTGCTATCGATAGGTGTGATATAGAGGGGTGTGATATACTTATAATATACTTTCTAACATAGAAATTATATTATAGTGTATTTGCAGCAGTGCCGTGCATGGCACACGTCCTGAACTTACTCGTGCAGTGATTCGTTGCCAAATACCCAGCGGTTTAGGACGTCTTGCGGCAGGCCAGGATAATCTCTGGCAATTTTAGAAGATCTCACACGGCCATGGCTCGCCTTGCTGACGTTCAGCGGTGACTCCACTTGCCCGTCAGATGTCTGATTTGTGACTGCCCGACGTGCTGGAACTCCACCTTGTATATGCTTGATAGGCTGCTCCAGCAGAAACATGCAGTTAATGACTACCTGTACGAACTCTGCAGCAGGACAGGTTCTGGCGAGCTTGTTTTTTTTTCACCGCACCAGTGGCTGCTCATGCGTAACGCATACATTTGATGAGATCACCTGGTCATTCACAGCCAGGGCGCCGTCAGTGAAATCGTACCTTACGCTTTCTTTCTGGACCGTGCATTGCGTCAAGTCATTGATCAAGCCGTCGAGGAGCAGGAGCAGGAAGATGAGGAAGTCGCAATCCTGGATGAATTCCCAGGGGGGACTACTCCATCGGAGACAAGTCAGCAGGAGTCTGAAGAGGAGTCAGAGGAGGATGGTGACTGTGGAGAGGAGGAGGAGCAAGAAGAGCAGGCTTTAAACTTTTCTGGGATCCCTGGTTTTGTCCGTGGCTGGGGGGAGGAGACCGAGGATGACATTCTCCTGGGCGATGAGCAGGAGCCAGGGCGCTGCAACGCCTACAATTTAGTGCAAATGGGCGCCTTCATGCTCCAGTGTTTGAAGAGGGACCCCCGTATAAAAAGCATAAAGGGCAAGGACCAGTACTGGATGGCAACGTACTTAGACCCCCGGTACAAACACAAAATGGCAGACATATTACCAGCATCACAGAGGGCTGTCAGAAAGCAGCATTTCCAGGCCTTGCTGTAAGAGATGCTGCATTCTGCGGTTGCGGGTGCTGGCAGAGGAATTTCCACCCACAGAGAAACAGGTGCGGGTACCAATCCTACCACGCCTGCAAAAAGAGGGTGGTTTGAAGATGTGTTGGTCACTTCGGATATGAGATCATTCTTGCAGCCAACCCATCAACAGCCACCCTCTGAATCAAGCATCAGGGAATGCCTAGACCGACAGGTGTCCGACTACTTCAGGTTAACGGCCGATGTGGACGCTCTGAGAAGTGAGAAACCCCTGGACTACTGGGTGTGCAGGCTTGACTTGTAGCCAGAGCTGGCACAATTTGCCATGGTACTCTTGACTTGCCACTCGTTGAGTGTCCTGTCCAAAAAGGACGTTCAGCGCTGCAGGGGGGATCGTGACTGATAAGGGCACTCACCTAGCTCACGACAGTGTGGACTACCTCAAATTTCTAAAAATGAATAAGGCATGGATCTCGGAGGAATTCAACACCTGTGATGACCAGGTGTAATTGAATTTCACCTATTATCATTTGGGGTTTATTTAAGAGGGCGGATTTCGTTAGCCATGTTTTTAATCCAATTTTATAATTTAAACATATAAACAAATACATATATGTATTTGACATGTATTTGTACTGGCCTACATTCATTTTTTTATCCTGTGACCGCCTAATGTACCTCCAGCCACAGAATCCAAAGTTCTTTACTGTCAGGTGAATGCCTATTGCCTAATTTTTGGGGCCTGTACTGGCCGACAGTTAAATTTTTTATCTCTAGCCAAATAATCACACCCCTGTCTCACTCCTCTGCCTCTCATTATGGTGGCGTATGAACCGCATTCACCATAAGGACCTTTTAATGTCACAGGGTCATGTGACTGTGCCCCTCACACTGTACTGTGCACCTCACCCTGTACTGTGCACCTCACCCTGTACTGTGCCCCCTTATACCCTGCATTGTGCCCTCTTACCACACGCTGTGCAGTGCCCCTAGTCATTCCCTGTACTGTGCCCTCTTATACCCAATTATCCAGTCAAGGTATGGCGGTGTTATCCGGTCACTGTACAGAGGTGTTATCCGGTCAATGTATGGCGGTGGTATCCAATATCTGGATGGCCATAACTGTATCCCTTACCCTGCCCACGCCATCCTTTCTTAGACCTGGCATGAGCGGGAAACATATGCAGATTGCGGTGCTAAGGACCTTCACGCCACAATCTGTGTCAGAAATACGCCTAACATAGACGTATTTCTATATAATAAATGACCACCTAATTGTATTATTATTTGGGGGTAGGGCTAATCTATATATATAAAAAAGGACGTATGTGTGTGTGTATGTATGTATGTATGTATGTATGTTTGTATGTTCCGCAAAAACTCAAAAACGCAACCATCCATTTCAACGAAACTTGGTATACACATCCCTTCCTACCTGGAAAGAAATCTTGCGGGGGGTCTCCGCTCTCTAGGACGTACCGTTCCCAAGATATTCCCCAAAAATGACCTGCATTATCCAATACAAGCCTGCCAACCTTTCACTTAAATTCTAACTGCCATTTACACGGTCACATGTCCCTTATCAGCCAATACAAGCTGTCAGGTCCTACTCCAGGTTGCCATAACAACTGATCACAGGTTTTAGCAGTTCACAGGTCCTGAAATATTTAGTCATATGACGTATGACGGCACACTTACACTGCTACATGAATGGGGGGCAGGGGCCACTATTAAACAGACGGGCGCTGTGGAGTTCACTGTTAAAGAGGCGAGCACCGTGGAGGTCATCATTAAAGGGGAGGGCACTGTTAAAGGGGCGGCCACCGGGAAAGTCCCTGTTAAAGTCCCTGTTGAGACTTCAACTTTTGGGGGTCTAATCCTTTACAATGCATTCCAATACTTCTGTATTGGAATGCATTGGCTGTATGAGTAATACAGTGAGTATTACTCATACAGCTTCCGGCCTGTGAAATCCAGGGGGCTGGATCTCACAGGCTCATCACAGAAAGGCAGCACCAATGCCTCAGGAAGGCATCGCGCTGCCTTCCATGCCATCGGGTCCCCCCTACAGCCCCCCGGGGACCCGATGGCACCGCCTCCGCCCGCAACATGAAAAGCCGCAAACCGCAGGTCTGAATTGACCTGCGGTTTGCGGCGATCGCCGAAACAGGGGGTCACAGGACCCCCCTGCGCATTTAGCCAAGGTGCCTGCTCAATGATTTGAGCAGGCACCTTGTTCCAATCACCGCCCGCCTCGCGGCGGTGATCGGAAATACACAGGGCGTACAGGGGCGCCCTGTGTACTTAAGTACCAGGACATCAGGGCGTACCTGTACGCCCTGTGTCCTAAAGAGGTTAAAGGGGCGGTCACCGTTAAAGAGGCGCCCACTGTGAAGTCACTGTTAAAGGGGCGGCCACAGTGAAAGTCTCTGTTAAAGGGGCGATCACTGTTAATGGGGCGGCCACCGTAAAGGTCACTGTTAAAGGTGCGGTCACCGTTAAAGGAGCGCCCACCGTGAAAGTCACTGTCAAAGTGGCAGTCACCGTTAAAGGGGCGACCACTGTGAAAGTCACTGTTAAAGGGGCAGTCACCATTAAAGGGGCTGCCACTGTGAAAGTCACTGTTAAAGGTGCGGTCACCATTAAAGGAGCAGCCACTGTTAAAGTCACTGTTAAACGGGCGGTCACCGATAAAGGGGCGGCCATTGTGAAAGTCACTGCAAAAAGGGGCGGTCACCGTTAAAGGGGCGGCCACCGTGAAAGTCACTTTTAAAGGGGCGGCCACGGTGAAAGTCACTGTTAAAGGTGCAATCACCGTTAAAGGGGCAGCCACAGTTAAAGTCACTGTTAAAGGGGCAGTCACCATTAAAGGGGCGGCCACTGTGAAAGTCACTGTTAAAATGGCGGTCACCGTTAAAGAGGCGGCCATTGTGAAAGTCACTGTTATTTAATATAAAATTGCAATAAATAAATACTCGAGCAACACCGGGTCATCAGCTAGTATCTTTATATTATATAGATTCTAGTGTATTATACTGTGCCCTGTATTTCCCAGTAGAAAATGATCCTTGGGAAACACAGTCCTCATCCCTGACCACCAGGACCAGGTAGCGCTCTGTCAGTACATGGTGGTCTCCTCATGCTGCTTCTATCTCCCCACTATGTCACCTTGCCACTCTGTGGTCTCCTGATGCTGCTGCCATTTCCACATTATGTCACCTTGCCACTCTGTGGCCTCCTCATGCTGCTGCCATATCCACACTATGTCACCCTGCCACTGTGTGGCCTCCTCATGCTGCTTCCATATCCACACTATGTCACCTTGCCACTCTGTGGCCTCCTGATGCTACCACCACTTCCAAACTATGTCACCTTGCCACTCTGTGGCCTCCTCATGCTGCTTCCACCTCACCACTATGTCATAGGTCCGCTTTGTGGACTTCTTATGCTGTTCCCACCCTCCCCATTTCATGACTGGGCCACTATTTTGTCTGTGTAGTAGCTGTAAGGCCTGTATGGTCCCATCAGAATTGGCTTATGATTTGGTAGCCAAAAGCAGGAGTGGGTACAAAACACAGACGACATGCAAATATTCCATTTACGTGTCATCTCTGTTTTACATCCACTCCTGTTTTTTTTTTTGGGCATTAGCAATACTGATGGATTACTGACCAAATGCTGACCAAGTGAAGGCGGATGCTCCACAGACAGGATCCGTTTTTTGTGGGTTGTTTTTCTGACGGATAAGAGGAAGGTGAAAATTATCAGTGACGTCAACACAAACTTACTGCTGACACCCTCTCCACTCTGTCATGGTACTCTACTTGTATAAGTGTTTAATAGAACAGGTTCTCTAGACATCTATGTGGAATCAGCTGATGATGGTGTAAAAGGAGTGCGCTCTTTCACGTTACAGTAGGATCTTGGGCCTCTGCACGGATCTTTATACCTGGCGCTAACATTGACCTGTAAGGCTGAGTTCACACTTGAATAATTTGGTCAGGGTTGGCCCCGAGACTGCCTAAATAAGTGAAGTGTGCAGTGATTCTAAGAGCGACGCCTGTCATCTGTATGTCATACGGACTCACAGTATTATTTCACTACCAGAGCAGACTTCCTATGCATGTTACTGCAAGGTACAGTGTTCTACACCACTATAAAGTCTCTCAGCAGCCAGGAAATAGCCGTTTTTCTAACTTAATTCGGCGCGAATAAATTCGGATTGAAGCAAATTTTTCAGAAACTTTTGTCGAACTGGCCGAATCGAATTTTTGAAAAATTCGCTCATCTCAAGAAATAATATAATGCATTATATGCTATATAATAAAATAACGTATGTGATACTTCCTTGCTACATGTTAAATTGTAGATAAGGTTTTGTTTCAAACGCTTGACCTCCCTTCTCAGTAATGAGGAGAAGAACATGTCTCCATGTCTTGCTCACTTTATTCACAGTTCATATAAGTTCATTAATTCACATTTCTCCACTCACACAGGGGGACATTAATCATACTTTCCAGTGTGAAATAATTGTGTACATTTACACTTCATCAGGAAAGGAAGCATGCACTTGACTAGCAGACCCACATGGGGCTATTATCAGAAGAGACCTGCACATACTGTATCCCTTATTGTTCATATACTTCCAGTGCTGGGTATTGTACTATCTGCCTCAGTTCTGCATGTACACGTTCTGCAAAATGGAATGAATATTGATTGAAATAAAAATAAAAAATTGAAGGATCAATACAGCTGAAAGTGCTGGAGACACAGGCAGAATGCTCTTGCTGAGTCGTTCAATCTACGGGCAGTGAATCTTTTCAATCTCTACAACCTTGATCAGTTGGGTACATACTGCATACACGATACAGGCTTACACACGCAAAGAACTTTACTTTCAAGAGGAAACCAGGGCAACCAAAATATTTTTCTTTTTCTTCATTTGATATAATCTGCTATCAAACATTACACAAGGAATGGACGTAAGCTTTCACTTGGCGCATTCTTGCTTTCAAAGGTCTCCATCAGGTTGAACATGGTGTGGACACCATCAATGGTGTACATAGAGAAGTAAGGGCCCCATAGCAAGGATCAAACCAGGACCCCCCACACAGGACAGAAGGGTTTTTTCCTAAACCCTTTTCAATGATCCTTGGGCCATTTTTTCAACTGCCTTGTTTGCTAATAGTTGTTCCTTTAGAGGGTAGAGTCTAAAGTTTTCACCTCCAGTAGAAGAGGGGATGATCCCTACTGGGCCACCTCTTGCCCTGGGCCCCATAGCAGTCGTATGGTCTGCCATTATGGTAGTTACACCCCTGGGCACCATGTTATAGAGCAGGAGGAGTTGAGCAGATTGATGTATATTTTTAAGAAAAATATTTGGTATAGCTTGTACCTTATTGTTTGAAATTCCTGCTCATTCTGGGCTTAAAGGGGTTATTCCATAAATAACGTAAAATATGAAAATCAGACATCATATAGTACATGACAACCTCTTTCTAACAAAGCTAAAACCAGTCCTGTACCTCACATAGATCCAGAGATCTCTCCATTAATTGCTCTGCTAGATTTATATCAAGCTGACAGCTCAAGGGGTGGGTCTTTTCTGCTGCAGCTAAGGGGGCGTGTCCGTGCTCTACCTATCACAGCTCAGGAGGCAGTTGAAATATGAAACTGAGCATGTGTGACCTTCTCAGTGAGCAGGTCTAAGAAATAAGAAATTAAGTGCACTATACATATACATTTTATTGAATAACTTAATAGCTATACAAAATTTTTAATTACATGCAATTACAAAAGTTTTCAAATCCAGGTGCTGGTTTGAAAACTGTAGAATATTATTTGCGCGACAATCCCTTTAAGAGTCCAGTGGGAGGCCCTACTAAGAGGCTGACAGTAATTTCTATATGCATATTGATACAGGGTAGGCTGTCAGTGAATAAGACCACCCACTTCACTCCTAAGCCCAGAATGAACAGGAATAATATTAAAATTATACCAAATATCCCATAAAGCTCTACCTGCTCCATAACATGCTATTGATATATTAGTGACATTTATGGTGATTAGTATCTATCCTCATTCAAATCCCTACTCCCTACACTAACATTAGAGACTCACCTTTCTTGTATGTATGTATTCCGAATGTATTCAGGTATAAACCAGCGCTGTACTTTATTGCACGATTAGAGATAAAAAGCAAGCAAAAACACCTGTGCAGCCAAGAGGAGGCAGTCACCACCACAAAAGTACAAGCTCATTAACTAAAATTTACACACAAAAAATATTTCCTTGGTTTAGAATACTGTTTTTTCAATCCATTAGTCTACCTCCCACTCCCTAAGGTGGGTTTTGTGTTCAGCGAATGATTGGTCACAGTCATGTTGGAAAAGAAAAGGGCCTTCCTCAAACTGTTCCCACAAAGTTGGAAGGATACAATGTACAAAATGCCTAGGCCAAACCCTGAAAAACAACTCATTAGCATTATTCCTCCTCCACCGAACCTTACAGTTGGCACAATACAGTCAGACAGGTAACGTTCTCCTGACTTTCACCAAACCCAGACTTCATCATCAGACTGCCAGATAGAGAAGTGTGATTCATCTCTTCACATAACACATATCCACTGCACCTGAGTCCACTGGTGGCTTACTTTACACCAATCCTGGTAATGTAAGAGTTGCATTTAGTTGTTCAGCCATGGAAACCCATGCCATGAAGCTCCTGGCACACACTTTTTGTGCATTGGTGACTTTCATGAACTATGCACCTCAGCACTTGATGACCTTGCTCTTAAATTTCATGTGGTCTTCCACTTTATGGCTGAGTTCAGGAGCGTTGCTAGGGTCTGAAAACATCTGGGGCAGAAGCCCACTGTATCATGCCCACGTTAATCCACGCCCCACCCAATGAAGACACACACCCTACACTGGGGGGGGGGGCTTCCCAATAGTTATTAACCCCTTTCAGCAGTCCCCCCTTCACAGTAGTTATTAACCCCTTTCAGCAGTCCCCCCTTCAATGAATGGGGGACTGCTGAAAGGGGTTAATAACTACTGTAAAGGGCCTAGCCATCTGGACAACCCCACAGATCATCCCCCCAACCCCCTTGTACTTGTTCCGCTGGCTGCACGGGCATGAGTTCAGTCACTTCGGTGCGCAATCCCATCCTGTGGCGCGTGATGCCCGCGAGACCAGTGACCTACAGCGACGGGTCTCGCGGGATCACGCGCTGCAGGGCGGGATTGCGCACAGAAGTGACTAAACTCATGCCCGTGCATCACACAAGTACAGGAGCAAGTACAAGGAGTGTGGGGGCCAGGCGGCCAGCATAACATTCGGGGCATTGGGCAAAACATCCGGGGCTCTAGCCCCGAATGTTTTGACCTAACGACGCCCCTGGCTGAGTTTCTGTAGTTTAGAAACGCTTCCACTTTGCAATAATACCACTCACAAGAATACCTAGGAGGGAAGAAATTTCAAGAACTGATCAGTTGCAGTGGTGGCACCCTCAAATTGACTGAGCTCTTTAGAAAGACCCGTTCTTTAACAAATGTTTGTAAAAGCAGACTTCATGGCTAGGTGCTGGATTTTATACATCTACAGCAATGGGACTGAATAAAATACCAGAATTTAATGAATAAAACAAGGGATCAAACAATGTGGGGGAAAATAAAAAGTTGTCACATGTTTTATTCGATAGTTCGAGAGCAAAAGAGAAAAGAAGAATATTTAGTAAAACAAATGTATAGACTTTAATCAAAGAACTTAGACAGTTGTTTTTGTCTCTCTTTCCTCTCCCCTCCCCCCCACCCTTCCTTTCCCTTCACCATTTTATAAATCAGCTTTGAACTGATATATATTGATATTTCTGTCAAATAAATACTTTGTTTAATATGCTTTCTTAAAATTAGGAAATGTTATTCCTGTGATGATATATACAAACTTCCATTCCAGGTTATTATATATACAAACTTCCATGTATAATGGTGATGTTATCTCATTTTATATTTTTTGTTAAACTTGTATTATTGTGCTATTATATTTGTTAATAAAACAAAAATTTACAAGAATTTAATGAATAAGACATTTGTGCCAATATTAATGTTCATATTGTGTAATGTTCCACTCATATTTGCATTGGTTTCCTCCCATATTCCACAAACATACACATTGGCCACCTCTACTAATCCTATCTAATTTGACGTCTGTGTAAATGGACATGGGCAGTCTGAAAATGTGCCAAATTAATCACCGTGGCTGATGCTGGATAATAAATCTGTCTATTTGCTGGCTCAGCTTATGCAAAAATGTGCTCATGTCCAGAATATCAGTCTCCAAGACAATGCTCAAACATTTTAACAAAAATGTTAGCTCAACTCTAAGTGACTAGTAAAGTACTGGAGGGGGTCTATATCTCACCCAGAATGCTCAGATGGGTTAGGTAAAAATAATCTAGGTTGTTTCAGCAAAGTGTAGTTTGCTAAGGCACTTTGTTCAAATAAAAATTTTATTTATTTATTTTTTGAAACAGTAAGGTTTTTGCAAAATGTTCATAAAACTATTTCTACATTAAACCATGATACCATTGTGCCACATTTTTTCCCCACACGTTTCATATTGAAGACAATGGAGAAAAAAGACTCAATGTACCCCTTGTCAGCCTAAAGCAAGTTAACTCCGATCACCATGCCCTTACCTCCCAAAAGCCCTGGCTCTGGCATCTACCCGGATTTGTCCAATTTTACCGGCATAACGGTCTACAGCTACACTAAGACTGGACAATCCTTCTACAATTCAGTAATGGCTTCTCTTATGTACTAAACTAATAAACTGAGTGCTGATCTTTCTCTCGACGAATGTCACACAGTCTTTATAGTTAAAGGTTTCACACACTTGACTTGACTTTGGCATTGTTCTATTCAGTTTTATCTTTTACTAGAGGTGTCAGCCCGAAGTGAAAACACATGTAGAGTATACCTGGCCCTTGCCAGACATCTACCGGAGGAAATATATTAGTAGGCTCCGGTCATAGACAGTAACTTCATGTGAAGTGAGTTGTGTATGCGTGAACAATGGAAGGACAGGTCTCTTAGAAAGTGACATTTTAGCTGACATTTATTGGAGAGAAAAGTACTTTGTACATTTTGAGTGGAAAATAATCCAGGAACACAGATGAGCACTAGGAACATGATGGGGTTATGCACAGGATCAGGTTTATAATGAGCAACTTTCACTCATGTAAACCAGAGGCAATGGGTTTTTGCTTTGCATTTTTTTTATATAGTGCTAACATATCTTGGAGCAATGTACACGCTCTGTATTCACTTACATCACATGCTTCCAGTAGAGCACACAATCTAAGGCCTCTTTCACAGGACACTGACTGACCAAGCAGTGATGTATTTTTCTTGTTCAAGGAAACCACTGTGCCCAAAGAAAACTCAGGATGATATGTTGGCACTATTAGTATTACACAGACAAGTCACATTTTGGTGACCACTTCCTACTTTCAACGTCGGCAGCGTGTAGCTCATGAAGGAAGTCCCATGTGGTGAGCAGGCTTGGTGGTCTGCACGCGTATCCCTCATTGCAGTCATGAATAAAAGGGGTTTAGTAGGGATGATTATTGGCTTTCAAGCCAAGAGTGGCAGTATTTCTGAAACTGTGCCGTTTGTGAACTGTTCTCGTGCTGTTATGGTAAGTGTATCGTAAGTGGACAAATGGCACAATTGTGAATAAGCAACGTGGAAACTGTGGAGCACCACGTGCCATTGATGTGAGAGGTAAACGTTGGCTATGAAGGTGAGCGAGGACGGACCAACATGCTACAGTGGAGCAGCTTAATGGCAAAATGAACCAGGGGCTACCAGACATGTGTCTAAAACAACAATTCAGTGAACCCTACTGCAAAACAGGCACCGAGGAAGATGGATGGTAAATGTACCTCTAATAACAAAGTTGCATCAGCAGAAAAGGCTTCAATTTTGTCAGCAATATTGTAATTGGACCTCCGATGATTGGCAAAGGGTTGCCTTCTCTGACGAGTCTAAGTTTTCTATTTCATACTTGAGAAGCATGAGAGAACAAAGACCCTGCAACCATTGCTGAAAGAATACAAGCTGGTGGTTGCAGTGTTATAGTCTGGGGAATGTATTTGTGGCATTCTCTGGATCCACCAATCCATGTGGAGGGCACTCTCAACCAATTTGGGCATGAATCCATCCTTACAGATCATATACACTTATTCATGCTAATTGTCTTCTCTGAGGTAGATAAGATTTTCCAACAAGGGAATGTGACATGTTACAAAGATAGAAATGTCCAACATTTGTTGGAAGAGCATGATCAAGACTTCCAAGACTAGCCCCCTAATTCCCCAGACTTGAACCCAACTGAGCATCTGTGGGACCACCTCGATCCTTGTGTTCACTCTATGAATCCTCTCTGATGCACTCTCTAGCAGCTGTGGGTTGAACTTCAGTCAACATGGCTCCAGATACCTCTGACAACCTACCAGGACCTTATTGAGTCACTCCGAGCCTGTCTAGCTGCTGTCTGTGATGCACACAGCTGTTACTCTGGATATCAACTGGGGGTCATAATTAGTGTTGAGCGAGCCAAAGTTAACAAAGTGGACTTCAATCTGAATTTAAAAAATAAAAAAAAATCATACTTACCTCACTCATTTGACCATTAAGAGGCAGAAGTGAATGGGGCTTAGCCATGCCCAGGCCAGTGATACTTGTGATGTCACTGGGCCTGCGGGACACAGCGAGAAGGTTGCCTTCTCAAACAGCTGATCGGTGGGGGCCAGGGTGTCAGATGCTCATGATCTATCTGGAGGATAGATCATTAGTAAGAAAAAGCTGCAGAACCCTTTTAACTTGCAACATTTTTAAAACTGTACCCTCAAAGTATAGAACATGAAATTTAGGAAGTTTGTTAACCCTTTAGATGTTTCACAGGAATTAATGGAAAACGGACATTAAAGGGAACCTGTCACCTCCCAAAATTATCCCAAGCCGCCAGCAGTACCTGCGTGTAGCCAGCAGTGTGTTTCTGATGATGCCTTTCTTCCTGAAGGCAGATGCAGCAAAAGTACTGAAAACATTGTTTTATCCCCTGCCCGGTGCGCTTCTCCACACATACTTGAAGTCAAGGAGGCAGCGGCCTCCTTGCTTGAAGTCACGGTAACTGCGCCCTCTTCCCTGCCCCTTCGCTGTGACTGACAGCGCTTATGCAGAGAGTTTAGCAAAGCCAGTCACAGCGAAGGGGCAGGGAAGGGAACGCGGATACCGTGACTTGAAGCAAGGGGGCCGCTGCCTCCTTGACTTCAAGTATGTGTGGAGAAGCGCGCCGGGCAGGGAAAAAAACTATGTTTTCCGTACTTTTGCTGCAGGAAGAAAGGCATCATCAGAAACACACTGCTCGCTACACGCAGGTACTGCTGGCGGTTTGGGAGGGTTTTGGGAGGTGACAGGTTCCCTTTAATCTTGGAGTTAAAAAAGTTGCACGGGTCCGTTATGAGACTTTTTAAATTCCCCTGCACCTACATTTTGATGCATGTGGCGTTTTTATGCTGTACTTGATACTGGGGAGTGGCAAGGGTGGTTTGGGAAAGTGGCATGGTTGTCAACCCTGGCAAATTTACTAAAATTTACACCAGGAATTGGCGCAAATGATGACTGAAATCTACTTCAATCAGGGGCTGGGTGATGTGTAGTACAATTCTAATTTGCTGGTAAATTACATAAAAATATTGTATTGTAATGCTTTCTACCTATATAACGCTGACAGCTTGCTTATTAGACCCTGCTGCTGGTAGGGCCTAATAGGCATCTATGCATGGCAACCCTAGAGGCTATTATAAGGCCTTCAGTTGCCATGGCCACTAAAAGACCTTGCAATTGCATCATGGGGGCAATGTAAACCATTGTAAACTACTTAGATGATCCAGTCGCTATTGACTGTGAAACCCAAACCTAAGGGGTTAAAAGGTTGGGATGGGAGCGAGCTCCAATCCTGGCCTGCAGTAGGAGCCTGACTGTGTATTACAGCTGATTCCTACTGTGGATGGAGCAAGCTAAGGTCCTGAGCCCACTGCATCACAGCACAGTACTATCATGGTGCTGAGCATCGACTCACTACTTACAGTGATGTAATAGTGCAGTACTGAGCGGGAAGGGGTTACATAGAAAAACACTGTGTAAAAATGCCACTGATATTAGCAGAAAATAAACTTAACTTTAGTAATCAATGCCAGGAAGCTGCAATCAAGGCAAATAAAATAATAAAGCTATTGATGCTCATGGCAAGAACATCATTTTGCCTCTATACATAGCACTAGTCAGACCCCACATGGAATATTATTGCGGATGAGCAAAGTTTAGAAAAATTCAATTTGGCGGCATCGCTGAATTTTGACAAGAAATCTGCTCCTGTCTTGATTAAAGAAAACCCGCCAAAGGACCTGTGGCGAGCTTGATCACGTGGTCACTCTGGGTGCACGCGGTGACGTCATCGGTAATGACATCACTAACTTTGAATGTTTTCTGTTAACATCTCTGGAAGCTTTAATTGCCTGGCTAGATGGCCCCTCAGTGATTTGTCTTTTAGACAACAGATGGCAGGTTACATCACGTACTGTAATGTAAAACTAAACATAGACAAGTATGCAGAGGCGTAACAAGGACCCATGGGGCCCCAGACCACCATCACCACCTCCAGCAGCATGAATATGAGAAGCTTATCATTATGATGATTTTCCTAATGCACTGGGATAACGCACACAGTGATGTCACAGCACAGAAATAATGCAAAAAGTAATGCGCTCTTCCATTGTCCATGTACATCCCTAACTCTACAGATATCTGAGTAGAGATGGGCCCCTCTTAGTCTTAGTGGGGCTCCACTGCAGCTGCTATTACCATATTTCTCAAGGTTCTCAAAGTCAAGAGCTGTCAGGGGGAAGAGGTTTTCTGCGTGATCTCACCATATCCCATGGAACAACACTGAGTACTATCATTTAAAGAGCACCTGTCAGCTCTCTTGACTTCATCTACTAAAATAAATCATCTCCATGAAATAAATTTGGAGCAACTTTGTACGTGTTGTCCCTCTGTTATTCCTCCTAGAAATATTATTCATAAATTGATAATTGTGGCAGATATGTATCCTCTCATTGTATTGGTGTCCTATTTTTATGTCTATTGTGTCTAGCTGTGTAAGGCCTCATGCACATAACCGTATTTTGCATCCGTGTCCGATCCGCATTTTTGCAGATAGTGCACAGACCCATTCATATTAATGGGACTGCAAAAAAAAGGGACATGGATGTCAGCAGTGTGCTCAGGGGCGTACATAGAAATCACTTGTCCCCATAGCAAGAATCTGAATTGGGCCCCCTAACCCCGCCCACTACCCACCCCTTGCCCATTCCACCTCCTATCCTGGCTCCTCCCCTGCCACCCCCCATTTGCCAATAAAGAAATGTATACATAACCACTGAAACCGTTAGGGATTTTTTATTTTTTTTTAATAACCAACTTTTATTATCCGTACTCTCATATACCGCTGATAATACAGTGGTGTGTGGGAGTAAGGATCTCCCAGTGAGCCATGTACAGCACACATCACTGCTCCTGCGTGTATGCTTTGGTAAAGCCGGGCATAGATGGGCTATGTGCAATGAGCAGGACCGTGGTATGTTGGCCAATTATGCAGTGGGTCAGGATATGTGTATCAAAGTCTATGGTTTGTTCGTGACGCCAATTGCAGTTTGCGCAGGGTACTGTTGCAGGGCCCTTTAAGATGTTATAACTCACGTAGCAGGTGAGGAATGCCAGAGTGGGGATAGTGTCTCTGTGTAATGTCAACGGTGTCTCCTACCTTGGTACGGCTGGACTCCTGGATCCTGGCTCACTTGCAATAAAATGAGCGTTGCTAGTAGGAGTAATTGAGAGATTTTGGTAATAATGAATGAGATCCAGACTTGTAATAAAGTTAAACTTGTCTTTACTGGTTGCAGCATAAATCTGTATGAGATACAGCATTAGTCCTAGGTCCCAGCAGGTATTGGCAATGTATGGAAGGGATCAATATCTCTTCTGCTCCTATACTAAGTGCCTGGAGAATATGGCAGGAATCTATCTCCTGCTCTATCTTTTGCTTGGTGTGGGCCTGACTAGCTGAGCAGGAATTTGGCTTCCCCTGGGTTCTGGATAAATTACTTACAGTTCTGCTCGCAGGGAATAGTTCGTCCTGGAGATCTGTAGTTCTGGAGGTGCTGCTTTCTTGTCAACCAGCTGAGGCTGGGAAGGGTGATCTTTGGTCTCAGTCGAGACAGATCCTGGTCTGGAATCCCTATTTCTGGGAGCTCCTACTAACACAGCCTTCCCCTAGCCGGGGTGGCTGGTACACTAACTAGAACTTCCTTTCCTCCCCCTGAGACAGGACATGGGACAACCCACTTCTGCTCAAAGAGGGGGAGCTAGACTGGAATGTACTATTCCAGTCTAGAAACACTAAACTGAACTAAGACCTGCTGAATACATTGCTGCCACCTGCTGGTGTACATGAAAATGACTGCAAATTATATGTAACAGGCTTGGATAATGTACATTATTGAGAAAGTGATGTAAACTTATACCAGATGACAATATACATACACTTAATAGGATGTAGCGGGGAGAAAGAGTTTAGTAACATATCTCTGGGATGTTACAAACCGGATTCCAAAAAAGTTGGGACACTAAACAAATTGTGAATAAAAACTGAATGCAATGATGTGGAGATGGCAAATGTCAATATTTTATTTGTAATAGAATGTAGATGACAGATCAAACGTTTAATCCGAGTAAATGTATCATTTTAAAGGAAAAATACGTTGATTCAAAATTTCACGGTGTCAACAAATCCCAAAAAAGTTGGGACAAGTAGCAATAAGAGGCTGGAAAAAGTAAATTTGAGCATAACGAAGAGCTGGAAGACCAATTAATACTAATTAGGTCAATTGGCAACATGATTGGGTATAAAAAGAGCTTCTCAGAGTGGCAGTGTCTCTCAGAAGCCAAGATGGGTACAGGATCACCAATTCCCACAATGTTGCGCAGAAAGATAGTGGAGCAATATCAGAAAGGTGTTACCCAGCGAAAAATTGCAAAGAATTTGCATCTATCATCATCAACTGTGCATAACATCATCCGAAGATTCAGAGAATCTGGAACAATCTCTGTGCGTAAGGGTCAAGGCCGTAAAACCATACTGGATGCCAGTGATCTCCGGGCCCTTAAAC
Organism: Bufo bufo; assembly: GCF_905171765.1. Classification (NCBI taxonomy): domain Eukaryota; kingdom Metazoa; phylum Chordata; class Amphibia; order Anura; family Bufonidae; genus Bufo; species Bufo bufo. The sequence goes on along the minus strand of NC_053389.1, from coordinate 749,639,794 downwards.
GACACTGCACCACAAACAGGAATGCTACTGTAAAGGAAATCACAGAATGGGCTCAGGAATACTTCCAGAAACCATTGTCAGTGAACACAATCCACCGTGCCATCCGCCGTTGCCAGCTGAAACTCTACAGTGCAAAGAAGAAGCCATTTCTAAGCAAGATCCACAAGCTCAGGCGTTTTCACTGGGCCAGGGATCATTTAAAATGGAGTGTGGCAAAATGGAAGACTGTTCTGTGGTCAGACGAGTCACGATTCGAAGTTCTTTTTGGAAATCTGGGACGCCATGTCATCCGGACCAAAGAGGACAAGGACAACCCAAGTTGTTATCAACGCTCAGTTCAGAAGCCTGCATCTCTGATGGTATGGGGTTGCATGAGTGCGTGTGGCATGGGCAGCTTGCATGTCTGGAAAGTCACCATCAATGCAGAAAAATATATTCAGGTTCTAGAACAACATATGCTCCCATCCAGACGTCATCTCTTTCAGGGAAGACCCTGCATTTTTCAACAAGATAATGCCAGACCACATTCTGCATCAATCACAACATCATGGCTGCGTAGGAGAAGGATCCGGGTACTGAAATGGCCAGTCTGCAGTCCAGATCTTTCACCTATAGAGAACATTTGGCGCATCATAAAGAGGAAGGTGCAACAAAGAAGGCCCAAGACGATTGAACAGTTAGAGGCCTGTATTAGACAAGAATGGGAGAGCATTCCTATTTCTAAACTTGAGAAACTGGTCTCCTCGGTCCCCAGACGTCTGTTGAGTGTTGTAAGAAGAAGGGGAGATGCCACACAGTGGGGAAAATGGCCTTGTCCCAACTTTTTGGGGATTTGTTGACACCATGAAATTCTGATTCAACATATTTTTCCCTTAAAATGGTACATTTTCTCAGTTTAAACTTTTGTTCCGTGATTTATGTTCTATTCAGAATAAAATATTAGAAGTTGGCACCTCCACATCATTGCATTCAGTTTTTATTCACGATTTGTATAGTGTCCCAACTTTTTTGGAATCCGGTTTGTACATATGTCAGGCTTTAGCAGAGGGGGCACAGGACAGTGGACACAGGGCGCCATATGTATGCGAGCACAGCTGAACGACTGCAGGGCAGGAGCCCACATGCACATTGTTCCTCCTGCCTGTGTCCACTGTGCTAAAGCCTGACATAGCCCATCCCCCATATCTTTATAGAGGACCACTATGGGGGCAACTGGGCGGTACATGAAGCTTTATAGAGGACCACTATGGGGGTAACTGTGACACAGATGAAGATTTACTGAGGACCACTATGGGGGTAACTGTGCCACACATGAAGATTTACTGAGAACCACTGCAGCGTCCCACTAGTGTACGTGGGCATTGCAAAAGCTTATTGTGTCACATGTTATATCATGCTATATTTCATCCTTATGTGAAATCCCTGTTACCAGGCTGTCAGGTGCATTACATACATTCCACCACTAGATGGGGATGGCACTAGGATATATATATACCTCAGTTCAGGCCTAGTTAGTCAGTTGAGAGGAGGAGTAGGAGTTGAAGGAGTGAGAGTGCAGCTGCTTGCTCTTTATAGTGAAAGACAGTTCAAGTGAGAAAGAGTGGATAAAGACACAAAGGACAACAGCCATTTTACCAGGCTTTAAGGACCTTTGGATTCAAGGTGAAGGATCTATTAGCTTCTGGCAGTCTCGCCATTAAAGAGCTGGAGAAACAGAACCAGATCAAGAGTTGAATATCAGTGAGTACCTAACTGACTACCCTAGCCTGACACATTACTACCAGCACAGCCTGTTACTGGGATTCATCACATCCAACTTGCATGTGTATCAGAGACTGTTTTATTACTGTATGTAAACTGTTATCAAGAACCTGGTTATAGTAAAGTTTTCAGTTGGATTCAAACCTGCCTCATTCTTCCATCTCCATACTACAACCACTCTCATCATTTTGCACCACCAGGGTGCTAGCATCACGACATTACATAATTCAGGGGCCCAGCCGCACAAGCACCCAGAAAATCCAATCACCATCAAGGGCACCTCGATCACCACCTGGCCGGTGTCCCCTGTAATAGAGCGTGCCCCGGAGAATCCAGTGCTGTTCTCCCCTTCACTGCACTGCTGGCCCAGGGAGGCCGATGAACTGTTTTTACACTTCGGCCCACCGTGAACCTCACGTGTTCTACCCTTGCGGACTGGCACATTGCACCACTATGGGGGTAACTGTGCCACACATGAATATTTACTGAGGACCACTATGGGGGTAACTGTGCCACACATGAGGATTTACTGAGGACCACTATGGGGGTAACTGTGCCACACATGAGGATTTACTGAGGACCACTATGGGGGTAACTGTGCCACACATGAAGATTTACTGAGGACCACTATGAGGGTAACTGTGCCACACATGAGAACTGCAGAAATGCTGGTGACTTTGCAGCAGCAGCGTCATGAAGTGCTGCTATATGACAGTGGCACAGGAAGAGCAGGGCTGAAGACTTGAGGCAGACGTGAGGGCAGAGGATGCTACTCCGGGTGTGCGCCTCTGTGTGTGCTTGAGCGGTGCCTGCTCCTGATGCCTGCCAGCGATACACTGGCCAGACAGCAGCATGATCTTTGCGCTGCTAAATGCTGATTGGCCAGTGTGAAATGCAGCAGGAGTCCTCATGGAGAGGTCAGATAGGGAGCGGTTGCGTGAACCCAAGGGGGGGGGGAGGGCGAGAGAGAATACAAATGGGCGAGCCATGGGCCGCCTCAATGCCTTAACTATGAATAAACTGTCTGTGCAGAGTAGACATAGGAGCAGTGGCGGATCCGGGGGGAGGGGCAACTGCCCCCCCCCCCCCCGAGCTGGCGTCGGCGGGGCACAGGGAGATGAGCGCTTCCATTGTGGAAACGCTCATCTCCATAGTCATCTGTATCGCCATCCTCAGGACAGCGATACAGATGACTGTGCTGAGGCAGGGGAGGGAGAGGCGTGTCCCTTTCCCTTCCTCTGAAAGGCTGCAGGCACTAGTGCCTGCAGCCTATCAGAGGCTGGCGCAGGCGGCGTGATAACGTCATCGCGCCACCTGAGCCGTACAGTGCGGGACACAGGCCGGAAGAGGCCTGCATTGCATCGCTGACATGGAGGTAAGTATGCGGTTTTATTTTTTTATTATTATATATACAGTACTTTTACTGACACATGGGGGGGGCTGTTATTGCCGGCACATGGGGGGGGGCTGTTATTGCCGGCACATGGGGGGGGGCTGTTATTGCTGGCACATGGGGGGCTGTTATTGCTGGCACATGGGGGGGCTGTTATTAATACTGGCACATGGGGGGCCTGTTATTAATACTGCCACATGGGGGGGGGCTGTTATTAATACTGCCACATGGTGGGGGGCTGTTATTAATACTGGCACATGGGGGGCTGTTATTAATACTGGCACATGGGGGGGGCTGTTATTAATACTGGCACATGGGGGGGCTGTTATTAATACTGGCACATGGGGGGGCTGTTATTAATACTGGCACATGGGGGGACTGTTATTAATACTGGCACATGGGGGGGGCTGTTATTAATACTGGCACATGGGGGGGCTGTTATTAATACTGGCACATGGGGGGGCTGTTATTAATACTGGCACATGAGGGGCTGTTATTAATACTGACACATGGGGGGGCTGTTATTAATACTGGCACATGGGGGGGCTGTTATTAATACTGGCACATGGGGGGGCTGCTATTACTGGCACATGGGGGGCTGTTATTACTGGCACATGATTAGGGGGGTTGATCTTGTTACTGGAACATTATTGGGGCCACTATAGGGGCATCTACTGAGGCCACAAAGAAGGGGTATTTTATATGGGGTGCTCTGTACAGTACAATTTTATACTGGGACACATTATGGTGGGTTTTATGGGGAAGGGGGAGAGGAGTACTATGGGGTCATCTACGGGGGGCACTAAGAAGGGGTATTTTATACTTGCAAATTATGGGGGACACTGAGGGCATCTACTGGAGCATTTTATACTGGTACATTATGGGGGCACTAGGAGGAAGGAGGGTGTGGAGCACTATGGGGGCATTTACTGGGGGCACTATATAAGGGTATTTTATACTGGCACATTATGGGGGCACTATGGGGACATTAGCTAACCTGGGGCATTACAAGGGGGTATGTTTTGCACATTATAAGGAGAATTATTTCTACTGTGGGGGCATTATGGTGGGCTTTATTACTCCCCCATGGTATGACCCCCTAGTAGCAGCACCAGCCTCTCTCTGCTCTGCTATCTCTCTGCCCCTTCTCCAAATCCTTATTATGAAATCTTTCTCATTAGGATAAAACACATCAGCTCTGCCGAGCCCCCGACCAAGTGTTGAAGTGGTGTCCGAGATCCCCAAGGGCCAAGCCAAGTAACTGTAAGTTTTCATGTGGAATATGTTTATGTTATACACATATAGCCTACACTGTGCCACACAATGTACAGTATACCGCTACACTGTGCCCCACAATATACAGTATACATCTACACTGTGTAGTCTGTTCTATAAGCACCATTGTTTTGTGGCGGCGGACAGAAAATAATCTGGAAGTGCCCCTCCCGAGACCAGGCTCTGGATCTGCCACTGCATAGGAGCGGGGCCTTCCATGCGCTCCGGGCCCCCCTGTGCCGCGGGCCCCATAGCAATGGCGTGGTCTGCCTATATTAGCAGTGCCCCACTGAGTGTTCTGTCTGTTCTGCCAATTTTAGAACATGTCCTACTGTTGTCCGTATCACAGACAAGAATAGTCATTTCTATTGATGGGAGTGAGAAAAAATGCAGAGTGCACACAGAAGGTATCTGTATTTTGCGGATCCTCAGTTGGCAGACCTAATTGTCATGCACATGCCAGGAGCACTGATTCTGTATGGCGGTACTCTTTACACACCTGTGCAGTGGTGCACCTAGCCTTTCTGCTGGCTGAGGGGAAAACTGAAACGACGCCCTTCCCCCAATGCTAATTTCTTAACCTAACTTATTTTCCACAATGAAAGCTCTCATTGACCATAGCCCTTCTGCTGCCCCCCTCTTGCCCCTACCTGGTGCTGCCTGAGGCGATCGCCTCACCTGGCCTCATTGGTGGTGCACCCCTGCACCTGTGGGCACGCTGTCTGTCATTTTATGGTGCTTCTCTGAGACAGGATTCTGCTAATGAGCATGCTTGTAAGAAAGATGGAGAAACAGTCTTGGCCCCCTAGAAGACTCCACAGCAGGACGTGCAAAATGTTAATGTAATAAAAAAAAAAAAAAACTTAATTTGTAGTTGAAGAGGACTTGTTCGCTCAGTTTTTTTATATTTTGTAGTAAATACTTGTGTAACGCCCCAGAGTGGCATTACCACTTCTGCACCCCGCTACTGTCTTTATTGGTTAACCTCATGTCATCATGTGTATTTATTCCAGGTCCAAACACTATGCATTTCCTATTTTGTAACTGTTATGTTCAAGTGAAATGTGCCTGGTTCACCAGCAGGTGGCAGCAAACAAGGCAGAGCTATAGCACATAGAATGGAGCTTTCCATTCTGTTCTACACCCTCCCTCTGTGGAGGAGTGGACGAGTCCAACTTCCTACAGGAAGGGTGGGGACTAGTTTCTAGGAGCAGTCTATCTTACCCCCTGCTAGGGGAAGGAAGCAAGGGCTGGGCACGTCTCCGTTGGGCGTGCCCCAGCTAAGCAAAGGAAGACAGCTAGAGCACCTTTAGCTCTGCTGGACACGGAGACCACAGCTGAAAGCCTCAGAAGCCAGGAGGAGTTTTCCCTGGCATACTTAAGAGATAGACCAGACTACAAAGTGAAGTACAGCATAAAGAAGAAGCCGAGTTCTATAGCCAGCCTGTCGGTACAGCAGAGCCAGAGAGCAACAGCCGTAGCAGAGAGGAGTTTGCCTGCCACAGTTTTAATGCTGAAGCCTGCTGGAACCAAGACAAAGTCTGTAAATCATTTGGAGAAACGTTCATTGAAAGTAAAGCTGCTTTTTAACTTCATCACAAGGTCTGGACTCAAATTATTCTTATTTCCCCCTTTTTCTGCTTCGAACGTCAACGCCTGGGGTCCAGCATATCCAGGTAGGAGCGCCATAACACGTGCACAAAACATTAAGGGACATTGTAGGCCACCCTATACTACTCTGGCATTCCTACACCTGGGTACCACCAACCACAAACACCATTTCTTAAAGGGACTCTGTCCCGTTGTTGCTTCACTGCAACTGGTGTCACAAATATTTCTCAAAGGGACCCTTTGTCGCTGTCTGACGTTGCACTTGCATTTCCTGTGATGGAAAAAATCTAGAGCATTCTTAAATCTCTGAATTGTTTTATCCCTTAATTATTTCTGCTGGAAATGTATGAGCTAATTGAAAACTGGATATTACCATGGTCCTTGTCAATAGGGTATGAATGAGTAGTGTCACACAGTGTCATAGTGAGTAGAGATGCATGCTTTTAAATCGGGCCATGTTGGCTTACTGGTTAGTACTGGTGCCTTGTTGTAGCGCTGGGGTCCTGGGTCCAAATCCAACCAAGGACAACATCTGCATGGAGTTTGTATGTTCTGCCTGGGTTTCCTCCGGGTACTCTGGTTTCCTCCCACACTCCAAAGACATATTGATAGGGACCTGAGATTGTGAGCCCCATTGGGGACAGCTCGATGCTAATGTCTGTATTGTGCTGCGGAATATAGTAGCGCTATATAAGTGCATACAATAAATGAATAAATAGAGCCCATATATTTACAGGATGAATAACAGAGGAACGTCAGAATGCAGAGTTCTAACAGAAGATGCTCCAGAATTTTTGTTTCATTGGGGATACAAATATTCGCTAAAACAGGCTTGTCAGGAGAGGTGACAGGTTCTCTCTAAATATATGTATCCTAAATGATCTCCTAGGAGTCTGTTCAGAATGGCGCCAGGTGCTTCGAGAACCCGTCATTCTAATCCAACTCACCTCCTGTCAGCAGACAACGGCCCTGGTTTCTTTATGAATGCATATCCATTTCTCTAACATCCCTCTTCACACGTGGTTAATCTCCATGAAGGTAACCTCTGTACTAAACCCAAACCCAGATTATGCTGTAAAGTGGGATTATAATCATGACAGCGAGTTTTCCCTCTATTACAACACTGAGACAAATTGATTTGTTCTCAAATGCACAACCTACAAATGTATTATTCACAATCCTGTTGACATTTTCGGTGGATGTTCTTCAAAGCCAGCCACCTGGAAAGTGAATACATGCTGACTGCAGTCTGGTCCAAAAAAATAAAAGAGAGCAGAAAGTTCAGTATTTCTAGGCACGGAGCAACGGATTTCATTTACAGTTTTCCAAGATGTCATTAATCGGAGCTAAAAATGCATAAACTTTCAACATGTGCATATGTGTAGATGTCCAAACGTAACAGGTGGACATCAACTCACTGCTTATCTACTAAAGGAAGCATAATACCCAGGAATAGCAGAGCTAAATCAGTCCTTAGATTATTTAAGTTTGAGTATCGCTATAATTGTATGCAGTACAGTTGTCAAGGGCAATGGCGGATTATAAAAGGGGCTTTTGGGTTGGTGCCCCATGCCTGATGTTTCTGTGGGGCCCATTGCCACCCAAAACACCTATTACAAGGAAGGAAAGCATGATGCTCCTACTAGAAAGGACCTGTGATGACATTATCATGTGACCAGTAAGAAATGGATGTTACTGGTCACATGGCGATGACATCATCACAGGTTCTTTCTCCTCTTGCTTTGCTGCAGGAAAAATTTGCCATATTTTTGTGTGGCAATCAAGTCAGAAAAAGGTGACAAAGGGTGTTATTCTATATACTGCATACTGTGGGGTACTGTTGTCAAGGCCTATGGTGTGTTTTGTGACACTTTCCTTCACTTGGTTGCCCATGGCAACGTGTGGTGTTGTGTGCATGTGGTGGCAGTGTCTCAGCCCTATGGCTGATCCCCAGGACATGGTTGCCACGCATGCCGTTGCCCGCGGCAACAGGTGAAGTGTGTGTTTATGTGTGTACTTCCCCTTTAAGTGGCCGTCTTCCCTTGCCTTGTGTTGAAAGGGTTAACTCCCTTCTGTGTGTGTGATCACCTGGTGTGTCTGAGTGTGGGTGTGGCTACTTTGGGCTATAAAGCCTCTGCTGTTTTCAGTTAGCTGAGGGGTTCTTCAGCCATGGTTGCTGGAGACAGCCTCCTGTTATACCATCTGCCAGTGGGGGCCACCCTTGTGGTCATAGGTTTATGTATGGTGTTTAGTAGATGTTTGTTTGGTCTTTTGTTATAGCAGCATATGGTTTCCTGGGTTCCCGTGTGATGTCTGTTGTGTGCGGTGTCCTTTGTGTTGTTGTGGACAGCAGCACTTGTACTTGGGTTCCAGGTTGTGTGTCTGTGGCAGGTAAGTGTGGTACTAGTCTCACTTACCTGTCATTGCCATATGTCTGTTTATGTTCCCATGTCTTTGTAGCATTGGCCTGTGAGACTCCTGTTCCTCCGCATCTAGCAGGAACAGGTCGTCTTACCCTGCTCCTAGTCTAGGGCCACCCTGAGGGCTAGAAGGGACTCCAAGGTTCCGGAGTATGAGCCCTCCCACCATTAGGGTCGGCTCATACGGCTAGGAGACAGGGTCAGAATTAGGGATTGATAGGAGGTGACCTGCTCCCTGATTCCTGTCCTGGCCTTGCACTGACCATCCATCTGCTGATACCGCACGGCTGAGGGTTTTCCCCATCCTTAGCCGTGACAACTGTATACTGTACGGTGTTATACCATATACTGCATACTATGGGGTATTATACCATATACTATATACTGTTGAGTGCTACACTGCATACTGTGGGGTACTGTACACTGTGCGGTTTTATACTATATGCTGTGAAGTGTTATACTATATACTGTATAATCTGGGGTGGTGTAGTGTATACTATGGTGAGTTATACTACATAGTGTGGGGTATTATACCATATACTATATACTGTTGAGTGCTACACTGCATACTGTGGGCAGGGTCGGCGTTAGGGGGGGGGAGGGGAAACAGGGCAATTGCCCAGGGCCCCCATCCCTAAATGGGTCCCCCTGCTGAGCTGCCCAGACAGAAGTGGAAGAGAGCTGCACCTGGGAAGAGCACAGACAGCACAGCAAGGAGCACTGGTCCCTGGTCTCCCGCCCACTGTAGCCTGCAGGGTCCTTATGTTGTAGTGAGGAGCTGGGTGCTGCATCCATAGCAGTCAGGCAGACCTTGGCCCCGCCCCCTTCTTCTCTCTCTCACCGGAGGCCCTGCACTGTGAATGTAATGGCCTCCTCTAGCCGGCTCCCGAGGTGTACTGGTGAGGTCAGAATGTCACCCTCTAATGACCTGACATATGTGCTGCCGGCCCCTCTCTCCTCTCTGTGCTGCAATAAATTACAAGGGTTGCTTGTTGGCAGACATAACCTGAGAGAATATACCCTTTTCTTGATTTCCCTTTTTCTTGATTCTTCCTTTGATAAGTGCTAGGAAATTGGTCTCTGGAATAGGTGCCTTATCCTTTAGGCCTCTGCGGCCCATGGTAAAGTGTCATGCCTTCTTCTTTTTCCTCCCTTGTTGAATCAGCCAGCTAAGAGTGCATCGAGGCCCTAAGGGTAAGACTGTGTGTACACAAGACTATACATCATCATCATCATCATACAGGACCTGTCCTCTGCAACCCGCCCCCCTTCCCCCACTGCAGCTGTTTTTTTTTACTACTTGCTGCCTGGAACAAAATTGTCTAAATATAATGTAATCTATCTCATATCTATCTATCTATCTATCTATCTATCTATCTATCTATCTATCTATCTATCTATCTATCTATCTATCTATCTATCTATCTATCTATCATCTATCTCATATCTATCAAATCAAATCAGCTTTATTGGCAGGACTAAATACACTGCTCAAAAAAATAAAGGGAACACAAAAATAACACATCCTAGATCTGAGTTAATTAAATATTCTTCTGAAGTACTTTGTTCTTTACATAGTTGAATGACAACAAAATCACACAAAAATAAAAAAAAGGAAATCAAATTTTTCAACCCATGGAGGTCTGGATTTGGAGTCACACTCAAAATTAAAGTGAAAAAACACACTACAGGCTGATCCAACTTTGATGTAATGTCCTTAAAACAAGTCAAAATGAGGCTCAGTAGTGTGTGTGGCCTCCACGTGCCTGTATGACCTCCCTACAACGCCTGTGCATGCTCCTGATGAGGTGGCAGACGGTCTCCTGAGGGATCTCCTCCCAGACCTGGACTAAAGCATCTGCCAACTCCTGGACAGTCTGTGGTGCAACGTGACGTTGGTGGATAGAGCGAGACATGATGTCCCAGATGTGCTCAATTGGATTCAGGTCTGGGGAACGGGCGGGCCAGTCCATAGCATCAATGCCTTCGTCTTGCAGGAACTGCTGACATACTCCAGCCACATGAGGTCTAGCATTGTCTTGCATTAGGAGGAACCCAGGGCCAACCGCACCAGCATATGGTCTCACAAGGGGTCTGAGGATCTCATCTCGGTACCTAATGGCAGTCAGACTACCTCTGGCGAGCACATGGAGGGCTGTGCGGCCCTCCAAAGAAATGCCACCCCACAACATTACTGACCCAATGCCAAACCGGTCATGCTGGAGGATGTTGCAGGCAGCAGAACGTTCTCCATGGCGTCTCCAGACTCTGTCACGTCTGTCACATGTGCTCAGTGTGAACCTGCTTTCATCTGTGAAGAGCACAGGGTGCCAGTGGCGAATTTGCCAATCTTGGTGTTCTCTGGCAAATGCCAAACGTCCTGCACGGTATTGGGCTGTAAACACAACCCCCACCTGTGGACGTTGGGCCCTCATATCACCCTCATGGAGTCTGTTTCTGACCGTTTGAGCAGACACATGCACATTTGTGGCCTGCTGGAGGTCATTTTGGAGGGCTCTGGCAGTGCTCCTCCTGTTCCTCCTTGCACAAAGGCGGAGGTAGCGGTCCTGCTGCTGGGTTGTTGCCCTCCTACGGCCTCCTGATGTACTGGCCTGTCTCCCGGTAGCGCCTCCATGCTCTGGACACTACGCTGACAGACACAGCAAACCTTCTTGCCACAGCTCGCATTGATGTGCCATCCTGGATAAGCTGCACTACCTGAGCCACTTGTGTGGGTTGTAGACTCCGTCTCATGCTACCACTAGAGTGAAAGCACCGCCAGCATTCAAAAGTGACCAAAACATCAGCCAGGAAGCATAGGAACTGAGAAGTGGTCTGTGGTCACCACCTGCAGAACCACTCCTTTATTGGGGGTGTCTTGCTAATTGCCTATAATTTCCACCTGTTGTCTATCCCATTTGCACAACAGCATGTGAAATTGATTGTCACTCAGTGTTGCTTCCTAACTGGACAGTTTGATTTCACAGAAGTGTGATTGACTTGGAGTTACATTGTGTTGTTTAAGTGTTCCCTTTATTTTTTTGAGCAGTGTACATTTTAGCATTGCCAAAGCAAATGGGAAATAATTGGGTAGGGTTGGGGGGTGGGGACACGTCCAGGCTGGGGATAAAGGAGTCCATGGTATATCAGGCTCCTCTCAGTCTATGGCAGGCAGTAATATATTGTGCTGCTGTGGCCGCTGTGTTCTCCTCTTCCCCCAGCAGTATGGAGAGTCTCTCTTCCTCCTCCATGGAGGTGAAGTCTGGGCAGAGATCAGACAGTCTCCTGAAGTGAGTCTCCCTCACTGCTGAGTATTTGGGGCACCGCAGCAGGAAATGAGCCTCATCCTTCATGGCCTCCTGGTCGCACTGCTGCCACAATCTGCTCTCCCTGGGCTTGTACCTCTGTCTGTGATGCCCAGATTCAATGAGCACTCTGTGGGCACTCAGTCTGTAGCGGCTCAGGATCTGTCGGTCTCTTGGATTGGGGAGTTTCTCCAGATATGGGGCCAGTTTGTACTCCCTCTGCAGGCTCTGGTATACTGTCAGCTTCTGGGATGTTCTTTTGTCGTTCCTCCAGACGCTAATATAATCCTCTTTGTACTTGTGTATCGTCCTCTGGATTTTGCTCTTTGTCAGGCTATATTGGTTGGTGGCTTGGGCAGGCTGGGTTTGGGTGACTTGTTGCAGGGTGCTTTGTTTTTCTGGGGCTTCTTGGTGTAGCAAGGCTTTTTGATGGTATGCGTTGGGACTGCTGCTATGCAGAGGGGCTCTGAAAGATAGCGCCCTCTTCTGGACAGCAAAATAAAGCGGGAATCTGCCCAGTTCTGCTCGACAGGCGCTGTTTGAGGTGCTCCTGTGGACCTGGAGAAAGTGTTTGCAGAGTTCTAGGTGGAATAGTTCTGTTGGCCCAGAGTCCCACTTTGCCCAGTCTGGGTATATGTCTGGGCCCCAGACTTCGTTGCCATACAGGAGGATCGGGGCAACGAAGGATTCTAAGCCAGACGGTCACTGGTGCTTTAAGATGATACAGACGCCTTCTGATGGCATAGAAGGTTTTGCTCGCCTTGTCTTTCAGTGTTTCCATGGTTTTCTTAAAACTCCCTGATTGGCTGATTTCTAGGCCCAGATAGGTCTAACTGTTGGTTTTCTTAAAGTGGACAGTTGTTTAGCAGGAAGGGAGGACGCCCGGCTGCTTTCCGGTTTCTTTTCTGGAACACTACGATGTTGGTTTTCTTTGGATTGAAGGGCAGTGCCCACGTGTTACTGAACTTCTCCAGGATTTTCAGGTTATCTATCTATCTCATATCTATCTGTCTATCTATCTATCTCATATCTATCTATCTATCTATCTCATATCTATCTATCTCAGCCATTGCATTTTTTTTTATTGAATCTTGGTATAAATCTGGCTTTTGAAAACAAACCGGCCGTTCTGTGCATTGGGGACCACAATTTTGCTGTCCCCAATACACAGGCACCATCCATGCGGTTGCTGCAGACAGAAACAAACCCATTCAACTTGAAAGGGTCCATGATTCGTCCGCACTACAAAAAAGTAGAACATGTTGTATTTTTTGGTGGTGCGGAGGCACGGAGAGAAACCCCACGGCAGCGCTCGATAGTTCTTCCGTGGGGTTCCGTGCCTCCATTCCATACCGTACCTTCTGGATTGCGGACCCATTCAAGTGAATGGGTCCGCATCCGTGATATGGTGAGCACACGGTTGATGCCCACATATTGCAGACAAGCAATGGCCGTCTGCATGAGCCCTTAGGCTGAGTTCAGACTTCAGTTATTTTCATCAATTATTGTGAGCCAAAACCAGATGCAGGTCAAAAACACAGAACAGGAGGAAATCTTTGCCTTATACCTTATCTCTGAGTAGCCTTCACTACTGGTTTGGGCTCACAATAACCTGCTTCCTGACACTGGCTCTCGGCTCCTGTGTTCTCCGACCTCTGCTCAGGTCCCTGGATGTCATCATCCATTTTGATGCTGCCTGCAACCAATTGTGGGCCGTGGCGGGGACTTCTTGTGATGTGAAAAAATGTGACTGTTGATACAGTACTACAGAATTTGGGGCCCCGCTTTTAATTTCGCCCAAGGCCACATTTTGTCTAAAACCGGCCCTGACTGTGGGGTACTGTATGCTGTGCAGGTTTATACTATATACTGTATAATGTGTTGTGGTATATTATGGGGCATTATACTATATATTACATAATGTGGGGTGTTGAATACTATACTATGAGGGGCTGGGGTGTTATATTATACACTGTATACTGTGGGCTGCTATATACTGTTTACTGTGGGATATTATACTGTATACTGTATACTGTGGAGTGTTGTATACTATACACTATGAGGGGCTAATGGTGTTATACTATATATGTGGTATGCTTTTCTTTAATATTTACCAGAAAAAAAAATATATGGGGCGTAACGTTAAAGGTGGGATGGTCAGGGCAAATGAAGGGAGGGGGGCCCAAAATGGGTAAACAGCCCCAGGCCTATGACACACTTAATCTGGTCAAGAGGACTACAGGGTTTCATGCATGGGTCGCTTTGGGGCCAGAGTTGAGAAGGGACCCGGGAGCAGTGTCTTTTCTAATACAATTCAGGCCAGACTGAGCCCCCTCCAGATACATTTACATTGGGGCCCCGTACCTGTTATAGGTGTACATACAAGAGTATGAGAAATAGTAATAGCAAGCTAAAAGACCTTTGATGATGCCATCATGTCACATGATCGCAGATCCTTTAGGCTCCAAAAGACACCAGAGGAGAAGGAGGAGAATGGAGTGAAATAAGTGTGCGTGTGAGTGTGTGTATCTGTGTCATCTTCCTATTCTGTATATAGGATATAGCACCAGTCTCTTAAATATCTTGATATGAATAGTGGTGTATAAACTGTACAATAATAAGAACACTACTACTCCTATCCAGATATTTAGGACACTGATGCTGAGACAGATACTTGTTTAAATAGAAAAAAAAATAATTTTATATATACACTCACCTAAAGAATTATTAGGAACACCTGTTCTATTTCTCATTAATGCAATTATCTAGTCAACCAATCACATGGCAGTTGCTTCAATGCATTTAGGGGTGTGGTCCTGGTCAAGACAATCTCCTGAACTCAAAACTGAATGTCAGAATGGGAAAGAAAGGTGATTTAAGCAATTTTGAGCGTGGCATGGTTGTTGGTGCCAGACGGGCCGGTCTGAGTATTTCACAATCTGCTCAGTTACTGGGATTTTCACGAACAACCATTTCTAGGGTTTACAAAGAATGGTGTGAAAAGGGAAAAACATCCAGTATGCGGCAGTCCTGTAAGCAAAAAGAGGTCAGAGGAGAATGGGCTGACTGATTCAAGCTGATAGAAGAGCAACGTTGACTGAAATAACCACTCGTTACAACCGAGGTATGCAGCAAAGCATTTGTGAAGCCACAACACGCACAACCTTGAGGCGGATGGGCTACAACAGCAGAAGACCCCACCGGGTACCACTCATCTCCACTACAAATAGGAAAAAGAGGCTACAATTTGCACGAGCTCACCAAAATTGGACTGTTGAAGACTGGAAAAATGTTGCCTGGTCTGATGAGTCTCGATTTCTGTTGAGACATTCAAATGGTAGAGTCCGAATTTGGCGTAAACAGAATGAGAACATGTATCCATTCTCTGATGGCTACTTCCAGCAGGACAATAATGCACCATGTCACAAAGCTTGAATAATTTGAAATTGGTTTCTTGAACATGACAATGAGTTCACTGTACTAAAATGGCCCCCACAGTCACCATATCTCAACCCAATAGAGCTATTTTGGGATGTGGTGGAACGGGAGCTCCGTGCCCTGGATGTGCATCCTTCAAATCTCCATCAACTGCAAGATGCTATCCTATCAATATGGGCCAACATTTCTAAAGAATGCTATCAGCTACTTGTTGAATCAATGCCACGTTGAATTAAGGCAGTTCTGAAGGCAAAAGGGGGTCCAACACCGTATTAGTATGGTGTTCCTAATAATTCTTTAGGTGAGTGTATATGCTACTTACAAAAAGTTAGGAATATTTTGCTTGTGGGTAAAATTTCAGGATGAACCTAAAATGCACTCTAACCTTTACAGGAGAACTTAATGTGACCTTCTTTAAACATTTGAATGCACATGTCCAACTGTTCAATGTTTCAGTATTTTTTGCACTTGCTGTTTTCTAACAGGGAAAATTCACAACAGGTGTTTGATCTTTGAATCGCTCAATACATTTCCTGGTTCAATTAGAATTGGTATTTAAACAGTCTTCCTCATCATGCTGTTCACATTTTGACATCATCAGACTAAGACGACACCTAACAATTGATCAACAGTACCTCGCCATTGCGAGGGTTCAAGCAGGATGTTCTCACAGAGTGTCATCAGCAGGTTGTATCAGAGAGACAGAGAGACTGGAAGAGTCAAAGAAAGGCATAGAAGTGGACGTCCTCTGGCCACATCCCACACTGATGACCGCTTCATTGTGAACAATGCTACACAACTCTAGGCACATTTAAGGGAGATGAGAGGCACATCAGACCAATCAAAACTATTTAAATCAGTGTGGTCTGCGTGCTAGATGATCTGAAAGGGTACCTGACCATAGGTGTCATCGTCTTGCAAGGGCCAGGGAACCTCTACGCTGGACGAGGGACCAGTAGCCTCAGTGCTGTTCACTGATGAAAGTCGATTCACGCTAAGCAGAAATGATGGCCGCCAACGATGTTGGAGACGTCAAAGAGAGCACTATGCATTAACCACTGATGTCACCAGACAAATCTATGGTGGTGGTGGTGTTACAGTATGAGCAGGTGTGTCTAGTCAATACAGAACTGCCCTACACTTTGTGAATGGTGGAGTGACAAGCCCATTCTACTTGAATAACATCATTAATCCAGTGATTGTGCCTCTGCATGAACAACACAGGCCTAATTTCATCTTCATGGACAACAATGCGCCAGCAAATCGAGGTCGCACCATTAGGGAACGGCTGCTGGACACTGGGGGACCTCCAATGAAGTGGCTGTACTTTCTCCTGACCTGAATCCCATTGAAAACCTATGGGATCAGCTGAGTCGCCATGTAGAGGCTCGTAACTCTGTACCCCAGAACCTAATTGACCTGAGGGCTGCCCTTCAAGAAGAGTGGGATGCCATGCCTCAGCAGATAATAAGTCGTTGTCAAGCTGTAATTGATGGTCAAGGCCATATGACAAGTTATTGAGATACTGACATTTTTGTGGGGGTATACCCACCACTGGTGTTGGCTGTTGTTTCAATAAATTGTTTGAGATGAGGAAATCACCATTGCTGCTTCTACCTAAATGCACTAGTTTAATGATTATAATATTACTGGAGCGTGAACTTTTTACTTTTTTCATAAAATGCAGACAATATTCACTGTGTTTGCAAATGTGGATGGGCACTCTGATAGATAGAGTCACATATAGCTCAAATTTGCCACTAGAATTTTATTTATGAACAATAACACACTAAAATAGAAAAATCCCTATCAGGGCATGCTGCTTCCAAAATGCATCAAATACATAGGCAATACATAGGCAATAAAATAAAGTAGATAAAATTGGAGACTAGCTTCCTCCTAAAAAGATAAAAAATGCAAGATAAAATTCACATAAAACACCAAAAAATAAATACCATAAATATCTTGCATGGAGTTATTCGTATATCACCTATAACGCTCAAAAAGCTACCACACAAGTAAATATTATCAATTAATCCTTTATTAGACATACATATAGAATACATTAATTATATTCTTAAAAATACATAAAGCAGCAACCATGGAAACACAGAAGTGTATCAGAAAATTAAAAAAGAGTAGGCTCCAGACCACAAGGGACTAGTATACAAGCAATTAGCAGCATCAGAACTGTGGGGCTCATATAGCAACCGTGCATACAACATACAATTCACCGCACAGCACTAGGACCGTGCAGGGCGGTGTTGTTCCTGTGCACCCCTACCTGCTAACGGTAAAATCACATTGAATCACATATATTACTGACCCAGTCTGGAGCGGCTGCCCGACGATCGTTTCGCTTCACGCTTCCTCTCGGGGCATACTACACTCGCCAAACATTCACTCCTATATTCCAAGTTCTGATGACCGAGTATGTTGTCCTTGCCAGACGCGTTTCGGGGACTTTACTGTCTCCTTCCTCAGTGGCTATATCAGTGGTTATAGCCACTGAGGAAGGAGACAGTAAAGTCCCCGAAACATGTCTGGCGTGGACAACATACTCGGTCATCAGATTACTTGCGCATACCAACTGAGTTTTCAACAACTGAAGCGCTTCACTAAAGACACCTGATAGCGGTAACCTGAAATCGACATCCATATAGGAATAGGCATGCAGCCGATCCATTCCCAACACTGGGACTCCAGCTACTCTAAGAAACGTGGGACGCTCAAGAAAGTTTACTCACAGTGTAACAAACTGAGCTACCGCGAATATCCAATAATATTTTGCTACAAAACAGCAGATGAATACAGACCCGCTACAAGACCACAGCGAATGTCTTCCTAGAGCGCACAAAGCCGTAGGTAAGCATACCTTCCAGCCATTCCACGTGGGACGCCACGAATGAAAGCGGAATCGTGAGTACTACCTTCTATATTGAAAGCAGCTTACTTAACCACCTCAGGACCGCCGTACGCAGGATTGCGTCCTGGCAGCGGCCCTGTTATTCCTCCTGGATGTGCCGGTGCTTCCTCTCGCGAGAGGCGAGATTTCCTGTGAACGTGCGCACACAGGAGCGCGCGTTCACAGAAACCGGAGGTAAACGAGTACATCTACAGCCTGCCAGCGGCGATCGTTCGCTGGCAGGCTGTAGATGCGATTTTTTTAACCCCAAAAAGGTATATTAGACGCTGTTTTGATAACAGCGTCTAATATACCTGCTACCTGGTCCTCTGGTGGTTCCTTTTGCTTGGATCGACCACCAGAGGACACAGGCAGCTCTGTAAAGTAGCACCAAACACCACTACACTACACCCCCCCGTCACTTATTAACCCCTTATTAACCCCTGATCACCCCATATAGACTCACTGATCACCCCACTGTCATTGATTACCCCCCTGCAAGGCTCCATTCAGACGTCCGTATGTGTTTTGCGGATCCGCGGTTCCGCAAAACACATACGGATGTCTGAATGGAGCCTTACAGGGGGGTGATCAATGACAAGGGGGTCATCACCCCATATAGACTCCCTGATCACCCCCCTGTCATTGATCACCCCCCTGTAAGGCTCCATTCAGACGTCCGTATGTGTTTTGCGGACCCGCAAAACGCGGACACCGCGGATCCGCAAAACATGGACACCGGCAATGTGCTTTCCGCATTTTGCGGATCCGCACATTGCCAGAACTATATAGAAAATGCCTTATCTTGTCCGCAATTGCGGACAAGAACAGGACATGTTCTACAGGGAGTGCAGAATTATTAGGCAAGTTGTATTTTTGAGGATTAATTTTATTATTGAACAACAACCATGTTCTCAATAAACCCAAAAAACACATTAATATCAAAGCTGAATATTTTTGGAAGTAGTTTTTAGTTTGTTTTTAGTTTTAGCTATTTTAGGGGGATATCTGTGTGTGCAGGTGACTATTACTGTGCATAATTATTAGGCAACTTAACAAAAAACAAATATATACCCATTTCAATTATTTATTTTTACCAGTGAAACCAATATAACATCTCAACATTCACAAATATACATTTCTGACATTCAAAAGCAAAACAAAACAAATCAGTGACCAATATAGCCACCTTTCTTTGCAAGGACACTCAAAAGCCTGCCATCCATGGATTCTGTCAGTGTTTTGATCTGTTCACCATCAACATTGCGTGCAGCAGCAACCACAGCCTCCCAGACACTGTTCAGAGAGGTGTACTGTTTTCCCTCCTTGTAAATCTCTGAACAAGGAGGCCATGTCATTAGATTTTCTTCTTTTATACCCTTTCTTGCCAGCCACGCTGTGGAGTACTTGGACGCGTGTGATGGAGCATTGTCCTGCATGAAAATCATGTTTTTCTTGAAGGATGCAGATTTCTTCCTGTACCTTCTGAAGAAGGTGTCTTCCAGAAACTGGCAGTAGGACTGGGAGTTGAGCTTGACTCCATCCTCAACCCGAAAAGGCCCCACAAGCTCATCTTTGATGATACCAGCCCAAACCAGTACTCCACCTCCACCTTGCTGGCGTCTGAGTCGGACTGGAGCTCTCTGCCCTTTACCAATCCAGCCACGGGCCCATCCATCTGGCCCATCAAGACTCACTCTCATTTCATCAGTCCATAAAACCTTAGAAAAATCAGTCTTGAGATATTTCTTGGCCCAGTCTTGATGTTTCAGCTTGTGTGTCTTCAGTGGTGGTCGTCTTTCAGCCTTTCTTACCTTGGCCATGTCTCTGAGTATTGCACACCTTGTGCTTTTGGGCACTCCAGTGATGTTGCAGCTCTGAAATATGGCCAAACTGGTGGCAAGTGGCATCTTGGCAGCTGCACGCTTGACTTTTCTCAGTTCATGGGCAGTTATTTTGCGCCTTGGTTTTTCCACACGCTTCTTGCGACCCTGTTGACTATTTTGAATGAAACGCTTGATTGTTCGATGATCACGCTTCAGAAGCTTTGCAATTTTAAGAGTGCTGCATCCCTCTGCAAGATATCTCACTATTTTTGACTTTTCTGAGCCTGTCAAGTCCTTCTTTTGACCCATTTTGCCAAAGGAAAGGAAGTTGCCTAATAATTATGCACACCTGATATAGGGTGTTGATGTCATTAGACCACACCCCTTCTCATTACAGAGATGCACATCACCTAATATGCTTAATTGGTAGTAGGCTTTCGAGCCTATACAGCTTGGAGTAAGACAACATGCATAAAGAGGATGATGTGGTCAAAATACTCATTTGCCTAATAATTCTGTACAGGGTGTATAGGCTCTACAAAAAACGCAGTGTTCGCCCGATCAGGCCTGATCTTGTGTGCACACTTGCGTTCAGTCCGCCCCACCGCAGTGACAGAAATATTTTATTTTCTGATCACTGCAAAAACACCGTAAAATCGCTGCGGCGCTATAAAAAGATCACTTTTGAGGGGCATGGCGAGTTCATAGAAGATTTTTTATTTTTTTGTCACAAGTTAGCGGAAATTGTTATTTATTTTTTTCTTACAAAGTCTCATATTCCACTAACTTGTGACAAAAAATTAAATCTCACATGAACTCACCATACCCCTCACGGAATCCAAATGCGTAAAAAATTTTGGACATTTATATTCCAGACTTCTTCTCACGCTTTAGGGCCCTTAAAATGCCAGGGCAGTATAAATACCCAACATCTGACCCCATTTTGGAAAGAAGACACCCCAAGGTATTTTGTGAGGGGCATGGCGAGTTCATGTAAAAAAAAACAATTTTGTCACAAGTTAGTGGAATATGAGACTTTGTAAGAGAAAAAAAAAAAATCATTTTCCGCTAACTTGTGCCAAAAAATATATATTCTAGGAACTCGCCATGCCCCTCACGGAATACCTTGGGGTGTCTTCTTTACAAAATGGGGTCACTTGTGGGGTATTTATACTGCCCTGGCATTTCAGGGGACCTAAAGCGTGAGAAGTAGTTTGGAATCCAAATGCGTAAAAAATGCCCTGTGAAATCGTAAAGATTCTCATTGGAATTTGGGCCCCTTTGCGCACCTAGGCTGCAAAAAAGTGTCACACATGTGGTATCACCATACTCAGGAGAAGTAGGGCAATGTGTTTTGGGGTGTATTTTTACATATACCCATACTGTGTGAGATAAATATCTCTGTAAAAGACAACTTTTCCCATTTTTTTTTATACAAAGTTGTCATTTGAGAGAGATATTTCTCTCACCCAGCATGGGTATATGTAAAAATACACCCCAAAACACATTGCCCTACTTCTCCTGAGTACAACGATACCACATGTGTGACACTTTTTTGCAGCCTCTTCTTTTTCCCTGTATTTTTGTGCACTGATCTCCCAGCCTCTCCTTGGGTCCTGCTCCTCATCTGTGTGTCCCGCCTTGTGCTGCCTGTTTTATAATACATGTATGTACTGTTTATATATATTTACAATAAAGCTTTTGGGATTTTCATACATACAAAAGTTAGTTTCATTTTTTTGGTGATTATTATGACTCCTTGGGGGTCCGATGTTTTGATATCATTCTGTCCGGTTAATATTGGTTGACCACGTGTGTTTATCATAGTATTACAATTCTGGAGCAATGCATTCATGATTAAATTTCCAACTGGGTGTTGCCAATCCTCTTGTCAAAGCGTTGTGTCCCTGCATAGTCTCACACTGACCGCACTAATCCTACAGTATCTGAGTACATAGAGACACCCCCCTCCTCAGCTGGTAACACCCAGTTGGGATTTTATAAAACTGAGGGATGGACAAGTTCTAACAAAGGATGCTCCAGCATGGCAGGGGAAGTCGTAAACGATTAGAAAACAGCGCTACATTTATCCATGGGTTGCACCCAGCATTGCAGCTCAAAGCTGAAAAGTATTTCAGTTTTGCTAGTGTAGAGTGTTGCTGACAAGACACACAATGAACCTACCAATGTCTAAAAGCACAGGAAATGTATGGTAGGCTCTTGCATTTAACCAGCTATTTCCCTATCTAAGGCCTTGGGTGCTTTAGGTTCTAGAATCTTTCAAGAAGTGAAGAAGTTAAAGACTTGTCAATCCCCATAAGCGGATGAAGTGCTGTATTCCTAAATCTTTAGTGGAGCTGATAACACTGGCCTCTCACAAAGCCCATCAGTAATGAGCGGGCGCCCTCCCTCTTTAAATAAATGCATAATAAATTGACTGGAGTTGTCTTTCTAGAGCCAAAAGGAATCTCTAATCCTGTAATTAAAGCTCAGGTTAAAAGGATTTGCTGCCTGATCCGTCCCACCTCTGTGCATCGGTCTGCTAAGGCTCTTGTTTGATTATCTTGTAAATCCATTTTTATGATGCTGAGCTCCCCTTGTCACTCATTTTCTGGACTTCATGTGCCCGGCCGCTGCATCTGTGGAACAAAGAACTCGAAGTACTGTATTCTGATGAGTTATATGACTGGAGACCTCTCTGGCAGGACCCTTTAGTTGAAGAACCTGGCATTGTTCCAAAAAACTTACAGTACTACCCAACCTCTAATGCAGCAAACGATATAATGACATCCCTCTGTGTAGCACCAATACACTCTACAGATGAGGAAATCGATTCTAAACTAATTGTATTTGTTACGAATTTCACAAAACATCTGCTGTCATATGAATCAGAAGTTTTGGCGATTGGCTTCAGATGAATCGCAAAAAACAGCGCCCGCGTCATTTTACATTGAAACTTGGCGAGGAAAATGACAAAATGGATGAAGATGGAGAATCACATGACCCTAGGAGGGAGGGGGCTTGTCCTGATTGGCTCAGAGGCTGAGAGACAACCTTGGAGCCAATCAGGGGGCAGAATTTTGTGAGGTCTTTTTGGTCGGAGGCCATTTTGAGTGCAGCTTGCGATCTGAGAGAATGTGTCTCAGCTGTGTCTGCCAAAAAGCAATTGCAGACACAAGCCAGTAATCTAAATGTGGTAGGGAGAGCATAGGGACAGTATAGGGACATATTTAATTAGGTAGATCAGGGTTTTATCAAGAAGAACATAAGAAGTGAGGGACTGTTCACTCAGAGTTGTGTTTCATTCATACAGCTGCTGACAATTGGGAAGTTCATGTTGCGCTTATGTAGGCTTATTGCCAGCACCCAGAGCACCAGCAGCAATATCATACATTCTGCTGCAAGTGCACTGTATTGCATCAAGATACAGTGTATTATTATTGAAGGTGTCGTATTAAAACAACTACATTAATATAGCTGTGTCATTCCATGCATTGTATTACCATTACAAATTGTCATTACCAGTGTGAAGTGTGTTTGTAGAAGGGGGGTGTTTAATTGGACCTCAGTTTTTAAAGAATGATAAATGCCACTTGCTTACATAGTAACATAGTAACATAGTACATAAGGCTGAAAAAATACATTTGTCCATCCAGTTCGGCCTGTTATCCTGAAAGTTACCCTTAAGTGAGAACCTTTTAAAGGGAACCTGTCACCTAAAAACGCCTCCAAAACCACCAACATTACCTTAAAGTAGCCAGCAGTATGTTTCTAAAGATCCTTTTCTTCCTCCAGTCAGATGCACCAAAATCTTGAAAAACGAACTTTAATCCATTGCATGCGCTATATAACAGCAGAGTTTGAAGTCAAAGGGGCAGCAGCCTCCTCACTTCAAGTCAGGATAACCACACACCCTTTCCCTTCCCCTTCACCTTTGACCTGCCGCTTCCTGCATGCTGGAGGTAACTGGGAGTTTGTTGTGAGTCGGACCTTACACTCCTGTAATTTGTCCACTGGCTCCTGGTATTGCCCATACGGCACAGATAGGTTAGCGTTAGGTCCTGAGCTACTTGAGATACCTTGGCACAGTGCTCGGGCTCAGATATGTCCTTAATATAAGGGTATATTGGCTAAATTCAAAATTTTAACACCAGTTTGAGGGTTTAGTCAGATTTGGATGTTTGTACCTTTCTTATTAATGTTTATTTCATATAGCTATTTACAGCCACAAATTTTTCTATTGTGTAGGATGTTTTTTTGTGGTCCGCTGTGGGCATCCTCCACTGTATGCATTTTTGCTGTGCATCCCCTGGGTATAGATGCACAACTGCATATGGGGTTGAGTACCTCCTGCCTTTTAACACCTCGCCATTTTTTGTAGTTTGTATATACAGTAATAATATTTCATTTAAAGTCCTCTATTCATTAGATAGTATTACTTTACGTGACATTACCATTTTAACCTTAGAGGGGGTTGGCCACGTTTTGGAGGGGAAAGGGGGGGGGGGGGTTGGCAAACTCCTCACTAGGCCAGACATGCGAAAGGGAGCTATACTTACCTGCTCCCCAACTCAGTCCCGGCTCCTTTGCTGCCTGGCTGCTGTTACCTCGCTCAGGTCCCTTGGTGTAAACATCTGCTTGATGCAGACTGGTCACAACGGTGACTTGCTCCCCTAGCGTCATATAAACTGGTCACATGATGCAAGGGGTTCAGGTCACCGCTGCAGCAGATGTTTATAGCAGAGGACCCGAGAGAGAAAGCCTAGGCCGGTAGGGGGGAAGGCCCCATTTACAAGGAGCAGGTAAGTATGCTTTCTTTTCGCAGGTCTGGCCAGATTTTAGGTTTTCCTTGCTGTGCTCCAGTTGCTATTTAGCTTTTTGGATTGTTACTATTGGATTTGACTTTGGCTTGACTTGGACCTCTCTCTGCATGTGATTTGGGGATGGATTGAAAAAGCACTGGTGTTCACTGTGTGGTATAAATGAGACACAGTAATAGCTTCATTCTGCAGGTAACAGTAGCGGAGGCTGAGGGAATCTAGGACCCAGGAAACTAAAGACCAACTTCAGGAAGCGGCTGCAGAGTCACGTGGGACGCTACGTTTGACTCAGAAACCACGCAGGATGCCGCCCTGGTTAAGCCAAACCAAGGAGTAACAAACTTCCACAGCAGACAACAGGAGATCTCAGGAGCGGTAATGTACCAATGTAGTACTGTATACTAAACACCGTGTACCTGAATTGAAGAGGAGTATACCCTCTATCAAACATACCATCACAGATTACCAGGCTGAAAGCCTGCTGTTGATAACCTGTTTTCATTCATCCGGATTCTGTCCACCATATCATTTGTGGGACATAGCGGGCACATAACTACATCAAGTGGCTATGCAAATATTTTACGGGGGCTTTGGAACAAATATACCGCATTATTCCAATATCGAGCAGCGTTTTGTGGTGACTGCGTTTGTGGTGATTGCGGACCTGTGAGACTTTACGGGGTCTGCAAGATTTATATATACAGTAAGGTCCATAAATATTGGGACATATACACAATTCTAAAATTTTTGCCTCTATACACCACCACAATAGATTTGAAATGAAACGAACAAGATGTGCTTTAACTGCAGACTGTCAGCTTTAATTTGAGGGTATTTACATCCAAATCAGGGGAACGGTGTAGGAATTACAACAGTTTGCATATGTGCCTCCCACTTGTTAAGGGACCAAAAGTAATGGGACAATTGGCTTCTCAGCTGTTCAATGGCCAGGTGTGTGTTATTCCCTCATTACCCCAATTACAATGAGCAGAAAAAAGGTCCAGAGTTCATTTCAAGTGTGCTATTTGCATTTGGAATCTGTTGTTGTCAACTCTCAAGATGAGATCCAAAGAGCTGTCACTATGAGTGAAGCAAGCCATCATTAGGCTGAAAAAACAAAACAAACCCATCAGAGAGATAGCAAAAACATTAGGCGTGGCCAAAACAACTGTTTGGAACATTCTTAAAAAGAAGGAACGCATCGGTGAGCTCAGCAACACCAAAAGACCTGGAATATTACAGAAAACAACTGTGGTGGATGACCGAAGAATTCTTTCCCTGGTGAAGAAAACACCTTCACAACAGTTGGCCAGATCAAGAACACTCTCCAGGAGGTAGGTGTATGTGTGTCAAAGTCAACAATCAAGAGAAAACTTCACCAGAGTGAATACAGAGGGTTCACCACAAGATGTAAACCATTGGTGAGGCTGAAAAACAGGAAGGCCAGATTAGAGTTTGCCAAATGACATCTAAAAAAGCCTTTACAGTTCTGTAACAACATCCTATGGACAGATGAGACCAAGATCAACTTGTACCAGAGTGATGGGAAGAGAAGAGTAAGGAGAAGGATAGGAACTGCTCATGATCCTAAGCATACCACCTCATCAGTGAAGCATGGTGGTGGTAGTGTCATGGTGTGGGCATGTATGGCTGCCAATGGAACTGGTTCTCTTGTATTTATTGATGATGTGACTGCTGACAAAAGCAGCAGGATGAATTCTGAAGTGTTTCGGGCAATATTATCTGCTCATATTCAGCCAAATGCTTTAGAACTCATTGGACGGTGCTTCACAGTGCACATGGACAATGACCCAAAGCATACTGCAAAAGCAACCAAAGAGTTTTTTTTATGGGAAAGAAGTGGAATGTTATGCAAAGGCCAAGTCAATCACCTGACCTGAATCTGATTGAGCATGCATTTCACTTGCTGAAGACAAAACTGAGGGGACAGTGCCCCAAGAACAAGCAGGAACTGAAGACAGTTGCAGTAGAGGCCTGGCAGAGCATCACCAGGGATGAAACCCAGCGTCTGGTAATGTCTATGCGTTCTAGACTTCAGGCTGTAATTGACTGCAAAGAATTTGCAACCAAGTATTAAAAAGTGAAAGTTTGATTTATGATTATTATTCTGTCCCATTACTTTTGGTCCCTTAACAAGTGGGAGGCACATATGCAAACTGTTGTAATTCCTACACCGTTCACCTGATTTGGATATAAATACCCTCAAATTAAAGCTGACAGTCTGCAGTTAAAGCACATCTTGTTCGTTTTATTTCAAATCCATTGTGTCGGTGTATAGAGCCAAAAATGTTAGAATTGTGTTGATGTCCCAATATTTATGGACCTGACTGTATATTTATTTTAGCTACACCACAACACGGTATATTATTTTAGCATTTTTGAGTATTGTTGTAATACTGCATGTCTTTTATGTCATTTTAGGATTTATATTATTGTTTATGTACTACTATATAGAGTATTTTAATAAATATTTTATGCAAATGTTTTATGACCATATTCCCATCTAGCGAGTGCCCCTCCACACTTTATCTATTTTTGCTTTCTTTGGGATGGGCGAGTCCAGTGAGGTGTGCACCCATTTTCATTGCGTCCATTAGGTGAGCCACCGGACCCAAATTTTTGGGCAAAATCCCCCCACAAGGTTGCCATCCGCTTTAACATTACTTAGGCCTCATGCACACGACCGTGCCTTTTTTCTGCGGTCCGCAAATCGCGGATCCGCAAAAAAAACGGAAGCCGCCCGTGTGCCTTCCGCAATTTGTGGAACGGAACTTACGGCCCATTGTAGACATGCCTATTCTTGTCCGCAAAACGGACAAGAATAGGACATGCTATATTTTTTTTTGCGGGCCACGGAACAGTGCAACGGATGCGGAAGTGAATGGGTCCGCACCCGAGCCACAAAAACTGCGGCTCGGATGCGGACCATAACTACGGTCATGTGCATGAGACCTTAACCTGTAAAAGACTTCTGACAATCTATGGGATTTTTTCGTTTTTTACTTTGCATTTTCTCAGCCATGTCAGTGATAGATTTATAATTAGAAGTTTGTAATATTTTAAAAATGAAAACTTTTTCTTTTTATTATATGATTACTCTTTGTACTATGAATTGTCTTTATTCTTTCCGACAGCAGCAATTTTCCTGTCTAAACACTGCATGTGATATCTTCTAGGCAAAAAATCATGGACTTTGTAGTTCTCATCTGACGTTTATCTGAACAGCGTACACTCATGAGCTAGCGCCCAGCCAACACAAACATGCAGAGATGCCTGGCTCTATAAGCCATTTTTACCATGTATCTCTTTATCACAGCACAATGGTTAAGGATATCTATTGGCCTTTATTACACTTTTTAATGTAGGTGACAGGTCACGATTTACATAATAATCCCCATTCTGGTCTTACATAAAGGTATACATTATCCTACATTTTTTATTTCCTCGACATAAAAGATACTTTTCAAAAACATTCTCTGCCTTTGGATGTACAGCCTTGACTTGGAGGAGAGGAAGAAGAATAAGTAATAGTCTCCTTTCTTTATTATGGCTTTTGTTGTTATTTAGACGTCTTCACTGCTAGTTATACATGATCACAGAAGTGTAAAAATCACATCTCCTCAGTCGTCTCTTATGAAATAGAAAAGATAGATCAGGTCAAAGAGAAGCGAATTTCAAGCCTTAAATAGTTGAACCTCGGTCTCTGTAGAATTTCTTAAACCGAGCATCAGTCCATGTGCCTTGTCTCAAGTGCTGGAATTGGAAGAAGTTAAGCAGAACAAATGCTGAAAGGGTGGCGGCAGGATGTGAGAGGGTTTTCTTATGATTGGAAACCACTGAAACAAAAGCTTCTCTGGAGAATGGGCAGTCCGGTCTACGATACATATATTGCTGAAGTCCATCTCTCTGCAGATGACCCAGGCAGTCAGCCCACGGCGCTGCGCTCACGTCTATTTTTGCATCCCTCAAAAGCAGAAAATGCATTTTTTTTTTTTTTCTGTTAGAACAAAAAAAAAAAAAAAAAAATGGAAGAATATAGTAATGTATGAGGCAGGTGTTAGACGCTTTAGCCATATAAATAACGGCGTGCAGGAGACACATGTGGAAGGGCACATTAGCATTATTAATATTTCCAAAATGCAAAATAGATCAAATGGTACGTCGCACCTTTTCTTTTGTAGTGTTTCTTACAATTGAAGCAGCATCTGATTTTACACATCCTCGTGTGTTTGCTGGAGCCGATACACTCATTTTAATTAGTTAAAAGATGTTTTTTTTTTTTGCAGACTACAATTTTTGGTAGCAATACTTGTAAATCAGAAGAGAAAAATCCACATCAACTGCAGGAAGAACCACTTCAAAGTAACTTTCCTCATTTAGATTCGGCACAAAATGTACTGATTCACTTTATAGTATTTTACAATAGAGGTTGGAACTCCATGTTTATGATATAGCGACAGAAATAGAGATGAAGGGGTTTTCCAAGAGTACAGTTTTGATGATGAAGGACCCTGCCCCCCAGAGGACAGATTAACATCTGATTGGTGGGGGTCTGATACCAGGCACCATCACGGATCAGCTGTTTAAAGGGGCTATGAACCTCTGGTGAGCTCCTGCTCACAGCTTACCATTCACTTGGATGGGACCGAGCTGCGCATACACCATGTGATGTCACTGTCCTAGAAAGGGTCCACAGGCCTCACCAGACTGGCATGATCAGATATTAATGACATAGAACTCATGTACATGGGCATAAGTGTTTTGCGCTCCACAAAACACGGATCCCGGCTGAGTGCATGCAACCATTTATTTTTTAACTTCTGTAGAAATATTCTATCCTTGTCTGCCAAACGGCCAAGAATAGGACATATTTTTTATTTTTTTTGTGGGGCTGCGGAACGGATCTTTTGCGGCCACATTGAAACAAATGGGTCACCATTCAATAAATTAAAGGAATGCAGGTTCCACATGCATGCTGACCCCACACTGTATTATACATCTTTTGGTGCCACAATGGCCTCCATTAAATTTAAGGAATGCAGGTTTCACATGCGTGCTGAGCCCACTCTGTATTTTACCTCTACTGGTGCCAACTGGCCTCCAATAAATGCAGGGAAAGCAGGCTACAGCTTTATACTTGCATCTAATTAGAATCAGCCCATGGGGCGGGCAGTGTATAACATAACATTACAGTACAGTAAATTACCAAACAATTGAAGATACCCCTGCCCACTGGGGTAATGCACTTATTTATGTCTTAATTTCAGCAAACAATATGCAGTATACCATGTTTTTCGCCCCATAAGACACATTTTCCCCCCCAAAAGTGGGGGAAAAATGGCCCTGCATCTTATGGGATGAATACTAATGAGCGCTTCCATTATGGAAGCGCTCATTAGTACCGGCAGACCTGGAAGCGGTGAAAGCTCTGTACTCACTGTTTCCTGGCCCTCCACTGTCGGCTGTGCTGTGGCTGTGCACAGCGTGAGGGTACTCTGTGACCTCACACTGTGTGCGTCAGGTCACAGCACAGCCGACGGCAGGAAGAGCAGGAGGAGCGATGGAGGTGAGGAGTGGTGGCACCTGGGGCAGGAGAGGTAAGTGGATTTTTTATTTTATGTTCTCTGTGGCATGTGGGCTGATATGAGGCAATGGGGGCTGATGAGAGGCATGAGGGCTGATGAGAGGCCAATGGGGGCTGATATGAGGCAATAGGGGCTGATTAGAAGCATATGGGGGCTGATGAGAAGCATATGGGGCTGCTGAGAAGCATATGGGGACTTATATGAGGCAATGGGGGCTGATGAGAGGCATATTGGGGCTGATATGAGGCATATGGGGGCTGATGAGAGGCCATGGGGCTAATGAGAGGCAAAGGGGGCTTATGTGAGGCAATGGGGGCTGATGAGAGGCATATTGGGGCTGATGAGAGGCATATGGGGGCTGATGAGAGGCAATGGGGCTGATGAGAGGCAATGGGGCTGATGAGAGGCAACGGGGGCTGATGTGAGGCAATGGGGGCTGATGTGAGGCATATAGGGGCTGATGAGTGGCATATGGGGGCTGATGAGAGGCATTTGAGGGCTGATGAGAAGTATGGGGCTCTTATATGAGGTCTTATTGGGGTCCTATTAACATTGGGGGTCTGATTGGGGCTGTCAGTTGAGTTCTGAATAACATTGGGGGTTTGATTGTCCGATTATTTGAAGTAATCCCCTATTAGATCGATTAGATTGGTGGGTACCTAACACTGGAACCCTCAACAGCCACAATAATGAGTTCCCTTGAAAGGGTCACCTGAATACTCCACTAAATGTCCACATTTTTACATTCATGTCAGTAAGTATGCGACCCCATCGTTTAACCCGTTATATGCCATGACTGTCTAAATAGTTAGAGAGAAGGTGGTGTTTACTTTCTCATGGCATTGGCCTCCGGTTGCTGAGGATTTGCCATGGCATACAGCATCTTACCAATGGCTTCCAGACCTGCCATGTAGGGATGTTAGTTTGGTCGACTGATAATAGGTAAGTATTAAGTGTTATGCAATCTCCTGATCCTAAGAAAAACACCCGGGCTAAATGACTGCAGTAGAGGTACCATAAAAAAAATTAAGGGACAGACTACAGAGGTGAAATACGTGGACCTCACACTCACATGTTATACAATTATCTATTGTTGCTAAGGATACTTTCACACTTGCGGCAGAGGATTCCGGCATGCAGTTCCTTAGTCGGAACTGCCTGCCGGATTCGACAATACGGACGGAAACTGATGGCATTTGTCAGACGGATCCGGATGCGTATCCGTATGACAAATGCATTGAAATACCGATCCGTCTCTCCGGTGTCACCCGGAAAAATGGATCAGGTATAAAAAAAAATTGCACTTCTAAAGGTCTGCGCATGCGCAGACCAGAAAGCCGGAGCCGTTTTGCTGGAACACTTAATGCCGGATTCGGCACTAATACACTTCAATGTAAATTAATGCTGGATCCGGCATTCCGGCAAGTGTTTAGTATTTTTGGCCGGAGAGAAAACTGCAGCATCCTGCTGTATTTTCTCCGTCCAAAAAACTTAAAAGGGACTGAACTGATGCATCCTGATGCATCCTGAACGGAATGCTCCCTATTCAGAATGCATTAGGATAAAACTGATCAGTTTTTTTCCGGGATTGAGCTCCTGTGACGGAACTCAATACCAGAAAACAAAAACGCTAGTGTGAAAGTACCCTATGTAAAAATTATAAGCATTATCCTAAGAGTCATTGTATACTTTTTGAATGAAATGCATAAGCCCATTTGTCACATCACAGCAACCTTTTTCAAGTGGTCCCTACACTATTTTGACCTCAACACAGCACTCACAATGGGGGATGCTCTGCAGCCCACCAAAGACAATAAACAAAAACAGACCCCAGACCAGACTCACCAAATACTCATCTCTAGGGTTGAGCGAACCTGTGGAAGTTTGGGTTCGTCGGGTTTGGCCGAACTTCAGGTCAAAGTTCGGGTTCGGGACCCGAACTTGACCCGAACTTCAACCCGAACCTGGACCCCATTTAAGTCAATGGGGACCCGAACTTCACTTTATTATTTTCCGTTATAACATGGTTATAATGGAAAATAATAAAATCACCTGAACCCGAACTTCAGTGAAAAAGTCCGGGTTCGGGTCCAGGTACCCGAACTTGCAAAGTTCAGTACGAGCCCGAACTTTGCAGTTCGGGTTCGCTTAACTCTACTTATCTCTTCTTGTCTGTGCTAGCATCTGCATTGTATGGGAGACTCTCACTATGAGGGGAGAGTTGATAAGTATGAATATAGCTGGACCCCACCTAATAATGTCCTCCATATAGACCATTCCTAATCATATTGTGCCTTGATGTTTTCTTTGAAATATGCTACAGTATGAAAAATGTAAATGAATAACAGAAATTGATATGTACAGCTGAAAAAATGCTGACTTGCTTGTCCTTCCTAAAGAGTTTGATGTGAAGCACTTCAAAGTCTAAATGTCCATGTAGTTTTTATTAATCAAAAATATATACCTTATATGTATGTGGAAATGTAATGAACAGAAGAAGATTAATGGAGATGTATCGCTTTTACACAGATTGGTCCTTGAACATGTTCTTCAGTTTCACAGCTCTGTACTAGAGGAATGGCCTTGGGATACGCAGAAATATCTTTTGTGATGAAAGTAAGGTATGGAAGAAATAGATTTCAATGTACTATATGCATATTTCTGTAATGCCTACAATCAATAGGAGTGGGGCTTTCACCTTCTTATAATCCATGCTTTGAAGAATACTTC
Source organism: Bufo bufo (assembly GCF_905171765.1). Lineage (NCBI taxonomy): Eukaryota > Metazoa > Chordata > Amphibia > Anura > Bufonidae > Bufo > Bufo bufo. The sequence continues at coordinate 749,606,704 of NC_053389.1, read as the reverse complement.
ACATTTGAATCCAGAGGAAAAAAAGCAGTCTGGTTTGAGAGCTGCAGTTATACAAGCAGACAAAGAACGCAAGTTTGTGAGCGTTCGCGTGTTTGATTTCAAGTGTGTGTTTGTATTAAGTGTGTGACTTTAGATTACGTGAGGGAGTATCTGTGAGAGCTAATTATTTATGTGCATTGCTAAATGGCTCTGCCTGACATTATTGTACTCTATACCGAGTCAGAGCAGTGTAGTCTAGTTTATACAGTGACTTGCTTTTGCTGCCAGGTTTATTTCATAGCAGCTGATAGTATACTGTCATTAAATTATTTTTTTTCTTTCTCTTTCTTCTCCAGGGTGTTGCACAGGTGAGTAATTAGGGTGTGGCTATCTAATTAGGATAAGTTAAATAGCCAGTTTTGAGGGCAGCTCAGTCCTTTGAATCCAGGGGAAAAAAAGCAGACTGGTTTAAGAGCTGCACTTATACAAGCAGACAAACAATGCGAGTTTGTGAGCGTTCGAGTGTTTGATTTCAAGTGCGTTTTTATATTAAAGGGCTTCTGTCACCCCACTAAGGCCTCTTTCACACTTGCGTTGTTGGGATCCGGCATGCACTTCCGTTGCCGGAGGTGCCCGCCGGATCCGGAAAAACGCAAGTGTACTGAAAGCATTCAGTGTTACTATGGCACCCAGGACGCTATTAAAGTCCTGGTTGCCATAGTAGGAGCGGGGAGCGGGGGAGCGGTATACTTACAGTCCGTGCGGCTCCCGGGGCGCTCCAGAATGACGTCAGAGTGCCCTATGCGCATGGATGACGTGATCCATGCGATCACGTGATCCATGCGCTTGGGGCGCCCTGACGTCACTCTGGAGCGCCCGGGGAGCCGCACGGACGGTAAGTATACTGCTCCCCCGCTCCCCACTGCACTTTACCATGGCTGCCAGGACTTTAGCGTCCCGGCAGCCATGGTAACCACTCTGAAAAAGCTAAATGTCGGCTCCGGCAATGCGCCGAAACGACGTTTAGCTTAAGGCCGGATCCGGATCAATGCCTTCCAATGGGCATTAATTCCGGATCCGGCCTTGCGGCAAGTGTTCCGGATTTTTGGCCGGAGCAAAAAGCGCAGCATGCTGCGGTATTTTCTCCGGCCAAAAAACGTTCCGTTCCGGAACTGAAGACATCCTGATGCATCCTGAACGGATTTCTCTCCATTCAGAATGCATTAGGATAATCCTGATCAGGATTCTTCCGGCATAGAGCCCCGACGACGGAACTCTATGCCGGAAGACAATAACGCAGGTGTGAAAGAGCCCTAAACCTTTTTTTTTTTGCTTACTTATAATCCCCACACTGCGATTTATGCCTACATAATCAAATTAATCATTTTGGTCCTGTAGATTTTGTTTAAAACATGCTTTTAAAATATGCAAATTACCTTGCTACCAGCAAGTAGGGCGGCTACTTGCTGGTAGCAGCCGCATCCTCCGATCCTAAAGACGCCCCCTCCGCATTGTGATTGACAGGGCCAGGGAACGGAATCGTTCTCTGCTGGCCCTGTCTGTTAGCATTCAAAATCTGGCGCCTGCGCTGCGGCCGTACCTGTCTTCAATCGGCGCAGGCGCACTGAGAGGCGGCCGCTCGTTTGGCCGCTCCATCCTCAATGCGCCTGCGCCGATGACGTCACATCTACACCCGGCGCAGGCGCATTGAGGATGGAGCGGCCAAACGAGCGGCCGCTTCTCAGTGCGCCTGCGCCGATTGAAGACAGGTACGGCCGCGGTGCAGGCGCCAGATTTTGAATGCTAACAGGCAGGGCCAGCAGAGAACGATTCCGTTCCCTGGCCCTGTCAATCACAATGCGGAGAGGGCGTCTTTAGGATGATTAATTTGATTATGTAGGCATAAATCGCAGTGTGGGGATTATACAGTCTTGTGAAAAAATTAGGACACCCTTTGAAAGCATGTGGTTTTTTGTAACATTTTTAATAAATGGTTATTTCATCTCCGTTTCAACAATACAGAGAGATTAAAGTAATCCGACTAAACAAAGAAAACTGAAGAAAAGTCTTTTCAAGATCTTCTGTAAATGTCATTCTACAAAAATGCCTATTCTAACTGAGGAAAAAGATAGGACACCCTTGCCCCTAATAGCGAGTGTTACCTCCTTTGGCTGAAATAACTGCAGTGAGACGGTTCTTGTAGCCATCTACCAGTCTTCGACATCGGTCTGAGGAAATTTTACCCCACTCCTCAATGCAGAACTTTTTCAGCTGTGAGATGTTTGAGGGGTTTCTTGCACGTACAGCCCTTTTCAAGTCACCCCACAGCATCTCAATGGGATTCAAATCTGGACTTTGACTTGGCCATTCCAGGACTCTCCATTTCTTCTTTTTCAGCCAATCTTTGGTTGATTTACTAGTATGTTTTGGGTCATTGTCATGTTGCATGGTCCAGTTCCGCTTCAGCTTTAATTTTCTAACTGATGGTCTCACATGTTCTTCAAGCACCTTCTGATACACAGTAGAATTCATCGTGGATTCTATGATGGTGAGCTGACCAGGTCCTGCTGCAGCAAAGCAGCCCCAAACCATGACACTTCCACCTCCATGCTTCACAGTTGGTATGAGGTTCTTTTCTTGGAATGCTGTGTTTGGTTTACGCCAAACATGTCCTCTGCTGTTGTGTCCAAATAATTCAATTTTGGACTCATCTGTCCAAAGAACATTATTCCAGAAGTCCTGGTCTTTGTCAACTTTATCGCTGGCAAATGTCAGTCTGGCCTCGATGTTTCTCTTGGAAAGCAAAGGTTTCCTCCTTGCACACCTCCCATGCAAGTTAAACTTGTACAGTCTCTTTCTGATTGTAGAGGCATGTACTTCTACATCAACAGTAGCCAGAGCCTGCTGTAGTTCTCGAGATGACACTTTAGGGTTTTTGGATACCTCTTTTAGCATCTTGCGGTCTGCTCTTGGGGTGAACTTGCTGGGGCGACCAGTCCTGGGCATGTTGGCAGTTGTTTTGAAAGCCCTCCACTTGTAGACTATCTTCCGGACAGTGGAATGGCTGATTTCAAAATCTTTTGAGATCTTTTTAAATCCCTTCCCAGACTCATAGGCTGCTACAATCTTTTTTCTGAAGTCCTCTGACAGCTCTTTTGCTCTCACCATGGTGCTCACTCTCACTTCAACAGTCAGGAGCACACCAAACTAAATGTCTGAGGTTTAAATAGGGCAAGCCTCATTCAACATGCAGAGTAACGATCTACTAATTATGTGCACCTGGTGTGATATACCTGTGTGAGATCTGAGCCAATTTAAGAGGGAATACATGTGAGGGTGTCCTATCTTTTTCCTCAGTTAGAATAGGCATTTTTGTAGAATGACATTTACAGAAGATCTTGAAAAGACTTTTCTTCAGTTTTCTTTGTTTAGTTGGATTACTTTAATCTCTCTGTATTGTTGAAACGGAGATGAAATAACCATTTATTAAAAATGTTACAAAAAACCACATGCTTTCAAAGGGTGTCCTAATTTTTTCACATGACTGTAAGTAAGCAAAAAAAAAAGATTTAGTGGGGTGACAGAAGCCCTTTAAGTGTGAGACTTTAGATTACGTGATTTCAGATTCATGGACTTTAGGAGGGGACTACAGTAAGTTAGATTCTGATCACTGCACTATATTGTATTTTTTCTCTTTTCTTGCGTAATCCCCATTTAGTATGTGTTCTATTATTGACAGCGGAGTCCAGTGCACATCTTGTCTAATGTATTCAATTCTGGAACAGCTGGTTGAGGGTGCATATCTTTGTTCAAAATGTGAGCAAATTGCCTGTTTGGAATTGCACAATTTGGAAAAGAGTTTGCTTCTCACTGAGCAAGCATTCTATGGGGTAGATGTGGGTGAGGGTGGAAGCGAGGAGCCTCAGGCAAGTGAGATAGCTAGCTAGATAACAGAAAGTGGGGAAGAGGGAAGAGTGCCAGGGAGGCTAGCCCTGATCTGACACACCCCAACAAGTTTGCAAGGTTGGCAGATGAGGGGGATGTCAGTTCAGGGAGAGCACAGCTGCAGCTGGACCCTTCCTCTGCCAGTCAAGGGAATGTCAGCTCCAGAGGACCAGTAGAGCAGGGCAGGCCAGACAGGTGCTGGTAGTGGAAGACTCAATTATTAGGGGTACAGATAGGGCGATCTGTCACAAAGACCGGGATCGTTGAACGGTGTGTTGTCTTTCTGGCACTTGAGTTCAACACATCGCGGATCGGGTTGACAGATTACTGGGAGGGGCTGGAAAATATTCAGCCGTCATGGTCCATATAGGAACCAATGACATAGTTAGAGGTAGGGGGAGCATCCTTAAAAATGATTTTAGGGATTTAGGTCACAAGCTTAGGGCAAGGACCTCAAATGTAGTGTTTCCCGAAATACTACCTGTACCACGAGCCACACAAGAAAGGCAGTGGGAGATTAGGGATGTTAACAAGTGGTTCAAGAACTGGTGTAGGAAGGAGGGGTTTGGGTTCCTGGAGAACTGGGCTGACTTCTCTGTCGGCTACAGGCTCTATAGTAGGGATGGGCTGCACCTCAATGGGGAAGAGGCAGCTGTGTTGGGGGAGAAGATGGCTAGAAGGTTGGAGGAGTGTTTAAACTAGGGACTGGGGGAGGGTAATTACGTTATAGGATGGGAAGATAGTGCAGATAGAGATCGGTGCAAGGTAATGGGACTGGGGGAGGAATGGAAGGATGAACTAGGACAGTTCAGAAGACCGCATCGGGGGAAGGTTCTGCCTTTATGTAAAGTCCTGTCTAAAGTCCACAGTCCGAGAAGATATAAGTGAGGGACATGAACATGTGGAGTCACTGTGGGTAGAAATACATTGAGGCAAAAACAATAATAAAATACCAATAGGAGTTTATTATAAACCACCTAATATATCAGAGTTCACAGAAAATCTGCTACTAAATGAGATAGACGAGGTGGCAGAACATAATGAGGTCGTTATTATGGGGGACTTCAACTACCCAGCTATAGACTGGGAAACTGAAACCTGTACATCTCATAAAGGAAACAGGTTCTTGGCAATAATCAAAGACAATTACCTTTCCCAACTAGCTCAGGAACCGACTAGAGGGACAGCCAAACTGGACAGTATTAACCAATAGATCTGACAGAACAACAGATGTGCAGGTTGGGGGACACTTGGGAAATAGCAACCATAAAGTAATAACCTTCCAATTGTCATTTAAAAGACTGGTTCTTGAGGGAGGAAGAAAAATAGCAAACTTCAAAAAAGCTAAATCTAGCCAACTAAGAGGGGCCATAGGCCTAACTAACTGGGACAAAGTCCTCAAAAATAACAATACAGCAACCAAATGGGAGGTACATACCTTATGGGAATAAAAGGTTAAGTAACATGAAAAAAAAACAATGTGGATAAATAGAACTATAAAGAAAGCAATAAATGACAAAAAGAAAGCATTTAAATAATTAAAACAGTAGGGTAGCAAGGAAGCACTGAAAAACTATATGGAAAAAAATAGAATAAACAAATAAAAGCAGCCAAACTGGGACCAATAGATTAATTGCCAAAGAGAGCAAAACTAACCCTAAAATGTTCTTCAATTATATAAATGGCAAAAAGTATAAATCTGAAGGTGTCGGCCCTCTACACAGTAATGAGAGAGGAGTTGCAGAGAGCGATGAGGAGAAAGCAAAGCTATTAAATATTTTTTTTCTTCACAGTATTAACCGAAGAAAAGAAACTGTCAGATGAAATGCAGAATGTAAAAGTAAATTCCCCATTAAAAGTGCCCTGTCTGACCCAGGAAGAAGTACAGAGGTGTCCTAAAAAGAATAAAAATAGACAAATCGCCAGGACCAGATGGCATACACCCCCGTATCCTAAGAGAATTAAGTAATGTAATAGCCAGACAATTATTTCTGATATTTACGGACTCTATACTGACAGGGAGTGTTCTACAGGATTGGCTCATAGCAAATCTGTCGTGGGTAAACTGTTTGAAGGTTTTCTAAGAGATGCTATCTTGGAGTACCTCAATGAAAAGAAGCAAATAATGCCATATTAGCATGGTTTCATGAGGGATCGGTCATGTCAAACTAATTTAATCAGTTTCTATGAGGAGGTAAGTTCTAGACTTGACAGCGGCGAATCAATGGATGTCGTATATCTGGACTTCTCCAAAGCATTTGACGCTGTACCGCATGAAAGGTTAGTATATAAAATTAGAATGCATGGACTGGGAGAAAATGTCTTTATGTGGGTAAGTAACTGGCTCAGTAATAGAAAACAGAGGGTGGTTATTAATGGAACACACTCAGATTGAGTCACTGTCACTAGTGGAGTACCTCAGGGGTCAGTATTGGGCCCTATTCTCTTGCACAGTAAAATATAAATTTTTGCAGATGACACTAAACTGTGTAAAGTAATTAACACGGAGGGATCTGGAGAGATTGGAGGTTTGGGCAGATAAGTGGCAGATGAGGTTTAACACTGACAAATGTAAGGTTACGCACATGGGAAGGAATAATGCAAGTCACCCATACAGTAAGGAACAGAAGTATTTGAACACCCTGCGATTTTGCAAGTTCTTCCACTTAGAAATCACGGAGGGGTCTGAAATTCACATTGTAGGTGCATTCCAACTCTGCGAGACAGAATAAAAAAAAATTTAAATCAGGAGATCACATTGTATGATTTTTTAAGAATTTGTCTTGCACTGCTGAACATAAGTATTTGAACACCTGAGAAACAGCAAGAATTCTGGCTCTCAAAGACCTGTTACTGTGCCTTTAAAAAGTCCACTTCTACTCCACTCATTAATTACTTACTTAGTAGCACCTGTCTGAGCTCTTTAAAGACATCTGTCCACCCCACAGTCAGTCAGACGACAACTAATACCATGGGCAAGACCAAAGAGCTGTCAAAGTCACCAGAGACAAAATTGTGGACCTCCACAAGGCTGGAAAGGGCTACGGGGCAATTGCCAAGCAGCTTGGTGAAAAAAGATCAACTGTTGGAGTAATTGTTAGAAAATGGAAGAGGCTAAAGACGACTGTCAGTCTCCCTCGGACTGGGGCTCCATGCAAGATCTCACCTCGTGGGGTATCACTGATGATAAGAAAGGTGAGGAATCAGTCCAGAACTACAAGGGAGGAGCTGGTCAATGATATGAAGAGAGCTGGGACCACTGTCGGTAGAACACTACGCCTTGGTTTCAAATCATGCATTGCACGGAAGGTTCTCCTGCTCAAGTCATCACATGTCCAGGCCCGTCTGAGGTTTGCCAATGATCATCTGGATGATCCAGAGGAGGCATGGGAGAAAGTCCTGTGGTCAGATGAGACCAAAGTAGAACTTTTTGGTCAAAACTTCACTCCTCGTGTTTGGAGGAAAAAGAAGGATGAGTTGCATCCCAAGAACATCATCTCTACTGTGAAGCATGGGGGTGGTAACATCATGCTTTGGGGGTACTTTTCTGCGAAGGGGACAGGACAATTGCACTGTATTAAGGAGAGGATGAATGGGGCCATTTATTGTGAGATTTTGAGCAACAACCTCCTTCCCTCAGTCAGAGCATTGAAGATGGGTCGTGGCTGGGTCTTCCAACATGACAAATACCCGAAGCACACAGCCAGGATAACCAAGGAGTGGCTCCGTAAGAAGAATATCAAAGTTCTGGAGTGGCCTAGCCAGTCTCCAGACCTAAATCCAATAGAACATCTTTGGAGGGAGCTGAAACTCTGTGTTGCTCAGTGACAGCCCCGAAACCTGACAGATCTAGAGGAGATCTGTGTGGAAGAGTGGGCCAAATTCCCTGTTGCAGTTTGTGCAAACCTGGTCAAGAACTACAGGAAATGTTTGACCTCTGTAATTGCAAACAAAGGCCAAATATTAACACTGAATCTCTCAGGTGTTCAAATACTTATGTTCAGCAGTGCAAGACAAATAAATTCTTTGAAAATCATACAATGTGATTTCCTTTTTTTGAATTTTTTTATTCTGTCTCTCAGTGTGGGAATGCACGTACAATGTGAATTTCAGACCCCTCCATGATTTCTAAGTGGAAGAACTTAAAATCGCAGGGTGTTCAAATACTTCTGTTCCTCACTGTACATAGTCAAGTCACCCGTACATACTAAATGGTAAAACACTGGGTAACACTGACAAACTAAGCTGCAGAAACCAGTGTCAGGCAGCTGCTGCCAAAACCAATAAGATAATGGGTTGCATCAAAAGGGGAGTAGATGCCCGTAATGAGAACATAGTTCTACCACTTTACAAATCACTAGTAAGACCACACATGGGCTCCTGTGAACAAGGCAGACATAGCAGGCTGGGCTCAAAGGAAGGAAACTAAAGTAAATAACTGGAATGGGTGGACTACAGTACCCTGAAAGATTATCAAAATTAGGGTTATTTACTTTAGAAAAAAGACAACTGAGGGGAGATCTAATAGCTATGTATAAATACATTAGGGGTCAGTACAGAGATCTCTCCCATCATCTATTTATCCACAGGACTATAACTGTGACAAGGGGACATCCTCTGTTTCTGGAGGAAAGAAGGTTTGTACACAAATATAGAAGAGGATTCTTTACGGTAAGACCAGTGAGACTATGGAACTCTCTGCCTGAGGAGGTGGTGATGGTGAGTTCACTAAAAGAGTTCAAGAGGGGCCTGGATGTATTTCTGGAGGGGTAATAATATTACAGGTTATAGCTACTAGCAATGGGTCGTTGATCCAGGGAGTTATTCTGATTGCCTGTTTGGCGTCAGGAAGGAATTTTTTTCCCCTAAAGTGAGGAAAATTGGCTTCTACCTCCCAGTTTTTTTTTGCCTTCCTGTGGATCAACTTGCAGGATAACAGACCGAACTGGATGGACAGATGTCTTTTTTCATCCTTATAAACTATGTTACTATGTTACATTAAAGAAAAGTCTACACACATGAGTGATAGATCTTAAGGTCAGTGTTAAAAAAATATGTGATCACTAGAAACAAGGAAATCAGTGAAAATCCATTTCCCCAACATTTCACTGATGGACAACCAAAGGCATGTACTTTATAATAAAAGGTGGGGTATGTGGCAAACAGACATTTGGGGCTCTCAAACATCAGGACATGGTTCCAACTGCTACCTCTGTACACCTACTGTATGTCTATGACCATGATGTTCAGAATAACCCTTTAATGCCTGCTATGCAACATTATAAGAAATTGTATTTATCTACAAGGCTTGGGGCCATTGTACAGTTGCTACACCCCCCTCTATTTATTGGGGTGTAATTGCAAAAGTATTTGATACCCCTGTCTAGTATTGCTTCCCACTGTGTCATAAATGTGACTGTCAACAGGACAAGCTGCTTTCTATTGGGGAATGTGTATTACTCTCACTCAATAAAACCCACCAAAAGTCCCAGTTGAGGCCTGAATAATTCCTTGTCACCGATCCTGCTACTGTTAGCTTGGCGCGCTGCCCTGACTCTTCCTCTGTATACGTTGGAGTTGGAGCAGAGCGTTTTATGCACTTTTTCTAGGTCCCTACTTGGCACTTTAATTGGAGAGTAACCTGTTTTCCTTTGATAGGCCTCAATTAACAAGATCATTCTATTCCCTTTTAAAGGTAGGACTTTTTAGGCTTTAGGCTTTTGCGGCTTTGCAGCACTCACATTGTTGACATTTTGCTGGGAAAGGTCATATTGTGTGGTCCGTGAACATCTTAGAAGACACAAGGACTCATAATTGTTATGTCCCTGTGGACAGTGGAGCTCTAGTCTCCTATTTCATCTTATATTGTCTTATATGCTGGGAATATAGCAAAATGAATATACCACCAGAAGCATGCCACTACTGTAGGGACAATATCCTAAAACTTAACTTTTCATCTTGATCAATTAAAATGTAATGAAGCCCAAGGTGAGGTTTAGTAAGCCAGTGCATGAAGATAAAAAAAAAACATGGTCTTACCAGATTCTGCAGGATCTGGCAACCGTGTCCATCATACAGTCCAGAGGAATTTACGATGGGATCAAATAGCTGCCCCTAGTAATCCCTAGATATTCTAATCCAGTGATGGCTAACCTGCGGCAATCCAGCTGTGGTAAAACTACGACTCCCAGCATGTCCATTCATTTATATGGAGTTATGAGAACAGTAAAGCAAGTGTGCATCTTGGGAGTTGTAGTTTTACCACAGCTGGAGTTGCGGAGGTTACCCATCATGGCTAATCTGATCTGGTTATCCAAGTGAGCGGAGAAACTAGACAAATGATAGCTAGTAGAGAAACTCCAGTGGGATTGCTAACTACAGAAGAACCCATAACTATTAGTGATCCCAGGTATTCTGATCCATAAAGGTACCTGGGTAGAGTAAATAAATTGCTGTGTAAGGCTGCATGCACACGACGGATGGACACACTGCTAGTTTTTCATGGCCATTTTTTAACTATTTGTCGATCCCTTTTCTTGCCGCCTGTCCGTTTTTAATGGCCATTAACAATGGCCATAAAAATTGATGAATTTCATTGGCTTTTTTTAAAAATAAAATCACAACCCCTGCAGCATACATAATGTCCCCCATAATGGCCACGAGCAGTAATAATGTCCCACATAGAGGCCCCAGCTGTAATATTGTCCCCTATAGTGGCCCATAATGGCCCCCATAGTGGCCCTAGCAGTAATAGAGCCCCTCTAAGTGGCCCCTTAGCATGATGATATCACCGCGCGTTCCCAGGATGATTGTGTGGTGACATCATCACGCTGAGCACAAGTCTTTTACAACCAAAAGATGAGTGAGTGCCTCTGCATGTGCAAATTGATGATTTGAGTGATTTTTTTCTTAACCCCTAAAAGGCCATATAGAACTAGTGTACCTGTTATAATGTCCGTTAGATGGGTGCACTCCTGTCTAAGTGGCCATTAAAACCAGTCCCATTGATTTCAATCGGGTCCGTCTGCCCGTGAAAATGGCCAAAAATAGGACATGTCCTATTTTTTTATGGTGGCTATTCCCTGGCCTTCAGAAAAACTGCCATGTGAATAGCCCCAATGACTTTAATTGGTGCTAAAAATGTCTGTTACTTAAACAGCCGTCACGCGGCCATTTTTTTTTTTTTTTTAATTCTTTATATTTTTATTTTGAAAATATACAAAGATAATACATAAACCAATTTAAAGCAAGTCAGTATATATAGTAAAACAAACATACATATCCTTATATCCCTCCCCCCCCCCCCATTGGCTGTCGTTCCCCTTAATTCTTCAAATACAACATAACAGTAAATACATTCAGAAATATCTACCTACGTGGCTCTGCGTGCTACTCTCCGCTTCCTTTCCATATCCTCATAAATTTTGATTTGTTGAAGGTATAAATCCCACTCCCTTGAAGATGGCTGGGAGGCTGAGCCCCAGTACTTCACCAATATAGCTTTCGCCACCATCAAACCCCTCATCCAAATCCGTCTAACCTGGGGGGGGACTTCTGTTTCCGAACCATAATCTTCTAAGATCACTGTCGATATCCCCGGGTTATATTTCATTGAGGATTCTTTTTGTAGAGCAGAGAAAACCTCGCCCCAGTATTTACTTATTTTATTGCAACTCCAGAGCAAATGGACATAGTCCGCATTAACATGACCACATTTACGACAACAGCAGTCCCGACCCCTATTTTGGGGAAATTTTCCTTGAATTTGGGGCGTATAATAGAGCCTATGGAGGATCTTGAATTGTATTAGTCTATGTGCACTGGAGACTGTCGCCCTTCTCACGTTCCTATAAATAGAAGACCAGTGTAAAGGGGGGCAATTCAACTCTTGCTCCCATTTACTTGGGCTTTTGAAAGGCGTTACAGCCACCAGTGCCATACGGAGTTTAGAGTATAATCTAGATATTTTCACCTTCTCATCCTTCTGGGCATAACAGTAATCAAGGAATATATTCTCTCGTGGGAGAATACACCCCCTATTCCTAGAGGCTTCAAATAAGTGTTTCAAACGTGTATACATAAATACATCCAATGGTGAACAATAATTAAATCCGAATTCCGAAAGTGATTTAAACCGACCTAAGTAAAAAAGGTGAGACACCATATAGATGCCATTACGTGTCCAGTAACCAAAATCTGTAATTTTGAAGAACTCCTCCAGCGCCCCGTTCCCCCACAGAGGGGTGAAACCAAGCGGACCGGAGACTTTAAGGATCTCCTTCAGCCTGTTCCACACCCTCTGCAGTGAGTAAGGGACCAGCAAGGACCTCCTCATTCCCATAGTACCAGTTTCCAAACATACAAAAATATTCTCTATTGGTGTGTCGATAACTTTATTCAAGTATCGTGATAATAAACTCTCTTTCCAATGACAACACCGCTGAATCTGTGCACAAAAATAATAACCTTGAAAGAAGGGTAGTGACAACCCACCATCTGCCTCCGACAACCATAGATATCTCTGCTTTATACGAACCCTCTTCCTACCCCAGATTAAGTCATTAATCAGAGTCTCCAATCTATGAAAAAAGATGTCGTCAATCCAAATAGGGGAAGCACACATCGGGAACAAGACAATAGGTAGAATAATCATCCTGATCAATGCGATTCGGTCTGTCTGTGCCAATCTTAGCTTCCGCCAAGCGCCAACTTTAGTTCTAACTTTATTCAAAACTGGGGCAAGATTCAGATCGTAAAATCTACTTATTGGAACCCCAATCTTAATCCCCAAATAATTCAAAGAATCGTTAGGGGCCAAAATACAGACTCGGCTCCCCACATCTACAGCTTTCCGGTTCAGAGGGAGGAGCGATGACTTTGTCCAGTTGATCATATATCCTGATAATTTACCGTAAGATTCTATTACCTCTATGACATACGGAAGGATTTTCCATCCCTGATCCAGGAACAGAATCACATCGTCTGCATATAGGCTTATTTTATCGCTCACTCCCGCCACTCCGAAGCCTTCTATACGATTCTCCAAACGAATCCGACAAGCCAATATTTCGATAAAAAGCGCGAAGAGAAGGGGAGACAGGGGACACCCCTGTCTCATCCCTCTGAGCATCGACACAGGAGAGGAGCTCATACCATTGATACTAATACGTGCAACTGGCTGTGCATATAACATCTGAGTCATTTCCAAAACCGAAGTGGGACATCGTAGCCCAGAGAAAAGACCACTCCATCCTGTCAAACGCCTTTGCGGCGTCTAATGACAGGATGGAGTGGTCCACACCACCCCCAACAGACAAGTTCAGATAGACCCTATATATGCTCGTCTGAATTTGGCGACTAGGGATAAAGCCCGTCTGGTCAGGGTGAACCAGACCGGCTATAACCCTCTTCAAGCGATTAGCCAGAATTTTTGCAAAGATCTTATAGTCCGTATTTAAGAGCGATATGGGTCTATATGACCCCACATCGCAAGGGTCCTTGTCCTTTTTCAGGACCAAGATAATTACTGCCTCTCTAAATGATGATGGTAAAGAGCCACATACGCAGGATTCATTAAAGATCTGCAGTAGAATTGGCAAAAGAGATTTGGCATGGTATCTATAAGTTTCAAACGGTAGCCCATCTGGGCCAGGCAAAGAACCATATTTTAATACCGGAAGAGTCGCTTGAAGTTCCTCCAAAAGAATAGGGGAGTCCAACATCGCTCTCTCCTGGGTAGATAGCTAGGGGAGCGCCAATTGTTGGAGATATTGATCCATATTCGTACGTCCAAACATAGAGTCAGATTTATAGAGGGTAGAGTAATATTTCACGAATTCCTCTCTTATCTCCTCTACGGATCTCACCCCAATTCCTTGGGAGTTCCTGATTTCTTTTATAGTAGTGACCTCTCTCTGGTTGGCCACCAAACGGGCCAAAAATCTACCTGTTTTACCAGACTCACAAAATCGGTTCTGACCTTGAAAGAAGAGCTTATGTTGTGCTTTTTTATATAACATTGTCTTAAGCTGAGAATTGGCCTCCTTTAATTGAGCAACGAGTTGCTCCTCATGACAGTTAATCAATGCGGCACGCAAACTCCTTATTGAGTCTGTCAACTGTTTTTCACTACGACGTATTTCCGTTCTAAATCTGTAGATTTTATTAAAGTACAGACCCCTAATATGTGCCTTCAATGTGTCCCACACAAAATGGATGTGTGTTGATCCTACATTGAAGCCCCAGAATTCCTGAATATCATGATCTCCCCCGGCCTGCTCCCCTATCACCTCAAACCAGTGTGAGTTCAATTTAAAGGCTCTACTTAAAGTTGGAGCCTCTACAAACATAATTAACATGGGGGAGTGATCCGAGATTCCATGAGGCTCGTACCTCATTCTCCGGACACGTCCGCACAGATCCCGACTAGCAAATGCCAGATCAATACGGGACATAGACCCGTATGACTGGCTAAAGCATGAGAAATTTTTTTTATTGCCATAGAGGTGGCGCCAGATATCAAGCAGCGCCAGCTCCTGGCACACCGCAGTCAAAGGGGACCCGCTGTGAGCGCGCCCAGAGAGTGAAGAGAACCGGTCCAGCTCAGGGTCTGGTACCGCATTAAAATCACCTGCCACCAATAGAGCACATTGATTTTTAGTAGAAATATATTGAGCTAAGTGTGACATAACATTTGATTTAAATGGAGGAGGAATATATATAAAAGCCAGTATCACCTCCTGCCCCTTCCAAAGCCCATAAAGGAATACATAACGTCCCTCTTTATCTATTACACTGTCTAGCGGTTGGAACTCTATCCCTCTATGTATGTATGTATACACTGACACCTCTTGAGTAAGATGAAAAGCAAGCGTGGTACTCCAGAGTGGCCCACCTCTTTTTCAGTGTATAAATCCTATCTTCTGTTGTGTGAGTCTCTAATAATGCAACAATCGCGGGCAAATGACGGGTCACAAGGTCAAATACTACCGTCCTCTTCACTCTGTCTCCCAACCCTCTCACATTCCAACATAAGATGTTACATGGCATAAATATGAGTAAGAATATCTACACTCTCAGCGGAGAGGCACACATAGCCACGAAACGGAGAACGACAGCCAATCCCTCCCTAAAACCCACCCCCCAAAACCCCCCTATGTGGTTGACAAGGCGTTTTACAATACCCATCAACCTCTCACCTACCACCAAACCTCCCCCCCGCCACCTCCCCTCACCCACACCCCTCCCCACCTCATCTTCATAGTAATTCATAGACCCCTGGAATCCAACCATTGTGCCACCTCCTCATGACTAGAAAAGAAGCGAACAATATCTTTATCTACCACTCTTAATTTAGCGGGGTATAACATTGAGTATTTGATGTTAGCTGAGATCAATCTTTTTTTAACCTCAAAGAAAGATCTTCTTTGGTTTTGCGTCTCTCGAGAAAAGTCAGGAAATATTGATATCAGGTTATTATCAAAATATGTTTCTAGTACTTCTCTTTTACGTTTGAAGACCCAATCCCGATCCTTTGAACAAACAAATTTAGCTAGTATTGCCCTAGGAGGGGCACCTGGGGGCGGTTTTTTAAATGGAATCCTATGGGCCCTTTCCACACAGAAGGTAGATATATCATGCTCTGGCCCCAGGTTCTCTACAAGCCACTTCTGTATGAACTTCGGCGTATCATCCTGTTCCGCCCCCTCTGGGAACCCAACAAGTCGCAGATTGTACCTACGTGATCTGTCCTCCAGTTCTACCACTTTCTTTCTTAACCATATACGATCCTCGTCTACTTCTTTAAGTCTGTTCTTTAATATACTATTCTCTACACTGACACAATTAACTGAAGTTTCCAGTTCCTTCACCTTTAATCTGAGCTTCGACATTTCATCTCTTATTATAGTGACGTCCCCCTGTACTACTGCAAGGGAGGAGGCCAACTCTGCAACCAAGGTACTGGTAGCATTTACTACTCCCAGTATATCCTGCAATTTTTTGTTAATACTCTCAAAACCGTCACTATGGGATGAGCTGGTCTTTAATAGCCCCTGCTCTGACCGCTCCGCATTGTCAGGTCCTATCTCAGCCTGAAGAGCAGACCTCTGAACCCCTCCTCTAGTTTTGGGGGGTGGTGATTTCAGAAATTTATCTAACCGGGCTTGTGGACTCCCTCCTGATCCACTTCTTGGAGGGGATAGACCACCTGATTTACGATATTTTGGCGGCATTTTTATGAGGAGCAATATATTACGACTATGAACACAGTTCCCAGACGACTATATCTCATATACAGATGTGTACAGAGCACCCATCCATATTAAGCTGGCATATAAAAGAAAAAGGCAGATACCAGCCACATGTGCATATAACATATCAGGGAATAAAGCAGTCACTAATTAGGTGTGGTTGCCACAGGCCCAAGGTATGTGCAAGTTGACTGGCTACCACCCCCAATTAAACGTTGCCCTGAATTTTATCTAGTGAGGTTAGGCGAGATGAACCACTAACCGGCTAGGAAGAGGTAATCAGAGGTTATATAGTGGTCATAAAAGTATGGGCAGGATCAAACCATATTGATATGCAGGCATATTATCAAATTAATAAAAGACAGAGTACAGCAAAATGACAAAACAAAATTAGATATCAGAGCCGGTTTTAAGGGATATGTCCCATAAACAATGTGCAGAAGGAGGGTACCCAGTAGAGGGGAGCCTTCTTACGTTTAATATGAAAAGATCAAAGTTTGGTTTTTCAGATATATGGTTAAGGAATCAAATTGCCCTTGGCGACTAGGTTTACCAGGGGGCGTCAGTCCATCCAGGGAAGCGGCGGTTAGAGTCCGGGAGTCTGAAAGTTAAAGAAGAGCTTTATGGGCCTTTACTGATATTCTTAGTTAGATCCACTTGTTCCGCTAAGGCTTTTTGGGCCTTTACATTCATTAGTTGAACTAACATCGCAGCCCCAGACTCTAGCGATCAGCCCTAGGTCCCGCAACCAGCCACCGCAATCCACCGGGCTCACCAGCGGAGAAGGGAGCGCTGGCACAGAAGTCTAAGAATTCCACGCCACCACCGTTGCCCGGCCGCACCGGGGATCAGCACACTCCACAGCACTCCGTCTTGGGGTCACAACAGCCAATTAACCCGCGGAGTGCCTGAGATCTGGCCCCTGCTTCGCCCACACGGGCAGCAACCTGGTTTAGCCACTAACTTTTCCAGCTCCAACTCCTCACACCCCCCAGGCAGCAGGGCGATATGAAAACAGGTGCAACAAGTGAGGGCTGGGAGCGGACATCGGACATCAGGGACACAATGGCACAATGGCGTAACAAGGGGGGGCGCTGTACAGTAGAAGCCTGGGCACTGCAAACGGCTGAGGAGTCGGACATCGGGTATCAGGGCATCAATCCAGCATATCAGGAGCTTACCACCGCCGGCCGGCACACGACACCTCAGCAGGAACAGGAGCGGGAGCAGAAGACCAGACGCCAGCACACGGCACCTCCACAAGAAAGGGAGCAGGACATCATGCTGGGGACAGCTGCAGGGAAGCGGGCTCGAGCGACAGGCCAGGAACAATCAGCCCGAAGGTCACGGCGGATCCCAGCAGGCAGCAGGCAGGTAACTCAGTCCTCCAACGGTAATCGGCTAGCCAGGCCTGGCCAGGGGGCAGCGTTCCATCGGCGTTCCATGCGCGCCTGGGAGCCGAGCAGAGGCGGAGAGAGGTGAGCGAGAGAGGAGACGGCAGCCGAAGGAGGAGCGCGGCTGACCTACGTCATGCCGCTTTACTAGGGGCAGCTATTTGATCCCATCGTAAATTTCTCTGGACTGTATGATGGACACGGTTGCCAGATCCTGCAGAATCTGGTAAGACCATGTTTTTTTTTTATCTTCATGCACTGGCTTACTAAACCTCACCTTGGGCTTCATTACATTTTAATTGATCAAGATGAAAAGTTAAGTTTTAGGATATTGTCCCTACAGTAGTGGCATGCTTCTGGTGGTATATTCATTTTGCTATATTCCCAGCATATAAGACAATATAAGATGAAATAGGAGACTAGAGCTCCACTGTCCACTAGTGTACCTGTTATAATGTCCGTTAGATGGGTGCACTCCTGTCTAAGTGGCCATTAAAACCAGTCCCATTGATTTCAATCGGGTCCGTCTGCCCGTGAAAATGGCCAAAAATAGGACATGTCCTATTTTTTTATGGTGGCTATTCCCTGGCCTTCAGAAAAACTGCCATGTGAATAGCCCCAATGACTTTAATTGGTGCTAAAAATGTCTGTTACTTAAACAGCCATCACGCGGCCATTTTTAATGTTCGTGTGCATGTAGCCTTGGTGCTAACACTAGAGAAATTTATAATTCAGAATGCATAGACTTTTCAAAATTGATATATCGCTAATCCCATATTTACACCAGAATATGACTATGTGACAAAAATTTGTCCGAGAGCAAAAACTGTCAGAGTTTCAAAATGGTGGTATTTTTTCTACTAACTGAGACAAAAAAAGGGAAACAGATTTCTAATACTGTATCAAACTGTGTAACCTTAGACAGGCTTGAGGCCTCCATACACATTAATGTGTGAGGCAAACCCCTTGTTCTCCACAGTCTAATGTGTGTGGGAAGCTCCGAACTCTTCCCCCGACAGATCATGTCAGGTGAAGAAGGATCGGGTGAAATGAATATTTTCAGCTGATCCTTTTGTTCTCTTTGTAGATTTGGTGGTGGAAGCTTTCTGCCCTCTCCCCATTTAACAGACGTACACATTAGACCAAGTCGGGAGGGAGTCGAGGGAGATAGCTGTTGGCCAATCATTTGGCAGATAGCTATTGAATGTGTCTTCTCAAACAGTTGATAGGTGAGTGTATGGCATTATGCGTTAAGGGGTTAAACTGCTCCAGATTCACCATGGTGGCTGATGCTGGATGATAAATCTGGCACATATTTAGAATGTCTAGTCCAAGTTTATATCACTTATAAATTGGCTTGAAGGGGCTGTGTCACTTCAGCAAGTGGCATTTATCATGTAAAGAAAGTTAATACAAGGCACTTACTAATGTATTGTGATTGTCCATATTGCCTCCTTTGCTGGCTGGATTAAATTTTATCTCATTATACACTGTTTGTTTCCATGGTTATGACCACCCTGTAATTCATCAGTGGTGGTCGTGCTTGTACACTATAGGAAAAAGTGGCAGTCTCTCTGGTGGCCCGGGACTGCGGGACCGCACATAGGCTGGTGCTTTTTTCTATTGTGAGCAAGCACGGCCACCGCTGATGGATTGTAGGGTGGTCGTAACCATGGAAACAAGCAGTGTATAATGTGATTAAAAAAAGGAAACAAGCCAGCAAGGGAAGTAATATGAATAATCACAATACATTAGTAAATGCTTTATATTAACTTTCTCTGCATAATAAATGACATTTGCTGAAGTGACAAGACCCTTTTCCTCTAAAAATGCACTATTTTTTGGCCCACATAGATGCCCACAGGCTGAACCCCTTTTACACAAAGCAATGCCCCCTTTCTAATAAGCCACACCTCCTTGTAAGACAAGGTATAAAAAGGTTAAGAAAAGTATCTAAAAGATAGAGGTGGGACGAATCAATTTTTTTCCGAAAAGGTTCTCGAATCTATAGAATCTTTCGAATATCGAATCCTACGAATCCTGTACATAAGAATTGTGTGAACGGTGAAAGAAACAAAGTGATCCAAACACTTATAGGGGGGATCTGTGGATGACACTGCTATGGGGGGGTTCTGTGGATGGCACTGTTATGGGGAAGATCTGTTGATGGCACTGTTATGGGGGGAATCTGTGTATGGCACTGTTATAGGGGGGATCTGTGGATGGCACTGTTATGGGGGATCTGTGGATGGCACTGTTATGGGGGGATCTGTGAAGGACACTGTTATAGGTGGGATCTGTGGATGGCACTGTTATGGGAGAACTGTGGATGGCTCTGTTATGGGGGATCTGTGGATGGCGCTGTTATGGGGGATCTGTGGATGGCACTGTTATGAGGGATCTGTGGATGGCACTGTTATGGAGGAACTGTGGATGGCACTGTTTTGGGCGATCTGTGGATGGCACCCTTATGGGGGATCTGTGAATGGCACTGTTATGGTGGATCTGTGGATGGCACTGTTATGGTGGATCTGTGGATGGCACTGTTATGGGGGATCTGTGGATGGCACTGTTATGGGGGATCTGTGGATGGCACTGTTATGGGGATCTGTGGATGGCACTGTTATGGGGATCTGTGGATGGCACTGTTATGGGGGATCTGTGGATGGCACTGTTATGGGGGATCTGTGGATGGCACTGTTATGGGGGATCTGTGGATGGCACTGTTATGGGGGATCTGTGGATGGCACTGTTATGGGGGATCTGTGGATGGCACTGATATGGGGGAACTGTGGATGACACACTGTTATGGGGGGATCTGTGGATGGCACTGTTATGGGGGATCTGTGGATGGCACTGTTATGGGGGATCTGTGGATGGCACTGTTATGGGGGATCTGTGGATGGCACTGTTATGGGGGATCTGTGGATGGCACTGTTATGGGGGATCTGTGGATGGCACTGTTATGGGGGAACTGTGGATGACACACTGTTATGGGGGAACTGTGGATGACACACTGTTATGGGGGGATCTGTGGATGGCACTGTTATGGGGGATCTGTGGATGGCACTGTTATGGGGGATCTTTGGATGGCACTGTTATGGGGGATCTGTGGATGGCACTGTTATGGGGGATCTGTGGATGGCACTGTTATGGGGGAACTGTTGATGGCACTGTTATGGGGTATCTGTGGATGGCACTGTTATGGGGGATCTGTGGATGGCACTGTTATGGGGGGGATCTGTGGATGGCTCTGTTATGGGAGATCTGTGGATGCCACTGTTATGGGGGATCTATAGATGGCACTGTTATGGGGGATCTCTGGATGGCACTGTGATGGGGGGGGGGGATCTGTGGATGACACATATATAGCATCTTATGCTATGTGCCATCCACAGATCCCCCCCATAACAGTGTCCCTGCAGTGTGAATGACCCCAAATACAGGGGCTGGGGGCCGGCATCTGGATTTGGAATGACAGCGGGGACCGGTGCAGTCCCTGTATACAAATGCACCGGCCCCGCTCACTGTAGTATAATCTTTTGATCTAGCCTGCATTGTTAAGATATAATAATCCATCTGTATTACTTACATTACAACATTAAGTTCCGTAGCAGAGAGGAGGGAGGAGGCAGGCCCGGAGGATGGGCGGGCAGCGCATCACTCACTACGTCACACGCCTGCTTCATTCATAAAGTGGGCGGCGCAGGCACGTGACGTAGTGAGTGACGCGCCGCCCGCACGTCCTCCCGGCCTGCCTCCTCCCTCCTCCCTGCTACGGAACTTAATGTTGTAATGTAAGTAATACAGATGGATTATTATATTTTAACAATGCAGGTTAGATCATAAGATTATACTACAGTGAGCGGGGCCGGTGCATTAGAATACAGGGACTGCACCAGTCCCCGCTGTCATGGATTCGTCGGATTTGAATTTAGTAAATGAGGTCGGGATTCGAGTCCACGAATCCCTCGAATCCAATAAGATTCGAGGGATTCATGGATTCGACGGATTCGTCGTCCCACCTGCCACATTTTAAATAGTAAATCTGTCCACAAACATTAATGGTGAGAGCTGTTCTTGTCTGATGTGATATCTCTGGTAATACATATGGCCTATTCCGTCTGCTGCTTATGGCAGTGTTTTTGTGATGGACATCATCCATATTGAAATAAAATCAGACGTCGGCTGCCCCTCGGCCCCACGCTGTCAGTCTATTAAACCAACAGCTGTAGTATACCTTACTCTTTGTAGCAACTGGCACGGAATCTATCCTCACTGTCCAAATATGTAGTAGCATTTAGCTCGGCACCCATGACTGCAAGATCTGTTGGTTTTAATTAAGTTTTGCACAGGGCAATAGTTTATGAGCCATAATATAATCAGCTTCGTCTGATTCTCTCCCGTAAAAATCCAAAGCAAATTAATTTCAGATAACATGAAACAGATTTCTCCTTCTGTTCAGTTATTTATTTTATTATTTTCATTGCCAGTTGTTAAAAATATTAATTTCTGTAAAGTCTGCAGAAAAAAAATATATGTCTCCCAGCGCAGCACATTCTCGGGTCCTTTTTATAGCTGAAAGATGATACTGAGCGGAATGAAATAACCAGGATTCACCATTCAGCTGTGCAGCAGATTATAATATCGAGAGTCTAGGTGCTGGAAATTATAGTTTTCAATTCACTCAAAAAAAATTCTTAAAGATAAGTAAATGGTAGCTAAAAACTGTATAAGTGAAATTGTGGGATTAATACTGTATAAAGATTGGAAGTTCTTGGGGCAAGACAACTATATTACAAATCTATTTATAAATGTGTCTTTCCTTACTTTTCTCTTGTCTCAACATATCCCTGTTACGGATCCAAAGATTAAGGATCAAAACAGATCAGTGCAGTGGCGTACACACAATCCATGGGGCCCCGGTGCGAAATTGATCCATGGGCCCCCCCCCCAACCCGCCGCCGCCGCACGCAGATGATCAGATCAGCCCAGGCCCCAATCTGGCAATCCCATCAATAAATTCAGGACGCCCCCCAGGGCCCCACTGCTGCGGGTCATTGTTCTCAGCAGGCCGGGGCCCCCTACTCGAGTAGTCAGTGTGCCCTGTTGCGGGCTTTTCCTGCCAGAGTGCCAGTGACTGCAAACCCCCCCCCCCCCGGTCATCTGCCAGGGGTCGGGGGGGCGGGGGGCCTGGGGCCCTCACTACTATTCCAACTACAAGTTCAACTACTACTAGTCTCCAATCATCAGCCGAATTGCCTTGCTTTGATGGGATTGCCAAATTGGGGCCTGGGCTGATCTGATCATCTGAGGGGGTCTTTGAAAGCAAAGACCCCTCAGATGATCAGATCAGCCCAGGCCCCAATCTGGCAATCCCATCAATAAATTCAGGCTGCCCCCCAGGGCCCCACTGCTGCAGGTCATTGTTCTCAGTAGCAGGCCAGCTGCTTTACAGAGTCTGACTACTTGAGTAGGGGGCCCTGGCCTGCTGCTGAGAACAATGACCTGCAGCAGTGGGGCCCTGGGGGGCAGCCTGAATTTATTGATGGGATTGCCAGATTGGGGCCTGGGCTGATCTGATCATCTGAGGGGGTCTTTGAAAGCAAAGACTGTCTTTGCTTTCAAAGACCCCCTCAGATGATCAGATAAGCCCAGGCCCCAATCTGGCAATCCCATCAAAGCAAGGCAGATGGCCCCTGGCAGATGACCGGGGGGGGGGGGGGTTTACAGTCACTGGCACTCATCTCTGGCAGGAAAAGCCCACAACAGGGCACACTGAGGCCCCCAGGCATCCCCCCTGGCAGATGACCGGGGGAGGGGGGGAGGGTTTACAGTCAGACTCAGTGTGCCCTGTTGCGGGCTTTTCCTGCCAGAGACGAGTGCCAGTGACTGTAAACCCTCCCGCCCTCCCCCGGTCATCTGCCAGGGGGGATGCCTGGGGGCCTCAGTGTGCCCTGTTGCGGGCTTTTCCTGCCAGAGACGAGTGGCAGTGACTGTAGTCTGTAAACCCTCCCCCCCCCCGGTCATCTGCCAGGGGGGGATGCCTGGGCGGCCTCAGTGTGCCCTGTTGCTGCGGGCTTTTCTTGCCAGAGACGAGTGGCAGTGACTGTAGTCTGTAAACCCTCCCCCCCGGTCATCTGCCTGGGGGGCCGCAGTGTGCCCTGTTGCTGCGGGCTTTTCCTGTCAGAGATTGCCTCTACACCCCCGGGCCCGGCGCCGGCGCTGACCGCAAGGAGGAGGGCGGGGAGCGGGGGCAACTTAACTGGGATTGGGAATCGGATGCCAGACGCAGCTGCAGCAGGGGCCAGGGGTCCGCAGGCGGTCGGGCCCCCTCGGGTGGCGGGTCCGGTCGCAACTGCGACCCCTGCGACCCCTATATGTACGCCACTGGTCAGTGGTAATGTGGAACCTCTGTGCCAAGTAACTGGTTTAACATTGGGCCAAACCCTAAGGGCGTTATTCTGGTGCCTCCTCTGTATTTACCCTTTAATCCCTATACAGGGATGTTGACTACGCTGCTGGTTAGCAACCAGACTGCTACCTCCTGGGATGGTCCCGGTGTACTTGGCAGCTGACCCTCAGACTCTATGATGGAACACAGGCAGGTTTAGGAAACGCACAAAACCACTGGAACAGTCTGAATAGGAACCAACACTTGAACACAGGACTCTAGAACAGCACAACAGGCAGACTGGAACAAGAACAGGGTAACACAGACAGACCAGGGAAGAAACTTAGGCAGGATCAGATTAGACTTGACAGTGGACACAGAACACACAGAAAGCAAGTAACCCATGCCTTGCTGAAAAGAACAGAGAGGACAGACCTACCAATGGCCATGTTCACACTACAAAGTGTCCACAGCCAGTAAGCACAACACAGAGGCGAATATGCACTACCACATCAACACATGGCCCTAGATACATACCACCAACTATCTGGCAACCAGCCCACATGGCATACAAGGACCGCATAAAGAGATGTCGTTATAATTAGGGTTGAGCGAACCGAACTTTAGGATTTTTGGACCCCGGACCCGAACCCGAACATTTCCCTAAAAGTTTGGGTTCGGGTTCGGTGTTCGGCGCTTTCTTGGCGCTTTTTGAAAGGCTGCAGAGCAGCCAATCAACAAGCAGTTAACTGTCTGACCTTAGAAGCCATCACAGCCATGCCTACTAATGGCATGGCTGTGATTGGCCAGAGCAGCATGTGACCCAGCCCAGGGGCGGACATTGGCAGCAGAGGGCCCCTGTGCAAAGAATGTGCCTGGGCCCCCCAACCACACATATAGAAATAAACATAGGCCATAGGTAAAGATTAATACAATGAGGTGTGGCAGCAGAAGGGACCCCAATTTGTTATCTTCCCCTAATCCTACAGGGAGAGGAAGGGGTGATCAGTCACATCAAAGATAGGGGAAACCCTTCAGATACTGTGGTATGCGTATTAATGTCCTCTTAATGCTCCTACATAGTAATTTTTGCCCCTTTGTGCCAGTAGTAATATCCACATTGTGCCCCCTCCACAGTAGCTATGGACAGATATGTACCCCCTCGCAGTAGTTATACCAGATATCTGCCCCCTCACAGTAATTATGCCCGGATATGTGCCCCTCACAGTAGTTATGCCCAGATATGTGCCCCTCACAGTAGTTATGCCCAGATACGTGCCCACCACAGTAGTTATGCCAGATTATTTGCCCATCACAGTAGTTATGCTAGATTATGTGTCCTTCACAGTAATTATGCCTGATTATGGGCCCCCTCAAAGTAATTGTGACAGATTATGTGCCCCCTCACAGTATTTATGCCCAGATATGTGCCAACTTCACAGTAGTTATGCCAGATATGTGCCCCCCTCACAGTAGTTATGCCAGATTATGTGCCCCCTCCACAGTAGCTATGGACAGATATGTACCCCCTCGCAGTAGTTATGCCAGATATCTGCCCCTTCACAGTAATTATGCCCAGATATGTGCCCCTCACAGTAGTTATGCCCAGATATGTGCCCCCTCACAGTAGTTATGGCCAGATATGTGCCCCCTCACAGTAGTTATGCCCAGATATGTGCCCCCTCACAGTAGTTATGCCCAGATATGTGCCCCCTCACAGTAGTTATGGCCAGATATGTGCCCCCTCACAGTAGTTATGGCCAGATATGTGCCCTCTTCACAGTAGTTATGGCCAGATATGTGCCCTCTTCACAGTAGTTATGGCCAGATATGTGCCCTCTTCACAGTAGTTATGGCCAGATATGTGCCCCCTCACAGTAGTTATGGCCAGATATGTGCCCCCTCACAGTAGTTATGGCCAGATATGTGCCCCCTCACAGTAGTTATGGCCAGATATGTGCCCCCTCACAGTAGTTATGGCCAGATATGTGCCCTCTTCACAGTAGTTATGTCCAGATATGTGCCCCCCTCACAGTAGTTATGTCCAGATATGTGCCCCCTCACAGTAGTTATGGCCAGATATGTGCTCCCTCACAGTAGTTATAGCCAAATATGTGCCCCCTCACAGTAGTTATGGCCAGATATGTGCCTCCTTTACAGTAGCTATGCCCAGATATTGTCCCCCCTTCACAGTAATGTCCAGATATGTGCCCCCCTCACAGTAGTTATGTCCAGATATGTGCCCCCCTCACAGTAGTTATGCCCAGATATGTGCCTCCTCACAGTAGTTATGCCAGATTATGTGCCCCTTCACAGTAGCTATGCCCAGATATTATCCCCCCTCACAGTAGTTATGTCCGGATATGTGCCCCCCTCACAGTAGTTATGTCCAGATATGTGCCTCCTTTACAGTAGCTATGCCCAGATATTGTCCCCCCTTCACAGTAGTTATGGCCAGATATGTGCCCCTCACAGTAGTTATTGCCAGACATATGCCTCCTCACACAGACCTATTGAAATGAACAGGTCAGGATTCAGTCTGGATGATATGCATTTACACTGGCGCTGGATGCGCTGAAGTTATGGAGAGGCCGGCGCCTCTTCATAACATCAGCAGAACCACTTCCAGTATAGGGGTTATTAAGACCGGTGACTAAAACACTGGTCTTAATAAATGACCCCCTCCATGTCTGGGCAACACTTTTAACCCATTTACACGACAAGGACCATATGTATTTTATGATCTGCAAATTACGGATGACGCTCATGTGCCATCTGCATTTTTTTGCAGGCCTATTAACTAGCCTGCATGTTTCTGCATCTGTATGTCCGTTCTGCACAAGATGGAAAATGTGACATGTCCTATATTTCTCTACAAAATGCGGACTACAGACCCATTTAAGTTAATGGGTTTGCAAAAATATACAGATCGCATATGGCCGGCATACATATCTTGCAGATCCGCGGATCGCAAAATACATTGTTAATGTAGCCTCACCGTATGTGGGTGAGGCCTCATGCACACGACCATTGTTTGGGTCCAAAACGGCGGCTCAGGTGCGGACCCATTCATTTCAATGGGGCCGCAAAAGATGCGGACAGCACTCCATGTGCTGTCCGCATCCGTGGCTCCGTTCCGCGGCCCCACTAAAAAAATATAACATGTCCTATTTTGCGGACAAGAATAGGCATTTATATTGCCGGCACCCGTTCCGCAAATGGCGGAAGGCAACACGGTCGTGTGCATGAGGCCTAAGGGACAGTCACAGGAGGGCCAGAGGGGGACAGGTGGGATGGGTGGGGTAAAAAAAAATAACATACCAAGCCAAGTTCAGTGTCTGGCAGAGACAGCGGTCACTGGGGCAGCCTCCGGTCCTCACTCACTTCCTCCTAAGTTGCAGCAGGCCTACCAGAAGCGCTAGGAGAGGACCGCATGTGGGCGGGGCTACCACCAGGGGGAGGAGCTACTGACTACCAGACGGGAGGCGGAGCTACACACAGTGAAGTGGCTCAGCACAGGCCTGGCTGACGCTACCCACTACACAGCAGGACTAAGCTGTATGGAGGATGGGGAGGCGATCGCAGATACAGCTCAGGATGTGCTGCCCTGGCCCTGCTCCTCAGAGCTGCGGACGCATTTACATCCTGAGACTGAAGTCAGATAGTAAGGTGGGCCCCTTCTACATGCTGGATGGTGTGATGATGAATGGTGAAGCCTGCGGCTCTCTGCTTCACCATTACAATCAGCTGTCTGTGCGTCCTGTAGATGCATAGACAGCTTAATTGGAGGGCCCCCTCCCACGCTGGGCCCCTGTGCAGCTGAACCGGCTGCACAGGCAGTATGTCCGCCCCTGACCCAGCCCCTATATAAGCTGGAGTCACATAGCGCTGCACGTCACTCTGCTGTTACAAATGTAGGGAGAGGATGCTGGTGGACCTGTGATTTCAGGGAGAGAATAGGAGAGAATCTAACTCAGCGATCTACAGAGAAATAGTTGTGTGGGTGCAGGACACTATCGTTTTACCCTGCCCTGAGCTCATTGACCAAAAAAAAAAAAATACTTTTAGAATTCTGTTAGTTAGGTGGGTGTCGGCGGCGGCGGCCATTTTATGCAAGCTCAGTGCACCAGCACTGCATCTGAGCTTTTGGGACATTGCAAATCACAATTTTTTTTGAAAACTACAACATCTGGATTAGTCAGTGTGCAATTTAAGGTAGAAATACACCCATCATTTTCAGGGGTTTTAAAAACACACTTTTTTTTCTTAAAAAAACTGTATTTTCCAGATCTGCAAGTGTTAAATTCAAGTTTAATATATACAGCTTTCATATTCTGTTACCAAAAAAATACTTTTTTGGCAATCTACAAAATCTGCATTAGTCAGTATGCAATTTAAGCTAGAAATACGCCCATCATTTTCTGGGGTTTAAAAAACACACTTTTTTTTTCTTAAAAAAACAGTATTTTCCAGATCTGCAAGTGTTAAATTCAAGTTTAATATATACAGCTTTCCTATTCTGTTACCAAAAAAACTTATTTTTTTTGGCAATCTACAACATCTTGATTAGTCAGTGTGCAATTTAAGCTAGAAATGCACCCATTATTTTCTGGGGTTTGAAAAACACCCTTTTTGTTTAAAAAAAAACTGTATTTTCCTGTTCTGCAAGTTTAAAATTCAAGTTTAATATATACAGCTTTCATATTCTGTTACCAAAAAAACACTTTTTTGGCAATCTACAACATCTTGATTAGTCAGTGTGCAATTTCAGCTAGAAATACACCCATCATTTTCTGGGGTTTGAAAAACACACTTTTTTTTTTTCAAAAAACTGTATTTTCCATATCTGCAAGTGTTAAATTCAAGTTTAATATATACAGATTTCATATTCTGTTAGCCAAAAAAAAGTGTTTTTTTTGTTATCTACATCTTGATTAGTCAGTGTGCAATTTAAGCTAGAAATACACCCATCATTTTCTGGGGTTTGAAAAACACACTTTTTTTTTCTTCAAAAAACTGTATTTTCCTGTTCTGCAAGTGTTAAATTCAAGTTTAATATATACAGTTTTCATATTCTGTTACCAAAAAAACACTTTTTTGGCAATCTACAACATCTTGATTAGTCAGTGTGCAATTTAAGCTAGAAATGCACCCATCATTTTCTGGGGTTTGAAAAACACACTTTTTTGACAAAAAACTATATTTTCAGGCCTTGCAGCATCAGCACGTGTGAAATTACAAGCTTATATACAGCTGTCAAATTCAGTTGTTAAACAAACACTCGTTTGGGCACAAAATTTTTTGTTGGCAGCCTTTGATGCAGATGTCATTGTGAGATACACCCTTAATACATTTGGGTTACATTCAGAGATTTTAAATACCGCCATTTGGTGCACCAATATTGAATTCAGGCCTACACTGGTTCAGACCGTGTGAGATACCCCCTCTAAATACAGGGGTTTGATTCAGGGATTTGAAATACAGCCATTTGAAGTACAGCCATTTTGTGCTAAGATATATTTACTTCAGGCCTTAACTGGTTCAGACCGTGTGAGATACCCCCTCTACATACAGGGGTTTGAATCAGGCATTTGAAATACAGCCATTTGAAATACAGCCATTTTGGGCAAAGAAATATTTACTTCAGTATCAGAATAGGAACCTGCGCTGATTGCGGTGTGATCAAGGGAATAAAATAAAATAAAACAATCAAAAGATGATAAACATGTAGGACTGCAAACCATTGACATTCCCATCATTAGTAGATATAGTGAAGGTACATCAATTTTCAAAAAAACCATAAGAAGGCACTGGGAAATATTAAAACAGGACAAACAAATCGGTGAAATGATCCTGGAACACCCAAAATTTATATTTAAGAAGGCCCCAAACCTCTCTAACTTGGTGGCACCCTCTGCTATAACCAAGATACCATCTATATACAAATGTACTATGAAAAAGGGATTTTACCCATGTAAATTATGTGCCAACTGTAAATTGACAAAAAAAAAAATCATAAAAGGACCAATAGTGGAAATAAAAGAAAAAAACTCAGTTTTCAAAATTAATCATTATATGACATGTAATACCACAGGAGTCATATATTACATAAGATGCCCCTGCCAGAAAATATATGTGGGGAGAACAAAAAGACAGCTAAAAATCAGGATTAGAGAACATGTAAATAACATACCTAAAAAATTTGAGGGACACCCATTATCCCGTCACTATGCCCAAAATCATGCGGGTAATTTTATGGGATCCACTATTGTAGGCATTGAAAAGGTACCTACCAATAAGAGAGGTGGCAACTATATCAAGGAAATGTAAAGGAAAGAAAGCAAATGGATATTTAAACTAAACAGCCTGTTCCCATATGGCATGAACCAAGAAATTGAGCTATTTGCATTTGATTAAGACATGATATCAATTCATAAACCAAACGGGGTTAAACACTCCTTGTTAAAACAAACCAGTGATTGTCACGGGAACGAATGCCTACTTATTTTCAGGATTGACAAACCGTACCATCCCGGAAGAAGGAGCTCGACTGGCTCAGAAACGCGTAGGATAGTTTTTGTCCCCTGAAGGCATCCATACACAGTGCGGTGACATCACACGCTGAAATTCCCAGACTTCAAACTGGTGGTTCCCTCGCACGAGTGACTTGCTGCCGGCCGGAGCACCACTCACGCTAGAAGGTCGAACCTGAAGCCATCCGGACATCTGCTTCCCTGATATAACAAGGAGGATACTCCACGGATACATCGCCCTTTCAAAGAAGGTATTTTACTCATAGTACTTCACACACATATCTCTTTATCCCTTGATCACACCGCAATCAGCGCAGGTTCCTATTCTGATTCTTTTAGAAATCAGACTCCTTTGATACGTGTGTTCAAATTTAACAGTTAAAGCAGCAGACTGTGCCAGTGAACCTAGCAGCGATTCCCTCACGGGTAAGGAGTGTCAAGTGGCGACGGGAGCGCGGGTGGGCAGATATACAGTACAGACCAAAAGTTTGGACACACCTTCTCATTCAAAGAGGTTTCTTTATTTTCATGACTATGAAGGCATCAAAACTATGAATTAACACATGTGGAATTATATACATAACAAACAAGTGTGAAACAACTGAAAATATGTCATATTCTAGGTTCTTCAAAGTAGCCACCTTTTGCTTTGATTACTGCTTTGCACACTCTTGGCATTCTCTTGATGAGCTCCATAAGGTAGTCCCCTGAAATGGTCTTCCAACAGTCTTGAAGGAGTTCCCAGAGATGCTTAGCACTTGTTGGCGCTTTTGCCTTCACTCTGCAGTCCAGCTCACCCCAAACCATCTCGATTGGGTTCAGGTCCGGTGACTGTGGAGGCCAGGTCCTCTGGCGCAGCACCCCATCACTCTCCTTCATGATCAAATAGCCCTTACTTTCAAAGTTTTCCCAATTTTTCGGCTGACTGACTGACCTTCATTTCTTAAAGTAATGATGGCCACTCGTTTTTCTTTACTTAGCTGCTTTTTTCTTGTCATAATACAAATTCTAACAGTCTATTCAGTAGGACTATCAGCTGTGTATCCACCTGACTTCTCCTCAACGCAACTGATGGTCCCAACCCCATTTATAAGGCAAGAAATCCCACTTATTAAACCTGAGAGGTCACCTGTGAAGTGAAAACCATTTCAGGGGTCTACCTCTTGAAGCTCATCAAGAGAATGCCAAGAGTGTGCAAAGCAGTAATCAAAGCAAAAGGTGGCTACTTTGAAGAACCTAGAATATGACATATTTTCAGTTGTTTCCCACTTGTTTTTTATGTATATAATTCCACATGTGTTAATTCATAGTTTTGATGCCTTCAGTGTGAATCTACAATTTTCATAGTCATGTACTGTATATTCTAAATATTTACTTCAGGCCTACACTGGTTCAGACCGTGTAAGATACTCCCCCTACATACAGGGGTTTGATTCAGGGATTTGAAATACAGCCATTGGAAATACAGCCATTTTGTGCAAAGATATATTTACATCAGGCCTACACTGGTTCAGGCCCTGTGAGATACTCCCTCTACATACAGGGGTTTGATTCAGGGAGTGGAAATACAGCCATTAGAAATACAACCATTTTGGGCAAAGAAATATTTACTTCAGGCCTACACTAGTTCAGACCGTGTGAGATACCCCCTCTACATACAGGGGTTTGATTCAGGGATTTAAAATACAGCCATTTGAAATACAGCCATTTTGGGCAAAGAAATATTTACTTCAGGCCTACACTGGTTCAGACCGTGTGAGATACTCCCTCCACATACAGGAGTTTGATTCAGGGATTTGAAATACAGCAATTTGAAATACAGCCATTTTGTGCAAAGATATATTGACTTTAGGCCTACACTGGTTCAAGCCCTGTGAGATACTCTCTCTACATACCCCCTGTGATTCAGGGATTCAGGGATTTGAAATACAGCCATTTGAAATACAGCCATTTTGGGCAAAGAAATATTTTCTTCAGGCCTACACTGGTTCAGACCGTGTGAGATCCCCCCTCTAAATACAGGGGTTTGATTCAGGCATTTGAAATACAGCCATTTGAAATACAGCCATTTTGTGCAAAGATATATTTACTTCAGGCCTACACTGGTTCAGGCCCTGTGAGATGCTCCCTCTACAAACAGGGGTTTGATCCAGGGATTTGAAATACAGCCATTTGAAATACAGCCATTTTGGGCAAATAAATATTTACTTCAGGCCTACACTGGTTCAGACCGTGTGAGATAGGCCACATTGGGCACATGGCCTGAGCTTGCCCTTTACGCCTTGGAGGTGCTGGCCTGCCCTGCAGCTAGTGTATTATCTGAACGTGTGTTTAGCACGGCAGGGGGCGTCATCACAGACAAGCGCAGCCGCCTGTCCACAACCAATGTGGACAAGCTCACGTTCATTAAAATGAACCAGTCATGGATCCCACAGGACTTGTCCGTACCTTGTGCAGAATAGACATGTATACCAGCACTAAGCAGCCATTGTTATACTGCAGCACAATTGCTCATGTTTGTATTTTGGATATTTCACACTCTTTTGGAGTGTACCTTAATTTTACAAAATTATATTAAAACCAAAAACCTGTGTTGGCTATCTCGTCCTCCTCCACCGCCACTTCCACCTACTCCTCTACGTCCACCGCTTCCTCAAACTCCTACTCCATATGGAACTCCACCTCATGAATCCATTTTTTTTTTGTAAGTGTTTTATTTTATATCATTTCACTACTTTGTCATTAACATTTTCTGGTGAAATGAACAAATTTCGGGGTGTATAGTACCACTGCTATACCTAGTAGGCTGGTTAAAAATTTTTAATAAATTGTCATTAACATTTTCTGGTGAAATTAACCAATTTTTGGGTGTATAGTACCACTGCTATACCTAGTATGCCGGTTAAAGAAAAAAAAAAATGTCATTAACATTTTCTGGTGAAATTAACCAATTTTTGGGTGTGAAGCACCTAGTAGACCGGTAAAAATAGAAAATAAAAAAAAATTGGCAGTTACATTTTCTGACAAAATTCTGCAATTTTTTGGTGTGATGTACCTATTAAACCGGTAAAAAAAACCTAAAACTTTGCCAGTTACATTTTAGGGTCAAATTCACAAATTTTTGAGTGTAATATACCCCTCCTCTACCTAGTTGACAGCTTAATAAATTTCAATAATTTTTATTTTACATTTTCGGGTGACAATAAACAATTGTTTTCTGTCATAGACCCCTGCTCTACCAAGTAGACAGGTTAATACATTTCTGTAATTTTTATGTTACATTCTTGGGTTGACATACAATTTTAGACGTGAATAAACCCCTGCTCTGCATAGGTGACAGGGAATAACATTTCTGAAATGCTTCTTTAATTGATGCGCGCCCCCTCCTTTGATTCAATGCTTAAACTTAAACAAGTTGTACCACATTTAAGCTTTAATACTTTGTCCCACATTTCTGCTATACTCTTTTGGCCAACATTTGCGCCTCAATAGCTTTTCCCACAATTCCGCTTGACTATTTTGGCCCACATTTGGGATCTGTAATTTGTCCCACATTTGCGCCTAAATAGCTTTTCCCATATTTCTGCTCGATCCCAATTTTTTTTTATACATTTATCTCCCTTAAATTTGGTCTCTTTTTCTCACGCTCCCTCTCCGGCCTGGAACACTGATTCCCCGTCACCCGTAATCACCATGGTAGGCGCATAAAAGAACATTGAAAGTTGATAGAGCTGATATCAAATTGGATCGTAAAAATCACGGGGACGTGCAACATGGTGGGTGGGGCAATAAGTATGCACACGCCTACGCAAACTAACTGACAGGGGTCAGCCCCTGCAACTTCTGGGTCTCCAAATTGGGCACATGGCCTGAGCGTGCCCTTTACGCCTTGGAGGTGCTGGCCTGTCCTGCAGCCGGTGTATTGTCTGAACGTGTGTTTAGCACGACTGGAGGGTTATATTTCCCAATGTTTTGGGGTGTACCCTAGTTTAAAAAAATAAAAATAAATTTTAAACCAAAAAGTAGTGTAGGCTACCTCCTCCTCCTCCACCGCCACTTCCACCTACACCGCCACATCCACCGCCTCCTCAACCTCCTACTCCATATGGACCTGGTCCTCCTAGATCAAGATTATTATTTTTTTTTTTTACGTATTTTATGTTATTTAAAGTCATTTCCCTATCCACATTTGTTTGCAGAGCACTTGCCATGCTCTTAACCACATTTTGACGACATTTGCAGGCCTCTAGCCCTTTCCATGACATTTTTACAGCCATTTTAGTGCTCAAAAGTTCGGGTCCCCATTGACTTCAATGAGCTTCGAGGTCAAGTTCGGGTCAAGTTCGGGTCCCGAACTCAAACTTTTTTCCGAAGTCCGGCCGAACCCGTCGAACATCCAGGTGTCCGCTGAACTCTAGTTATAATCCTGAAATTTATAGAATAAGAGGAACAGCTTTTATTTTATTTTAAACATGATTTTGTGATATTTTGTCACAAGATCTTTATTCTATATGAGTTTTGTGCAGCCACCCAGTGGTTGTTGTGATGCGACTTGTGGTCTGTTAAGGGTTTTGATAGCATGTTGTGGTATTGCATTTCTTCTATTTGAACCTGCAGTCCTTTACTAAATTTGAGCTAAGGGCAAGGGTCGACACACCTACAGATCTTCATATTATATGAAGACTTTACTGTCCCGTCCCTCCTCCTTTCCTTCTTCTCAGTCTGTGAGCCCTAAGGACCACAGTCAGTATTAACCACAGTATCTAAGGGATTAAACAGCAGGATTCAGAGCTTTCTCTGATCCCGGCCGTTAGAGCAGGAGACCACCAGTCATTAAATAGTTGATTACCAGCTCTAGCCCACATAGGACACCAATATAGTAGTTATTCCATAGCACTGCAGAAATTGTTTACTCTAGCCTAAAGTCTCTTAGTGGCTGCCAAAAAAAGTCACTGAGGAGTTGTACATTGAACTAGAAATGGACAAACCAGTCAAGATTAATTTCACGTTCACCGTGTGTGTGTGTGTGTGTGTGTGAGTGAGAGAGAGAGAAATGCAGCACTCATATTGCTATTGTGTTCTCCTTCGGCCAAGTTCACACCAGATATTTGGTCACTTATTTCTATCAGTTATTGTGAGTCAAAAATCAGAAGTAAAGCCTACATAGGGATAAGGTGTAATGGAAAGATTTGCTCCTGTTGTCTGTCTTTGACCCGCACCTGGTTTTGTTCTCAATAACTGATCAAAATAACTGACAAAATAACTGAAGTGTGAACCTGGCCTTACTGTTTACCTACTTGCTGTGCAGCAGCAAGTATGTAGAATTATAGCTCTCTCCTGCTCACTTGAGCATACATCACCAACACATATAGCAATTTTATTTCCCCATTTTGATTCAAGTAACATTCAACTGGAAGCGAGACAAGAGAATTACAACATCGGAATGACTGAAAAAAAAAACGTGTCTTACTTGGTTGAGTTGCCTTTTAGGCTTCTCTTTGGGGGTGCTATTTATCATTAGGGAGACCATAAAATATGCATGAGTATTGTATGGTGACCAAGTAAAACAAGTCACTCTTGAGATGTTCTAGTTCTCTTCTAGAGGAGTAGCTTGCAGGTTTCATTGAGAGAGGTGCAAGCAAGAGGTGTAATTCTGTTGGCTCACTTTGAGGCTGTCTTTGACTGAAGTTGATCCAAAATAGTGAAATAAAACAGTTGATGGTGTTGTCTGTCTTTGCTATGCAGATTATGTATCCTCAGGTGAACAGGAAGGAGCTGTCCCATTAAAGTAAGACGCTAACTATAATTATACTTACTTGTTGCTGCACAACCAGTAGGTAACCGGAAAGGAGAACACAGCAGATTTTAAACAGGTTTATGTAGCAAAGCAAAGAAAATAGCTAAGCCAGGTATGTATTACGTATGGAGCATTGCCTGGCCTACAATACTGAAAACATATACTTGGCATAGTAGAGGCATCTTCTAGTTTACAATACTGCGTACGCAGGGTACCATGGGCTCTCCATAATGAGAAAGAGAACCACTTAGACCCATATATAGTTGAGAAACAGACATGTGTGTACTAGTCTCTCTCTCTGTCGCTCAGTCTCTCCAAAAAGTTTGGACTGAACCAGTTTAATCATCCTTACGTTGAACTCAATAAAACTGGGTAGATTATAAGCTCTGCCTAGTGATGACTGCAGGCAGACAGCATTTTAATACTTACAAGGGTTTTCTGGGAGTAGAATATTGATGACCTATTCTCAGAATAGGTCATTGATATCAGATCGGTGCGCAGTGACTCCCGACACCCCTGTCAATCAGTTGTTTGAAGAGGCCATGGAACTCCAGTGAGTGATTTGGCCTCCTCACAGCTTTTTAAGCACAGCACCATCCATTGGATATTAGGTGTGCTTGGTATTGGAGGCTAGACCCACTTCCATTGACTGAGCTGCACATAGACGATATGACCAATGACAACACTGGCCTAGAAAGAGGCAGTGCAGCTCACCTGAGGTTTAGTTATCGGAACTAAGTCATGCCTCGTTCCCACAAAACCTTGCCCCCTTGGTGGATGAGGCGTGGTTGATTATTCATTTTGACTTACTTGCTTCATAAATGCCTAAAATGAGATGCACCAAATTGTGCCAAAATGTACAAAATGCCTCTATTCCAAACTATTGATACATTTTCATTTCATTTTTTGATACAGTGGACGTAACATTGAACTTTATGTCTATACAGTAGATTTGTAACTTTGTACCAAGAAAAATGAAGCACCAACTGCTAAAAAGATATATTAAAAATATTATCAGCTCAAAATGTTGGACCTAAACCAAATAAGGTGTGCAAGATGGAGATTCACATTGAAGTAGAATTTTTTTGAGTTTAGAAATCCCCCACACTTAATTTCCAGTTTAAACTCTGAAGTCCAGATCTGTATGCTGATGGGTGTCTTTGGTTTCCTTGATACCCTAAGATATGTTTTAAAAACTATTTAATGGGTTGATCACTAGCTTATTGTACAAGATAGCTACCTATACAAGGCCCCCACAGAGATAGTTATCTTCCTTTAGGAGGGGAGCTGATGTGCATACTTTCCCCAGGGAACATTGCCTGTAAGACTCCCTACATCAGCTGGATCTCTGCAGCTTTGTCTGATTCTCTCCCTAACCTTCCAAAATCTGCATGAACGGCATCCCACACTGCCAACCAGAACAGTCTTCTGTGCTGATGTGGAGCGAAACATTGCTGTCTACAAATTGTTGTCTGTGGTTTGGCTTATATCCCTGTTCATGTTTCAAGGCGCTTTAATCTATTAGACTTTGACTTACAGGATAGCTACCTAGATGGTAACAGTAGATTAAATGCTTTCTTCCTTCTCTTCTCAAGGAGAATTTTCTGTAAGGCTGGCTGTACACATTAAATAGTTGTTGGCTGAACACTTGTTTGGCCAACAGCCATTCCTTCCAACCCTCATGCCTTCTTAGCCAACATGCATGTGCACTTAATAGGGGGAGGATATTGAACCGCTGATGGTCACCTATCTACCAGACACTTATTTACCTTGAGATCAAAAGGATCAGGCATGTTGAGGTCCAACTAGCTGATCCTTCGCTCCCCTGACATCTGCCATTAGAAAAGAGTCAGGGCATCTGCATTAATTGAACAACCAGTCCCACCAAAATTGACAGGCTTGGCTGACATTCATCTAAAGTTTATGGTCACCTATCTGTGCTAGTTGGATCTCTGAAAGGTGATCTAGCACCTTGAAGGTGCCCATACATGGTACAGTCTGGTCATAGGATCTGCATTTTGATTACCACTAAATTGATGAATTACACCAGTGCTTACAATTTGAAACAATAGCAAGTACAGTAGAGGTGCATCCCAGTAATCTACATGTTGAACCCACAGCCAGATTGCATCATGCATGGGCACCCTGCAGTTATGGCTGTAGCAACTAACAAGGAAACTGCTAAAGCCATCACTCACATCAAAGATGAGGAGCTTTGGAGCTACTATATACTGATATTGATTCATTCCTAGAAGCACTTAAAGGAGAACCTCCTGCAGCATTTAATGTTCAGTATTTTACTAATCCATTGATTAACCCCTTAATGCATAATGCTGTACGGCATAAAGCACCAGAAATTGTATGGAACAGGCTGCTGTGGTGAGCCCACTCCATATGCGGCCGGTGCTGGCTGTATAATACAGCTAGCACCCGGCTTCAATGATGGGAAACAGTGATCGCAATGAACCCCGTCATTTAACCCCTCAGATGCTGTGAACAACGGCGATCGCAGCATCTGTGAGGTAAGGCAGAGGGATTCGGCTCCTTCTGCCTTCCAATCAGAGCCCCTGCAGTGAAATCACGAGGCTCCGATTGGTTACCATGACATGGTAAGTTCCCTGCTAAACTGTGCTCGAGGAACAGCTCAGCAGGGAGTGCGTCAGAATCCCATTCTCCCATTCCCATCAAATTTCCCATGGGAGAGATCACAGAAAACTCCCTGTTCTAATAATGAGTAGAAGCTTGTACTAGGCTTCCAAGCTCATTATTAGTATATCCCAGTTCAGACCAGCAGGATGCAGCACTAAACTGAGATATAAGGATTTCTGTACAGAATAATGGAGCAAATTCCATTATTCTGTACAAGTTGCGATCTGATGATTGCAAGTTGTGGTCCACTTGGGACCTAACAAAAAGTTGTAAAAAAAATTTGGGAAAAAAAATAAATAAAAATTCAAGTCATCCCCCTTTCTCCAAAATCAAAATAAATAAACAATTAAAAAATAACATCATTGGCATCACCGTGTGCAAAAACGTCTGCACTATTAACAT
Source organism: Bufo bufo (assembly GCF_905171765.1). Classification (NCBI taxonomy): domain Eukaryota; kingdom Metazoa; phylum Chordata; class Amphibia; order Anura; family Bufonidae; genus Bufo; species Bufo bufo. The sequence goes on along the minus strand of NC_053389.1, from coordinate 749,567,360 downwards.
CCAAAAAAAAGTTATCCCATATAGTGAATGGTAGAGATAAGCAAATTTTTCTAAAATTCGATTTGGCCGGTTCGCCGAATTTTCTGAAATGATTCGATTTGAATTTATTCACAACAAATCACGTTAAAAAATAGCTATTTCCTGGCTGCAGAGAGCCTGTATAGTGGTGTAGAACACTGTGCCTTGCAGTAACATGCATAGGGAGTCTGCTGTGAGTCAGTATGACATGCAGATGACAGACGTCGCTCTTAAAATCACTGCACACTTCACTAAGGGCTCTTTCACACCTGCGTTATTGTCTTCAGGCATAGAGTTCCGTCGTCGGGGCTCTATGCCGGAAGAATCCTGATCAGGATTATCCTAATGCATTCTGAATGGAGAGTAATCCGTTCAGGATGCATCAGGATGTCTTCAGTTCCGGTACGGAACGTTTGTTGGCCGGAGAAAATACCGCAGCATGCTGCGCTTTTTGCTCCGGCCAAAAATCCGGAACACTTGCCGCAAGGCCGGATCCGGAATTAATGCCCATTGGAAGGCATTGATCCGGATCCGGCCTTAAGCTAAACGTCGTTTCGGCGCATTGCCGGAGCCGACATTTAGCTTTTTCAGAGTGGTTACCATGGCTGCCGGGACGCTAAAGTCCTGACAGCCATGGTAAGTGTAGTGGGGAGCGGGGGAGCAGTGTACTTACCGTCCGTGCGGCTCCCCGGGCGCTCCAGAGTGACGTCAGGGCGCCCCAAGCGCATGGATCACATGGATCACGTCATCCATGCGCATGGGGCGCTCTGACGTCATTCTGGAGCGCCCCGGGAGCCGCACGGACTGTAAGTATACCTCTCCCCCGCTCCCCGCTCCTACTATGGCAACCAGGACTTTAATAGCGTCCTGGGTGCCATAGTAACACTGAAAGCATTTGGAAGACGGTTCCGTCTTCAAATGCTTTCAGTACACTTGCGTTTTTCCGGATCCGGCAGGCACCTCCGGCAACGGAAGTGCATGCCGGATCCCAACAACGCAAGTGTGAAAGAGGCCTTAGGCTACTTTCACATTAGCGTTTTTCTTTTCATAGAGTTCCGTCACAGGGGCTCTATACCGGAAAAGAACTGATCAGGCATATCCCCATGCATTCTGAATGGAGAGTAATCCGTTCAGGATGCATCAGGATGTCTTCAGTTCAGTCGTTTTGACTGATCAGGCAAAAGAGAAAACCGTAGCATGCTACGGTTTTATCTCCGGCGGAAAAAACTGAAGACTTGCCTGAATGCCGGATCCGGCATTTTTTTCCATAGGAATGTATTAGTGCCGGATCCGGCATTCAAAATACCGGAATGCCGGATCCGTCCTTCCGGTCTGCGCATGCGCAGACCTTTAAAAATGAGAAGAAAAAAAATACCGGATCCGTTTTGCCTGATGACACCGGAAAAACGGATCCGGTATTGCAATGCATTTTTCTGACTGATCAGGCATTTTTCAGACTGATCAGGATCCTGATCAGTCTGAAAAATGCCTGATCAGTCAGAAGAAATGACATCCGTTTGCATACAGTTTGCCTGATCAGGCAGTCAGTTCAGGCAACGGAACTGCCTGCCGGAATCAAACAACGCAAGTGTGAAAGTACCCTAATTTGGGCAGTTACGGGACCAAAATTGACCAATTAACTCAAGTATGAACTCAGCCTTACAGGACGATGTTAGTGTCAAGAAGAAGCACACTCCTTTTACACCATCGTCAGCTGATTCCAAATAGATGTCTACAGAACCTGCTCTATTTGAAGCTTATGCAAGTAGAGCCCCCCGACAAAGTGGAGAGGGTGTCAGCAGTAAGTTTGTGTTAACGTCATTGATTATTTTGCCCTTCCTCTGATCTGTCAGAACAATAACCCCCAAAAAACGAATTCTGTCTGTTGAGCATCCGCCTTCACTCGGTCAGCATTTGGTCAGTAATCCATCAGTATTGCTAATGCCCAAAAAAACAGGAGTGGATCCAAAGCAGAAATGACACATGAATGGAATATTTGCATGTCTTCTGTGTTTTGTACCCACTTCTGCTTTTGGCTACCATATCATAAGCCAATTCTGATGTGACCATACAGGCCTTACAGCTGCTACACAGACAGGATCCGTTGTGTGTCTCATTTTTCCTTCATTCTGACAGATCATAAGAAGGGTCAAATAAATGGCTATGTCATCCAGGCCAAAAAGGCAAAATAGTGGCCCAGTCATGGAGTGGGGAGGGTGGGAAAAAAGCTTGAGAAGTTCACAGAGTGGCCTAATAACATAGTGGTCAGGTGAAATCAGCATGAGGAGACCACAGAGTGGCCCAGTGACATAATGGTGAGGTGGCAGCAGCATGAAGAGGCCACAGAGTGGCACAATGACAGAGTGTGGAGGTGGCAGCAGAAGCATGAGGAGGCCAAAGAGTGGCAAGGTGACATAGTGTTGAGGTAGTAGCAGCAGCAGCATGAGGAGGCTACAAAGTGGCAAGGTGACATAGTGTGGAGATGGCAGCAGCAACAGCATGAGGAGACCACAGAGTGACCAGGTGACAGAATGGGGAGGTGGGTGGAAATAACAGTACCTGCTAACGATGGTGTGTGTAAGAAGGAGCACTTGGCATCAGATGAGTGGCATCAGCCATGTGGAAGCATCAGAATAGTAGCTGAGGCAGGTAGCCAGAAGAAACCGGTCTCTTTTGTCAAGGTTTGGGTGATGAAGCATGGATGATCTAATTTGATGAATCAGGCATTGGTGGGTGGAAATCCTGGCTGATCCCCCGCCTGATTCATCTTGACAAAGGTCAGTCTCTCCACATTTTGGGTGAACAGGCAAGTTCTCCTTGAGGTAACTATGACCCCCGCCGCACTAAACACCTGCTCTGATGCCACACTACTGGCCAGGCAGGACAGCTTTTCAAGGGCAAATTCTGCCAGTTGCGGCCACAAATTCAGTTTGGCTGCCCAGTAGTCCAGAAGATGTTCAATGACAGCTTGCAGCGTGCACTCTAAGTATGCCACCATCTGCTGGTTCAGGTTCTGCTCTATGTCTAGCTGCTGGTGAGTAGTTTCTTCACTATGCGGGTGAAGAAAGCTACTCATCAGCGACTGTAGACTCAGGCTGTTGCTGATGGAGCTGGTACTGCTCCTGCCACCCCACCCCTCCCCAGCAGCCATGGCAGTGAAATGTGAGCACAGAGGGCCCCCCCAGTCATACCTGCGAGAGGATGGACGATGTCAGAGATAGGCAGAGGCCAACGGACTACATAGGATGTCTCTGTACCAGTTCAGTTTGTCCTTCCTCTCAGTGGGTGTAAAAAAGGTCCCCATTCTGGACCAGTAGCGAGGGTCCAACAAGGTGGAAAGCCAGAAGTCATCCCTTTGCCGAATGGTCACAATTCGGCTGTCACTACACATGCAAGTGAGCATACATTGGGCCATTTGTGCAAGTGACTCGGAGGGACTCCTTGCCTCCATCTCCACTGCATACTGCTACGATGTGTATGGGTCATCTGTCTCGTCTTCCTTATCTCCCTTTTGCTACTCCGGCTGCTCCTGCTCCTCCTATCCTGTCACCTGTGTAGAAAAAACACATTTCGCTACACATTGCTTGTGCTCCAATGTCCTCCTCCTCCTCCACCAGTTCAGCCCCCACAGGGCTCATATGTCCGTAAGCTGTAAGCGCCACGTCTCCAGTCCCCTGACCAGTCAGAACAGTGGAATGACGTTGTTCATCCTGTAGTCCTGGTGACTGATAAATAAAGTTGCCTCCTCAAAGGGCACAAGCAAACGGCAGATGTCACGCATGAGCTTCCACTGGCTAACATTGTAATTACACAGGGGAGTACCTCTGTCCGCCTGTATCATCAAGAAATCGTTTATGGCCTTTCTTTGTTTGTACAGTCGGTCCAATATATAGAGGGTGGAATTCCAACGGGAGGAAACGTTGCATATCAGCTTATGTTGGGGGGACGCCGTTCTGCCGCTGTAGCTCAAGGAGGGTGTGCTTGGCAGTGTACAAGTGGCTGAAGTGCATGCAGTTTCCTGGCCATTTTTAGGATGTCTTGCAGATCGGTGGAAGATTTCAGGAAACAATTGACAACCAGATTGAACATGTGCACCATGCAGGGCACATGGCTCAGCCCTCCTTGACACAGCGCCGACACCATGTTCTTCCCGTTGTCGGTCACCATGGTTCCAATTCTGAGTTGTCACAGAGAAAGCCAGGATTCAATTTCTTGATGAAGGATGCGGAGCAGTTCCTCCCCTGTGTGACTCCATTTGCCAAGACAAACTAGCTGCAAAACAGCGTGACACTGCCGTGCCCTGCACATGTGGTATGCTGGTGGTGAACTGTGAATTGTCCCTACAGTGAAGGCTGTGGACAAGGTGGAGGATGAGGAGGCAGAGGCGGAAATTGTCGTAGGACCAACGGCGTGAGAATGTGGAGGAGGAAGCGGCGTCACCTGGCCAAGTTGCTGGTTTGGCTGGGCAGGAACCACATTTACCCAGTGGGCCGTAAAGGATATATATTGTCCTTGACTGTAGTTACAGCTCCACTCGTCGGCATTGCCGTGCACTTTGGAAGACACCGACAGGCTCAAGGACTGGCCCACCTTCTGTTCTACAAATGTGTTCAGAGCTGGTACTGCCTTTTTGGCAAAGAAATGACTGCTTGGGACTCTCCACCTCGGCTCGGCACAAGCCATCAGTTATATGAAGGGTGCAGAGTCCACCACTTGAAGGTACTGCAGTACCAGCAACGTGGCCAGGAGCACATTCAGCTTCTGCGCCATTGGATTAGTGCGCACATACTGTTGTCTCTTGGCAATCGCTTCAGTGATCAATTGCTGACAGAATTACTGACTAGGAGGAGGAGCAGGATCATCAGGACCAGCAGATGATGGGAAGAACAGACAGCTTTCTTTGGATGAGGTGGTGGAACCTTAACTGCCTGAAATCGGGTGCGTGTCACTGGGTGATGCAGCGGTTGATGCAGCAGGCTGAACCACCACATTGGAGCCACAGTTCTCCCAGGCCACTTTATGGTGACACAGCATATGTTGACGCAGGGCTGTGGTGCCAACATGGGCACCCTGGCCATGCTTCACATTCTGTCCACAGATTCGACAAATGGCCATGTTCACCTCCCCTGGCGGCTTAACAAAAAACAGCCACACCGCCACGTAGGTGATTTTACCCCCAACACTCTGCTACAGCTACTGGTTCCGTGAACCCCTGCACCACTACTTTCCAGGCCGGTAGACTCCTACGAAGCAGGTGGTATACCCTGCGCACGTATGGCTCCCGACCTCCCACTGCTGCCACCCTGCTGACTCCCGGCCACGCTACCGACTTGTCACCCTTCTCCCAATTATGATCAGCTACATTATCATCGAATACTGTCTGCACGTCACTAATGTCCTCCTCAATGATCTCTGAGCCAGGAGCCTGACCGCTCGCAACACCAGCTCCCACGCCACTTTCCTCATCACTACTTGCCCGCCTACCGGAGGAAGCGGTGGATGTCACCTCCAGACCTTGGCTGGGCAGTAGCTTCTGACACTCCTCTAGTAGCTCTTCCTCGCTGTATAGTGGAGCTGAGCCCACAGTTTATAGTTCTTCTCTGGCTGAGGGAACAGAAAAGGACAGAAGCAGGTAGAGGACATGTGAAGGCACAGGGTCTGCTTCCGGGCCATGCCAACTAAGGGTTGTGTCTGAAAAACTCACTGACTATTGGCTGGGGGTGTCTGATGTCACTTGGGACGAAGTGGATGACCAAGTCAACCATTCAAGAACCGCTGGGTTGCTGGTCAAGACACTACCGCTAGATGACACCGGGGCTCAGGCCTCTCGCTGCGACTCCTGCTGCCACGCCCCCTTACTCTGCTGCGACCTGTGCCTGCTCCAGAAACATTTAGGCCTGTGCCCCTCTCCTGTGCAGGGCCTGTCACTTCTCTGTCTGACATACTGTTAGATCAAATAAGTAAATAAAAAGGAAATTAATACATGCCAAAAATGGCTCTAATTTTCTCACTTCGTCCAACAAAACGGCTAAAACACCCATTCCCCCCCCCCCCCCCACTAATACACAGCAAAAAAAGGCTTTAGAATATATAACTGCGGCCGTGAACAGTAAATAATACATTTTTATTCCACTAATGCACGCTAAAAAGGGCTGTAATTTTGTCTCTTTACCACACATCTGATAAGCCCCCCCTCACTAATACACGCCAAAAAAAAGGCTTTAGAACATATAACTGCGGCCGTGAACGTCAAATAAAGTTTTTTTTTGCCACTAATTCATGCCAAAAAGGGCTTTAAATTTTCTGACTTCACCACGCAATAGCTAATAAGCTCTTTTTCTTTTTCCCCACTAATATACGCCAAAAAAAGACTTTAGAACACAACAGCGGCCGTGAACGGCAAATAATAACAATTTTTTGCCACTAATACACGCCAAAAAAGGCTGTAATTTTCTCACTTTACCACGCAACGGCTAATAAACCCTTTTTCTTTTTCCCCACTAATACACGCCAAAAAAAGGCTTTAGAACATATAACTGCGGCCGTGAACGACAAATAAAGTTTTTTTTGCCACTAATTCATGCCAAAAAGGGCTTTAATTTTCTGACTTCACCACGCAACGGCTAATAAGCCCTTTTTCTTTTTCCCCACTAATTCATGCCAAAAGGGCTTTAACCCCTTAGGGACCAGGCTCATTTTCACCTTAAGGACCAGGCCATTTTTTGCAAATCTGACTAGTGTCACTTTATGTGGTGATAACTTTAAAATGCTTTGACTTATCCAGGCCATTCTGAGATTTTTTTTCGTCACATATTGTACTTCATGACACTGGTAAAATTAAGTAAAAAAAATATCATTTTTTTATTTTGGAAAAATTTGCAAATTTCCAAGTTTCAATTTCTCTACTTCTATAATACATAGTAATACCTACAAAAATAGTTATTACTTTACATTCCCCAAATGTCTACTTCATGTTTGGATCATTTTGGGAATGATATCTTATTTTTTGGGGACGTTACAAGGCTTAGAAGTTTAGAAGCAAATCTTTAAATTTTTCAGAAATTTTCAAAAACCCAATTTTTAGGGACCAGTTCAGGTCTGAAGTCACTTTGCGAGGTTTACATAATAGAAACCACCGGAAAAAAAATTACCCCATTCTAGAAACTACACCCCTCAAGGTATTCAAAACTGATTTTACAAACGTCGTTAAGCTGACCATGTAAAACACTATATGCGAGGGCCTGCTGGTGATCTGACCCTGTAAAAGATTTAGGTGTTCCACAAGAGTTAATGGCAAATGGAGATAACATTTCAGAATTTAGATTTTTGGGCAAATTTTCCATTTTAATCAATTTTTTCCAGTAACAAAGCAAGGGTTAACAGCCAAACAAAACTCAATATTTATTGCCCTGATTCTGTAGTTTGCAGAAACACCCCATATATGGCCGTAAACTACTGTACGGGCACATGGTAGGGCGTAGAGCGAAAGGTGCACTATGTGGTTTTTGGAAGGCAGATTTTGCTGGACTGGTTTATTTACACCATGTCCCATTTGAAGCCCCCCTGATACACCCCTAGAGTAGAAACTCCATAAAAGTGACCCCATCTAAGAAACTACACCCCTCAAGGTATCCATAACTGATTTTTACAAACTTTGTTAACCCTTTAGGTGTTCCTCAACAGTTTATGACAAATGGAGATCCCTCTTGTCCTTATATCTGACCAGCAACAGGTTTCCACTGGTAAGGGTCGCACCCCTGGAAATAGGTACCTGAAGGGGGTGGGTAGGGAGGCCGCGTTGATTTTTCCGCACGGTCCCACAAGCAGACGTGGATCTGGCGGCGAGGGACTGGAACAAGGGGATACTAGTATAAAAGTTATCCACGTACAGGTGGTAACCTTTATCTAGCAGTGGGTGCATAAGGTCCCACACAAGTTTCCCACTAACACCCAGAGTGGGGGGACATTCTGGGGGTTGAATACGGGAATTTCGCCCCTCGTACACACAAAACTTGTAAGTGTACCCTGAGGTACTCTCACAAAGTTTGTACAGCTTCACGCCATACCTCGCCCGCTTTGGGGGAACATACTGGCGGAAAATGAGTCTCTCCTTGAAAGCAATGAGAGACTCATCAACCGCGACCTCCCTTCCAGGTACATAGGCCTGTATAAATTTGGCCCCAAAGTGATCGATGACTGGCCTGATTTTGTACGGGCGGTCATAGGCAGGATCACCTTGGGGGGGACATGCTGCATTATCTGCATAATGCAGGCATTTCCGGATGGCCTCAAACCGGGAGCGTGTCATGGCCGTACTGTAAAGTAGGGTCTGGTAGAAGACGTCCCCACTGCTGTAATGCCTGACACTAGGTTTCTTGACTAGGCCCATGTGCAGAACCAGGCCCCAAAATGTCCTCATCTCGGCTGCACTGACCGGAGTCCAGCCACCGGTCCTAGCCAAAAAAAGCTGTGCTGTGAACCCCAGACACCCAATTTAAACTTTAAAACATATAACTGTGGCTGTGAACGGCAAATAAAGGAATTGCAAACCTAAAATAAGCAGCAGTATAATGGCAATTTGGATCCGCAGTCAGTGCAGCAAGGTGTAATAGAATTCTTCCTATTACCCAAGCTGTAAAAAACCCTATTGAACCCTGTTCCTCTTCAATAATGTGTAATAATTCCTCCCTATAAGTGTTGATCGAGCACCAAAGTGCTCGGGTGCTCTGGTGCTTGAGTAGAACACTTTGGGATGGTCGGGTGCTCTACAGAGCACCAGAGCACAATGGAAGTCAATGGGAGAACCAGAGCATTAAACCAGGCACCCCCTGCTCTGAAGAGGGGAGGGTGTCTGGTTCACAGGAAAATGTCAGAAATTGATGGAAACACCACTGAAATGGTTCGGGAACATCTTGGACTCCCAGGTCGCTGCTGGGACTGATGTTGTCTGAGTAGTACGCCACTTTTACGGACTTAACATCGATTTTAGAGGAAAAATTGTTAGGAAACATTCTTTCCTGTATATTTACTTGTATATAAAGTGCAAGTGCTGCCAAAAATTACAAGGAAGAGGCACTCCGATACAACCTGTATATCACATAAAGGAGGGCCTCATTCACATTGTGGTACAATTGTTCAGGTAGTGGGACTCCTACACTCATAAAACCTATGCACTACGTGAAAGGGCTTCCAAAAATTACAAGGAACCGGCACTACAATACAGAGGACATCATACACAGCCTTGAAAAATTATGATTCATGGCCTGCTGGTGACCTTCAAAAACATTTGGAGCAAGGGCCTGCTGATCTGACCATCTAAAACAGTATGGGCGAGTGCCTACTGCCGCTTTGGTGACTCTAGATAACCTGGGCCCGATCGCACGTCCCCGTCACGGCGACGATCCATTCAGATGTCTGCCCTATCAAATTTTGATCTTATTTTCAGCGCCAACCATGGTGACCACGGGTAACGGGGAATCAGGGTTTGATTCTGGAGAGGGAGCCTGAGAAACAGCTAAGGCTACCACTTCCAAGCAAGGCAGCATGAGCGCAAATTACCTATTAGGTATAATTAGATGAGGGCCTGCAGGTGAGCTGACCCTGTAAAAGATAGTAGGTTAGGGCCTGCAGGTGAGCTGACCCTGTAAAAGATTGTAATTGAGGGCCTGCTGGTGAGCTGACCCTCTAAAACCTTATGGTTGAGGGCTTGCTGCTGAGCTGACCATTTTAAAAATTATGGGAGAGTGTTTGCTGCTTAGCTGACCATTGAAAAAATTTACAGTGTTAAAAGCAGGCCGGGTCGCCTGAATACTACAGCTAGGAATAATGGAATAGGACTCCGGTTCTATTTTGTTGGTTTTCGGAACTGGGGCCATTATTAAGAGGGACGGCCGGGGGCATCCGTATTGCACCGCTCGAGGTGAAATTCTTGGACCGGCGCAAGACGAATCAAAGTGAAAGCATTTGCCAAGAATGTTTTAATTAATCAAAAACGAAAGTCGGAGGTTCGAAGACAATCAGATACCGCCGTAGTTCCGACCATAAATGATGATGACCGGCGATCCAGCGGCGTTATTCCCATGACCCGCTGAGCAGCTTCCGGGAAACCAAAGTCTTTGGGTTCCAGGGGGAGTATGGTTGCAAAGCTGAAACTTAAAGGAATTGATGGAAGGGCACCACCAGGAGTGGAGCCTGCAGCTTAATTTGACTCAACACGGGAAACCTCACCCGGCTCGGACACAGAAAGGATTGACAGATCGATAGCTCTTTCTCGATTCTGTGGGTGGTGGTGCATGGATGTTCTTAGTTGGTGGAGCGATTTCTCTGATTAATTCCGACAACGAACGAGACTCCTCCGTGATAACTAGTTACGCGATCCCCGACGGTGAGGATTGTGTTGACCAGACTCTTGGATAGTGACACTGGACTTGTAGGTGAGGGCCTGCTGGTGAGCTGACCCTCTAAAAAATTATATGCAAAGGCCTGCTGGTGAGCTGACCCTGTAAAAGATTTTAGGTGCAGGCCTGCTGGTGAGCTGACCCTGTAAAACATTATATGCGAGATCCTGTAGGTGAGCTGACCCTGTAAAAGATTTTAGGTGCGGCCCTGCTGGTAAGCTGACCTTGTAAAACATTATATGCGAGGGCCTGCTGGTGAGCTGACCCTTAAAAACATTGTAGTTGAGGGCCTGTAGCTGAGCTGACCCTGTAAAACATTATATACGAAAGGCATATATGCAAGGGTATTATATGCGACGAATAAGCATGTTGATTTGATGGAAGAGGAGGAGGATGAGAAAAGGAAGATTCAACCATATACCTTTGTTTGTGGTGGAAGGGGTGCATGGGAATACAGTGTATTCAGTACATTATAAACATTATACTTTTTTTTGTGCCACTAATACATGCCAAAAAGGGCTGTCATTTTCTCACTTCACCACACAACAGCAAATACTTTTTTTTGTGCCACTAATACACGCCAAAAAGGGATTTAGAACATATAACTGCACCGCACAAGGGCAAATAAGACGCAGAAATATTTCCTTGTAATAAACATTGTTAATGGCTGTATGAAACAGCACTTGCACCCCAATAAAAAGAACGGTTTGCTGGAATTACAGAGCTGTATAATGGCAATTTGGATCCGCAGTCAGTGCAACAAGGTGTAATAGGATTGTTCCTATTACCCAGGCTGTAAACTCCCCTACTGAAACCTGTTCTGCCTTAATACTGTGGAATGATTCCTCCCTTTCCTTTCCCTGAACTTCTATACAGCAAAATAAAAGTTTAAAAGTCTTTCCTAGCACTGTCCCTAGCGCCTGCTGACTTCTCTCCTTGCACTAAGTAAACTGGAAAATGGCTGAATCCAAGATGGCTGAGGCTATTTATAGGGCTGTGACATCACAGGGCTGGCTGGCTGCTGATTGGCTGCATGCATGGCATTGTGGGTGATCCCTTGTTCCCAGAGTTCCTTGTTCCATGTCCTAACACGTGCAGCAGCCATTTTAGGAAAAAATGTGATTCGTTTTCACGAAATGTGAGGAAATTTGGATTCTGTGCAAATTGAATTTTTCCAGAAATTCTGATTGAATTCCACTTCGTCAACTTCGATTCTCTCATCACTAATTAAGTTCTACACATGATGCTCTCAGTCATTCATCTGTGTATTGTGCTTTGCCTATTATAGGACACACATTTCTCCCCATAGATTTTTCAAAAAGGTTACAGGGGTTATTCCATCAAAAACACTTATTCCCTATTTACAGGATTTACAAGGGTCCAACCACTGGGGCGCCACCAATCACAAGATCGGGACCCAGTGTTTCCCTGTTTGAATTGCCCCCCTTCTCCACTCTTCGACACAAATTTCTGGCACGAAGTAAGCCAACTAATAGGTGGTTTAAACTTAGGTTTGTCACAAAGGAGAATTCTGGAATGCTAAACACGTGAAGAACCATATTGTCTTGATGTTCAGATTCAAGTATAGAGTCCTCGTGGTGAGCTCTTCTAAACCTGCCTTTGCTGTGGGGTGTCACACTGCTCCACCTGCTGGTGTGATGATCTGGGGGGCCATCGTATAGAACAGTCGGTCACCCCTAGTAATGATGTAAGGGACACTAACAGTTCGGTGATATGTGCAGGACATCCTGTGCCCACATATGTTGTCATTGCAGGGCTTCCAACTGGCATTTTTCAACAGGATAATGCTCGCTCACACACAGCAGGGGTTTCCCTGCCAGATTGTAGTATTTCTTTGGTCTGCCCAGTCACCAGATTTATTGCCAATTGAGCATTTTTGGGACATGCTGGGACACCAGTTTCAGCAGCCTGCAAGTGTACAGGATCTATAGGCCCAGCTGTAGCATCTGCGGGCAAATGTGCTGCAGGATACCAGGAACCTGAATACCTCCATGCCAACCATATTTCATCTTGTATTTAGGCTAGAAGCCACCCAAAGGGTACTAGAGCCTCCTTTCAATTGTACAGTTTTCCTAAATAAATGTATAATTTCGCTCTAATACTGTAATCACTTACATATCTCATCATTACATTCACATACAATCATTTCATTGGATTCCAACAATTCCATTTTGGTGCGTTATTTTTTTTCCCCATGAGTATTTCATCTTCTAAAACTTGCAGTTTTCAATTTGGCTACAAAGCCTGAAACTTCCTGTTCTGCATAAAATACTTCTCAGCAGCCATCTCATTATCATCACTGGCAGGAAAGGTTACCTGGAGGCAGATATACCACTGAAAATTGATCATCGACTCATCTCTCCTCTTATCCCTGCACTATGACCTGTGCACACTGGAGATGATGACAGTGGTGGAGGTGGCAATGCAGGTGGTCATGGTCCTCACAGTGGCTAACCTTGCTCCCACAATCTCCCAGGCCTGGCATACAATAACTAGAGGGGCAGCACCACATACACAGTGACAGAGAGAGAGGGACGGCTAATTACTGTGCAAAGCCAGCTCAGGTCATGCAGTGCACGGCGCTATGCGGGAGCAGCACATCCTAAGCTGTAGTGTATGTAATGTTGATTGCGCTGGCACCTGGAGACCACCGAATGGGTCCTGTCCTGGCCAACAGGAGATGTGGGCAGTGCAGGCACCATACATGTGCCAGGGAAAGAGAGATAAAGGACTTCACATGCCTAATAAGCTTGCATAATCCTGAAGCCTCTAGCCATTAGCTGCCAGTGCCATCGCATCGGCTTTCTCCTTCTCAGACTTCATTCCAACACCTCACAGTCAGTTCTTTCAGGGGTTGGTGGCACCATGGCACAGACTGTGTCAAATTTCTTTATGCCTGCTGGTGTCTACTTTGCAGTACTGTGCACTGAAAAAATAGTCTGCAGGTTGCAACTGCTTTACTGCTGTCTGCTGTGAAGGAAGATGGGACCAGATCTGACTGGAGGACTGTAAAAGCCTAGAAGTAACAAGTAACTGACTGGAGTGTATACCTCCTAACTTTTTTGATGGTCAAATACGGACACTTATGGTTCATTGTGTTAAAGTCAAGTTTTCCTGTATATTTATACAACTTAATAGTTTTCTTAGTGCAAAATATCTCAAAACTTAATCTGAATGTAGACATTTCGAAAATCCAAATAATATACAAGGTAGGGTCAAATATCCAGACGAAACACTTTCTTGATCAATATTGTAAATGTAACAATGCAAATCTATACCTCAGATCAAAAGAGGGACAATGCCATCACCGATAAATGCCCATTTGCTCATTCATGTGGTGATCAACAGCACCTTTACACAGGCTCTTATTGTGAACAAGTGTTTCTAGGAACTCTGGTTCCCATTAATTGCCCTGATTATCGGCCCATGTAAAAGGGCTTTTAGACAGGAGAAACTAACTGGAAAATTCGAAAATGAAAATAAATAAAAAAGCACCCGGAATATTAACATTTAGTACAGTACACATTAGAGATGAGAACATTTATTGAAGTTCAATTCTGGTCCAATTCATCTAATTAAAAAAATAATAATAATTTAAAAATATTATTTGTGTCCGAATCGATTCTGCATGAATCAAATATGCTCCAACTGGCCTAAAGATCAATATACAGTGTATGACAAAAGTTATATAACAACTTTTTGTTATCTTACTTTTTTTATTTTGCACATTTTTGCTCGGTCCCCACCCCCTCTAAAAAGAGAGGAGGGTGCATTTATCACACCTCCTTTGGAAAATGAAAGGTGGAATATGATTGGTTGCTATGGGCAACTAATCCAGTTCTACTTTACACCAGTTTGATAAATCATCCCCAGAGTCTGTCACCTAATTTTAAGCTATTAAAACATTAGTACTGGCCTATGCAATGTTGCAGATCAAGCAATCCAATGGCAGACTGCAAGTCCCTGAGGACATTCCTTGCCACATAAGAATGGCTATAATGCGAGAATAGTCTCCTGAAAATGACCAGCATCCTCTGCAAGTATTGTTTCAAAAAGTGTTACATGACTAAATTTATCATGTGCACCAAATGCAATATGGCCATGATATTCCTTCCATTGTCTCTGACCACCTTTCACAGTTGGAGTTGGCAGAGAGACAGCCAGCGGGATGTTTGCTGCTTGATGAACATTAACAACTGATGTGGTTACTTTCACCCAGGCTGTTCAGCACAGGATGGCGACACTTCATTTTACACATGTTATGGAAGGGAGAGGGAGTGGGAGCGATGCTCTGCTCTACTTCTGTCAGGAATGGGAGGATTTTCATGGAGGAGGACGTGGAGGAGACGAATAAGCATCTTCTCTGGGCACCAGACCAATACAAACATTAAGGTGTCAATAGAATGTGGTCTTGTTGCTTTGGTAGCACCTCGCTATAAAAACCATTGACCCAGTGGGCTGTGAAAGACATTTACTGTTCCAACTCATAGCAACTGATCCAGTTGTTCACCATGGCATGCACCTTGCCGTGCAGCAAGAATTGCAAGGAGTGACCCATTTTCTCCACCACATGACAGTACAGGGCAGAGATGGCTGTTTTGGAGAAATAATGCCGGCTGGGTATCTTTCAACAAAGTAAGTGTATGCTATCATCTCTCTAAAAGCATCAAAATCCGCTAAGTGGTATGGCAGAGACTGCACCTCCAGCAATTTGGACAGTTGGGAGTCAAGCTTGTGCACCAGTGGATTGCGGGACGTTTAGAGTTGTTTCCTGGCCACACATTCATTATCAAGGCGTCTTTCGTTTTCCATTCTTCTGTTTTCCAGACATTTTATTATTATTTTATTATTAAATGAAAAGTCACAGTTTCCTATAAATGAAAAGTCACAGGTTATTAAACAATACTAGCAGTGGCGTATCTAGATGTCACAAACTAGCGGGTGTGAACCCACTGTGCCACGTGTCCTACCTCCTCTAAGGTCATTGTCTAAGTGAACCCCTCGTTCTTCACAGTATCCCTGATGATGGGGATAGACTTTCCCGAGGGGAACACAAGGTCGCTACCTCTTGAGAAGGATTGGCAAACAAGGCAGCTGGTCCAGGCGGACCAGGAGGTACCTGAGCAAGGTACCAGAGGTACAGACGTAGTCAGCAGGCCGAGTCGTAACCAGGAGCAACAGTGCAGGACCAAAGGATGAGGCAGAGGCGAAGTCAAGCAAGCAATAGGTCTGGGCAGGCGGCACAGGTACAGGTCAGACAATCTGTGTAGGCAACAGGAGAGACAAGGCAAGTAGGCAGGGATCAAACAGGTAGCGGAGTCTAGAAACACAAGCACGGGTCAGATACACAGGAACAGAAGCAGAGATAACGCAACCTTTGCAGGACAGAAGGACATTGACACTCAGGCATCTGGGAAGGGGGTTAAGCAACTTATATATGTGCAGGAGGGCTAGGATTGGTCAGTGAGGTCACATGATCTAACCCATAAAGCACAGGAAGTGATGCACGCCGGCCCTAAGTGCTGCAGGGAGCAAGTAGCTAGCATGCTGTGGCCAGGGCTGAAACGAAACTGTGGAGCGGATCCCAAAACAAACAGTTACTACAAGGACAGAGCCCAGGACTGAAGCGGTTGATGGGGAAGCATTGGCAGCAGATCACCACTGAACACGGCGCCCAGGACTGCGGCGGTAAGCAGGGGAACAGCGGCACACAGCAGCCGCTGTTACACTAGAACTGACTGGGCCCCACAGCAAATTTTTTAATGCCTCTTCCTTGGACCGGACCATTCCTCAGACCAGACCAAAAAAAATTTAAAATGTTTTACCTCTCTTCTCCTCCTACAGGTGCCTTCAGGCCTCTTTGCGCAGCACTGCATCTAGGTATGTACTACACTGACCTGACGTTGCACAGCGTTAGGTCATAGTGTGCTCCTCCACATACTATGTCCCATCCTGAAGCTGTGCACTGATAGGACTTAGTGCAGTGCGGGGTCTCAGAGAAGAAAAAGAGAGCGGAAAGTGAAACCAGTGCTAGGACTAAGAGCACTAATATGTTCACCGCTCCCTGGGCCCTAATAATAAATCAATTTGTCCTCCTCCCGGGCCTCTTCCATGGTAGCTACGTGCCTGGGTACTAGCAAAAATGCAAGTGTTTTTCCTGTAATTTAAAGACAGGCGCAATTAAATATTTCTCCCCTTCTACAAACAATTTACAATTACTATGACTTGGTAATAATGCAGTTTTTGCAGTAAAACATGTTTGATACACAGTCTGATGCAGTAATGTGTTCACTAACACAAATATAACAAAGCAAATATCTTTGAACTATGAATTTACTAAGGGTACTTTCACACTAGCGTTATTCTCTTCCGGCACTGAGTTTCATCCAACACTTGCAGGATCCGGCATTTTTTCCCATTGACATGCATTAATGCTGGATCCGGCCCGAGTGTTCCGGCAAAACGAATCAGGCATTGCGGTCTGCGCATGCTCAGACCGAAAAAAAATGTAAAAAAAATAAATGTCGGATCCGTTTTTCCAGATGACACCGGAGAGACGGATCCGGCATTTCAATGCATTTGTCATACTGATTAGGATCCTGATCCGTCTGACAAATGCCATCAGTTTGCATATGTTTTGACGGATCCGGCAGGCAGTTCCGGCGACGGAACTGCCTGCCGGAATCCTCTGCCGCAAGTGTGAGAGTACCCTGACACAGGTATAATAATATAATTTACAGTAGAATGTCTTTGATACACAGCTCAGCAGACTGCACCACCCATGACAGCATTAGATGCATAGCTCACCGTATCAGAGAACAGGATTAGTTACAGTGGCTGAGCAGACAGTATCAGATGAAGTATCACAGCTCAGCAGACAGTATCACACATGATAGACTTAACCCCTTCAGCACAACCGCTGTACATGTTTGTACATATACACCGGAAGTACAGGGTTTAAATATGCAGCGGGTGCCATAGTCGACGACACGGTAGCTTTGCCTAGGAACGCTATGCTCTCGTGGCTTCCCCACTCAGAGTGTGACTGCTGAGGTCAGTGAATGGTTGCAGCACTTTTTTTTTATGTCAAACACATTCCAACCCTTAAAGAGGACCTGTCACCATTCCAGACATTCCCCATGTAATATCGGTTCTGGAGCATCTATTCTTATGACTCTATGTTGTGCGCTTTCTTTGTTATCTCTACTAGAATTTATGAAAGAACTGCCAGCAGCTTGTAGTAAAGGTACAGATGGGTGTTACCAATTGGTGTGTGTCTCTGCATGGTATGACACCAGCAGCACTGATTGGACAAATTCAGACACACCCACTACTGGTAACACCCAACAGTACCTTTACTGCAGACGGCTGACAATTTATTTGTAAACTTCTAGCAGGAATAATACAGGGCTGGCACAAGATAGAGTCATAAGAATAGATTATCCAGAAATGGTACTGTATTACATGGGGAATGCAAGTAGTTACTAAAACTAACATGTCAGGAGAGGTGACAGGTCCTCTTTGGTTCATTTTAGGTTGGGGGTGGGACAATTCCTTTCAAGGTATCTGTCAGCAGATTTGTACCTGGGCCCCGGATGTTTTGTCCAAGTCCCTGAATGTACTCCCTGCCAGATAGATACAACTATCCTCAGGCCAGCAATACAATTGAATCTAATGCACTGTAAGAACTAAAGGATCTGTGATGACATCACAGTCCTTGTGATCAGGGCCGGCTCTATAATAAGGCAGACCAAGCGGCTGCTTGAGGGCGCAGAGAAGGGTGGGCGGCACCAGGGCGGAAATGTTTTTTTTTTTTTTTTAAATACATACTGTATTTCTCGCCCCATAAGACGCACTTTTTACCCCTTATGGGGCAAATGATTCCATTTCACATCGCAGTCTGCAATGTATGAGCGGAGAGAGAGGAGGGGCTGGAGCTCGGAAGTAGGGGCGGGGCCCGGTGCAGTCACTGTACTCTTACACCGGGCCCCGCTGCTCATCGCAGTATTTCTAGACATTAATCCTTAACCTGTTAATAAGTTTAACTAAAGCTGCGCTCTACCCTGTTCCCCTGTATCCCCTGTATCAGTACAGCACTTACGAACAAGCTTCCATAGCAGGCAGAGCGGACAGCAGCAGTAAGTAATGTCACTCACTGACGTTGCGCGCCTGCTCCTCCCACTTTATGAATGAAGCAGGCGGAGCAGGCGCGCGCCGACAGTGAGTGACATTACTGCTGCCGTCTGCTCTGCCTGCTATGGAAGCGTGTTAGTAAGTGCTGTACTGATACTTATGGGACTGAATGTTGGAGGGAGCTAAGGGAGGGGGTGATGTTATTTACATGGGACTGTATGTTGAAGGTGGCTGTGGGAGGGAGTAACATTATTTACATGGGACTGAATGTTGGAGGGGGCTAAGGGAGGGGGTGATGTTATTTACATGGGACTGCGTGTTTGAGGTGGCTGGGGAGGGGTGATGTTATTTACATGGGAATGTATGTTGAAGGTGGCCGTGGGAGGAAGTGATGATGTTGTTTACAAGGGACTAAATGTTGAGGGGGTAATGTTACTCACATGGGACTCCATGTTGAAGGCGGCTAGGGGAAGGAGTGATGTTATTTACACGGGCTGAATGTTGAGGGGGTGATGTTTACATGTGATTCTATGTTTGAGGTGGCTGGGGAGGGGGTGATATTATTTACATTTAACTGTATGTTGAAGGCAGCTGGGGAGGGGTTGATGTTATTTACATGGAACTGTATATTGTAGGGGTCTGGAGAGATGGTGTGATGTTATTTACATGGGGCTCTAAGGCATAGGGAGGGAAATAGTATTGTTTACATGGTGGAGGGCTGAGGAATTATAATTTCTGAGGACAATCAAGGGAGGAATATAACTACAGTGGGCACTGCAGGGGCATTATAAATACTGGGGGCACTTCAGGGCAAGCATTATAACAGTAGGGGGCAATGTAAATACTGGGGGCACTGTAGGGGCATTTTAAATACAGGGGACATTATAGGCATTGTTATTACTACTGGGGGCTCTATAGGAGTGACTTATAGATCTGCCTTATTTCTACTAAGAGCAATATAGGGGGCCTTATTACTACTGAGGGGTCTGTAGAAAGCGTTATTACCACTGGGGGAACAATAGGGGGACCTTATTTCTACTGGGGGCTCTGTGAGGGCATTATTAAAACTGGAGGGCTCTTCTACTAATGGAGGCACTTTTGTGAAACATCATCACTGTTGGGGGCCCTGTAGGGGGCAGTATTAATGAGGGCATTCTAGAAGGGAATAACTATGGGGGGGGATAACTATCTGTATGGCACTCATTTTTCTTCAGGATAGTATTTTGGGGTATTGGGGAGCACAGCGAGCAGCAGGATAGCACTGTGGTACTTGTGGTCCGCTGCGGGCATCCTCCACTGTATGCATTTTTGCTGGGGATCGCCATTAGCAACAGCAGGATTTGCTCCCCTGTATATATATGCACAACTGCATATGGGTTTGAGCACTTCCTGCCTGTTTAACACCACGCCATTTATTTCAGTTTGTTTGTATATAGAGATGCCTGGAGGTGTATAAACTCCAATTTAAATGTGCCTGCTTTCCAGGTGAGTTGTCTGTGAGTCGGACCTCAAGCTCCTGTAATTTGCCCACTGGCCCCTGGTATTGCCCATACGTCTCAGGTAGGTGAGTGTTGGGACCCGAGCTACTTGAGAAACCTTGGCGCGGTGCTCGGGCTCAGACATGTCCTCCACCGTGGGACATGTTGGCTAATCTCTCAATTTTAATATCAGTTTGAGGGTTTAGTAAGACCGCAGAGTGCACCTGTCTTTGCTATTATTATATTGACTCCAGGTTAGGGGATGAAGAAAAGTGAGGAAGCTAAGATTTCTGTGTGTCAAACTTTGCAGAGATGAGGCATGGCTAGAAGACGTGGTCCGGACCGAGTGGAGAAGATGATGATAGAGAAGATATACATCAAAGACGTCACCCGGGAGGCACTGGGTTTGAGAGGTATGTGCTGCTGTTAAGCAAGTACAGTATAATGCGACGTGCAGAGAAGGGTTGACTTACAGAATTGGTCCATATTCATTGGGGCTTGGGCCCTGGATCTTTTGAAACCCTAGCGGGGCTCCTGATGCAAATGATTGATTTTACACCAAATTTGATATATTTGACTATTGAATTTGGTTGGGGGTCTTTCTGTAGTTTGCCTCAGGCAGCACAGAGGTCAGGTTCACCCCTGAAAACAGAAAATATTCTAATTAGAAGAGTTGCTTTGCTGATGCGCAGAACTATTTTTGTCCTTCCTTTAGCAGAAAGCACAGTTCAAAGTCATTCTAAATTATATTTGCATGTTAATTGTTCTTCGGCTGTCTGCATGTATGTATATTTATTTCTGACAATGGAGACACTCATTTTCTGTCTGTCCATATATTTGTTCAGCTCATGAGCAATTTGCTGGAGGGTATCAGAAATGTAGGTGGCAAGGTCAGGCAATGCATGGCAGAACAGTCTGTGAATAATTAGTGTTTTTAATTATTCCCTTTGGGAAAGATGTGTGGAGAATAGGAGCCATTGATGACTGATGATAGATTTCGGCTACTCCAGAGGATGTCACGGCACAGTGGGTATGAGTGTATTGTAGTACGAGCTGACATATTATATATGCTCAGGGAATGTAGATGAGGTTGTCCTGTATGATTGTAAACACATATAAACAAAGGGTAACATGTACAAAGATGTGTTTGATGATACAAGTCAAAAAAATTATTGCTGGCACCTTCATGTAACTTTGTTGCCTTTCCAGGAGTGTCCAATCGGATTACACTTTACATTGAGCAATGTGCAGAGTGCTTTATTATAAATGTGCATGGTGTCAAATTCGACAATTTAAAGGGAGTCTGTCACCTCCATATGGCCATAAACACCCCTTACATTGTCCTATAGCACACCTATACATGAATGTAATGGTACCTTTGTCTTTGTCTTAACACTTGCAGAAGCTGGAAAAACTAACTTTAATTGATATGCAAATGAGCACTCGCAAGTGCCCAGGGGCAGCGTTCACTGTGTTGGTGCCCAGGCTGCCCTGCCTTTTTTCATTGTTCCCCCGCCCCAGCCTCTGCCTGCCCTCCTATTCCCTTGCGTCATCCTAAGGTCCGGCCGAGATCCCGCGACTGTGCACTGCCTCGCCGGAGCATGCGCACTGCGATGCCCATTGTTGGCACGGCATCGCTTTAACTACTGCGCATGCTCCGGCAAATGGCTGGTAAGGTACCATTACATTCATGTGTAGGTGTGCTATAGGGCAATGTAAGCACTGTATATGGCCATATGGAGGTGACAGACAACCTTTAACATTAATAAATATTATAAATAAAGACATACTACCGATATGGATTAAAAAGTCTGCGTTCTTTATTAACCTCCTCCCGACCGCCTAACGCAGGGATGAGTCTTGCGGGCGGTCTGTTTGTTTGCCGTAGACGCATTGGCGCGTCATCTTGCGAGACGCGAGATTTCCTGTGAACGCGCGCGCACACAGGATCGGAAGGTAAACAAGCTGATCTACAGCCTGCCAGCGGCGATCATTCGCTGTCAGGCTGTAGATGCGATTTTTTTAACCCCTGAAAGGTATATCAGACGCTCTTTTGTTAACAGCGTCTGATATACCTGCTACCTGGTCCTCTGGTGGTCCCTTTTGCTTGGATCGACCACCAGAGGACACAGGCAGCTCTGTAAGTAGCACCAATCACCACACTACACTACACCACCCCCTGTCACTTATTAACCCCTTATTAACCCCTGATCACCCCATATAGACTCCCTGATCACCCCCCTGTCATTGATCACCCCCCTGTAAGGGTCCATTCAGACGTCCGTATGTGTTTTGCGGACACTGTGGATCCGCAAAACACGGACACCGGCAATGTGCTTTCCACATTTTGCGGATCCGCACATTGCCAGAACTATATGGAAAATGCCTTTTCTTGTCCGCAATTGTGGACAAGAATAGGACATGTTCTATAGGCTCTACAAAAAACGCAGTGTTCGCCCGATCAGGCCTGATCTTGTGTGCACACTTGCGTTCAGTCCGCCCCACCGCAGTGGCAGATTTTTTTTTTTTCTGATCACTGCAAAAACACCGTAAAATCGCTGCGGCGCTATAAAGATCACTTTTGAGGGACATGGCGAGTTCATAGAAGATTTTTTTTCTTACAAAGTCTCATATTCCACTAACTTGTGACAAAAAATAAAATCTCACATGAACTCACCATACCCCTCACGGAATCCAAATGCGTAACATTTTTTAGACATTTATATTCCAGACTTCTTCTCACGCTTTAGGAACCCTGAAATGCCAGGGCAGTATAAATACCCCACATGTGACCCCATTTTGGAAAGAAGACACCCCAAGGTATTTGGGGCATGGCGAGTTCATGTAAAATTTTATTTTTTTGTCACAAGTTAGTGGAATATGAGACTTTGTAAGAGAAAAAAAAATAAAATAATCATTTTCCGCTAACTTGTGGCAAAAAAAAATATTCTAGGAACTCGACATGCCCCTCACGGAATACCTTGGGGTGTCTTCTTTCCAAAATGGGGTCACTTGTGGGGTATTTATACTGCCCTGGTATTTTAGGGGCCCTAAAGCGTGAGAAGTAGTTTGGAATCCAAACGCGTAAAAAATGCCCTGTCAAATCCTAAAAGTACTCATTGGAATTTGGGCCCCTTTGCGCACCTAGGCTGCAAAAAAGTGTCACACATGTGGTATCGCCGTACTCAGGAGAAATAGGGCAATGTGTTTTGGGGTGTATTTTTACATATACCCATACTGTGTGTGAGAAATTCGTATACAAAGTTGTCAATTTACAGAGATATTTTTCTCACCCAGCATGGGTATATGTAAAAATACACCCCAAAACACATTGCCCTACTTCTCCTTAGTACGGCGATACCACATGTGTGACACTTTTTTGCAGCCTAGGTGCGTAAAGGGGCCGAAAGTCCAACGAGTACCTTTAGGCTTTACAGGGTTGCTTACAATTTAGCCCCGCCCAAAATGCCAGAATAGTAAACACACCCCACAAATGACCCCATTTCGGAAAGTAGACACCCCAAGGTATTCGCTGAGGGGCATATTGAGTCCATGAAAGATTTAACTTTTTGGCACAAGTTAGCGGAAAGGGAGACTTTGTGAGAAATAAAAAAAAAATAATCAATTTCCGCTAACTTGTGCCAAAAAAAAAAAACTTCTATGAACTCGCCATGCCCCTCATGGAATACCTTGGGGTGTCTTCTTTCCAAAATGTGGTCACATGTGGGGTATTTATACTGTCCTGGCATTTTAGGGGCCCTAAAGCGTGAGAAGAAGTCTGGAATCCAAATGCCTAAAAATGCCCTCCTAAAAGGTACTCATTAGAATTTCGGCCCCTTTGTGCACCTAGGCTGCAAAAAAGTGTCACACATGTGGTATCGCCGTACTCAGGAGAAGTAGGGCAATGTGTTTTTGGGTGTATTTTTACATATACCCATGCTGGGTGAGAGAAATATCTCTGTAAAATGACAACTTTGTATAAAAAAATGGGAAAAGTTGTCTTTTACAGAGATATTTATCTCACACAGTATGGGTATATGTAAAAAATACACCCCAAAACACATTTCCCTACTTCTCCTGAGTACGGCGATACCACATGTTTGACACTTTTTTGCAGACTAGGTGCCAATGAGTATCTTTACGATTTCACAGGGCATTTTTTCCGCATTTGGATTCCAAACTACTTCTCACACTTTAGGTCCCCTAAAATGCCAGGGCAGTATAAATACCCCACAAGTGACCCCATTTTGGTAAGAAGACACCCCAAGGTATGAGACTTTGTAAGAAAAAAATAATAATAATAATCATTTTCCACTAACTTGTGCCAATAAAAAAAATATTCTAGGAACTCGCCATGCCCCTCACAGAATACCTTGGGGTGTCTTCTTTCCAAAATGGGGTCACTTGTGGGGTATTTATACTGTCCTGGCATTTTAGGGGCCCTAAAGCGTGAGAAGTAGTTTGGAATCCAAATGCGTAAAAAATGCCCTGTGAAATTCTAAAGATACTCATTGGAATTTGGGCCACTTTGTGCACCTAGGCTGCAAAAAAGTGTCACACATGTGGTATCGCCGTACTCAGGAGAAGTAGGGAAATGTGTTTTGGGGTGTATTTTTACATATACCTATACTGTGTGTGAGAAATATCTCTGTAAAATGACAACTTTGTACAAAAAATGGGAAAAGTTGTCTTTTACAGAGATATTTATCTCACCCAGCATGGGTATATGTAAAAATACACCTCAAAACACATTGCCCTACTTCTTCTGAGTACGGCGATACCACATGTGTGACACTTTTTTGCAGCCTAGGTGCGCAAAGGGGCCCAAATTCCAATGAGTACTTTTAGGATTTCACAGGGCATTTTTACGCATTTGGATTCCAAACTACTTCTCACACTTTAGGACCCCTAAAATGCAAGGGCAGTATAAATACCCGACAAGTGACCCCATTTTAGAAAGAAGACACCCCAAGGTATTCCGTGAGGGGTATGGTGAGTTCATGTAAAATTTTATTTTTTGTCACAAGTTAGTGGAATATGAGACTTTGTAAAAAAAAATATCATTTTCCGCTAACTTGTGACAAAAAATAAAAACTTTTATGAACTCACTATGCCCATCAGCGAATACCTTAGGGTGTCTACTTTCCGAAATGGGTGATTTGTGGGGTGTTTCTACTGTCTGGGCATTGCAGAACCTCAGGAAACATGACAGGTGCTCAGAAAGTCAAAGTGCGTAAATTCCCATTTTTGCACCATAGTTTGTAAACGCTATAACTTTTACCCAAACCAATAAATATACACCTTTTGCATTTTTTTTTTTATCAAAGACATGTAGAACAATAAATTTAGAGAAAAATTTATATAGAAATGTAGTTTTATTTGAAAAATTTTACAACAGAAATTGAAAAATTTCGGTCAATTTTGATTAATATCAAAAAAAGTAAAAATGTCAGCAGAAATGAAATACCACCAAATGAAAGCTCTATTAGTGAGAAGAAAAGGAGGTAAAATTCATTTGGGTGGTAAGTTGTATGACCGAGCAATAAACCGTGAAAGTAGTGTAGTGCAGAATTGTAAAAAGTGGTCTGGTCATTAAGGCGGTTTAAGCTAGGGGAGCTGAGGTGGTTAAAATGGGGGTAACTATAAATATGAACAAAAATCCATCCAATAATACAATGTCCTTGAATGCCCAGCAACCGGTCATCAATCGTCTTAGCCAATTAAAACGCTGTCCTTGTCACCGGCTAACTTGAACATCTGAGGAGAATAGAGAAACACAAAAAACAAGGGGAAGGGGGAAGAAACCATACAAGAACATACTGTGTTTCAATGACCCCATGAGGGGCAAATGCCAAGGCTTGCCCTGCCCCTGTCATGGTGTCAAATTCGACAACTTAACGTTAATAAATATTAGAAATAAAGACATACTAGGCTGCAGTCTTTATTAAAATGGGGGTAACCATAAATATGAACAAAAATCGATCCATCATTAACTTCTTAAAATTCCCCATATGTTAATTAAAGTCCATTACTGTACAGCTCCTCGGTCCACCCAGAAGTTCGAGCGCCAAACCCCCACCCCCCATTCAACAAGACTACGACTAGGAACCGGGAGGGTGGGCGGGGGACGATCTTCCTGCTTGGATCTTAAGACGCTGACAGTGCTCCTCATGGTGAGTATCACCTATGAATACCCCAAATTCCCACCACAAATGGCCATTGTCCAATCCATATCAAAGGCTAAAAATAGCACGATGCCCAGCAACTGGTCAGCAACCATTTCGGTCAATTAAAACGATGTCCTTGAATGCCCAGCAACCGGTCAGCAACCGTCTTAGCCAATCAAAACGCTGTCCTTGTCACCGGCTAACTTGAACATCTGAGGAGAATAGAGAAACACAAAAAACAAGGGGGGGGGGGGTTACTGTGTCTCAATGACACCATGAGGGGCAAATGCCAAGGCTTGCCCTGCCCCTGTGATGGTATCAAATTCGACAACTTAACATTAATAAATATTATAAAGACATGGATTAAAAAGGCCATGGTCTTTATTAAAATGGGGGTACTCATAAATATGAACAAAAATCCATCCATTATTAACTTCTTAAAATTCCCCACATGTTAATTAAAGTCCATTACTGTACAGCTCCTCGGTCCACCCAGAAGTCCGGGCGACTAACCCCCAACAGCCAAGTGCGAAATCAGCCACACTTGCCCCTCCCCCCAACAAAACCGCAGCCCTTTCAATAACGGAATGTAAACCAATATTAAAAATGTCTAATCCAGTGTCCAATCCAATCCAATGAGAGGTGAACCAAATCATCCCGATAAAGACCCAAAACTGAACCATCTAATTCAAGATGCCAAAATGACCACCCATTAAAAACTGGCAAGAATTTCTCTAAGCCCCTATTAATCATCTTACGGATCCTATCCAAAAAACGAAGATGCGAGTTATTCCACACAAAATTAGGGATAATTTTGGAAAAAAACTAAATAACTCCTGGCACAACTGACTAATGTATGCCAGATCCCTTTTCATGTCCGCCAGTAAATCTAACGTTTTCCTTTTTCCCAAATCATTACCTCCCACATGAAATGTAATCACTTGAGGCGGAGGACGAGCCTGCAATTCTCCTTTAATAATAGGAACGACTTGGTTCCAACGCAAACCTCTAAACCCTAACCAATAAATAGCGACAGAAGGAATATCAAAGAACAATTGCTGAGCATAATTACGAGCTGAAGCCCTCTTCTCTGCCCAGAAAACAAAGGAGTGACCGCAAATCCATACATTGATCTGCTCAGAATCTGAAAAAGAATCTAATTACAGTAACACTAAATTAGGTCTAATGTACAGCTTGAATCTATCAGATTCCCACCTTCCAATTCTCTTAATAAAAGCATTATCCAAACCCATCCTAGACGTTTCAATGGCAACACCAATACGAAAGGAATGAGATGAATAAGGCTCCAACTCCAAACACAGGAAAGACAAACATTTTTTAAATACAGCATTGAACTGAAATTTAAAAAGTGAAGAACCATCAACATGCATTAAAAAGATCTTGGTAGCCTCACTTCTAAAAACTCCTTTACCGCTAAAACTGGACAGATCACTAAACCAAAAAGCTGACCCAATGTAATAACCAAACCATTCCCTAACTGATCCGTTTTGGACTGATGGGTGGGCTTTAGCACTGCCATAGCCATTTTACTGGCTAGGGCAGCGCTAAAGCCCGCCCATCAGTGCCGGTGACGTCACCGGGCTTCCTGGAAACCCCACGGAACTCCTAAAAATGCCTTTGCCCTGCGCTATTTAGCGCAGGACAAAGGAGAGCATCTGAGCATGAACTGCTCTGATGCTCAAGTCAGGGGGGCTGCCTGGGTGAAAATTGGGATATGTCCGGATTCAGCTCTGAACCTGGACAACCCCTTTAACGCACCTAAAAATGCCAACACAAAGACAGGACTAAACAAATGAAACTCATAAACAGAAGCTGAACAATGATGCAAAGCAGATATTAACCTAGATAATAACTCAACAGTAATAGGCCTGCGAACGTCAGGACAAACACTCCCTCTTTTGAAACCCTTCATAAATTGTTTAACAGCAAATTTACTATTGACAGGAGGAAGCCCTGCTAACTTAAAAAAGAAAGACACCCCTGTCAAAGTTTTCTGCACCGCTGAACACCACAAACCTGCCCTAACTAAACTACAAATAAATTCCATAATCACTCCAAAATCACCTTCAAAAACATAAATTTTATTAGATTCGCAAAATAACGCCCATTTATAACAAGATAACGCATACCCATTCCAAGTATTAGGCGCCAAAGAATTCCGGATCATTCCACACATCAATGCCAAATTAGCCTCCACAGGTAAGGTGGACACGGGATGCCTTCTTTCTCCGCATTTGGTACCAAGGCGTAGAATCTCTCCCACTGTGCGCGAGAAAGAGCATCTGCTAATAAATTAGATCTACTAGGGATATATACAGCTTTAAGACATATATTCTTAAACAAACAACAACGAACCAGACAACAAAGTAACTTCACCACCATCTTATTATTAGACGACAAAGCAGTTCACCGCAAATAACACACCTTTGTTGTCCGTATAAACGAAAACTTTCTTATCGGCAAGCTCCTGCCCCCATACTACTAGCGAGAAACAACTAATGGGAATAACTTGAGTAAAACTAAATTCTTTGTGACGCCAGCAACCTTCCAAGACTCATGCCACGGCTCAGCAGACCATTGACCCTGAATAAATGCTCCATAGCCCCATGAACCTGATGAGTCAGTAACAAGGCCTAATGACTCAGAATCAACAAATTCACACTGCCAAATACTAGCCCTATTAAATTGAATCCAAAATTTATCCCAAACTCTCAAATCATCTTTTAATGATTTAGATAATCTAATATGAGCGAATGGAGACTAAAGTCCCCTTGTCGCCATGTAAAGTCTCCTGGAAAATACTTTCTCAATAGGAATTACTTTGGAAGCAAAAACTAACAGACCTAATAAACTCTGCAATTCCCGCAACATGGTTTTATTAACAGATAGAGTTGAGCGAACACCTGGATGTTCGGGTTCGAGAAGTTCGGCCGAACTTCACGGAAATGTTCGGGATCCGAACCCGACAAGAACTTCGTTCCGAACCCCATTGAAGTCAATGGGGACCTGAACTTTTGGGCACTAAAAAGGCTGTAAAACAGCCCAGGAAAGAGCTAGAGGGCTGCAAAAGGCAGCAACATGTAGGTAAATCCCCTGCAAACAAATGTGGATAGGGAAATGAATTAAAATAAAAATTAAAAAAATAAAAATGACCCAATATCAATTGGACAGAGGTCCCAAAGTAGAGAATCTGGCTTCACGTCAGCAGAGAATCAGTCTCTTCATGCCATAGCAAAGAATCTGGCTTCATGTCAGCACAGAATCAGTCTCTTCATGCCATAGCAGAGAATCTGGATTCATGTCAGCACAGAATCAGTCTTCATGTCATAGCAGAGAATCAGGCTTCACGTCACCCACCACTGGAACAGGCCACTGTCACACATTTAGACCCAGGCAGAGGAGAGAGGTCCCGTAACAGAGAATCTGGCCTTATGTCAGCGCAGAATCAGTTTTCATGTCATAGCAGAGAATCAGGCTTCATGTCACCTACCACTGGAACAGGACACTGTCACACATTTAGGCCCCGGCACCCAGACAGAGGAGAGCGGTCCCGTAACAGAGAATCTGGCCTTATGTCAGCGCAGAATCAGTCTTCATGTCATAGCAGAGAATCAGGCTTCACGTCACCCACCACTGGAACAGGCCACTGTCACACATTTAGGCCCAGGCACCCAGGCAGAGGAGAGAGGTCCCGTGACAGAGAATCTGGCCTTATGTCAGCGCAGAATCAGTCTTCATGTCATAGCAGAGAATCAGGCTTCACGTCACCCACCACTGGAACAGGCCACTGTCACATATTTAGGCCCAGGCACCCAGGCAGAGGAGAGAGGTCGCGTAACAGAGAATCTGGCTTCATGTCAGCACAGAATAAGTCTTCATGTCATAGCAGAGAATCAGGCATCACGTCACCCACCACTGGAACAGGCCACTGTCACACATTTAGGCCCAGGCACCCAGGCAGAGGAGAGAGGTCCCGTAACAGAGAATCTGGCCTTATGTCAGCGCAGAATCAGTCTTCATGTCATAGCAGAGAATCAGGCTTCACGTCACCCACCACTGGAACAGGCCACTGTCACACATTTAGGCCCCGGCACCCAGACAGAGGAGAGGTTCATTCAACTTTGGGTTGCCCCGCAATATAATGGTAAAATGACTTACTAACAGTATTAAGGATGGTATAATAAGATGAATTGTCACAATAGTTTTTAAGTAAAGAGCATTTTGTGAAAAAGGAGTGACTTGTTAAAAATACCTTTAATAAATATAAGAGTGGGTATAGGTATATATATACCAACTGTGAAGGAACTACGTTGGCTGAGATTACTCAGTAGGGGAGTAGTGGCCCCTTAAACAAGAAAAACATACATAATGACACGGTAACCATTAAGATGAATAGGTACGGGAAATTAATTATTAATTTCTGGCCTGGTGTGTATAGGGCTAGGAACATGAACCAACTACCCCTAGAGTCCCTAGAGGTCTGCTGTGCCCAGGGTGGCCCCCTAATGGTGGAGGTTCCCTGTCCCCGTACCTAATGCTAACCGGTCCCTGGAAATCCCTACAAAGGAAATTAATATAAAAACTCCAGGATAGACAATATAAAGAATAACAGGAGCTCAATGTAGATGTCTGTCACCGTTACTCTCTAAAGAACCAAATCTGTTGGTCACTATTGGTTCCCAACACTAAGGGTCACCAATAATCCCCGACGCGTTTCGCCTAATAACTTATTAGGTTCATCAGGGGGTAAAATGAATTGTGGTACTTAGCTTTGTGACCAGATACAAAGACCACGATAGTTATTTCACTGCTGGTCCCCAAAAGAAGAAAATGGACCTCTTTCATCCCGCTCATTGGTGCCTGGAAATAAGTAAATAAATAAATAAAGGTGTAACTAAAAGGAGGCCTGTTATGGATGAACCAACAAACACAGATCAGAAGCCGCACAAAAGATGCCTTCTCAGGGCTCCAGACTGACCCTCAGCAAGAGATATACGGCATAGTTACACACATAGAATCATTGGTTTAGTTAATGATCAGGAAGGTATAACATTCCCATAAGTTTTAAGTTACTAATACAAATCCATGAAGCCACTAAAACAATTCAAAAAGAATAATAATAATGAGGCACTCTTAGGACTTACAGGTGGGAGAAATGGGGGTCTGTCCAGACAGAGGGTCGGGCTTTCTGGGTCCAAAGGCGACCCCTGCTGCAGAGGAGTCAGCTATTTATAGACTCGCGCCAGGCAGTGCTAGCTTCCGGACGCTCCGAAACGACTTCCGGCCTCTGGAGCGCACGTTGGAACGCAAGTGAATGCGAGTCACTTCCGGGATCGTGAAACGCAAGATGAAGCGCATAACGAAACCGGAAGTGACGTCGCGTCAGGCACTAGAGCCAAGTGGAACGCAGTACTGGACCGCAAAAGCTCCACTGATATCCACAGGCGCTGCAGGAGCCCTTTCACGAGGCCCCTTCAGGTTAGAGACCAAGTGGAAGATAGCTGCTAGGAAGAAATAATGTCTCCCCACCCTCAAACAAAGGTCTAAAAGGGAAAGGCAGAGGGACCTTATGGACGTTTTTTATGTTTAGTATGAAATGATATTAAAATTATAAATGAACATTTAATAATTATCCGCGTAGTCTCCTAACTATAGGAAGGGGACCACACAGAAATCTTAATAAAGATGAGGAGATCAGATAGAAGGATCACCTATACAATAAGATGCTTTACGCACCGATTAGAGCAGTTAAGAGGGCTAATATACCTAATTGATAATTACAACTAAACACCGACTGAAGAAACATATTAGGGACTGGAAAAAATACTAGATGAAGCATGTAAAGTTTAATCTTTCATTAAGGCCCAGAGGAGATTGAGACTGGAACCGGTAGATCCAAGAAGCCTCTTTTTTCAGAATCTTTTTGTCCCAATCACCTTTCCTTTCAGGTAATGGGAGTACCTCAAGTACAGAGAAACGAGCACAAGCCACGTCCCCCTTATGACAGTTGTTAAAATGATGGGCCACCGGGGTATCTTTTTGCTTCTTGATATCGTTTATGTGCTCACAGATCCTTCTCCTGAATTCTCTTTTAGTTTTGCCAATGTAGTCAAGAGGACAACTACACTGACAGATGTATACAACACCTTTAGTTCTGCAGTTGACAAAGTCCCGAATGGCAAAGGGACGTTGTGTCACGGAGCAGATAATTGTTTTTGAGGTGTTGATAGAACTACACGCTTTACACGATCCGCACCTGAAGACACCCAGGGGCTTTCGGTCCAGCCAGGTGCCTTCTCTTTTGGGGCCCTCGTAATGACTCTGGACCAGACGGTCCCGTAGGCTTCTCCCTTTGCGATAGGTAACCTGCGGGTATGTCCTGATTGCCTGCGTTAAATCAGGGTCCATTGTAAGTACTGGCCAATGTTTTCTCAGGATGGATATTATTTCCTTGTTGCTGGAATCAAAGGTGGAAATCAGACGAATCTGACCCTCACCCAGGGTTTCTTTTTGTCTGGGTAGTAGTAGATCCTCCCTTTTTCTTGATTCCGCATGATGGAAAGAATCTTTTAATAGTGGCAATGGGTAACCTCTCTGCAGTAGTCTGTTTTTAAGTTTATTTGATTCGAAATAAAAATTACTTCCTGAAGAGCAGTTCCTGCGGACCCGCAGGTACTGCCCCCTGGGGATACCTTTCTTGACGGCCAAGGGGTGATGACTCTCCCAATGCAGAATGCTGTTAGTTGCCGTTGGTTTACGGAATACTGAGGTGGTCAAGGTTCCCTCAAATTTCGTCACTAACACATCAAGGAATGTAATCTGTTCCATCTGCGTCTCATAAGTAAAACTCAGGCCGATATCATTTTGATTCAGGGTATTTACAAATTTATGAAACGCAGGTATACTGCCCTCCCATATCAGAAATACATCGTCGATGAAGCGAGTCCAAAAGGTAATGTTCTCGCCCCACCAACGATACTGATCTGGGAAGACATAATGATCCTCCCACCAACCCAGGAGGAGATTGGCATAGGTAGGGGCACAGGAGTTCCCCATTGCCGTCCCCCTGAGTTGGTGGTAAAAAGAACCATTAAACAGAAAAAAATTGTGTGTCAAGGTGTATTCGAGAAGCCTTAAAACAAAGTCATTATGCTGATTGAACTGAGTGCCTCTGGTGTTCAAAAATGAAGAGACAGCCCCTATACCCCGGTCATGTGGGATAGATGTGTAGAGAGACTCTACGTCTATGCTTGCCAAAATACTATTGGGGTTGATGGATAATGTCTCGATTTTTCGAAGGAAATCCATCGAATCCCTCGTGTAGGATGGTAAAGTCATTACAAAATTACGAAGTACCTTATCAAGATAAATACCGGTATGGTGCGTTAGGGAATCGATACCTGAAACAATAGGTCGTCCCCTAAGCGGGTGTAACCCCTTATGTACTTTTGGCAAGCAGTAGAACGTAGCTGTTTGAGGGGCTTTGGGGAGCAAAAAGTCAAATTCGGTTTTATTGACAAGGCCCTGTTGTAAACCCTGAACCAAGATTCTGGTTAGGTCTGCAAGGAAGACTTCTGTAGGGTCAGAAGGGATTTTTTTATAACTTTTTTTGTCATTCAAGAGTGTGAAACACATTTTTTGATATTTTTCGTGATCCAAAAGCACCAGGTTACCACCCTTGTCAGACTGTTTAATAATTATATTTTTATTCTCTTCCAAATTTCGTAATGCCTTAAATTCAGGCCCCGATAAATTGGAATGAGAAGGAGCAGTTGTATTTAATTGTTCAATCTCAGAGATCACTAAACGCAAAAAGATGTCAATGTGCTCGGTGTTAACCAGAGGTGGCAACCTAGTGCTCCGAGATCGTAGCTCTGTGAAAGGGCCTTTACCAGGTATTCTTGTGCCTTCCTCACAGAGTTCCATTAGATTTCGAAAATCGGTAAAGTCTTCCGGATTGATCCCAAGGTCCATGCATGTTTTTCTATTATAATTTTTGAAAAACTTATGCCACTTCAATTTTCTCCCAAAGAGACTCAGATCTTTAATCCAGGTAAAGGTGTCATGCCTTGTCGTAGGTACAAAAGATAATCCCTTCTGTAGAAGGGTCATCTCGATGGGAGTCAGATTATAATCAGACAAATTAATTACCTGCAACTTGTCACTTAGTTGTTCCTGTTGCGGTCCCTTAGTTGATAAGAGGCCGCACCTTTGGCTAAAAAAGAAGAAGAAGAAGAGGAGGAAGAGGAAGGTGTTGGTAGTGAATTTAAGACAGGTAAAGGAGTAGGATTGACTACATTTTGATGCACGATTTGTTGGGGCATGGTATCTGTACGAGGCCGATTCTGGGGTCCCGCATTCGGAGGAGGGCCTGAATGGCCATCCCCCCACTCCCCCCTGTAGTAGCCTTTCTGTCTCCTTTGACCCCGCCATCTCTGACCACCTCTGCGTCCCCTCGAATAACGACCCCCCCTAATCGTTCCTCTGATGTTTGGGGCAAAACCTCCCTCAGAGTCAGAGAAATCCGGTTCAGAGGACGATACCTCCGAATCAGAGTGTAAAATATTGCTTTTTACGAAAGTATAGGCCCTGTTTTCCCTGAATTCTCCTAAATCTTTGACAAATTGTCGATGTTTCCTCTCCTTGATGAGGTTCTGGAATCTATCCACCGCTGTCTGGAGAGACGATTCCCTTTTATCAAAATCTGGGTCAGATTTAATTTTTAAAGCAGAGTCTATAAGCACTTTTAGTTTTTCTGACGTACTCTCAAAGGTTATTTTTTCCTCATCAAGGAGAAGTGACATTAATCTTAGGGAGCTACAGGTGATTTCTTGATCCCACTTAGCTAGGAGCTCAGGGGACGTAATCCGCTCCGCTGGTCTCAAAGGGATACGTAGGCCTCTGGGTACTATTTTGTGTTCAAGGTAATTTTCAAAAGATTTTATCTCCCACCAGGATTTGATATTGTCTTTATAGCCCTGGTAGAGGTCCTTAAAGACTATTTTGCAGTTAGTTGAGGAAATTAATCCCGGGATATAATGGTAAAATGAAATTAAAAATAGTATTGAATGAGGAAGTGCCCTGGAGTAGAATAATATATTGTTAAGGGGAGGAAGTTAATATCTAATCTGCACAAGGGATGGACAGGTCCTGTGGGATCCATGCCTGGTTCATTTTTATGAACGTCAGCTTGTCCACATTGGCTGTAGACAGGCGGCTGCGTTTGTCTGTAATGACGCCCCCTGCCGTGCTGAATACACGTTCAGACAAAACGCTGGCCGCCGGGCAGGCCAGCACCTCCAAGGCATAAAAGGCTAGCTCTGGCCACGTGGACAATTTGGAGACCCAGAAGTTGAATGGGGCCGAACCATCAGTCAGTACGTGGAGGGGTGTGCACAGGTACTGTTCCACCATGTTAGTGAAATGTTGCCTCCTGCTAACACGTTCCGTATCAGGTGGTGGTGCAGTTAGCTGTGGCGTGTTGACAAAACTTTTCCACATCTCTGCCATGCTAACCCTGCCCTCAGAGGAGCTGGGCGTGACACAGCTGCGTTGGTGACCTCTTGCTCCTCCTCTGCCTTCGCCTTGGGCTTCCACTGGTTCCCCTGTGACATTTGGGAATGCTCTCAGTAGCGCGTCTACCAACGTGCGCTTGTACTCTCGCATCTTCCTATCACGCTCCAGTGTAGGAAGTAAGGTGGGCACATTGTCTTTGTACCGGGGATCCAGCAGGGTGGCAACCCAGTAGTCCGCACACGTTAAAATGTGGGCAACTCTGCTGTAGTTGCGCAGGCACTGCAGCATGTAGTCGCTCATGTGTGCCAGGCTGCCCAGAGTTAAGGACAAGCTGTCCTCTGTGGGAGGCGTATCGTCATCGTCCTGTGTTTCCCCCCAGCCACGCACCAGTGATGGGCCCGAGCTGCTTTGGGTGCCACCCCGCTGTGAAAATGCTTCATCCTCATCCTCCTCCACCTCCTCCTCATCCTCGTCCTCCTCGTCCTCCAGTAGTGGGCCCTGTCTGGCCACATTTGTACCTGGCCTCTGGTGTTGCAAAAAACCTCCCTCTGAGTCACTTCGAAGAGACTGGCCTGAAAGTGCTAAAAATGACCCCTCTTCCTCCTCTTCCTCCTGGGCCACCTCCTCTTCCATCATCGCCCTAAGTGTTTTCTCAAGGAGACATAGAAGTGGTATTGTAACGCTGATAACGGCGTCATCGCCACTGGCCATGTTGGTGGAGTACTCGAAACAGCGCAACAGGGCACACAGGTCTCGCATGAAGGCCCAGTCATTGGTGGTGAAGTGTGTCTGATCCACAGTGCGACTGACCCGTGCGTGCTGCAGCTGAAACTCCACTATGGCCTGCTGCTGCTCGCACAGTCTGTCCAGCATATGCAAGGTGGAGTTCCACCTGGTGGGTACGTCGCATATGAGGCGGTGAGCGGGAAGGCGGAAGTTATGCTGTAGCGCAGACAGGCGAGCAGCGGCAGGGTGTGAACGCCGGAAGCGCGAACAGACGGCCCGCACTTTATGCAGCAGCTCTGACATATCGGGGTAGTTGCGAATGAACTTCTGCACCACCAAATTCAGCACATGCGCCAGGCAAGGGATGTGCGTCAAACCGGCTAGTCCTAGAGCTGCAACGAGATTTCGCCCATTATCGCACACCACCAGGCCGGGCTTGAGGCTCACCGGCAGCAACCACTCGTCGGTCTGTTGTTCTATACCCCGCCACAACTCCTGTGCGGTGTGGGGCCTGTCCCCCAAACATATGAGTTTCAGAATGGCCTGCTGACGTTTATCCCGGGCTGTGCTGAAGTTGGTGGTGAAGGTGTGTGGCTGACTGGATGAGCAGGTGGAAGAAGAGGAGGAGGAAGCTGAGTAGGAGGAGACAGGAGGCAAAGAATGTTGCCCTGCGATCCTTGAAGGACGTGCGCCAAACAGCTCCTCGTCTGGGGCCCAGCCGCCACTACATTTACCCAGTGTGCAGTTAGGGAGATATAGCGTCCCTGGCCGTGCTTACTGGTCCACGTATCTGTGGTTAGGTGGACCTTGCCACAGATGGCGTTGCGCAGTGCACACTTGATTTTATCGGACACCTGTTTGTGCAGGGAAGGCACGGCTCTCTTGGAGAAGTAGTGGCGGCTGGGAACAACATACTGTGGGACAGCAAGTGACATGAGCTGTTTGAAGCTGTGTGTGTCCACCAGCCTAAATGACAGCATTTCATAGGCCAGTAGTTTAGAAATGCTGGCATTGAGGGCCAGGGATCGAGGGTGGCTAGGTGGGAATTTACGCTTTCTCTCAAATGTTTGTGAGATGGAGAGCTGAACGCTGCCGTGTGACATGGTTGAGATGCTTGGTGACGCAGGTGGTGGTGTTGGTGGTACATCCCATGTTTGCTGGGCGGCAGGTGCCAACGTTCCTCCAGAGGCAGAGGAAGAGGCCGAGGCGGCGGCAGCAGCAGCAGAAGAGGCCGAGGCGGCGGCAGCAGCAGAAGAGGCCGAGGCGGCAGCAGCAGAAGAGGCAGCAGGGGGAGCCTGAGTGACTTCCTTGTTTTTAAGGTGTTTACTCCACTGCAGTTTATGCTTTGCATGCAGGTGCCTGGTCATGCAGGTTGTGCTAAGGTTCAGAACGTCAATGCCTCGCTTCAGGCTCTGATGGCACAGCGTGCAAACCACTCGGGTCTTGTCGTCAGCACATTGTTTGAAGAAGTGCCATGCCAGGGAACTCCTTGAAGCTGCCTTTGGGGTACTCGGTCCCAGATGGCGGCGGTCAGTAGCAGGCGGAGTCTCTTGGCGGCGGGTGTTCTCATATTGCCCACTGCTCCCTCTTTTGCTACGCTGTTGGCTCGGTCTCACCACTGCCTCTTCCTCCGAACTCTGAAAGTCAGTGGCACGACCTTCATTCCATGTGGGGTCTAGGATCTCATCGTCCCCTGCATCGTCTTCCACCCAGTCTTGACCCCTGACCTCCTGTTCAGTCTGCACACTGCAGAAAGACGCAGCAGTTGGCACCTGTGTTTCGTCATCATCAGAGACGTGCTGAGGTGGTATTCCCATGTCCTCATCATCAGGAAACATAAGTGGTTGTGCGTTAGTGCATTCTATCTCTTCCACCCCTGGTGAAGAGCTAGGTGGATGCCCTTGGGAAACCCTGGTAGCAGAGTCTTCAAACAGCATAAGAGACTGCTGCATAACTTGAGGCTCAGACAGTTTCCCTGATATGCATGGGGGTGATGTGACAGACTGATGGGCTTGGTTTTCATGCGCCATCTGTGGGCTTTCTGCAGAAGACTGGGTGGGAGATAATGTGAACGTGCTGGATGCACTGTCGGCCACCCAATTGACTAATGCCTGTACCTGCTCAGGCCTTACCATCCTTAGAACGGCATTGGGCCCCACCAAATTTCCATGTAAATTCTGGCGGCTACTGGGACCTGAGGTAGTTGGTACACTAGGACGTGTGGCTGTGGCAGAACGGCCACGTCCTCTCCCAGCACCAGAGGGTCCACTAACACCACCACGACCATGTCCACGTCCGCGTCCCTTATTAGATGTTTTCCTCATTGTTCCCGTTCACCACAATTTTGAGAATGGCAAATTTGGGAATAGTTTTTCAACCCAGAAAAAAAAGTGTGCTTTTCCGGTCGCTACAAATAACTTGACCAGCTAAAACAGTACAGATTTGCTTGAATATAAATGTGAGACCTGGTTTTTTTTGCACTGTGTGACAGGTTAAGGTTTAATCTCAGAATCAGACTTCTATGTGCACGGTAGCGTGTGTCTTAGGTTTTTCTGAAGGACACTATCAGTACCTTCAATGTAAGATATCCTTTTTGGGATAGATTTCAAGTAGGCCTCAAATACCAGAAACTAGTTATTTTGAGAATGGCAAATTTGGGAATAGTTTTTCAACCCAGAAAAAAAAAGGGCTTTTACGGTCGCTACAAATAACTTGACCAACTAAAACAGTACAGATTTGCTTGAATAGAAATGTGAGACCTGGTTTTTTTTTGCACTGTGTGACAGGTTAAGGTTTAATCACAGAATCAGACTTCTATCTGCACGGTAGCGTGTGTCTTAGGTTTTTCTGAATGACACTATCAGTACCTTCAATGTAAGATATCCTTTTTGGGATAGATTTCAAGTAGGCCTCAAATACCAGAAACTAGTTATTTTGAGAATGGCAAATTTGGGAATAGTTTTTCAACCCAGAAAAAAAAGTGTGCTTTTACGGTCACTACAAATAACTTGACCAGCTAAAACAGTACAGATTTGCTTGAATAGAAATATGAGACCTGTTTTTTTTTTTGCACTGTGTGACAGGTTAAGGTTTAATCTCAGAATCAGACTTCTATCTGCACGGTAGCGTGTGTCTTAGGTTTTTCTGAATGACACTATCAGTACCTTCAATGTAAGATATCCTTTTTGGGATAGATTTCAAGTAGGCCTCAAATACCAGAAACTAGTTATTTTGAGAATGGCAAATTTGGGAAAAGTTTTTCAACCCAGAAAAAAAAGTGTGCTTTTACGGTCACTACAAATAACTTGACCAGCTAAAACAGTACAGATTTGCTTGAATAGAAATGTGAGACCTGTTTTTTTTTGCACTGTGTGACTGGTTAAGGTTTAATCTCAGAATCAGAATTCTATCTGCACGGTAGCGTGTGTCTTAGGTTTTTCTGAATGACACTATTAGTACCTTCAATGTAAGATATCCTTTTTGGGATAGATTTCAAGTAGGCCTCAAATACCAGAAACTAGTTATTTTGAGAATGGCAAATTTGGGAAAAAATTTTCAAACCAGAAAAAAAAATTTGCTTTTACGGTCACTACAAATAACTTGACCAGCTAAAACAGTACAGATTTGCTTGAATAGAAATGTGAGACCTGGTTTTTTTTGCACTGTGTGACAGGTTAAGGTTTAATCTCAGAATCAGACTTCTATCTGCACGGTAGCGTGTGTCTTAGGTTTTTCTGAAAGACACTATCAGTACCTTCAATGTAAGATATCCTTTTTGGGATAGATTTCAAGTAGGCCTCATATACCAGAAACTAGTTATTTTGAGAATGGCAAATTTGGGAATAGTTTTTCAACCCAGAACGAAAAGTGTGCTTTTACGGTCACTACAAATAACTTGACCAGCTAAAACAGTACAGATTTGGTTGAATAGAAATGTCAGGTCTATTTTTTAGGCGCTGGGTGACAGGCTCAACTTGCCCCTGATGTAGTATATGGCCAAAAAATAACCACACTGTTGATGATTAAATGCACTTGGGTGACACAGGCTCAGCCTGCACCAGATGTAGTATATGGCCAAAAAATAATCATACTGTTGATGGTTAAATGCACTTCGGTGACACAGGCTCAGCCTGCAGCTGATGTAGTATATGGTTGCAACTAGTATCAGATAATTAGAAAAGGCTCCACCAGCAAACTACTGGAGCTCAGCCTTTCAGTTACCATCTGAAAAAAGGAATAAATCAATAAATAATAATATAGGCTGGCTCACAGTATTTTTGCATGAAATTTATTGTTACACTGAATAAATACAAACTAACTTAGTGTCAGTATCAGCATACAAACATAACAGAATGTGTAAATAGGTATAAAAGTGCGGAGCTCTCGCACAAACCTATATAACCGGAGTACTCCTAGGAATGAGACCTAATGACTGAATTTAGGCTACAAGGGTTATTCTAATGAACCGCTCAAATGTCCATGATTATAAATACCAGTTTGCCAACTGGTTAGAACCAAAAGTTCAAGATTGTCCTTGTTGTAATTTCCCACAAGGGGGACTCTGTGTTTAAATGTCGTCTGACCGATAGTAACCACACTTGCTCCAATCTGTGGGGCTCCACTTACTTGTTCCTGGCGGAGCAAACCCTCAGACCCGCTCGCTCAGCGTCCCACGTGTCCAGCCAAGGAGTCGATCGCTGGTTTGTGACGTAGGCGCCTGCACCGTCCGGCCAGACGGAAGATGGTATAGCTGAGCCGAGACGGTGATTGCCTGAACTTGTCAGGCCAGGGAGAGTGAACACAGCAGGATTTACCTTGTGCTTGTGGCAGTGTCAGATGTAACAACACAGTTTCAGTCCACTTAGTAGATTCTTAATGAACAAATCTTTGCAGCGGTATATGTTTGAAGAAAAGTCCTCTTGCGTTTTTTAGAAAAAACGCACCGGTAGCCTGGTCTCAATACACACTAGACGCGTTTCGGAAACAAGTTCCTTCCTCAGTAGATAGTTGTATAATGCTAGATACAGACACAAGTTGTTGTTTTATATACCCTAATTGGGTTCATCATAAAACATGGGTTGGATTGCGGACCGGGCTGAACTACACAGCCGCAGACATCACCTTTAATGGTATAATCAATTGTTTGACTACAAACGTATCACAGTGTGTGTCTTACTTAATACTTCGGTGACACAGGCTCAGCCTGCAGCTGATGTAGTATATGGCCAAAAAATAACCAGACTGTTGATGGTTAAATGCACTTCAGTGACACAGGCTCAGCCTGCAGCTGATGTAGGATATAGCACAAAATAACCACACTATTGATGGTTAAATACACTTGGTGATAGCTTGTGCTGGCGCACCACAAGTCACAAAATGGCCGCCGTTCACCCCAGAAAAAAAGTGATCTAAAAACGCTCTGGGCAGCCTCAAAAAAGTGAGCAAGTCAATACTAGCACTTCAATGATCCACAGCTGCAGATCGATCACAGAATGAAGTCTTCTGGAGGAGTTAATCACTGCCTAATCTCGCCCTAACGTCGCAGCTGCAACCTCTTCCTATGCTTGAATCAGCAGAGTGACGTGCAGCGCAACGTGACCCAAGCTTATATAGACGCTGGGTCACATGCTGCACTGGCCAATCACAGCCATGCCAATAGTAGGCAAGGCTGTGATGGCCTCTTGGGGCAAGTAGTATGACGCTTGTTGATTGGCTGCTTTGCAGCCTTTCAAAAAGTGCCAAGAAAGCGCCGAACACCGAACCTGAACACGGACTTTTACGAAAATGTTCGGGTTCGGGTCCGTGTCACGGACACCCCAAAATTCGGTACGAACCCGAACTATACAGTTCGGGTTCGCTCATCCCTATTAACAGATAACATTTTTCTAATAAGCTCCAACAACTTCTGAACTTTCTCCATAGGAAGCCTAAATTCCGTTGAAATAGTATCAATTGTTATACCCAAAAATTCTATTTCACAACAAGGCAAAGCCGTTTTTTCCTCCGCCAAAGTTATACCAAAAAAAACTTGCAAACTTCAGAAAAACGCTTTAACAATCATAAACAAACATCAGAACTAGGGGGACCTACAAACGAAAACTTATCTAAATAATGTAACAAATAACCAACTTTAACCAAATACATAGTAACTAGTGTTGAGCGAGCATGCTCGGCAGAACATTTTTTTACTCGAGCATCGCGATGCTCGGCACATCGCGGTGTTCGGCCGCGATGCTTGAGTCTCCTCCCCGCACATTTGTTGGCTGCTAAGCAGCCAATAAACGTGCACGGATGTACTGGCACTTACTGTCATGCCGTAGCCATGTTGGCTACTTGCATTACAGTGATTGGCTGGCCAGAACTCGTCATCGGGTGCTATAT
Source organism: Bufo bufo (assembly GCF_905171765.1). NCBI lineage: Eukaryota > Metazoa > Chordata > Amphibia > Anura > Bufonidae > Bufo > Bufo bufo. Next base: position 749,524,502 of record NC_053389.1, on the reverse strand, counting down.
AGCACCCGATGACACGTGGTTCATCTCAGTCTTAGGGCTCATGCACACGACAGTATTTTGCGTTCAGTATACTGGCCATTTTTTTAGTTCAGTATGTGGTACATATACTGAACCATTCATTTCAATGGTTCAGCAAAAAAAAACTGAAGTGTCTCCGCGTGCATTCCGTTTCAGTATTTCCGTATTACCGTACTGTGAAAAGATAGAACATGTCCTATTCTTGTCCTCAAATCACTGTGCTTGGCTCCATTCAAGTCAATGGGTCCGCCAAAAAAACGGAACGCATACGGAAATGCATCCGTATGTCTTCCGTATCCGTTCCGTTTTTGCTGAACCATCTATTGAAAATGTTATGCCCAGCCCAATTTTTTCTATGTAATTACTGTATACTGTATGTGGCATACGGAAAAACGGAACGAAAAAACGGAATGGAAAAATGGAAACACAACAGAAACAAAAAATGGAAAAAAGGACCGCAAAACACTGAAAAAGCCATACAGTCGTGTGCATGAGCCCTTGGAGAGCTGCAGCAGAAGGGACAGATAGTGTAGGGACAGGAATTGGTTTGTTTGTTAGGCAGGTTTTACTGGTGAAAGGTGTTAGAGAACCAAAAGTCCTTTAAGCACTATTGTTTTATCTGGCTGCCATATATGATATTAGCGCAACCTGCACTAAATTGCGTGCAATTTTTTGGCCGCTGCTGACAGTGACACAACCTCTGCTACATCTGTTGTGTTACATCTGCACTGTGAAATTCAGCGCAATTGTTTGGCCGCTGGTGACAGCGACATTACCTGCGCTACATCTCCTGTATAACGTTAGCGCATCCGAAATATCAGTGACATTCAGTCAAATTTTTTCGCTGCTGGTGGCAGTGACATTACCTGTGCTACATCTCCTGTATAACGTTTGCCCATCCTAAATATCAGTGACTTGGGCAGAGGAATTGGGCAAATGGAATCCCAGAAGAGAAACCTCACATGTCATTACTTTTTTTAAACACGGCTCAGACCGTCCCACAGCGTTGGCCAAAACCGGCCTACCCTCACCAGGAGCAACCACGGCAACAGATGAGGGACGGCCAGTTCAGGCCACAGCCGGCGAGTTAACCACTGCCCTATTACCAGAAGCAGCACCCTGGGCCAGGTCAGAAAAAACCTTAGCCAAACCCTGTAGAAAGGACCTTTCACTTGAAAAAACAATGTGAACTAAGTATGCTGACATATAGAGCGGCGCCCGGGGATCTCACTGCACTTACTATTATCCCCCGGCGCCGCTCCGTTCTCCCGTTATGCCCTCCGGTACCTTTGCTCTGTAAGTTATAGTAGGCGGTGTCTTACCTTTTCCTGTGGGCGTCTCCTTCTCCTAGGCTGTAGCGCTGGCCAATCGCAGCGCACAGCTCACAGCCTGGGAGAAAAAAACCTCCCAGGCTGTGAGCTGTGCGCTGCGATTGGCCAGCACTGCAGGCTAGGAGAAGGAGACGCCCACAGGACAAGGGCAGACACCGCCTACTATAACTAACAGAGCAAAGGTACTGGAGGGCATAACGGGAGAACGGAGCGGCGCCCGGGGATAATAGTAAGTGCAGTGAGATCCCCGGGCGCCGCTCTATATGTCAGCATACTTAGTTCACATTGTTTTTACAAGTGAAAGGTCCTCTTTAAGATCAACACTGGCAGGCATAGGTAACTGCCTATAAGTATTCTCACCAAAATTCCTGTCGGCCATATCTTCAGTAGGCTGCCTAGCTATCTTCTCAAAACCAGGCTGTGAGACCGCCGACCTGGGAGGAGACCGCTGGCGCCCACCTAATCCACAGCTCTGTTCTCCTGAGGGTGAATAGACGATCCTCGGCTTCTTCCTTCATCCTGGTGCGCGGACTGGCGCCTCCTGATGATGCGATCCACCTTGCTGGCTTACTTCCGGGTCAGCGTTGGAAGCATATTCCCTGCTGCGCTCGGCCCTTGAATGACGTCTGCTACGTCGCTCCTCCTCTTGCGTAGCGACGCCTGCTCCATCCTCCGCTGCTAGTACTGTGGGCCCCGCCTCCACGCTCGCCGGCACTGCCTCAGCCAGACATCTGCGCAGCCACTCCTCCCCGCCACAGGTATGAGCTCTTTCGAGAATCTGGTTGAGCAGCACCTCCATAGCGCCCGCTTCTCAGCAGCCACAGCCGGGACCTTGAATGCCGATCACTCCACTGGCTCCCACTAACTCCGGCAATGACTCCTTTCTTCCAACTGGGGCACCGCCGCTTCTATTTCGCCAATTAAAACGATGTCCTTGAATGCACAGCAACCGGTCAGCAACCGTCTTAGCCATTCAAAACAATGTCCTTGTCACCGGCTAACTTGAACATCTGAGGAGAATAGAGAAACACAAAAAACAAGGGAGGGGGTGAAAAGAAACCATGAAAGAACATACTGTGTTTCAATGACACCATGAGGGGCAAATGCCAAGGCTTGCCCTGCCCCTGTCAAAACTGTTCCTGAGCACTGAGGGATAAGGCAAAACCATAGTGAGGGATAGCCAAGGTCAGGGCAGAAAGAGTATGAGCAATCCGATAAACAGTCCAAGATCAGGGAAGGGTCAATATGGAGGTCAAGTACAGGTCAGGCAGCAGAAGGTCCATCACATGTCCATTTTTCCCTGTCGTGTGCATGTAGCCTTAAAGCTACATGCACACGACAGTAAAAAAAAAGTCACTGTCATTTTTAACGGACGTTTTTTCACTGATGCCTTTCTGAAAAACGGGCGTTAAAAATGGACCCATTCAATTGTATAGGGGCAGTCTGTCAGTGAAAAACGGACAAAATAGAGCATGTTCTATTTTTTGACGTCCGTTTTTCACTGACAGTCCAAAAAACTGCCATGTGAATAACCCCATAGACTATCATTGGTCTTAAAATGGCCGTTTAAAAAAAATGTACATCACATGTCCATTTTTCACTGTCATGTGCATGTAGCCTAAGGCCTCTTTCACACAGGCGTCACGTTTTGGCTCAGGATGCGTCCCGGTGCATTGCGGCAAACCTGAGCGAGTAGGTACGCAATTTCAGTCAGTTTTGACTGCGATTGCATTCCGTTGTCCAGTTTTTATTGCGCGGGTGCAATGTGTTTTGCACGCGCGTGATAAAAAACTGAATGTGGTACCCAGACCCGAACTTCTTCACTGAAGTTCAAATTTGGGTTCAAGGTTGTGTAGATGTAATTATATTCCCTTATAACATTGTTATAAGGGAAAATAATAGCATTCTTAATACAGAATGCATAGTACAATAGGGCTGGAGGGGTTAAAAAGAAATATATAAAAATTTAACTCACCTTAATCCACTTGTTCGCGCAGCCCGGCTTCTCTTCTTTCTTCTTTCTTCAGGACCTGGGTAAAGGACCTGTGGTGACGTCACTGCGCTCATCACAAGGTCCATCACATGAGCCATTACCATGGGGATGGATCATGTGACGGACCATGTGATGAGCGCAGTGACGTCACCACAGGTCCTTTTCCTCTTGCACAGCAAAGAAGAAGAAAGAAGAGAAGCTGGGCTGCGCGAACAAGTGGATTAAGGTGAGTTAAATTATTTTTATTTATTTTTTAACCCCTCCAGCCCTATTGTACTAATCATTCTGTATTAAGAATGCTATTATTTTCCCTTATAACCATGTTATAAGGGAAAATAATAAAGATCGGGTTCCCATCCCGATCGTCTCCTAGCAACTGTGCGTGAAAATCGCACTGCATCCGCACTTGCTTGTGGATGCTTGCGATTTTCACGCAGCCCCATTCACTTTTATGGGGCCTGCGTTGCGTGAAAAACGCACAAAATAGAGCTTACTGCGATCTTCACGCAACGCACAAGTAATGCGTGAAAATCACCGCTCATGTGCACAACCCCATAGAAATGAATGGGTCCAGATTCAGTGCGGGTGCAATGCGTTCACCTCACGCATTGCACCCGCGCTGAAATCTCTCCCGTGTGAAAGAGGCCTAAGAACCCAGAGTTGGCCAGCCATAGGCTGGTTACAATTAGGGTGCACACTAGATCTTTAAGAGCCAAGGGAGCGTACATGCCCTACTGGTAGATGGCAAAGGCCTTTCTGGCAAGAGCAGCCTGCAGCCTGCTAGGGGAGATGAGAGAGACTACTGCGGTGGCCAGGCCTGCCGTAAAGAGGCTGAAGAAGACCAGCAGGTCAGGGATGCCTGCAGAAGGGTGAGTGAAGCTGTTCTCAAGCCCACCTGAGAGATCAGAGCGGTGACTGGCATGGCTGCTGATAACATGTGTACTATGTAGTGACTGTTCTCCAGTAATGCAGTTGATGCCCCCATTAGAAATGCTAGTCCTGAGAAACTAATTTAAAATCGATAGTGTCTGTATAATTCCTATCCACTGAGCTCCCTCTTGTGGTTGCTGCCAACAGCCATTTTTATAATCAGATATCAGATGTAAATCAGTATGGGGGGAGCTTTATCACTATATTTATATAAGATGCCTGGTGGAAATACATGAAAAGAGCTTTCCAAGATCTTTGCACTAATGACTTATTCTATGGATAGGTCATTAGTATTTGATCAGTGAAGGTCTAACAACCGAGATCCCAGCTGTTTGAGAAGGCACCAGCACTTGCGGTAGGTCCGCATCCTTCTCTCTGCTCACCAAGCACAGTGCCATCCACTTGATAGCGGCTGTGCTTGTATTGCAGCTCAGCCCCATTCACCTCAAGTTGGCTAAGTTACACATACAGTTGCAAGAAAAAGTATGTGAACCCTTTGGAATGATATAGATTTCTGCACAAATTGGTCATAAAATGTGATCTGATCTTCATCTCAGTCACAACAATAGACAATCACAGTCTGCTTAAACTAATAACACACAAATAATTAAATGTTACCATGTTTTTATTGAACACACCATGTAAACATTCACAGTGCAGGTGGAAAAAGTATGTGAACCCTTGGATTTAATAACTGGTTGAACCTCCTTTGGCAGCAATAACTTCAACCAAACATTTCCTGTAGTTGCAGATCAGACGTGCACAATGGTCAGGAGTAATTCTTGACCATTCCTCTTTACAGAACTGTTTCAGTTCAGCAATATTCTTGGGATGTCTGGTGTGAATCGCTTTCTTGAGGTCATGCCACAGCGTATTGTTGTGACTTAGATGAAGATCAGATCACATTTTATGACCAATTTGTGCAGAAATCCAGATTATTCCAAAGGGTTCACATACTTTTTCTTGCAACTGTAGGCCATATGACCAATGAATGTGACGTCACATGGCCTTATTGGACACACAAAACACATCCACATCAGGAAAATCTGAAGCTAGGATCAGGTTGCAAACTGAATATTAAGGGGTATGAAAATGAAGGAATGGAGATTGCAGTCTGAAACTTAGTGCAACTTTTGTTTATTCAAGGAAATCACTAATATGTATAGTCTGGAGCATATTGAAAGGTGTGACCAGATTGCTTACAGGTAGGTCTTCCATCTGAAAACACCCTGCGAGCTCCTCAAAATATATGATTTGTGCAAAAAATATATATATATATAAAAGAAAGCTTGGCTCTGCTACATCTATAGCCCCTATACACTGCATAAGGCATAACAGATTGGTGGGAGTACAACTGCTACTACCCCAATGATGATGAGAATGGGGTCTTATATTCCATGTGCACTGTTGACCCTTTCAACTCAATGGGACTACTGGAGATCTTTGCCCAGCTATCTTTGGAACTCAGAGTTTAAATGGTGTGTGCACATGACACGGCCATATGCCTGGAGCCGAAGTCACAATCGTTTTTCAGTAAAGAAAGTTTCTAAAGTGTTAAATGCAGAAGAAGACATCAGATGCTCATAGAGGCAAAATTCTCTTCTTGTACTAAATTTCAATATGCAAAAATCAAGTGTCTGATTATTCTTGGCCCGAATTTAACCAAACGAGCTGAATTGTGAAGAAGAGAAGCGGCTTATGATTTAATTATTTTCTCATTTTACTTCCCTTAAATGCAGAAAGTGTATGTTTCTGCCACGAGGAATCCTTAATTAGCATTTTCTGCCATTTTGTACGAAGATTAATTCTACATCCATTCTATAAATCCACAGCGAGCCCGTAATCTGAACGGGTATTCATAGCGAGCATTCCCCACTCTCCCTTTAAGTGCGTTCCACTAATTGTATACTAATGAGCACTGGATGAGTTAGAAAACATCTTTCTCATGAATGAATTATGAAGAAGTTTATGGAGGGCTGTTCCAGGTCTGGCCTCTCTCATGGAATCCCAAGTAGAAATTTGCAAACTGTACAGTCTAATTAATTTGCTTGCTATAAACTAAACGACTTCTCTCCCCCTGCATGCATTTAGATTACTTGAATGCTATTCATTTGTATTGTTAAGTGTTTAACCTTTTCAGTGCCATAACGCAGGATGGTATACATGAAGAGCTATGTGTCTCCAGCTGACCACTGCTGTACCTTGTAAGGATGGCAGCGGCTGCATCATTATACTATAGCTTCTAGCAAGGCATGGTGAAGGAAAGACGATCCCATAGCAAAATGAGAGTTGTGTGGGAACCAGTGGCCCCTCTATCACGTAAGAAGATACCAGTTTTAGAATTGACACATGCACAGTGCCTTGAAACAGTATTCATATCCCTTGAACATTTCAGCATTTTCAGCATTTTCACGTTATACCCACAAACTTAAGTGTATTCTATTGGGATTTTATGTGATAGATTAATACAAAATAGCAAGTAATTGTGAAGTGAAAAGAAAATAATAAAAAAATGTTAAATAAGCAAACATCTGAAAAGTGTGGCGTGCCTTTGTCTTCAGCCCCCTGTACTCTTATACGCGTAAATAAAATCCAGTGTGACCAATGGCCTTCAGAAGTCACCTAATTAGTAAACAGAGTCCACCTGTGTGTAATTTATTCTCGGTATAACTACAGCTGTTCTGTGAAGGCCTCAAAGGTTTGTTAGAGAACATTAGTGATCAAACAGCATCATGAAAACCAAGGAACACGCCAGATAGGTTAGGGATAAAGTTGTGGATAAAGTGTAAAGCAGGGTTAGGTTATAAAAAAAAAAATACACAGCACAGCTGCAAGCCTACCAAGACATGGACGTCCACCTAAACTGACAGCTCAGGCAAGGAAAGCACTAATTAGAGATGCAGCCAAGAAGCCCATGGTCACTCTGGAGGAGCTGCAGATATCCACAGCTCAGGTGGGAGAATTTGTCCACAGGACAACTTTTAGTCGTGGACTCCACAAACTTGACCTTTTGAATTAAAAGGTTTGTCTGTGGTTAAGAAAAACATGGCTGCTTTGTTACAAAAGTTAAAGAATTAATTTTGTATCAGGCGGGCACCACTAATGGCAAAGAATGGAGAACACATGCACGGATGACTGCAGGTAGAAAATACAGTATCATCTGCATCGACGGACAGCCGTGTTACATCTGTGCATATCTCTGGGTAGATAGGAAACACATGTAGCCCATGCAGGGAGCTACTGATCTAAGCTGCTTATATTTAATATTTTTAATGCACATTTTATGAGTTGTTTTAGTGGCCTGATATGTTGATCCTGGCTGAATGTCTCTGCCCTCCGCCGGTTATTTATGTGTTAGCATTATAGCGGGCCAGGATATGACACAACGCCGTGCATTCATTTTACATGTCAGTACTATCACGTTTAATTATAGATTTCAGTAAATCATGCAGATATTTTATTAGTATGTTGTTACTAGTGACATGGTGGCAAATCTATATCCCCATCCCATTCTTTCAGTGTGATATGTTTACTAGTAGATAAAGTGCTGTGCTTCATTAATACCCATTTATAACATGCTTATTCCAACATTTATGATTTAAAGGGAACCTGTCACCTCCCAAAACCATCCCAACCCGCCAGCAGTACCTGCATGTAGCCCGTGTGATCAGCACGGATCAACATGAACATGGTCCGCTCATTATTGTGGAGTGGATGTAAATATTCTGGTGATGCCCTTAAAGGGAACCTGTCACCTCCCAAAACAATCCTAAGCCGCCAGCAGTACCTGCGTGTAGCCCGCAGTGTGTTTCTGATGATGCCTTTCTTCCTGAAGGCTCAAGTCACGGTATCCACGCCCCCTTCCCTGCCCCTTCGCTGTGACTGACAGCCGGCAGTTCGGCAGACTTTGCCGAACTCTTTGCATAAGCGCTGTCAGTCAAAGCGAAGGGGCGCGGTTACCCTGACTTGAAGCAGGGGGGCCGCTGCCCCCTTGACTTCAAGCATGTGTAGAGAAGCGCGCCGGACACGGGATAAAACAAAGTTTTCAGTACTTTTGCTGCATCTGCCTTCAGGAAGAAAGGCATCATCAGAAACACACTGCGGGCTACACGCAGGTACTGTTGGCGGCTTGGGATGGTTTTGGGAGGTGACAGGTTCCCTTTAAGGGCATCACCAGAATATTTACATCCACTCCACAATGATGAGTGAACCATGTTCATGTTGATCCGTGCTGATCACAATGCTGGATACTGGCTGTTTTTGTAAGGTGGGTTTACATGGCCATAACATGACAACACCTTAGCATCCATATTGTGTCCATGACAAAGCCTGTTCAATAGAGATGGCCTTGCGGTTCGCCCGGCGGTCGTTTTGCGGCAGACTTTGCTCGTTCGCGATTTGCGCCATATTCCTTTGCATTGCGCCGAACTTTGACCCATGACACATCCATCAGGTGGGACAGGACAGCCAATTGAGACGTTTCAGCACATGGACACACCGCTATCCTATAACAGAAACCGATCTGGCAGCCATTTAACATTCTGTGTTTTGCCAGTGTAGGGAGAGGTTGCTTTGTGGAGCAGGGACGGACTGTTAGGGACACCAAACGCTAGCTAATAGGGCCACAAAAGTCCTTTTAAGGACTGGTATAGGTGTGCTATTGATAGGTGTGATATACTGAGGAGTGTGATATACTTTCTAACATAGAATGTATATTATAGTGCATTTGTATTGTGCAGCAGTTGTGTGCGGTTCTGCTGCGATACCGCAGCTATATAGAGGAACAAACACTATTGGAATAACTAATTGCAACTGGGGTGATATACCTGTTGCCCCCCAAAAAACTGATTGAGGGGTGTGATATACCATCTTCCACAAAATACAGATTAAGGGGTTTGATATACCTGCTTCCACAAAATACTAATTGAGGGGTGTGATATACCTGCTTCCACCAAATATTGATTCAGGGGTTCTATATACCTGATTCCACTAAATACTGATTGAGGGGTGGAATATACCTGCTTCCACCAAATAGTGATTGAGGCCTGCAATATACCGACTTCCACAAAATACTGAATGAGGGGTGCGATATACCTGCTTCCACCAAATATTGATTCAGGTATTCTATATACCTGTTTCCACAAAATACTGATTGAGGATTGCAATATACCTGCTTCTACAAAATACTGATTAAGGGTTCTATATACCTACTTCCACAAAATACTGATTAAGGGGTGCGATATACCTGCTTCCACCAAATATTGATTGAGGCCTTCGATACACCGGCTTCCACAAAATACTGATTGAGGGGTGCGTTATACCTGTTTCCACCAAATATTGATTCAGGTGCTCTATATACCTGTTTCCACAAAATACTGATTGAGGGGTGCGATATACCTGCTACTACAAAATATTGATTAAGGGGTTCTATATACCTGCTTCCACAAAATACTGATTGAGGGGTGCGATATACCTGCTTTTACCAAATATTGATTGAGGCCTGCGATACACTGACTTCCACAAAATACTTATTGAGGGGTGTGATATACCTGCTTCCACCAAATATTGATTCAGGTGTTATATATACCTGTTTCCACAAAATACTGATTGAGGGTTGCAATATACCTGCTTCTACAAAATACTGATTAAGGGGTGCGATATATACCTGCATCCACCAAATATTGATTGAGGCCTGCGAAACACCGGCTTCCACTAAATATTCCACTTCTGCACCCTCTTCATCCTCTGTATCTGCACCCTCCTCACTCTCTGCTGTGTGCACCCCCAAAGATACAACCGCCATAGCGCCTCCACTCGAGTCAGAGGAATTATTTTCCAATCCATTCCTAGACCTTACCTATGCGCAGCCATTCTTGTCATCGGATGAGGAAGAGGAGGTAGCAACAGCCGCCACCCAGCAGTATGTCGACAGTACCCAGATCAGCCCAAAGAGGGTGGTCCCCGATGTTGCTGCCTACTCCGAGATCTCTAATGTCAGTGGTGGTGAAGGATGATGATGATGACGTGTCCATGGACGTCACGTGTCCATGGACGCCTACAAGAGATGAAGAGGAGGCGAGTTCAGAGGGAGAGACGAAGCAGCAGATAGGGAGGAGAAGGAGGAGAAGCAGGCAGAACTTGCAGTGCACAGGAGGCAACAAGCAGACTGCCAATGTATCTGGAGCGAGCCATCCACCATGCATGATCACATCTTGCGCTCCCCGGATGCAGGCACATGTCTCCTCAATGTGGGCTTTTTTTAATGTGTCAGCTGCTGACAATAGTGTTGCCATCTGCTACCTGTGCTGTCAACGCATAAGTCGTGGTAAGCCCAATACTCACCTAGGGACGACTGCATTAAGATGGCACCTGGCCTCCCATTCCCGAGCCCAGTGGGAGCAACGCCATCAAAACCCGCAAAGCCACACTCCCTGCGCTCCACGTCCTGCCTCTTCTCTTTCTCCTCCCATTTGTCCTCCACCTTCCACCGTGCCGTTGTCGCGTTCATTTGGCAGAAGGCAGGCTTCCGTGGCCCAAATGTTCGAGTGTAAAAAGTTGATGACACCGGATAACCCTCTTGCCCACTGGCTGACCGCTGGCTAGTCGGAAGTGCTAGCCCGCCAACTACTGCCATATAAACTGGTGGACTCGGAGGCCTTTAGAAAATTTGTGGCCATTGGCACACCGCAATGGAAGGTCCCCGGAAGGAAATATTCCTCCCAGAAGGGCATCCCAGAGCTTTATGGCCAAGTTCAGCGGCAAGTGAATATATCTCTGGCACACAGTGTCAGTGACAAGATACATCTGACCACAGACACGTGGTCTAGTAAACACAGGCAGGGAAGGTACATCAATTTTACTGCCCACTGGGTGAACTTTCTGACGGCCGTCAAGCATGTAACCCGTGGCACCCGTGTGGATTTGGTGTTACTGCCATGGATTGCATGCAGGCCTGCCTCTTCTCCTCCTCCTACTCCATCCTCCGTCTCCTCCTAGGCTGACTCCTCCTTTTCCACTGCTACCGCCTCTTCCGCTGCACCCCCTAAGCTCCCCAGAACCTATTCGACGTACCAGGTGAGACGTTGCCATGCTGTGCTGCGGGTGTTGAGCCTGGAAGCCAAGCGCCACATCGGTCCTGCACTGCTTTCAGCTCTGCGGTCACAGGCCGATCAGTGGCTAACCCCGCTCAATTTGACAGTTGGTAAAGTGGTGTGCGACAACGGTGCCAATCTGCTGAGCCCACTGAAGCAGGGCAAAATGACACACCGGGAGTACGGAGCGGCGCCCAGGGATAATAGTAAGTGCAGGGAGATCCCTGGGCGCTGCTCTCCATGTCTGTATACTTAGTTTACATTTTCTATTCTAGTGAAAGGTCCTCTTTAAAGTCTCCCTCAAAACCTGCTCTTCTTGCTCCTCCTACTCCCCCCAGCCACCATCCTCGTCTGACTCCTCTTCAGACTCCTGCTGACTTGTCTCAGATGGAGTAGCGCCCTGGGAATTCATTCAGCATTGCGACTTCCTCATGTTCCAGCTCCTGCTCCTCGATGGTTTGATCAATGACATGACGCAATGCATGCTCCAGAAAGAAGGCGCACGTCCTGAACTTAGTTCTGCAGTGATTCATTGCCAATTACCCCGGGGTCAGGACGTCTTGCGGCAGGCAAGGAAAATCTCTGCCCATTTTAGAAGATCTTACACGGCCATGGCTCGCCTTGCTGACGTTCAGCGGCGACACCACCTGCCTGTCAGACGTCTGATTTGTGACAGCCCGAAGCTCTGGAACTCTACCTTGTATATGCTTGATCGGCTTCTCCAGGAGCAACGTGCCATTAACGACTACCTGTACGAACTCTGCAGCAGGACAGGTTGCTTGGTTTCTTTTCACCGCGCCAGTGGCTGCTCATGCGCAACGCATGCAGACTTTTGCGTCCATTTAATGAGATCACCAAACTGGTCAGTCGCAGCCAGGGCATCATCAGTGACATCATACCTTAGGCCTTCTTTCTGGAGCATGCATTGCGTCATGTCATTGATCAAACCGTCGAGGAGCAGGAGCTGGAACATGAGGAAGTCGCAATGCTGAATTAATTCCCAGGGTGCTACTCCATCTGAGACAAGTCAGCAGGAGTCTGAAGAGGAGTCAGAGGAGGATGGTGGCTGGGGGGAGTAGGAGGAGCAAGAAGAGCAGGTTTTGAGGGAGACTTTAAAGAGGACCTTTCACTAGAATAGAAAATGTAAACTAAGTATACAGACATGGAGAGCAGCGCCCAGGGATCTCCCTGCACTTACTATTATCCCTGGGCGCAGCTCCGTACTCCCGGTATAGCCTCCGGTATCTTCATATGTTCGGCTCCACCCAGTCTCTTTTTCCCAAGCTGTAGCGCTGGCCAATCGCAGCGCTCAGCTCATAGCCTGAGAGAAAAAAAACCTCTAAGGCTATGAGCTGAGCACTACGATTGGCCAGCGCTACAGCCTGGGAGAAGGAGACGCCGGCAGGCTCAACTGGGTGGAGCCGAACATATGAAGATACCGGAGCCTATACCGGGAGAACGGAGCGGCGCCCAGGTTTAACAGTAAGTGCAGGGAGATCCCTGGGTGCCGCTCTCCATGTCTGTATACTTAGTTTAGATTTTCTATTCTAGTGAAAGGTCCTCTTTAAACTTTTCAGGGATTCCTGGTGTTGTCCGTGGCTTGGGGGAGGAGACCGAGGACTACATTCTCCTGGACGTTATGCAGGAGCCAGGGCGTTCCAGCGCTTCCAATTTAGTGCAAATGGGGGCCTTCATGTTCCAGTGTTTGAAGAGTGACCCCCGTATAAAAAGCATAAAGGGCAAAATACTGGGTGGCAACGTACTTAGACCACCGGTACAAACACAAAATGGTGGACATGTTATCAGCATCACAGAGGCCTGTCAGAATGCAGAATTTCCAGGCCTTGCTGCGAGAGATGCTGTATTTTGCTGTTGCGGGCACAGGCAGAGGAATTTACACCCACAGCGAAACAGGTGCGGGTACCAATCCTACAGCGCCTGCAAGAAGAGGGCGGTTTGAAGATGTGTTGGTCACTTCAGATATGAGATCATTCTTGCAGCCAACCCATCGACAGCCGCCCTCCGCATACAGTCTCAGGTAACACCTAGACCGACAGGTGTCCGGCTACATCGGGTTAATGGCCGATGTGGACGCTCTGAGAAGCGAGGAATCCCAGGACTACTGGGTGTGCAGGCTTTACCTGTGGCCAGAGCCGGCACAATTTGCCATGGAACTCTTGGCTTGCCCCTCGTCGAGTGTCCTGTCCAAAAGGACGTTCAGTGCAGCAGGGTGGATCGTGACCGATAAGCGCACTCGCCTAGCTAACGACAGTGTGGACTACCTCACATTTATATAAATGAATGAGGCATGGATCTCGGAGGAATTCAACACCTGTGACGACCACGTGTAATTGAATTTCCTCTTGCCAGCCCAAACATATCCGCCACCACATAGAACAAAGAATGGTCCTTGTCTTATGTATATACAGTGGCATAAAAGGCCTTTTCTGTCAGGTAAATTCCTAATTTTTTGGGGCCTGTACTCCACTGGCCTAGAGTAAAATTGTTATTCAGTGACTGACATAATTTTTGGGGTCTGTACTGGCCTACAGTAAAATAGTTATCTAGTGGCCGTCTAATATACCTCCAGCCACATAATCACTTGTTCTTTTCTGTCCAGTGAATGCCTAATGTTTGGGGCCTGTCCTCCACTGACCTGCAGTAAAATTGTTATCCACTAGCCGCCTAATATACCTCCAGCCACATAATTAGGGATGAGCGAACCCGAACTGTATAGTTCGGGTTCGTACCGAATTTTGGGATGTCCGTGACACGGACCCGAACCCGAACATTTTCGTAAAAGTCTGGGTTCGGGTTCGGTGTTCGGCTCTTTCTTGGCGCTTTTTGAAAGGCTGCAAAGCAGCCAATCAACAAGCGTCATACTACTTGCCCCAAGAGGCCATCACAGCCATGCCTACTATTGGCATGGCTGTGATTGGCCAGTGCAGCATGTGACCCAGCCTCTATTTAAGCTGGAGTCACGTAGCGCCGCACATCACTCTGCTATGATCAGTATAGGGAGAGGTTGCAGCTGCGACGTTAGGGCGAGATTAGGCAGATTAATTCCTCCAAAAGACTTCATTCTGTGATCGATCTGCAACTGTAGATCATTGAAGTGCTATTATTGACTTGCTCACTTTTTTGAGGCTGCCCAGAGCGTTTTTAGATCACTTTTTTTCTGGGGTGATCGGCGGCCATTTTGTGACTTGTGGTGCGCCAGCACAAGCTATCACCAAGTGTATTTAACCATCGATAGTGTGGTTATTTTGTGCTATATCCTACATCAGCTGCAGGCTGAGCCTGTGTCACCGAAGTGCATTTAACCATCAACAGTCTGGTTATTTTTTGGCCATATACTACATCAGCTGCAGGCTGAGCCTGTGTCACCGAAGTGCATTTAACCATCGACAGTCTGATTATTTTTTGGCCATATACTACATCTGGTGCAGGCTGAGCCTGTGTCACCCAAGTGCATTTAACCATCAACAGTGTGGTTATTTTTTGGCCATATATTACATCAGGGGCAAGTTGAGCCTGTCACTGACGAAACACAGGTGCCAACTGCTGCGTCTTTCTGCAGTGTGCAGACTGAACAGGAGGTCAGGGATCAAGACTGGGTGGAAGACGATGCAGGGGACGATGAGGTCCTAGACCCCACATGGAATGAAGGTCGTGCCACTGACTTTCACAGTTCGGAGGAAGAGGCAGTGGTGAGACCGAGCCAACAGCGTAGCAAAAGAGGAAGCAGTGGGAAAAATCTGAACACCCGCCGCCAAGAGACTCCGCCTGCTACTGACCGCCGCCATCTGGGACTGAGCACCCCAAAGGCAGCTTCAAGGAGTTCCCTGGCATGGCACTTCTTCAAACAATGTGCTGACGACAAGACCCGAGTGGTTTGCACGCTGTCCCATCAGAGCCTGAAGCGAGGCATTAACGTTCTGAACCTTAGCACAACCTACATGACCAGGCACCTGCATGCAAAGCATGAACTGCATTTGAGTAAACACCTTAAAAACAAAGAAGTCACTCAGGCTCCCCCTGCTACCTCTTCTGCTGCTGCTGCCTCGGCCTCTTCTGCTGCTGCCGCCGCCTCGGCCTCTTCCTCCGCCTCTGGAGGAACGTTGGCACCTGCCGCCCAGCAAACATGGGATGTACCACCAACACCACCACCTGCGTCACCAAGCATCTCAACCATGTCACACGGCAGCGTTCAGCTCTCCATCTCACAAACATTTGAGAGAAAGCGTAAATTCCCACCTAGCCACCCTCGATCCCTGGCCCTGAATGCCAGCATTTCTAAACTACTGGCCTATGAAATGCTGTCATTTAGGCTGGTGGACACACACAGCTTCAAACAGCTCATGTCACTTGCTGTCCCACAGTATGTTGTTCCCAGCCGCCACTACTTCTCCAAGAGAGCCGTGCCTTCCCTGCACAAACAAGTGTCCGATAAAAATCAAGTGTGCACTGCGCAACGCCATCTGTGGCAAGGTCCACCTAACCACAGATACGTGGACCAGTAAGCACGGCCAGGGACGCTATATCTCCCTAACTGCACACTGGGTAAATGTAGTGGCGGCTGGGCCCCAGGCGGAGAGCTGTTTGGCGCACGTCCTTCCACCGCCAAGGATCGCAGGGCAACATTCTTTGCCTCCTGTCTCCTCCTCCTCCTACTCAGCTTCCTCCTCCTCTTCTTCCACCTGCTCATCCAGTCAGCCACACACCTTCACCACCAACTTCAGCACAGCCCGGGATAAACGTCAGCAGGCCATTCTGAAACTCATATGTTTGGGGGACAGGCCCCACACCGCACAAGAGTTGTGGCGGGGTATAGAACAACAGACCGACGAGTGGTTGCTGCCGGTGAGCCTCAAGCCCGGCCTGGTGGTGTGCGATAATGGGCGAAATCTCGTTGCAGCTCTGGGACTAGCCGGTTTGACGCACATCCCTTGCCTGGCGCATGTGCTGAATTTGGTGGTGCAGAAGTTCATTCGCAACTACCCCGACATGTCAGAGCTGCTGCATAAAGTGTTGGCCATCTGTTCACGCTTCCGGCGTTCACACCCTGCCGCTGCTCGCCTGTCTGCGCTACAGCGTAACTTCGGCCTTCCCGCTCACCGCCTCATATGCGACGTACCCACCAGGTGGAACTCCACCTTGCATATGCTGGACAGACTGTACGAGCAGCAGCAGGCCATAGTGGAGTTTCAGCTGCAGCACGCACGGGTCAGTCGCACTGCGGATCAGACACACTTCACCACCAATGACTGGGCCTCCATGCGAGACCTGTGTGCCCTGTTGCGCTGTTTCGAGTACTCCACCAACATGGCCAGTGGCGATGACGCCGTTATCTGCATTACAATACCACTTCTATGTCTCCTTGAGAAAACACTTAGGGCGATGATGGAAGAGGAGGTGGCCCAGGAGGAAGAGGAGGAAGAGGGGTCATTTTTAGCACTTTCAGGCCAGTCTCTTCGAAGTGACTCAGAGGGAGGTTTTTTGCAACACCAGAGGCCAGGTACAAATGTGGCCAGACAGGGCCCACTACTGGAGGACGAGGATGAGGATGAGGTGGAGGAGGATGAGGATGAAGCATGTTCACAGCGGGGTGGCACCCAAAGCAGCTCGGGCCCATCACTGGTGCGTGGCTGGGGGGAAACACAGGACGATGACGATACGCCTCCCACAGAGGACAGCTTGTCCTTACCTCTGGGCAGCCTGGCACACATGAGCGACTACATGCTGCAGTGCCTGCGCAATGACAGCAGAGTTGCCCACATTTTAACGTGTGCGGAATACTGGGTTGCCACCCTGCTGGATCCCCGGTACAAAGACAATGTGCCCACCTTACTTCCTACACTGGAGCGTGATAGGAAGATGCGCGAGTACAAGCGCACGTTGGTAGACGCGCTACTGAGAGCATTCCCAAATGTCACAGGGGAACCAGTGGAAGCCCAAGGCGAAGGCAGAGGAGGAGCAAGAGGTCGCCAACGCAGCTGTGTCACGGCCAGCTCCTCTGAGGGCAGGGTTAGCATGGCAGAGATGTGGAAAAGTTTTGTCACCACGCCACAGCTAACTGCACCACCACCTGATACGGAACGTGTTAGCAGGAGGCAACATTTCACTAACATGGTGGAAGAGTACCTGTGCACACCCCTCCACGTACTGACTGATGGTTCGGCCCCATTCAACTTCTGGGTCTCCAAATTGTCCACGTGGCCAGAGCTAGCCTTTTATGCCTTGGAGGTGCTGGCCTGCCCGGCGGCCAGCGTTTTGTCTGAACGTGTATTCAGCACGGCAGGGGGCGTCATTACAGACAAACGCAGCCGCCTGTCTACAGCCAATGTGGACAAGCTGACGTTCATAAAAATGAACCAGGCATGGATCCCACAGGACCTGTCCATCCCTTGTGCAGATTAGATATTAACTACCTCCCCTTAACAATATATTATTCTACTCCAGGGCACTTCCTCATTCAATACTATTTTTAATTTCATTTTACCATTATATTGCGGGGCAACCCAAAGTTGAATGAACCTCTCCTCTGTCTGGGTGACGGGGCCTAAATGTGTGACAGTGGCCTGTTCAGTGGTGGGTGACGTGAAGCCTGATTCTCTGCTATGACATGAAGACAGATTCTGCGCTGACATAAGGCCAGATTCTCTGTTACGGGACCGCTCTCCTCTGTCTGGGTGCCGGGGCCTAAATGTGTGACAGTGGCCTGTTCCAGTGGTGGGTGACGTGAAGCCTGATTCTCTGCTATGACATGAATACAGATTCTGCGCTGACATAAGGCCAGATTCTCTGTTGTGGGACCTCTCTCCTCTGCCTGGGTGCCTGGGCCTAAATGTGTGACAGTGGCCTGTTCCAGTGGTGGGTGACGTGAAGCCTGATTCTCTGCTATGACATGAAGACAGATTCGGCGCTGACATAAGGCCAGATTCTCTGTTACGAGACCTCTCTCCTCTGACTGGGTGCCTGGGCCTAAATGTGTGACAGTGGCCTGTTCCAGTGGTGGGTGACGTGAAGCCTGATTCTCTGCTATGACATGAAGACAGATTCTGCGCTGACATAAGGCCAGATTCTCTGTTACGGGACCTCTCTCCTCTGCCTGGGTGCCTGGGCCTAAATGTGTGACAGTGGCCTGTTCCAGTGGTGGGTGACGTGAAGCCTGATTCTCTGCTATGACATGAAGACAGATTCTGCGCTGACTTAAAGCCAGATTCTCTGTTACGGGACCTCTCTCCTCTGCCTGGGTGCCTGGGCCTAAATGTGTGACAGTGGCCTGTTCCAGTAGTGGGTGACGTGAAGCCTGATTCTCTGCTATGACATGAAGACAGATTCTGCGCTGACATAAGGCCAGATTCTCTGTTACGGGACCTCTCTCCTCTGCCTGGGTGCCTGGGCCTAAATATGTGACAGTGGCCTGTTCCAGTGGTGGGTGACGTGAAGCCTGATTCTCTGCTATGACATGAAGACAGATTCTGCGCTGACATAAGGCCAGATTCTCTGTTACGGGACCTCTCTCCTCTGCCTGGGTGCCTGGGCCTAAATGTGTGACAGTGGCCTGTTACAGTGGTGGGTGACGTGAAGCCTGATTCTCTGCTATGACATGAAGACAGATCCTGCGCTGACATAAGGCCAGATTCTCTGTTACGGGACCTCTCTCCTCTGCCTGGGTGCCTGGGCCTAAATGTGGGACAGTGGCCTGTTCCAGTGGTGGGTGACGTGAAGCCTGATTCTCTACTATGACATGAAGACAGATTCTGCGCTGACATAAGGCCAGATTCTCTGTTACGGGACCGCTCTCCTCTGTCTGGGTGCCGGGGCCTAAATGTGTGACAGTGGCCTGTTCCAGTGGTGGGTGACGTGAAGCCTGATTCTCTGCTATGACATGAAGACAGATTCTGTGCTGACATCAGGCCAGATTCTCTGTTACGGGACCTCTCTCCTCTGCCTGGGTGCAGGGGCCTAAATGTGTGACAGTGGCCTGTTCCAGTGGTGGGTGACGTGAAGCCTGATTCTCTGCTATGACATGAAGACTGATTCTGCGCTGACATGAAGCCAGATTCTCTGCTATGGCATGAAGAGACTGATTCTCTGCTGACATGAAGCCAGATTCTTTGCTATGGCATGAAGAGACTGATTCTCTGCTGACGTGAAGCCAGATTCTCTGCTATGTGACCTCTGTCCAATTGATATTGGTTCATTTTTATTTTTTTAATTTTTATTTTAATTCATTTCCCTATCCACATTTGTTTGCAGGGGATTTACCTACATGTTGCTGCCTTTTGCAGCCCTCTAGATCTTTCCTGGGCTGTTTTACAGCCTTTTTAGTGCCCAAAAGTTCGGGTCCGGGACGAAGTTCGGATCGGGTTCGGATCCCGAACCCGAACATTTCCGGGAAGTTCGGCCGAACTTCTCGAACCCGAACATCCAGGTGTTCGCTCAACTCTACACATAATCACTTGTTCTTTTCTGTCAGGTGAATGCCTAATGTTTGGAGCCTGTACTCTACTGGCTTGCAGTAAAATTGTTATCCACTGACCGTCTAATATACCTCCAGCCACATAATCACTTGTTCTTTTCTGTCCGGTGAATGCCTAATTTTTGGGGCCCGTACTTCCGTGGCCTAAAATTAAAAATTTCTAGGCTCCAGCAGGGCACATTTTGAGAGTTTCCCTTCAAGACGCGTAAAAATGGCCCCTGATCAAAATACATATTTTTTTGTGGGAATGTTTGCCATTGATCCCCCTCTGGTATGTCACTGTCCTTGTTGTGGGACTATTTGTGCACTTCTACAAAGTATTTGGTGGCTGCAAATATGACCTGAAGGTTTTTCAGGTTTTATTTTTTATTAAGGATATGGGCTTTAGTTAGATCTTAAAGTCTTACCTAGTCTTACACCCCCCCCCCCCCCCCCTCCAATAGCAGAAGTCTGGTGCCCCCAGGACAAGGTGTTTTGATGCCCTAGGAAGAGCAGGCACAGTGTGCTCCCTCCATATTAATTTAAAGTGATCTTTTTTTTCTAACAAAGAGATTAAAACACATTTTAAATGAAGCAGTCAAGAAAAGGATCCAGTGACTT
Source organism: Bufo bufo (assembly GCF_905171765.1). Lineage (NCBI taxonomy): Eukaryota > Metazoa > Chordata > Amphibia > Anura > Bufonidae > Bufo > Bufo bufo. Next base: position 749,504,051 of record NC_053389.1, on the reverse strand, counting down.
AAAGGTGATCTCTCCATTGATTTGAGTTGTTCACTTTCCTTTTATTCTTCATTTAGTCCAGACCATTGTGCGCTGACATCTTTGGTCAGGGGTGTGCAGCCCCCCCTACCACATAATAAGTCACCAGTAGCAATAAATGGCACATGGTAGATGGATTGCATTAGGGATCAGAAGGTTCAGGTTACACCTCTGACTTTGGCTCATTGTTTCAGTAGGCCTGCAAGGAAACCCCCTATACAGCTGCACCCTTTAACACTGCCACGCTGTAGCTTCCACTAGTACTGTGCCTGCTGCTGTCCTGTGTGCCCACATTTGTTTTCTTTTAAACTACTTAGAAAGTTTTAAATTACTAAAATTAGTGAAACCTTACTGATCCCGCCGCTCGCCTTCCAATCGCTGTCTAATTGGAGAATGACTTGGAAGTACAGAGACCAGCGAAGACATGGAGAAGCAGCGGAAGAACAGAGGCAGGGATCAGAGCCTATATTATTTTATGAAACTCTAAACAGTTTTAAAAAATAAATTTTACATGGGTGGACAATCTCTTTTTAATACTGACCCCAGATAAGACCCCAAAATTAATACAGGCATCCATACCAACCCCAAAATGAATACAGATCTCCAGACCAGACCTCAAATTTATACAGATCCCAGGTCAGCATCAGAATTAATACAGATCCCCAAATCAGCTCCCAAATTTCATACAGACCCAAATAAGGCCCCAAATCAGTCTCTAAATTCAAACCCCAGACCAGCGCCAAATTTTTACAGGCTCCAAATCAGACCCCAAATTTATACAGACCCCATATAAAGCCCCCAAATTTATACAAACTTTAAATTAAACAGGCACTAGATCAGACCCCAAATTTATACAAACCCCAAATTTAGCCCTATAAATAAGCCCTATAATCCTCACCTCACCCCTAGGTCCCCTAAATGCAGAACTCAGACCAGACACGAAAAATATGTATATGGACCCTTACCTCTCCTACTGCAGGCATCGCTGCTCTTGGCGCAGCACTGTGTCCTGACATCACATAGCATCAGGTCATAGTGCACTCCTACGCACAATACATCCTGAATCTGTATGCTGCCAGGACATAGTGCTGTGCCAGCGTCCGGAGAAGAAGACCAGAGAGCAGTGAGTACTACTAGCATTAGGAACCCCATACTCACTGCTCCCTGTACTAATGAGCTCTTCCACAATGGAAACTCTCATGAGTTAATTGTTGCCCCCCCCCCCCGCCCTTATAGGCCTATCACCGCTCACCCATCGTCCCAGCCTTGTGCCCCCATACTCAAGTTGTAGGCCAATCCCAGCAGTTTTGACATGTATGGAGCTACAGATTTTCTGCATTCTATTAAGAATTTTAGGCAAAGTAATAGAGAAAAGATAAGCACATAGTAAACTATGGTATATAAAGAACAAAAGACAGGCTACAGTAAACACAGAGAAAACCTACAAAAATTACACCTTCATTAACCAAAAGTATAAACCTACATACCTATGAAGGCAAAATGTGTCCAAAACATATAAAAAAAAAAAGGTTTGTTATAATTCAGTGTGAGGCCTCATGCACACGGCCGTTGTTTGGGTCCACATCCGAGCCGCCGTTTTGGCGGCTCGGGTGCGGACCCATTCACTTCAATTGGACCGCAAAAGATGCGGACAGCACTCCGTTCTGTGGCCCCGCTAAAAAAAATATAACATGTCCTATTCTTGTCCGCGCTTTGCGGACAAGCATAGGCATTTATATTGAAGGCTGTCCGTGCCGTTCCACAAATTGTGGAACACGCACGGACGCCATCCGTGTTTTGTGGATCCGCGATTTGCGGACCGCAAAACACACCACGGTCGTGTGCATGAGGCCTAAATTATATTGTGTTGTAAGGGTATTTTGAATTACTGATTGGTTCTGTCCCCTTTAATTCTGTCTCTTTTTTATTAACTTTAATATTCTGTGTAATAAAGTCTTCCTTGTAATGTAGTGGGTTAGGAATAGTTTGATCATACCCATCCCTCATTGTGCTGAGGCCACATTCTTGAGAGTGGGTATCTCAGAGACATGTGTGCTGCACACTGCAGGAGGGGCTAAAAAGTATAAACTCTGTTGCACATATACATTAGTGGGCACTACATTAAAGACTTCATTCTAGGTAGGATGTAAGTATTGATTTGATCTATCTCTTGTACACCCTCGGGTGTCTGCCATGTGTGGAAACATGGCCAACTTGAATTCACCCCCCCCACACACACACACACACACACACACACACAGGCCAGAGATAATTATTTACTTTTTATTATTCTGTATGTGATTTGTCTGTTTTATCTTATTTTTAATCACACTTATTAGATATATTTATTCACTTAGCCTGCTTAAGCTTATTCATTCTCAAATGTTTTTAATTCACATTTTAAAACATATATGTACATGTATGATTGCGCTACAGCAGTGTGCTAAAGGAACACTTCCATCAGAAAGTGTTTTTTTGTTTAATACTCATTGAATTTTTTTTATAGAATGTTGGGTAATTTTTCTTCTTCATTTCGGCAGTAATATGCCATTGAAAAGGAAATATGAAATATGGCCTTCTGTAACAATCAATTAAAATGATAGAAATAGGTAATGCATTGTAAGTTTACTGCTTCTGTGAAGGGTGGATGTTATCTGAATGGTAATCTTCATGATAATACACTGCTCAAAAAAATAAAGGGAACACAAAAATAACACATCCTAGATCTGAATTAATTAAATATTCTTCTGAAATACTTTGTTCTTTACATAGTTGAATGTGCTGACAACAAAATCACACAAAAATTAAAAAAAATGGAAATCAAATTTTTTAACCCATGGAGGTCTGGATTTGGAGTCACACTCAAAATTAAAGTGGAAAAACACACTACAGGATGATCCAACTTTGATGTAATGTCCTTAAAACAAGTCAAAATGAGGCTCAGTAGTGTGTGTGGCCTCCACGTGCCTGTATGACCTCCCTACAACGCCTGTGCATGCTCCTGATGAGGTGGCGGACGGTCTCCTGAGGGATCTCCTCCCAGACCTGGACTAAAGCATCTGCCAACTCCTGGACAGTCTGTGGTGCAACGTGACGTTAGTGGATAGAGTGAGACATGATGTCCCAGATGTGCTCAATTGAATTCAGGTCTGGTGAATGGGGGCGGGCCAGTCCATAGCATCAATGCCTTCGTCTTGCAGGAACTGCTGACACACTCCAGCCACATGAGGTCTAGCATTGTCTTGCATTAGGAGGAACCCAGGGCCAACCGCACCAGCATATGGTCTCACAAGGGGTCTGAGGATCTCATCTCGGTACCTAATGGCAGTCAGGCTACCTCTGGCGAGCACATGGAGGGCTGTGCGGCCCTCCAAAGAAATGCCACCCCACACCATTACTGACCCAATGCCAAACTTGTCATGCTGGAGGATGTTGCAGGCAGCAGAATGTTCTCCGCGGCGTCTCCAGACTCTGTCACGTCTGTCACATGTGCTCAGTGTGAACCTGCTTTCATCTGTGAAGAGCACAGGGCGCCAGTGGCGAATTTGCCAATCTTGGTGTTCTCTGGCAAATGCCAAACGTCCTGCACGGTGTTGGGCTGTAAGCACAACCCCCACCTGTGGACGTCAGGCCCTCATATCACCCTCATGCAGTCTGTTTCTGACCGTTTGAGCAGACACATGCACATTTGTGGCCTGCTGGAGGTCATTTTGCAGGGCTCTGGCAGTGCTCCTCCTGTTCCTCCTTGCACAAAGGCGGAGGTAGCGGTCCTGCTGCTGGGTTGTTGCCCTCCTATGGCCTTCTCCACGTCTCCTGATGTACTGGCCTTTCTCCTGGTAGCGCCTCCATGCTCTGGACACTACGCTGACAGACACAGCAAACCTTCTTGCCACAGCTCGCATTGATGTGCCATCCTGGATAAGCTGCACTACCTGAGCCACTTGTGTGGGTTGTAGACTCCGTCTCATGCTACCACTAGAGTGAAAGCACCGCCAGCATTCAAAAGTGACCAAAACATCAGCCAGGAAGCATAGGAACTGAGAAGTGGTCTGTGGTGACCACCTGCAGAACCACTCCTTTATTGGGGGTGTCTTGCTAATTGTCTATAATTTCCACCTGTTGTCTATCCCATTTGCACAACAGCATGTGAAATTGATTGTCACTCAGTGTTGTTTCCTAAGTGGACAGTTTGATTTCCAAATCCAGACCTCCATGGGTTAAAAAATTTGATTTCCATATTTTTTTTTGTGTGATTTTGTTGTCAGCGCATTCAACTATGTAAAGAACAAAGTATTTCAGAAGAATATTTAATTAATTCAGATCCTTTATTTTTTTGAGCAGTGTATATATATATATATTTTTTTTTTTTAACCATTTGCAATATATGGTACTAATTTGCTATTGGGCTGGATTACCCCTTTAAGCCATGCATGGGAAAAGGAAATGCTTAAAGGGGTTGTGTCACTTCAGCAAATGGCATTTATCATGTAGAGAAAGTTAATACAAATACAGTTTTTGCCACTAGAGAGGCGGGGCTTTCTCTTATAGTGTACAAGCATGACCACCGCTTCTGGATTGCAGGGTGGTCGCAACCCCTTGGTACAAGCAGTGCATAATGCGACTGAAAAATGGCGCAAGCCAGCAAACTGTATTAACTGAAGTTGCCATTTACTGGAGACTACCCCTTTAAGGCAACTTCCCCTAGGAAAATGATCCCTTGGTTGGCCTGATGGTCTCATATTAAATGGGTTATGTGTGATGTGGGTCTATAAAACATCTGTATACTTTCCCCTTGAAACCATGGTTTTAGCCTGGATGGCGTTTACTCTGTATTTTTCCACTTTCTTCTTGCTGTTATTTGTAGCTCAGATGTTTTTTTTCTTCTTACTTAAGTCGAGAAATCTAATTTTCTCTCCTGTGTTCTCGTTCTATAAATTTTCATGGTCTAACCAAAGCTTGTGACACATTGTAGAATTCTGAATCAGAAGCACGGTTATGTACATTCACACCACGCTCTTTGTCTGCTATTGGGAACTCGCTTTATTTTTTTTATGTTGCTTTGTACCCACTTGCTTTAAGAAAAAAAAATACATTTTCATTGCATAAAAATCAATTTCAATGAAAGTTTACTCTGTTTTTAGTTTTATGTATTTTTTTTTCTATCCAGAAAATGTCATTGGATTCACACACTTCACAGGACTGCGACTAATTCAGAATGACAGTGTCACAGTTCCGGTCTACACGCTGGCAGACCCCGATTGTCATTCCTATGTGCCACACTCCCTTCATGTCAGTGCGAAGAGAGTGGAGTTTTCCGAGATTACTATGTTTAAACAGATACGCTCATGTAGTTGCTTACCTCATGTATATCTTTCGCATGCTTTATTTTCCAATTTGGGTTTTTCTCACCCACTGTAAACCATACTCATTGCAGCGTCCTGAAAGCCCACTACGAAGGGTTAATGTACTGTATTTTAGGCACTGTGTACCTCATAGGCTGTGTCTCCCACTGACGTTCCCTAATGCGTCTGTCCAGTCTCACAGCAAGAGTCATAACTTGTTCTAAAGTGTCAGGACAGGGGTAGCAAACTAGCATGTCTTTAAGACTTTTGGAGAGTCCTTCCCTGAACTGACATTTCAGAGCCGGCTCATTCCAGCCCGAGGGAACACACCACTTCTGAAATTGAGTGCAATATTCCTCTACTGGTCGGTTTCCCTGGGCGAGGGATTTCAACTGGGGGCTCAGCCACGGTCGCCCTATCCGGTTCATCATAGAGGATACCCAGAGCCTGAAAAAATGCTTCAACAGACATAAGACACGGGGAGTCAATGGGCAGGGAGTATGCCCATTCCTGTTGCTGTAATCTTTCCCCTAACTCCTGTTCAATTTGCGCAAGGTTATGGACCTAATCATTGAGCACTCGCATCAGGTCCATAATGTAGGTGGGCCTGTGATTCTGTCACGGGTGGGGGTAGGGAAGTGTGCACCTAGGGTTGCCATCCGTACGGGAATGACCCGGACAGTCCGGGTTTTGTAATCCTGTGCCCGGGTACAAGTACAAGCCTTTCTCACACCCGGGCACCTCTCCCGACTTCTGTAGCAGGTAGCCAATGAACAGCAGTGCTGGTGGTGACGTCTAACCATGCACTGTTTGCACTGGGGCCTAATCAGTTCTAGTTACGCGCCTGGACATGCCCACCCTCTCTCCCTTCTGTTCGGGTTTGGCTTTAAGAAAAGGTGGCAACCCTATGTGCACCCCTGACTGCCAGCCACTCCTCTGCCCCTACCTACTTGCATGATCAGTCCTAGGTAACGGGGCGCAACTGGACGGCAGTCCCTAACCTAAGTAAGTGCAGGGGAAAACAAAAGACAGGACAAACAGAACACAAAGCAAGTCAAACTAGCCGAAGTCAAATAAGTACAAGGGATCAACAACAGCGAGTCCAAACACAAGCCGGAAGTCAGTACCAGGAGATCACGACAAGCAACAGGGGATAAACAGAAGCGAGGTCAAACGAGCAAAGCCAAGGTCAGGATTCAGGAACACAATGCCAGGAATACAGGAGCGTATAAAGACCTTAATCACAGGCAACCTGTGGCCAGCAGGCTGCCTGTTTAAATAGGCCTGGCTGGTGAGTCACATGACGTGGCCAGCGTCACGTGACTCACAGCAGCCCAACTCAGCCGAGCACAGATCATCATTATTGGCGCTCAGTTCCCCTGCTGCTCACCTGCTGCCATGGAGACGAGGACGCAGCCTACGTCCTTGCCCCTCTCCTTGCACAGGTTGCCGGCGGTGCTGCAAAGGAAGCACACGCCATCTGCCCCTCGTTACAGGTCGTTTTGGCTTTCCGTTTGTGAGATCCGTCTAGGGCTCTCACAAGCGGTCCAACGGATCAGTTTTGCCCTAATGCATTCTGAATGGATAAGGATCCGCTCAGAATGCATCAGTTTGCCTCCGATCAGTCTCCATTCCGCTCTGGAAGCGGACACCAAAACGTTGCCTGCAGCGTTTTGCTGTCCGCTTGACGAAACTGAGCCAAACGGATCCGTCCTGGCACACAATGTAAGTCAATGGAGACGGATCCGTTTTCTCTGACACAATCTGGCACAATAGAAAATAGATCCGTCCCCTATTGGCTTTCAATGGAGTTCATGACGGATCCATCTTGGCTATGTTACAGATAATACAAACGGATCCATTCATGACGGATGCAAGTGGTTGTATTATTGTAACGGATCAGTTTTTGAAGATCCATGACGGATCCACCCAAAACGCGAGTGTGAAAGTAGCCTAATACTAATACTGCCACTGATTGCGTGTTCACCGGGCAATTGTGATTCTTCACCATGGTTAAAAATCATTGTTTGCTGGCAGAAGATCGTGCTGTCTAATCACAATCTGCTGCCGACAAACAACTAGACAGCATAGGGACAAGCGATGGCATAGCGATCGCTCCTTCCCATGCTGTGGAGGAGATTGCTGCATGTAATAGCAGTGGTCTCCTCCGCTAGCGAGCAGGCGATTTCTGGGGAAGAACGCTTGGATCCCGAGAATAGTCTACAGAATCGGGCTGTCTAATACACCCTTTAGTTACAGTACCCGGGTGTGGCTGGACCCACCCCTCTAACGAAGAGGCTGCAGAGTCAATGTGAGCCCGAAATCCAGAGAGACAAAATGTGTAAGAGAGTGCCGCAACAGCCAGGAAGATAACAGCCCTGGGAAACAAGTGAACCAGCCTCTGAGGAATAAAATAGTGAGCTAAAGAGATTGCATAGTGGCCATTACAATAGACGAATACCAACCAGTGAAGGGGAAAGCCTATAGTCAGGGCTATGCACTTCACTGCCATTTGCTGAGACATACCTAAAGGGGTTGTGCAAGAATGGGGAGGTTTGGGCAATCTTCCCCTACACACACACTTAGCCAAACCTGTAAAGGGAAGCTTACTTACCTTATCCGCTGGGATCCCTTGATAAAAACATGCGGTTTGATGGCGCTTGCAGCCAATCACTTTTCTGTTACGACGTTCACCGCATAGGAGATATTTTTAAATATTTTAATAGTTCGCACTTTTTCGGGCGTGGCGATATGTAATTTTTTTTATTGTTTATATATTTTATATGTAAAATTGGGCAAGAGGGTGATTTTTTTTTTAACTTTTTTTTTTTTTTTTACTTTTTATTTAATAACTATTTCCCCCTTAGGGGCTAGAACCTGGGATCTTTCATCCCTTGTCCTATTCCCACTAATAGAGCTCTATCAGGGTGAATAGGACTTCACACTGTCCTTGCTGCTCTGTGCTTTGTGCACACAGCAGCAGGGAGCCGACTATGGCAGCCAGGACTTTAATAGCGTCGTGGCTGCCATGGTAACCGTTCGGAGCCCCAGGCTTACACTGCTGGGGCTCTCATCAGAACTGCCACTGCAACCAATGCTAATAATATTTGGGGGGGGGGGGGGGGTGGGGTCGCACTGTGCCACCAATGATTCTGCTTTATAATACTGGGGTTGGGGGGTGTTCGGTGCACTGCGCCACCAATGAATATAGTTTATGCTTAATACAATGCAGGCTGCGCTGCGGATGCCGGCCATATCCCATACCCGGCACCCAGCCTCTATGACTGCCTGCTGCGATCCGCCTCTATTAACCCCTCAGATGCCACACCTGAGGGGTTAATAGCGGCGGATCGCAGCGCCCAGTCATAGAGGCTGGGTGCCGGGTATGGGATGTGTCCGGCACCCGCAGCCTGCGTTTGTATTAAGCATAAACGTAATCATTGGTGGCGCAGTGGCCACAGCCCCTCCCCTCCTCCTCGCTTCTATCAGCCCATTGGTGGCAGCGGTGCAGGGGGGAGGGACTGCCTCCTTCTCCCCTGTGCTGTTGAGAAGAACATGGCACGCGCAGCGCGTGCCATGTCAGTTATTCGTGTGTGAGAGGCAGAGCAGCGGGGGGTCTAGGCGCAAATGACGACAAGACTTGTCGCCATTTAGCAATTTTAAGTCGCATTGGGGACCAGTTTGGTCACCATCAGGAGCCCTGAAAGCTACTGTACTCAAACTATTTTTTTTCCCCTCCCTGTGACAGGAATTACCATCTAGTTCTGTTTCACACACTGTCCATTATGTTGCAGCTTTACTTCCCCTCCTAGTCCTGAAGGCGCCAAAGAGGAGTGGAATAGGAATTGCACGCTATTTAAGGTGTGTGGGTCTGGGTGGAGGAGCCCGGCTCTACACATCATACAGAGAGGGGAGGGCCAGCCCTGGCTGCACTGCCTGCTTTACATTATATAATAGACAACAGCAGACTACAGCCAGCAAACTCCTCTTCTCCCTCCCCGGATCCTGCTTGCGGGCTGTGGTTCCCCCCACCATCCACCACCCATCCGTGGCCTGCTGCCCCCCTCGACCATCCTCACCAGGCCGAAGCCCCCAGCCCCACTTGCAGCCACCACCATGCTTATAGCTGCCCAGCTCTGAATCCTCCTTCTGCAAAGGGCAGGGGAGGAGCCGGAGCATCTCCTCTCCTACATAGCACCACATACCTCTTACATCCAGTGATATCACCTTTGATACCGCCATGATGATTTTTCAGCCATCTTTTGTCTCTGCAGAGATTGACAAACAGAAATTAGTTTCCCACTTTTCCATTATACTCAGATCTTCTGAACACTCCATCCTGCCACCCCCAATACTGTGCCCACTGTGATCCCCAATATTATACTGCAAAAAAGTCCCCCTGAAAATACTAGTACCACAGAGATCATGTCCTTCAATAATTATAGGCACACAGTGCCCTAACAAAAATTACTGCGCCCAGCAAATACTATCCCAGTAATAGTATAAACATAATGCCCCCAAAAATAATTTTCTAAGCTTATACTGTGCCAGGGTGCACAGAAATAGTGCTGCCCAAAATTCCACCAATAGAAATAATTATCTCCAAGAGTGCATAATGTTAACAGTCCCCCCATAGTAATAATGCTCCCCAAAGTCCCATCAATAGTAATAATTCTCTGCCAGAGCGCACTTAGTATTAATAGTACGGCAATAGTAATAATGTCCCCACTGTGCCCCAGAAGCAAAAATGCCCCCATAGTTCCAATATTAGTAATCATGTTCCCCATAGTGCCCAGTAGTAATAATTCTCTGTATAATGTGACAGTAGAAAGTACTAAAAATACCCCCTTAAAATCTGTGACAGTGCACAAAATTTCAATTAATTATGTGAACTAGTACAAAAATGCCTCCTTTCTGTGTGCCAGTACAAAATATACCCCCTCTTAGTGGCTGGAGTTAATGTCCCCATAGTGACCCCATAATGTATGCCAGTATAAAATTCCCCTATATAGTGCCCAAGTAGATGTCCTCAGTGTCTCCATAATGTTTGCCAGCATAAAATGCCCCTATAAAGTGCACCCGGCAGATGAACCCCATAGTGCTCCCTTCACCCCAGCACACTCTCATATTGTGCCAGTATAAAGTGCTCCTATATAGTGCCCCTGGTAGATGCCCCCTTCCACATAGTACCCCCATTATGTGTCCCAATATAAAATGCCCCTATATAGTGCCCCAGTAGATGCCCATAGTGTCCCCCATAATTTGGCAGTATAAAATACCCCTTCCTAGAGCCCCCAGTAGATGCCCCATAGTGATCCTCTCCCCCTTCCCCATAGTGTCCCCCATAATGTACCAGTATTAAATACCCCTTCTTAGTGCCCTCAGTAGATGCCCAATAGTGCTTCTGTCCTCTGTTCCCCATAGTGCCCCCCTTAATTGTCACGGATTAGAGTGGGGGTAACTCTAATCCGTGTGATGTTAACATAAGTCGAAGCTGCTTGACCAGGACAACAGAATTAGGGAGCAGGTCACCTCCTAGCGCATCCCTAATCTGACCCTGACTCCTAGCTGTATGAGCCGACCCTGATGGTAGGAGGGCTCATACGCAGGAACCTCGCTTCCCTACTAGCCCTGGATAGATCCCTGAGCTAGGAGCTGGGTAAGACAACCTGTTCCTCCTGAATACGGACGGACAGGAGTCTAAACTGGCCAAGCTGCAAAGGAAGAGAAACCTCAACAGCCTATGGATATGGCAGGAGAGTGAAAGACTTTCACCCCTACCTGCCACAGACACACTGACTGGATCCCGTGCTCAACTGCTGATGTCCACACCAAACATAAAAGGACACAGCACACACACATAAACACACAGGAACCCAGATCCATAGGTGCAATAATAACAAACACCACATAAACATAAAATAACATCATGTAACATAAACTTATGACCACAAGGGTGGCCCTCACTGGAGAGATGGCATAAGGCTACCAGGAGGATGACTCCAGCAACATGCCTGGAGTACCCCTCAGACTTCTGGCTTCCAGCAGAAGCTAAATAGGCCAATCAGCCACACCCACACCCACACTAGGAAAGAAGTTAACCCTTCCATCACCAAACAGGGTAGTGAAGCCACTAAAAGGGGAATACACACACAATAAACCCTGTGCACACCAGACAGGGAAAGTGCACACATATAAACACACGTTGCCAGGTGCAACCGCATGCACTTGACAGCAAGCTGCCTAGCAACAGCTCAGGCCACTATACTGCCAATACTATTATGTTGCCAGCGGCAACCACACGTGAGGCAACATAGTAACAGCACTCACCAGTGGTTGAACAACAAGAGCAGACTGCATGCGGGTCAAGGAGTCACGACCATGACCAAGGTCGTGACATTAATATGCCAGTAAAAATGCCCCTTCTTAGTGTCCCTAGATGCCCCCATAGTGCTCCTCTTCTGCATTGAGCCAACTTAAAAAAAAAAGCAATGAGATTCAAGCATCTTCCGGCCTATGTCCCGCACTGTATGCTGCCCGGCTAAGGCAGCACAATAATAATGACGTCATCGTGCTGCCTGCACCAGCTTCTGATAGGCTGCAGGCACTAGTGCCTGTAGTCTATCAGAGGAACGGGGAAGGGAGAAGCCTCTCCCCTGCCGTACCGCAGCATGCAACTGTATCGCTGTCGTGAGAACAGCGATACAGTTGGAGATAGAGAGATAAGCACTTCTGCAATGGGAGCACTCATTTCCCACAGCCCTGCTGCCGGCGCCACAACCCCCCGCTTATCTCTAGGGCCGCACCGCCAATTAGGTTAGGAGATCATAAAGGAATCTTAAAAAAAAAAATATCAGTCTGCTTCAAGGGGGTGTCCAGACCCGTTGGACGACCCCTGTGGGTGTGCTACTGCATAGTCATGCCCCTATTACTGCCCCTAACAATGCCCAGTTATTTTACAACTCCTCCTACCCAGCTAGTTACATAGACACTCCCCCTAACACCCAGCTAGTTTATAGCTCCTCCCACCAGCTAGTTACATAGACACTCCCCTATCACCGCCCCTAACACCCAGCTAGTTTATAGCTCCTCCCACCAGCTTGTTACATAGACACTCCCCTATCACTGCCAATAACAATGCCCATGTTGTTATTTGGCAAATGGGACTTTGGGCCCCCAGGCCCAGATGTAATTGCCACCTCTTACCCCTTATAGCTACGTCACTGACTAAAGAGACTCTGCAGTCTTTGGAAGAACTTTTCATGGCAGTCTGGGGCCAACAAATAAAAATAGGTGAACAACACCTTGTCCTGGCCCTGTTTCTCCTCCAGCATGCATCACACTGTGACCTGCCTGACTGGTCTGGACCTGACCTGAGTCACCAGCATCCCCAGTCCAGCGCGGTGAAAATCTAACCCAGGCCCTGACTGCGCTCTGTCACAGGAACAGCAGGCTACAGCAGCACAAACAGTAAGTCAGTAAATTCTGGTATTCTGTTCCAGCAATATGATTTCTGCTCCATGCAGCCATCTATGATGCAGGCTACAGACCTCTACTAGCCTGTGGTCATAGTCTGGCTGAAGAAGGTTGTCATGAGGTCATCATGCCACCTGAAACCCGACGTAGGTGGTCTAGGTAATGTCATCTCTTCACAACCGCCTGTGCCTACTGTCTCGTAGGCTTCAGGTCTAGTGGCCTTCTGAGCATGAAAGGTAGGTATAGGAGGCATAGGCTCCCAGCTGCTGCCCCTTCTGCTGCCAGATGCCCTGCCTGGGCTTTTATAAGCTGCATCCTAAGAGAGTGGACTGCAGTACATGGAGCCGTCCAGCAACAGGTGCCCCCTTGCAAAATTTGCTGCCTGGGACAATTGCCTCCCAGCTCTGCACCATTGCTTGCCACAAGTAGTGGGTCACAAAAAAGGGTGATTCAAGTATTGGTACTTTGGAGTCCAGGATGATAAATGTTTCACATGGAATACCTTGACTTCACTAGATGCTGATAGAGCTTTAGGAGGGAGAAAGTCCTGATTAAGGGGAATCCCAACTTGATATATTAGGTTAAGATAAGGTATTTTACAAACAGACAACCCCTTTAAGGTCACATGTGGACAACGTTAAACAGCACTTGTATTACCATCTCTTATTATCCGTGACCTGATATAATATCTATTTCCATCCACGTAAGGTCTGCATAACCTATGGCTGAATACACCTCAGCTTTTTTCAACTGCAACCCTCTCGTTCCACAGACCTGTCATTCGTCCATTCCTGCATATATTATCTCCCACACTCCATTTATAAGACCCTCTGATGAATGCCATTTGAAAATAATCACCTATTTTGTACAAGTAGAGTTCTCATAAGGTCACTGAATTCAGAAATGTGACATATTTCCATAGATTGCAAGCTCACAGGTTATATTTAGACATGAGCAAATTTCATATTTTGAAATTCGTTCACACTTCATTTGGTGGTAAAAGCAGAATTGCGTTATGGATTCTGTTACCAAGGACCATAACGCAATTCTATGACGGAATGCATAACGGAATGCCTCTAAAGGCATAAAAGAAGTCTATAGGCTTCAAAACTGATCCGTCCCGTTTCCGTTATGCAGGGGAGTCCTCTCATGCATAACGAAAACAGGATGTATCCGTTATGCAGGCCATAGACTTCTATTATGACGGAATGACGCTAAAGGCATTCCGTTATGCATTCCATCATAGAATTGCGTTATGGTCTGTGGTAACGGAATCCAAAACGCAATTCTGCTTTTACCACCAAACGTAGCGTGAATGAATTTCATAACATGAAATTTGCTCATCTCTAGGTATATTCATCAATTCTAAAGAAAATATTATGTGTATAGTAACAAAGTTACACATTCTCCATGAAAAACCTAGAACAAAAAATTGAATTATAAAAAGTTCACAGAAAATCAAAACAACATTGCCACAATACATATGCATATACTAAATTACAGCACTTGACATGGTAAACCCTTCCTGATACTGCGATTTACCCTTTTTTCTTCTTCTTTTTTAACTCCCTGTCTTCCTTTTTTCATTTTTTTAATTCACATAGATACAGACAGGTCCATAAATATTGGGACATCAACACAATTCTAACATTTTGGGCTCTATACACCACCACAATGGATTTGAAATGAAACAAACAAGATGTACTTTAGCTGCAGACTGTCAGCTTTAATTTGAGGGTATTTACATCTAAATCAGGTGAGCGGTGCAGGAATTACAACAGTTTGCATATGTGCCTCCCACTTGTTAAGGGACCAAAAGTAATGGGACAGAATAATAATCATAACTCAAACTTTCCCCTCTTTAATACTTGGTTGCAAATCCTTTGCAGTCAATTACAGCCTGAAGTCTGGAACGCATAGACATCACCAGACACTGGGTTTCATCCCTGGTGATGCTCTGCCAGGCCTCTACTGCAACTGTCTTTAGTTCCTGTTTGTTCTTGGGGCATTTTCCTTTCAGTTTTGTCTTCAGCAAGTTAAATGCATGCTCAATCGGATTCAGGTCAGGTGATTGACTTGGCCATTGCATAACATTCCACTTCTTTCCCTTAAAAAATTTCTTTGGTTGCTTTTGAAGTATGCTTTGGGTCATTGTCCATGTGCACTGTGAAGCGCCGTCCAATGAGTTCTGAAGCATTTGGTTGAATATGAGCAGATAATATTGCCTGAAACACTTCAGAATTCATCCTGCTGCTTTTGTCAGCAGTCACATCATCAATAAATACAATTGAACCAGTTCCATTGGAAGCCATACATGCCCACGCAATGACACTACCACCACCATGCTTCACTGATGAGGTGGTATGCTTAGGATCATGAGTAGAGTTGAGCGGACACCTGGATGTTCGGGTTCGACGGGTTCGGCCGAACTTCGGAAAAAAGTTCGAGTTCGGGACCCGAACTTGACCCGAACTTGACCCCGAACCCGGCTGTATTTCAAATGTCTGATTCAAACCCCTGTATGTAGAGGGGGTATCTCACACGGTCTGAACCACTGTAGGCCTGAAGTAAATATATCTTTCCACCAAATGGCTGTATTTAAAATGGCTGTATTTCAAATGCCTGATTCAAACCCCTGTATGTAGAGGGGGTATCTCACACGGTCTGAACCACTGTAGGCCTGAAGTAAATATATCTTTGCACAAAATGGCTGTATTTAAAATGGCTATATTTTAAATGGCTGTACTTCAAATGGCTGAATCAAACCCCTGTATGTATAGGGGGATCTCACACGCCCTGAATCAGTGTAGGCCTGAATTAAAGATTTCTTTGCACAAAATGGCTGTATTTGAAATGGCTGTATTTCAAATCGCTGAATCAAACCCCTGTACGTATAGGGGGGATCACATATGCCCTGAATCAGTGTAGGCCTGAATTAAAGATTTATTTGCGCAAAATGGCTGTATTTCAAATGGCTGTATTTAAAATGGCTGAATCAAACACCTGTATGTATAGGGGGGATCTCACACGCCCTGAATCAGTGTAGGCCTGAATTAAATATATCTTTGCACAAAATGGCTGTATTTAAAATGGCTGTATTTCAAATGCCTGATTCAAAACCCTGTATGTAGATGGAGTATCTCACACGGTCTGAACCACTGTAGGCCTGAAGTAAATATATCTTTGCACAAAATGGCTGTATTTAAAATGGCTGTATTTCAAATGCGTGATTCAAACCCCTGTATGTAGAGGGAGTATCTCACACGGTCTGAACCACTTGCCTGAAGTAAATATATCTTTGCACAAAATGGCTGTATTTAAAATGGCTGTATTTCAAATGCCTGATTCAAAACCCTATATGTAGAGGGAGTATATCACACGGTCAGAACCACTGTAGGCCTGAAGTAAATATATCTTTGCCCAAAATGGCTGTATTTCAAATGGCTGTATTTCAAATCCCTGAATCAAACCCCTGTATGTAGAGGGAGTATCTCACACGGTCTGAACCACTGTAGGCCTGAATTCAATATTTCTTTGCCCAAAATGGCTGTATTTCTAATGCCTGATTCAAACCCCTGTATGTAGAGGGTGTATCTCACAGGGTCTGAACCAGTGTAGGCCTGAATTCAATATTGGTTCACTAAATGGCGGTATTTAAAATCTCAGAATGTAACCCAAATGTATTAAGGGTGTATCTCACAATGACATCTGCATCAAAGGCTGCCAACAATTTTTTTGTGCCCAAACGAGTGTTTGTTTAACAACTGAATTTGACAGCAGTATATAAGCCTGTAATTTCACACGTGCTGATGCTGCAAGGCCTGAATAAAGTGTTTTTTGTCAAAAAAGTGTGTTTTTAAAACCCAGAAACTGATGGGTGTATTTCTAGCTTAAATTGCACACTACTATGCCTGAAGTAAATATATCTTTGCACAAAATGGCTGTATTTCAAATGGCTGTATTTCAAATGCCTGATTCAAACCCTTGTATGTAGAAGGAGTATCTCACACGGTCTGAACCACTGTAGGCCTGAAGTAAATATGTCTTTGCCCAAAATGGCTGTATTTTAAATGGCTGTATTTCAAATTCCTGATTAAAACCCCTGTATATAGAGGGGGTATTTCACACGGTCTGAACCACTGTAGGCCTGAAGTAAATATATCTTTGCACAAAATGGCTGTATTTAAAATGGCTGTATTTCAAATGCCTGATTCAAAACCCTGTATGTAGAGGGAGTATCTCACACGTTCTGAACCACTGTAGCCTAGGCCTGAAGTAAATATATCTTCGCACAAAATGGCTGTATTTCAAATGGCTGTATTTCAAATTGCTGTACTTAAAATTGCTGAATCAAACCCTTGTATGTATAGGGGGGATCTCACACGCCCTGAATCAGTGTAGGCCTCAATTAAAGATTTTTTTGCACAAAATGGCTGTGTTTTTTAAATGGCTGTATTTCAAATGGCTGTACTTCAAATGGCTGAATTCAACCCCTGTATGTATAGGGGGGATCTCACACGCCTTGAATCAGTGTAGGCCTGAATTAAAGATTTCTTTGCACAAAATGGCTGTATTTCAAATGGCTGTATTTCAAATGGCTGAATCAAACCCCTGTATGTATAGGGGGGATCACACACGCCCTCAAACAGTGTAGGCCTGAATTAAAGATTTATTTGCACAAAAAGGCTGTATTTGAAATGGCTGTATTTAAAATGGCTGAATCAAACCCCTGTATGTATAGGGGGGATCTCACATGCCCTGAATTAGTGTAGGCCTGTGCAGCATCCCACTACATGTGTGTGGGCACTGCTTAAAAGCACTTTTTACCCTAAAAATTGTATTATGCTGTATTATGTGACTTTGTACTAATTTATCTGCAAAATCCCTTTTACCAGGCAGATTAGGTGTAATTTATATATCCCACCACTAGATGGGGATAAAACTTACGTCTTATATATATACCTAGTTCAGGCCTGGTTAGGGAGTTGAGTTGAGCAGTAGTGAGTAGTGTTGAACGCGAATATTCGAATAGCGAATATCGCAACTTCGATAATTCGCAAATATTACGAATATACTGCTATATATTCGTTATATCGAATATTCGTCATTTTTTACACCTGAACAAATGATTCCTCCCTGCTTAAAATGCTTGTGGTCAATGAGTCAGGCATACTCCTTCCCACAAGCGTCCCCGTCACCATGGGAACGCCTGGTGGTTAGAATATACCATCGGATCTGAGTTAGATTGTGAAAACTCAAATCCGATGGTATAGTCTAACACAGAGGCGTTCCCATGGTGATGGGGACGCTTGAAGTTATACCAACAGGCACATACATACTGGCCCCCTGCTGCCTGGCAGCACCTGACCTCTGACAGGGCACTGTGATTCACACAATTAACCCTTCAGGTGCCAGACCTGAGGGGTTAATTGTGCGGATCACAGCACCCTGTCAGAGGTCGGGTGCCGCCGGGCAGCAGTGCGCCCCCCCCCCCGCCTCCCCCGCCCCCCCCACTATTAAAATCATTCATGGCAGTGCGCCCTAACCCCCCCTCACTAGTATTACAATCATTGGTGGCCAGTGCGGATCCCCCCCTCCGTATTAAACATCATTGCTGGCAGTGCGCTGACAATCCCTCCCCCCCATATTAATCATTGCTGGCAGTGCGCCCTCTATCCCCCCTCCCTCCCCAGTATTAATCATTGCTGACAGTGCGCCCTCAATCCCCCCTCCCTCCCCAGTATTAATCATTGCTGGCAGTGCGCCCTTAATCCCCCCTCCCTCCCCAGTATTAATCATTGCTGGCAGTGCGCCCTCAATCCCCCTCCCTCCCCAGTATTAATCATTGCTGGCAGTGCGCCCCCCCATCATTGGTGGCAGCGGCAGTTCCGATCGGAGTCCCAGCAGTGTAATGCTGGGGCTCCGATCGGTTACCATGGCAACCAGGACGCTACTGAAGTCCTGGCTGCCATGGTCAGTTAGTCAGCATTGTACTTACCTGCGCTGGGGCCGCCGGGTGCTCCTTCTTCTCAAACTCACAGGTCTGTGTGGCGCATTGCTATAAGCATACGCCGCACAGACCTGTGAGTTTGAGAAGAAGGAGCGCCCGGCGGCCCCAGTGCAGGTAAGTGCAATGCTGACTAACTGACCATGGCAGCCAGGACTTCAGTAGCGTCCTGGTTGCCATAGTAACCGTTCGGAGCCCCAGCATTACACTTCTGGGACTTCGATCGGAACTGCCGCTGCCACCAATGATAGGGGGGGGGCCCACTGCCAGCAATGATTAATACTGGGGAGGGAGGGGGGATTGAGGGTGCACTGCCAGCAATGATTAATACGGGGGGGAGGGATTGTCAGCGCACTGCCAGCAATGATGTTTAATACGGAGAGGGGGGATCCGCACTGGCCACCAATGATTGTAATACTGGTGAGGGGGGGTTAGGGCGCACTGCCATGAATGATTTTAATAGTGGGGGGGGTGCACTGCTGCCCGGCGGCACCCGACCTCTGACAGGGTGCTGTGATCCGCACCTGAGGGGTTAATTGTGTGGATCACAGTGCCCTGTCAGAGGTCAGGTGCCGACAGGCAGCAGGGGGCCAGTATGTATGCGCCTGTTGGTATACTCTAACTTCAAGCGTCCCCATCACCATGGGAACACCTCTGTGTTAGAATATACCATCGGATTTGAGTTTTCACTATCTAACTCAGATCCGATGGTATATTCTAACCACCAGACATTCCCATGGTGACGGGGACGCTTGTGGGGAGGAGTATGCCAAAGAGGTTTAACTGTACTGTTTGGAGGGGAAAAAAAACGAATATTCAAAAAAATGTCAAAACGAATATATTCGCTATAGTGCTAGATATTAGTTTTTTAGAATATTCGTCTTTTTTCAACATCTAAAGTCATGATTCCTCCCTGCTTCTTGCTTGTGGGCCAAGACTCATTGACCACAAGCATTTTAAGCAGGGAGGAATCATTTGTTCAGATGGAAAATATTACAAATATTCTAAAAACGAATATAGCAGTATATTCTGTAGTGCTATATACTCGTTTTTGACCAACACCTCGCATTATGCGATTTTTTATTACAGATTTTCGCAATAAAATGAATATCTCGAATACGAATATTCGCGAATATATGATGAATATTCTACCATATATTCGCGAAATATCGCAAATTCGAATATTGCCCCTGCCGCCCATCACTAGTAGTGAGAGAGATCAGATCAGAGTTGAGATGAGGAGAGGATTCAAGTTCAAACAGAGATAAGAATGCAGAGTGAAGACTCCACACCACAGATTAGTGAGTGGAGCCAACTTCGCTATGAGGTAGTAACAAGGTGTGAGGCGCAGAAGAGCGTTTTCCTTCTGTGGCCGGACTATACACTTGCATCCCTGACCAGTAGGAGAGAGTTTGCCTCCCTGGAATAGAAGCAAGCATCAGAAAGATTTATCGGTGATAATAGCCATTATTTAGGGCCACAGACACCTTTGCGCAAGGTGGAGGACTTATAGCTTCTGGCAGCCACACCATAATTCTGGGAAACAGATTAGCTACCTGCCCCAATATTCAGCTTGGGGGGAAAGGACAAGGTATAGGACTGAGCATACCAACTGGAATAAGGTACTCCACAACCACAGCTAAAACCAAAACTTAAATCCGGCCTAAGAAAGCCTAGGAACGGTGGACTTGCAGATTAACTCTAATACCAACAAGAGACTGTATTCTGTACTGCTGAAACCAAAGTCAACCCCAGTAAAAGTTGTGAGTTGTATCTTACCACTGCCTACTTCATTATTACTACCATTGGTTGTACCACCATTAACGGTACTGGCGTCACGACAAAAACCATCAAGGGACTCAGCCGCAACAAGCACCCTAAGCACTCCTAACATCAAGGGCACCTCAACCACCATATTGGCATGATGCTTCCCTACCACAGAGCGTGCCCCGGAGGATTTTGTGCTGTCCACCTAAACACAGTGCTGCCAACCCAGGGAGGCTTTCTGCTAACCGTGAGTAAACTGATGAACTGTGTGTTATTATTTGGCCCCTCATCGGTAAACCGTGCACCTCACGTGTTGCCCCTGCGCTACTGGCTGGCTAGACCTGAATTAAAGATTTCTTTGCACAAAATGGCTGTACTTCAAATGGCTGAATCAAACCCCTGTATGTATAGGGGGGATCTCACACGCCCTGAATCAGTGTAGGCCTAAATTAAAGATTTCTTTGCACAAAATGGCTATATTTCAAATTGCTGTATTTCAAATCCCTGAATCAAACCCCTGTATGTAGAGGGAGTATCTCACACGGTCTGAACCACTGTAGGCCTGAAGTAAATATATCTTTGCACAAAATGGCTGTATTGAAAATGGCTGTATTTCAAATGCTTGATTCAAAACCCTGTATGTAGAGGGAGTATCTCACACGTCCTGAACCACTGTAGGCCTGAAGTAAATATATCTTTGCCCAAAATGCGGTATTTCAAATGGCTGTATTTCTAATGCCTAATTCAAACCCCTGTATGTAGAGGGGGTATCTCACACGGCCCGAACCAGTGTAGGCCTGAATTCAATATTGGTGCACCAAATGGCGGTATTTAAGATCTCAGAATGTAACCCAAATGTATTAAGGGTATATCTCACAATGACATCTGCATCAAAGGCTGCCAACAAAAATTTTTGTGCCCAAACGAGTGTTTGTTTAACAACTGAATTTGACAGCAGTATATAAGCCTGTAATTTCACACGTGCTGATGCTGCAAGGCCTGAATAAAGTGTTTTTTGTCAAAAAAGTGTGTTTTTCAAACCCCAGAAAATGATGGGTGTATTTCTACCTTAAATTGCACACTGACTAATCCAGATGTTGTAGTTTGCCCCCAAAAAATGGTGATTTGCAATGTCCCAAAAGCTCAGATGCAGTGCTGGTGCACTGAGCTTGCATAAAATGGCCGCCGCCACCACCCACCTAACTAACAGAATTATAAAAAAAATAAAAATTTTGGTCAATGCCCTCAGGGCAGGGTAAAACGATTGTGTCCTGCACTCACACAACTATTTCTAGGTAGATCGCTGAGTTAGATTCTCTCCTATTCTCTCCCTGAAATCACAAGTCCAGCAGCATCCTCTCCCTACACTTGTAACAGCAGAGTGACGTGCAGCGCTATGTGACTCAAGCTTATATAGAGCCTAGGTCACATGCTGCTCTGGCCAATCACAGCCATGCCATTAGTAGGCATGGCTGTGATGGCCTCTTGGGGCAAGTAGTATGACGCTTGTTGATTGGCTTCTGTGCAGCCTTTCAAAAAGCGCCAAGAAAGCGTCGAACACCGAACCCGAACTTTTACGGAAATGTTCGGGGTTCGAGTCCGGGGTCCAAAAATCCTAAAGTTCGGTACGAACCCGAACTTTACAGTTCGGGTTCGCTCAGCCCTAATCATGAGCAGTTCCTTTCTTTCTCCATACTCTTCTCTTCCCATCACTCTGGTACAAGTTGATCTTGGTCTCATCTGTCCATAGGATGTTGTTCCAGAACTGTGAAGGCTTTTTTAGATGTCGTTTGGCAAACTCTAATCTGGCCTTTCTGTTTTTGAGGCTCACCAATGGTTTACATCTTGTGGTGAACCCTCTGTTTTCACTCTGGTCTTCTCTTGATTGTTGACTTTGACACACATACACCTACCTCTTGGAGAGTGTTCGTGATCTGGCCAACTGTTGTGAAGGGTGTTTTCTTCCCCAGGGAAAGAATTCTTTGGTCATCAAACCACAGTTATTTTCAGTGGTCTTCCGGGTCTTTTGGTGTTGCTGAGCTCACCGGTGCGTTCCTTCTTTTTAAGAATGTTCCAAACAGTTGTTTTTGCCACGCCTAATGTTTTTGCTATCTCTCTGATAAGTTTTTTTTTTTTTTTTTTAGCCTAATGATGGCTTGCTTCACTGATAGTGACAGCTCTTTGGATCTCATCTTGAGAGTTGACAGCAACAGATTCCAAATGCAAATAGCACACTTGAAATGAACTCTGGACCTTTTATCTTCTAATTGTAATTGGGATAATGAGGGAATAACACACACCTGACCATGGAACAGCTGAGAAGCAAATTGTCCCATTACTTTTGGTCCCTTAACAAGTGGAAGGCACATATGCAAACTGTTGTAATTCCTGCACCGTTCACCTGATTTGGATGTAAATACCCTCAAATTAAAGCTGACAGTCTGCAGTTAAAGCACATCTTGTTTGTTTCATTTCAAATCCATTGTGGTGGTGTATAGAGCCCAAAATTTTAGAATTGTGTTGATGTCCCAATATTTATGGACCTGGCTGTATGTGAGGGCTCATCTTTTTGCCAGACAAGCTTTTTTTTCTAATGACACCATCTAAATACTCCATACGATGTAGTGGGAAGATAGAAAAAAATAATCTAAACAGAGTGGGAAAAAAACGCTTTAGCAAAGTTGTTTTATGGCTTTTGTTTTTATGGTATTACCTATACAGTAAGAATGACATTATCTTCGTTCTGCGAATTAGTACAATTACAGCAATACATAATTATATAGTTTTAAAAAAAATAAAAAATAAAAATTTGAAAAGCATATATTTTTTCTTTGCATCTCCGATTTCTGATCCCATATATTTTTAAAAATTTTCATCTGTGAAGCAGTGTGAAGGCTCATTTTTGTGGGGTGATACCATTTTGAGGTATATGTGATTTTTTTAACACGTTTTTATTCAATTTATTTTCAGCAATTTAGATTTCCCCCCTGTTATGCTGTTCATCATATGTGGTAAACACTTTTATATTTTAATAGTTTTATTCTTCTGGGACACAATGATACTTATGATTTTTTTTATTGTTTATTTTATTTGTAAAATGGGGTGATCAGACATTTTATATATATTTTTTCATATTTTTAAAAACTTTTTAAACTTGTTTTTCACATTTATTTTAACATGTGATTGATCGCTTATCCTTTAGATTGCAATGAATAGATATACACATTTATGAATAGATATACACTGTTGCAGAAAATGGGGCGTATCATTTTTACACCTGTTTAAGCCATAGAAAATGATCTAAATATATGCCATCGAGGGAGCTGGTATAGATTTGGGCTGGCGGTGGATGCGCCTAAATTATGTAGAGGCTGGTGCCTCTACATAACTTAGGCGCATCAAGCCCCAACCAAAGGGTATTAAGACCGGCATCTAAAACGCCAGTCTTAATAAATGACCTCATAAGTTCCTGTCAAGCTGAGCCACAGGAAACTTGCTACGGAAGGCCTCAGAGCCTCCAGAAGGCACAAAGCTGCTATAGTCATCAAACGTCTCTCACAATCTCGTGCTCCCAGTAACTGACCACTCAGATGCCGAGGTCACAATTGACAACTGTATCTGAGAGGTTAAAAGTTCATGATCGGTGTGGTCACCACTGACTCGGCCCCTAGCTGTCTGCTTTGTAAAACCCAGTGGCTATGGCACCCACTCAATCCCTGATTGGGCGCCATTTTTAAATACCCAACATCCACTGTACATCTACAGCAGATGTGTGGAAGAGATTAAGGGGAATCTGTCAGGTGAACATTCACTGATAAACCAGGCACAATGCCTTGTAGGACTAGCTCAGCTGAATGTAGTGATACCTTGCGCCAAGTCAGACATGGGACTGCCAGTCCATTCATCTCTATTGAAGTTCTGAAAAGAGTGTAGCATTGAGATGAATGGAACGGCTGTGTGTATGCTTGACCTCCCTCTCCGTTCATTTTGGGGTGCTCTGAGGAGTGTGGGGTAGCTGTTCTTGTAGGACCTCCACCAATCTAATAGTTATGCTCAATCCTGTGGACAAGAGGTAACTGTTACGCTGAGCGCTCCGGGTCCCCTGCTGGCCTCGGAGCGCTCACAGCGTATGCCCCCAGGCAGCACTCCAGCTTCTCGGCGTGTGCGTCCTCGCTCTCTAGGGCGCGCGCGCCGGGACTCTTAGATTCAAAGGACCAGTGCACCAGTGATTGGTGCCTGGTCCAAAGGGGTTATTAAGGGTTAAGGTTGTGAGAGGCAGTGCTGATTTAATTAGGCTGCACCTGTGCACTGCCCATTTATACCTTCTCCTCCCACAGCTTTCTGCTGGATCTTTGTGCCTTGTGCCTCAGAGAAAGCGTTCCCTACGTTGTTAGTTTGCCTTACCTGTTGCCGTACCCGTTGCTACCGTCCACTCGCCTTTGAACCTTTGCCGCCTGCCCTGACCGCTGCTACATCCGACTACGCTCTTACCTTCTCCCTGTGTACCACGCCTTATCAGCTGCCAGAGAGGTCGAGTTGTTACTAGGGGACACGACCTGGTAGTTACCGCCGCGGCAAATCCATCCCGCCTTGCGGCGGGCTCTGGTGAAGACCAGTAACTGCTTAGAACCGGTCCTCTAGTACAACCCGCGATATCGCCTCTCTGGTCCAGAGGATTCACTACCTGTCCTGCCGGTTCGTGACAGTAAGATCCGGCCATGAATCCCGCTGATGTTCCCCTGCCAAGCCTGGAGGACCTCACCACCATTGTGGCCCAGCAGGGTCAACAGCTGGCCCAGTTGACCGCTATGTTGCAGCAGCTCCTGCCTTCTCTGCAACAGCCAGCTCCTCCGTCTGCTCCTGCTGCATCACCTCCGCCTGCAGTTACCACCGGTTCCAGAATCCGTTTGTCCTTACCAGACAAATATGACGGAGATCCTAAGCAGTGCCGTGGGTTCTTGTCGCAGTGCTCTCTCCACCTCGAGCTTCTGTCCGACCAGTTTCCTTCTGAGCGAGCCAAGGTAGCCTTTATACTCAGTTTACTGTCCGGGAAGGCCCTGGCCTGGGCTACACCACTATGGGACCGCGCAGATCCTGCCACCGCTTCCATCCAGAGCTTCTGCCTAGAGTTCCGGAATGTTTTTGAGGAGCCTGCCCGGGTTACCTCCGCAGAGACTGCCTTACTAAATTTGACCCAAGGAGGTTCTTCCGTGGGTGACTATGCCATTCAGTTCCGCACCCTGGCCTCTGAGCTGAACTGGAACAATGAAGCCCTTTGCGCCACCTTCAAGAAAGGACTTAACAGTGAAGTAAAGGACGTTCTGGCTGCACGTGAGCTTCCTTCCACTCTTAGTGACCTCATCTTGCTGGCCACTAGGATAGACAAACGTTTCGCCGAAAGACAAGAGGAACTCCTCCTTGAAAAGGAAAAAGCTTGTCCTAGACGCTTTCCTCGTCTGGCTCCCGTTTTTCCGCATCCACCTCAACCCGCTACTGGGTTTTCCGCCATGGAAGCCATGTAGGTGGATCGGTCACGCTTGACTCCGCAAGAACGAAGCCGCCGCAGAAACGAGAACCTGTGTCTGTACTGTGCCAGTACCGAGCACTTCCTTAGAGATTGTCCTCTCGGGAAACGCTCGCACCTAGTAAGCGTGGGAGAGGCGTTGCTAGGTGTGGATTCTTCCTCTCCACGTCTCATCATACCCGTGCAGTTGATCATCTTTTCCAAGTCCTCTTTCTCCACAGCCGCCTTCTTGGATTCCGGTTCAGCTGGCAACTTCATTCACGCCTCCTTGGTTGACAAGTACCGTATTCCAGTAATCCATCTACCCAAGCCGTTTTTCATCTCTACTGTTAACGGTGAGAGACTCTCAGCCACCGTGCAGTTCCGTATCCAGCCTCTGCAGATGGACATCGGAATATTTCATACCGAGACTTTAGAGTTCTTTGTCCTTCCCTTCTGTTCCTCCGAACTCCTCCTGGGTCTGCCGTGGCTTCAACGTCATAGCCCTGTCCTGAATTGGTCCACCGGTGAGATCCTGCGTTGGGGCTCCTCCTGTTCGGACGCTGTCTCAAGCCTGCTCTGGTCAAACAGAACCCGCAAGTTTCTCCGCCTTCTGGGCTGCCCAAGCCATACCATTCCTTCACGGATGTCTTCTGCAAGAAACAAGCTGAGGTTCTTCCTCCTCACCAATCCTATGATTGCCCGATCGACCTGATACTCGGTTCTACTCCACCTCGGGGCAGAATTTATCCTCTCTCACCTCCTGAGACTCTTGCCATGTCCGACTATATACGTGAGAACCTACAGAGAAGATTCATAAGAAAATCTTCTTCTCCTGCTGGGGCCGGTTTTTTCTTCGTGACTAAAAAAGATGGCTCCCTCCGCCCCTGCATTGACTACAGAGGTCTTAATAAAATTACCATCAAGAACCGTTACCCTCTGCCTCTAATCTCTGAGCTATTTGATCGTCTCCGAGGGGCTAAGATCTTCACTAAATTGGACCTTCGAGGGGCCTATAATCTGATCCGTATCCGTGAGGGAGACGAATGGAAGACCGCCTTTAACACAAGGGACGGCCATTTCGAGTATTTGGTGTTGCCCTTCGGCCTCTGCAACGCACCTGCTGTCTTTCAGGAATTCGTCAATGATATTTTCAGGGACTTACTTTACACCTGCGTGGTCGTATACCTGGATGATATCCTCATCTTTTCCTCCAATTTGGATCAACACCGGGTCCATGTGCAACAAGTTCTTACTCGTCTTAGGAGAAATCGCCTGTACGCTAAACTTGAAAAATGTCTTTTTGAATGGACCTCCCTGCCTTTCCTCGGATACATTATTTCAGCCCAAGGACTTCAAATGGACCCAGCCAAACTCTCGGCGGTTCTGGATTGGCCACGTCCCTCTGGTCTCCGAGCCATACAAAGATTTCTGGGCTTTGCGAATTACTACAGGCAATTCATCCCTCACTATTCCACTCTGGTAGCTCCTATCGTGGCCCTCACTAGAAAAGGAGCTAACCCCAAATCCTGGCCTTCCAAAGCTGAGGAATCCTTCCAGTCCCTGAAATCCGCCTTTGCCTCTGCACCCGTTCTCTCTAGATCAGATTCCACCAAGCCCTTCTCTCTTGAAGTGGATGCCTCCTCGGTGGGAGCCGGAGCTGTCCTCACCCAGAAGTCTTCCCGGGGCAAGACTTCAACTTGTGGCTTCTTTTCTAAAACATTCTCTTCCGCAGAGAGAAATTACTCCATTGGGGACAGGGAACTGATGGCTATTAAATTGGCACTGGAGGAATGGAGACATTTACTCGAGGGCGCCACACATCCTGTGTACATCTTCACGGACCACAAGAACCTGGCTTATCTCCAGTCTGCTCAGAGATTAAATCCCCGTCAGGCTTGTTGGTCTCTGTTCTTCGCCCGCTTTAACTTTGAGATCCATTTCCGTCCGGCTTGTAAGAACATTAGGGCAGATGCTCTGTCTCGCTCCTCTGATGTGGTGGGCGACGAGTTAACACCTCGATATATTATCCCTCCAGAACGCCTTATTACAGTCGCTCCTGTGGACCTGCGCCTTCTTCCTCCTGGCAAATCCTACATACCTCCACGTCAGCGGCTGCGAATTCTCAAGTGGGGCCACGCCTCTCCTTTTGCCGGTCATCCAGGGGTGCTAAAGTCTCTCCAACTAATCTCCCAAAGGTACTGGTGGTCTTCTCTGGAGAAAGATGTCTCGGACTTCGTCCAGGCCTGTACGATTTGCGCCCGGGATAAATCGCCTCGCCAGAAACCAGCAGGTCTCCTCTTGCCTCTACCTGTTCCTGAAGTTCCCTGGTCTCACATCGCCATGGACTTTATTACAGATCTTCCCTCCTCCCTTGGCAAGTCCGTTATTTGGGTCGTGGTGGATCGCTTCTCCAAGATGGCTCACTTTGTACCCCTGCCTGGTCTACCCTCTGCACCCATGTTGGCCAAACAATTTTTCCAACACATCTTCCGTCTCCATGGCCTTCCCAAACATATTGTCTCGGATCGTGGGGTACAACTCGTCTCCAAATTCTGGAGGGCTCTATGTGCTCATCTCGGGATCAAATTGGACTTTTCTTCTTCGTACCATCCTCAGTCTAACGGCCAAGTAGAACGGGTGAACCAGATTTTGGGTGACTATCTGCGTCACTTTGTATCCTCACGCCATGACGACTGGGTTGATCTACTTCCCTGGGCGGAGTTCTCCTACAACTACAAACAATCCTCTGCCTATAACAAGTCTCCTTTCCTTGTAGTTTTTGGCCGTCATCCTCTTCCACCTCTGCTGCAGTCTCCCACTCCTTCTTCTGTACCTGCCGTTGACAGTCTTGTACAGGATTTTCCTCCATCTGGCGAGAAACCCACGCTGCTCTCCTCAGGGCTTCCGCCCGTATGAAGGTTCAAGCTGACAAGAGACGCAGATCTCCACCGGAATTTCATCCGGATGACAAGGTGTGGCTCTTCTCTAGGTACATCCGATTTAGGGTCCCAAGTTACAAGTTGGGCCCTCCTTTCTTGGGACCCTATAAAATCAAGAGTCGTATCAATCAAGTTTCTTATCAGCTCCATCTTCCTCCCTCCCTCCGAATCCATAACTCCTTCCATGTCTCCCTTCTTAAACCTGCTGTCTTTAACCGTTTTTCTCCCAAGCTTGTTTCTACCACCCCTGTCGCCGGTACCTCCGATATATTCTCTGTCAAGGAGATCTTGGCGACCAAGATCTCCCGGGGGAAAAGATTTTTTTTGGTCGACTGGGAGGGCTGCGGTCTTGAGGAGAGGTCATGGGAGCCGGAGGAGAACATCCTGGACCGCAGTCTCATCCGCAAGTTCTTCGGTACCAAAAAGGGAGGGAGACCAAAGGGGGGGGTACTGTTACGCTGAGCGCTCTGGGTCTCCTGCTGGCCTCGGAGCGCTCACAGCGTATGCCCCCAAGCAGCACTCCAGCGTCTCGGCGTGTGCGTCCTCGCTCTCTAGGGCGCGCGCGCGCCGGGACTCTTAGATTCAAAGGACCAGTGCACCAGTGATTGGTGCCTGGTCCAAAGGGGTTATTAAGGGTTAAGGTTGTGAGAGGCAGTGCTGATTTAATTAGGCTGCACCTGTGCACTGCCCATTTATACCTTCTCCTCCCACAGCTTTCTGCCGGATCTTTGTGCCTTGTGCCTCAGAGAAAGCGTTCCCTACGTTGTTAGTTTGCCTCACCTGTTGCCGTACCCGTTGCTACCGTCCACTCGCCTTTGAACCTTTGCCGCCTGCCCTGACCGCTGCTACGTCCGACTACGCTCTTACCTTCTCCCTGTGTACCAAGCCTTATCAGCTGCCAGAGAGGTCGAGTTGTTACTAGGGGACACGACCTGGTAGTTACCGCCGCGGCAAATCCATCCCGCCTTGCGCCGGGCTCTGGTGAAGACCAGTAACTGCTTAGAACCGGTCCTCTAGTACAACCCGCGCCATTGCCTCTCTGGTCCAGAGGATTAACTACCTGTCCTGCCGGTTCGTGACAGTAACCTTTACCAACCAGAATATATTCAGCTTCTTGAATAGCTTCATAAGAATGTCTAGCAATGCATTAGAAAAAGAACACATATAATTGCTTTCATGGTAAAAAATTAAATTAGCAGAGACGACTGTGTAAGGATCATAGCTAAAACACATGAAAATAATTAGAACTCTTTGAAACTGGTACGGTAAGAACAGCAACTAAAATTGTCATGCATGACTTGTCTAGCAGTTCGAAACAAATTAGTAGATGCCACTAACATACGGTTTTAATATAAGCGTTTTAATTTTTTAGATGTGCCATAAATGAGCTCCAGTACATTATCTCCCCTGTAAGACTCAGATGTACAAGGGTACTAAAGTTGACTATTACCAATATAAATACCCTGATTAAAGCCTATGATAATCTTGGCTTGTAAACCAACACTCCGTCAGTTCAATAAAACAAATCCCCAGATGTGTGGAGCTCTGCGAGAGGGTTCCTCGGTGCCTCTGCCAGACCGAATCTTTAACAAATGGTAGGTATTGAGTCACAACAGAGCAATATGTATTTCACAAACAAACTGGGATAAAAGCCTTGTACTCAAGTTATGCAAAATTTTCCGAGCGTTTCCTAACAGGGGACCTATTAACAGCAATGCAGGGAAACCCGATGGGCCAGTGTGTGTTGGACAGGGAGGACTCCTCAAAGGTTTCATTGCAAAACTGGACGTATGAGTGACACCTTATTATAGCAAATGGGGGACGCAATCTCTGCGTGAGTGATGTTCTCAATAATCAGCTGTCATTCAGGCTGCAGACCATTTATTGTGCTTCTGCACGTAGTTGGAAACCTTATGGGAGCCATGCAGGTTCTTGTGACTTTTGTGGAAATGGAAGACATTTTCTGAATCGTATTTTGCATATCTATAGGAATTGTAATTTTAATTATAGACTAGTGAAACCTTGAAAGTCCCCCATACAATTGAGAACATAATAAATGACATAGAATTATAAGATGTATGAGGTGTTCTGACATTTATTGGGATTACGTTACAGATTGGATTGTCAGCACCCTGTTGAGAATTATGGGAAGTTAATGTTTATAGAGATTTATTTCACATACTGTACATTAGATGCACTGTAAAAATATATGTATGGAAACATGCATCTTTCAAAGTGTGTTCCCACTTTATTCGCCGGCGAGCCACCCCTGCTTATGTCACATCCATGACATCACGCCCACATAGTAGCCAATAATGGCATGGCCTTGTGTCCACAGAGCTGTGCCATGATTGGGTGTCGTCATATGATGTAAAGTTTTAGTAGATGGGACATCACTACTTGGAAAGTCAATATATCACTGCTTGGCAAAAGAAATATACTCACGTTGTCTCCAGTGGGGCTCACAATCTAAGTTCCCTATCAGCATATCTTTGGAGTATGGGAGGAAACTGGAGTACTCAGAGGAAACCAACACCGACACAGCTAGAACATACAAACTTGGTCCAGATGTTGGCTCCATGCTCTTTTGCTCTCCAGCCTCTGCTGCTCTATTGGCCTCCCTTTATGTATGCTTCCTGTTTGATGGTGCTGCAGCCAATAGCTGGCTGCAGCGATAACCTACTCCCTATGCATCATTAAAAATGGTCACTTAAAGCAAGGGGAGCAGGTCAGCAGAGAGCTCAGTGGAACAGTATGCTTCCCTTTGCAGGTCTGCCCAGGAAAGAGGCTTTGCCAAAACCTTTCCCCTGAAGGTGCACAACCCCTTTAAACCTAGCAGGGGCGGAGCTACTGCCCTAGCAGCTGTAATGGCAAAGGCTCAGGCTGTAATGGATGACGTCATCGCATGGCATCCAGCTCTGTTCATTGGGGGAATTTGGCTAGATGAGTATTACAATTTTCTATTTTATTTTATTAACAGGGCAGGGGCTTCACTAATGGAAGGGGGCACTAATAGGGAGCACTAATGTGAGGGGGGACTAAGGGGGGAAACTACTGTATGGGGACAACAAAGGGGAACACTACTGTGTGTGGGCACTAAGGGGGAAAAACTACTGTGAATGGGGAATGAGGCATGCTACTGTGGGAGAAAACTACTGTGACATGAGCAATAAAGAGGCATAATTACTGTGTGGGGGCACTAAGGGGACATAGCTACTGTGTTGGGCACTATGGCTGAATATCTAATGAGTGGCGGTACTAAGGGGGAATAACTCATGAGTGTGTGTGTGGTGGGGGTTGTATGGTGAGCGTGGACAGTCTTGATTAGCTGTTTGGGCGAGGTTGCATCGAAGTTACTTTGGGAAGGGGGCTCTTTCACAATTTTTTTTCTCATTATGCCCCTGGAAACTAGGACCCCACAGCTCCACAGTACTGTACTAGTACTAACCACTGAACCACTGCTTCCACCTGTCCAATGTTAAATTCTGTATATTGTGAAATATAATTTTTTTTCCGCTTTGTCTCTCTTGCTGACTGTTATTGGTCTTGCGGTTTTGCAGGAAAACTTGTAGCTTTTGATAATTCCCTCAGACCTGCTATTTGGCTCATTGACCTTCTTAGAATGTCTTTTAATTCTTACAGCCATGCTGCGGTTGGGATGTGGCCGCTGGGAGTTGTACAGCAGCAGTGTTGTAAGAGATTGTAGGACATGTAGCAATGTTATTGTGCATCCATTTAAAGCATTATGTCCACACTGTCATGTCTGATGTCCTGACCCCCCCCCCCCATGCTATACATTCAGTATAAATGTCGTTTCTAGGATATAGTGCTCTTCCATATCGCCGTAGCAAACAATCCCTCATTAAAACATAACTTTACTGCAGTCATTAACCCCTTCGACCCCGGGCCAGTTTTCACCTTCTTCCCCAGCCAATTTTTTGCAAATCTGACATGTGTCACTTTATGTGGCAATAACTTTGGAACACTTTTACTTATCCAAGCCATTCTGAGATTGTTTTCTTGTGACACATTGTATTTCATGACAGTAATAAATTTGAGTCAATATATTTCACCTTCAATCCCAAATTTACAAAAAATTTTGAAAAATTAGCAATTTTCAAAATTACTATTTCTTTGCTTATAAAACAGAAAGTGATACATCATAAAATATTTATTACTTAACATTCCCCATATTGTCTACTTTATGTTGGCATCATTTTGTAAATGTCATTTTGTTTTTTTAGGACGTTATAATGCTTAGAATTTTAGAAGCAATTCTTAAACTTTTTTTGAAAATTTCCAAAACCCACTTTTTAAGGACCAGTTCAGGTCTGGAGTCACTTTGTGGGGCTTACATAATAGAACCCCCCCATAAATGACCCCATTGTAGAAACTACACCCCTCAAGTTACTCAAAACTGATTTTACAAACTTTGTTAACCCTTTAGGTATTCCACAAGAATTAAAGGAAAATAGAGACTTTTTTGGCAGATTTTTTATTTGAATCCATTTTTTCTTTAACACATCGAGGGTTAACAGCCAAAAAACCCTCAATATTTATTACACTGATTCTGCGGTTTACAGAAACACCCCACATGTGGTCGTAAACTGATGTAAGAGGACAGAAGAAAAGGAGCGCTGTATGGTTTTTGGAAGGCAGATTTTGCTGGACTGGTTTTTAGACACCATGTCCTATTTGAAGCTCTACTGATGCACCCCTACAGTAGAAACTCCCCAAAAGTGACCCCATTTTGGAAACTAAAGGATGAGGTGACAGTTTTATTGGTATTATTTTGGGGTACATACAATTTTTCGCTCTATATGACGTTTTTGTGAAGCAGGGTAACAAAAAAAATAGCTGTTTTGGCACCGTATTATTTTTTTATTTTTACAGCGTTCATCTGAGGGGTTAGGTTAGTTCATGCGACATTTTTATAGAGCAGGTCATTATGGACGTGGCAATAGCTATTATGATTACTTTTTGTTATTTAAGTTTTACACAATAATAGCATTTTTTAAACAAAAAAAAATGTTTCAGTGTCTCCATAGTCTGAGAGTCATAGTTTTTTTTTATCTTTTGGGCGATTGTCTTAGGTAGGAGTTCATTTTTTGCCGGATGAGGTGAAAGTTTGAGCTGTACTATTTTGGGGGGCAAATGCCTTTTTGATCGCTTGGTGTTGCACTTTTGTGATGCTAGGTAACAAAAAATGGATTTTTGGCACTGTTTTTATTTAGTTTTTTTTTTACGGTGTTCACTAGAAGGTTTAGGTCATGTGATATTTTTATACAGCAGGTTGCTATGGACGTGGAAATATCTAATGTCTACTTTTTTACATTTATTTCACTTTAACACAATAATAGCATTTTTGAATCAAGAAAAATTATGTTTTAGTGTCTCCATATTCTGAGCGCTATAGGTTTTTTTGGGGTGATTGTCTTATGTAGGCTCTAATTTTTTTAGGGATGGGGTGACAGTTTTATTGGTACCATTTTGGGGGGCATGCACCTTTTTAATCGCTTGGTGCTGAACTTTTTGTGATGTAAGGTGACAAAAATGACTTTTTTGACAGTTTTTTTTTACAGTGTTTATCAGACAGGCTGGATCATGTGATATATTTATAGATCCGGTAATTTCAGACACGGCGATACCTAATATGTGTGTTTTTTTCTTTTTTTTTTCAATTTTTTATTATAAAATCAGGGGAAAGGGGCGTTTTTTTTTTTACTTGGAACTTTATTTTTTTAATAAAAAATACGTTATTGACTTTTTTTGTTTACTTTATTTCTGTCCCACTCTGGGTCTGATCTCCTCTTCAATGCATTACAATACATCTTGGCGTGGATTAACACTGGGTGTTAAGTTGCTATCATACTGGGGCTCCCAATAATATTAATGCCCCCATTACTGCCACCATTAGCGCCCCCAGAATTAATACTGTCTATATTAGTGTCCCCAGTAATATTAATATCCCATTAGTAACCCCCAGTAATAGTAATTCCCCCATCAGTGCACCCCTGAGTTAATGCCCCCCCCCCCCCCATTAGTGCCCCCCGGGAAGAATAATTCCCCCATTAGTGCCCCCACAAGAATAATGACCCCACTACTGCCCCTAGTTATAATAATGCCCCCATTAGTGCCCCCAGTTAGAATAATGCCCCCATTAGTGTCCCCCAGTTAAAATAATGTCCCATTAATGCCCCCAGTTAGAATAATGTCCCCCATTAGTGCCCCCAGTTAGAATAATTCCCCTATTAGTGCCCCCATTTAGAATAATGCCCCCATTAGTGCCCCCTTCTCTGCTTCTGCAAAAAAAAAAAAAAAAAAAAAAAAAAAAAAAACACCTCCTCCATTTGCTTGTGCTGCGGTGGATGCTCACTGCTGACTGGAAGCTCAGGACAGGACCTGCGCTCCAGCATGATAACGTCTAGCAGGTCCTCTCAATTAGTCAGCAGTACGAGCAAATATTTTTTTTTCTATTAACACGGGGGAGGTAGAGGCTGCACTAATGACCGCTCCACAATGGAATAGCTCATTAGTAGCAGTCCTGTTAGGAAAACTGTAGGTAGAAATAAATTCTAGAAGGGGTTAATCCATTGGCATCAGCTTTTACATCGATGCTGGTGGATAGAGCAGGGGCCCGCTATCAGGGACTGCTGGGCCCCTGCAGTAATCGGGTGGGCACCACTCTGGTGCCCACCCGATCACCATGACATATTAGTAAGTCAAAAAGCGGCAAATCACCTGCCTCCATGACGTACTATTACGTCATGTGTCGGGAAGGGGTTAAAAGCACAAAAAACTAACAAAAACAAAATACACATAAATGATAATATAATCATATTCTTAGGTAGCAACAGAGGGGATATTTGACTCATGGTAGCCACTGTACACAATCATACATGGTCCATCTTACTTGTGACCAGTGGACATGGTGGAGGTCTCCCAGCGGATTAAGGTGGTTCAGGAAAATGGCGGAAAAGAGGTATCAATTCCACAGACTGGGATACCAAGACTCTCTCTATCCCTGCCTGCAGATAGAGAACCACCCAAGAGGGATCAAAGTTACTAAGCTAGGAGGGAGAAAGAGATAAAGCAGAGTTGAGTTTGCCTGCCAGTTCATGCTAAAGCCTGCTGGAACCAAGAGAAAGCCTAAAAACTGTTTGATGAAACGTTTATTCAAGTAAAGCTGCCATTGAACTTCATCTCAAGGTCTGGACTCAAGTTATTCTTTCAAATCCCTCAATTATTCCCCCTTTTTATTGCTTCGGAGCCAAAGCCCGGGTCCAGTGATATCCAGGTAGCAGCACTGGGGGAGGTAGAGGCATATCTCCCAAATTGTCCCCAATTCTACGCCTGAACTCTCGTTTTGTCTTCCACACATAGTTGAGGGGACAATTTAATGTACATAAGTAGACAACCCCACTCATCCTGCAGTTGGCAATATCCCTCATCCTGTATTCTGCATCCGTAGAAACACTTACAAAGGTTTTAGAATGAACAAAGGGGGCACCCAACACAACCACTACATCTGAATGTGCCCAGTGGCCTCCGGTCCTACCTTGTCTCTTTATGTCTCAATATAGTGCTCTTCCTCTGATTGTATGAAGTATAATTTTCACCATATGTCACCTTCCACCTGATTTTCAATGCAGCACATCATAGATTCTGTTTTTATAATTTATTCTCCCCCATGCACCACAGTGACTATATTCTATGATGAAGTTCACAGCTAGAAAAATAAAATCTGTGGAGAAGAAATGTTAACAATTTAGCAAGAATTGATACAATGTGTAAGCCAAAAAAAAAATGCGCCATCTGTAGATGTCACTGAACGTATCCAGAATAAAGCGGTGATCAGTTACTGTATATGAGTCAGCGGTGTATTTCTGGATCTCGCACATCGACAACTATCAAAATCCGTGTTGTCACAGGTGTTTAAGGCTCAGTTCACACAGATTATAAAAATGACACTGTGGAACCAGCCTACAAATGTGCACCATGACCCGCAATGAATGTGCTGCATGTGGAAATCCTAGGCATTTGTACAAATGCTAGGTATTCTTTGAATCGGGATAGGAATATCACTGTTGGTGTTCATCAGATTTAAATAACTTTTATTTTCCCAAAAATCATTTTGAATGGGCCTGATCTGCAATACCAGACACAGCCTATGGATCAAGGAGGCGCTGTTTCTGAAAAGGCAGACTTTTATTCTAATCTTACAACCCCTTTAAGAGTTATGCTGAATGGAGAAACAACACTGTGACTGGGAGCAGGGGCATTGTGATTTGTGCTTGGCACTGTAGTTGGCACTTGGTGCATTGTAGCTTGCACTGTAATTGCCATTTTTTGGGTGCATGGCATAACCTAAGGAATGAGCAGTGGTATATGATTCAGATGACATCTACAAGTCCCTCTGTCCATACCCCAGTCCACATCCATAACAAAAGGACATTTAGGTGTGATACATATTTCTAGCCATAACAAATTGCTGCTGCCCTATAGTGCCCCCATAACAATGCTAACCCCTTCAGTACCGGGCCACTTTTCACCTTAAAGCTCAGGCCAATTTTTGCAACTTTGACATGTGTCACTTTATGTGGTAATAACTTTAGAACACTTTTACCCATCCAAGCCATTCTAAGACAGTTTTTTCGTGACACGTTGTACTTCATGGCAGTGGTAAATTTTAGTCAATATGTTTTACCTTTATTTATTTTAAAAAATCTAAACTTTATTGAAAATTTGTAAAAATTCAAAATTTTTAAAAATTTAAGTTTCTATCCTTTTAAGGGCTCATGCACACAGCCATGTGCCAGCCGTGCCGGTGCTCATGCTGCGAACAGCAAAATGGGTCCACAATCTGGAAGATACTGAGTGGACGCACAGACTGGAAGGCCAGGTGTGGGCAGATTCATTCAAGTTGAACAGGTCTGCATCTGTCAGCGCCGGCCACAAGGGGGCGTGACTGTGCAATTTGCGGTCCCCAATGCACGGCACGGATAGCACACGTTTGTGTGCATGAGCTCTAAGGCAGAAAGTGATACCTCATAAAATATTTATTACTTAACATTCCCCATATGTCCACTTTATGTTGGCATCATTTTGTAAATGTAATTTTATTTTTTTAGGACGTTAGAATTTTTGAAGCAATTCTTAAAATTTATAATAAAATTTCCAAAACACATTTTTTAAGTGGGTTTTGTTTTTGTGTCTACATTTTCTGAAAGGCATATTTTTTTCATTTTTCTGCCAATCATCTTGTGTAGGGGCTCATTTTTTGCAGCAAGAGTAGATGTTTTTATTGGTATTATGATTTTTGATTGTTCAATATTACACTTTTTGGGGGTAAGGTGACCAAAACATGGCTGTTTTGGCATTTGTTTATTTATAATTTTTTTACGCCATTCATCTGCGAGGGTAGATCATGTGATATTCTTATGGCGCAGGTCGCTACAGACAAGATGATACCTAATATGTTGTTAGTTTTTTTCAATTTTTTTAAAAACTTTTATATTGCACAATCCAGCTGGGTGTTACAAGTTGGGTTTGTGCCCCTGAGCAGTCTAACTGTGCAGGGACCCCCCCCCCCCCCCTGCGCTGGTAACACCCATCTGGACCTTCTTTGCAAACTGCTAGTAATGTATTCATAACTTCTAGCAATAATAATAAAGAAATGGCATAACATAGAGTCATAAGAATAGATACTCCAGAATTGTTACACAAGGAATGCAAGTGGCTACTAAAACAGACATGTCAGGAGAGGTGAAAGGTCCTACTTAAATAGTAAGACAAATCCATATTTGATGAAGATCCTCATCAATAAACAGCACTTGTGACAGATATTTATGTGGGCGAGGGAGTCACGAAATACCATAGTCTTGTCAGTGAAAAAAATATAGAAATGTAAAATGATAGGTCTATCGCATATAATAGCACAATTATCAATGCTGCTTCCACCAAATAAAAAAAAAAGAATCTATTCACATATATTGTGGCAGCACCCTGCAGAACAGATACATTGTGTCAGGCTGAATTCGCACCATGTTCGGTCATTATGAACAGCAGGACCCACTAAATGTACCCCAATGTATAACTGTGGCACTATATAGTTGCATTGATTTGCCTTAGACTGCCATTAAAAAACAGGTGTAATTGACTATGACTTTCTATGGAGATGGAGCAGAGGGAGATTGATGTATAAGAGGGGCAAGAACCACGAAATGGCTTCCTACAGCTGGGTGTCTGGATCTGCTAATATGAGGTTTCCCCCTTTTAGAAGAAAGCTCATTTGCATACTTTTCCCCCGTTTTACACAAACAGATTATCTGACAGATTTCCTGACCAATCATTGGTCAGATGGGCGTTTACGCACACAGATCATTTGTTATACGCACCAACTATTGGCCTGATTGGACAGAAATGGGTCAGATAATCTGTTTGTGTAATACAGCCTTAAAGGGGTTGTCTCACTTCAGCAAGTGGCATTTATTATGTAATGAAAGTTAATACAAGGCACTTACTAATGTATTGTGATTGTCCATATTGCTTCCTTTGCTGGCTGGAAGCATTTTTCTATCACATTATGCACTGCTCGTTTCCATGTTCACGACTACTCTGTAATCCATCAGTAATGGTCGTTTTTTCACACTATAGGAAAAAGTGCCAGCCTCTTTAGTGGCTGAGACTGCAGGAGCTCACATAGGCTGGTGCTTTTTCCTATAGTGTGCAAGCACGACCACTGTCGATCAATTGTGGTCATAACCTAGGAAACAAGCAGTATACAGTACAGACCAAAAGTTTGGACACACCTTCTCATTCAAAGAGTTTTCTTTATTTTCATGACTATGAAGGCATCAAAACTATGAATTAACACATGTGGAATTATATACATAACAAACAAGTGTGAAACAACTGAAAATATGTCATATTCTAGGTTCTTCAAAGTAGCCACCTTTTGCTTTGATTACTGCTTTGCACACTCTTGGCATTCTCTTGATGAGCTTCAAGAGGTAGTCCCCTGAAATGGTCTTCCAAAAGTCTTGAAGGAGTTCCCAGAGATGCTTAGCACTTGTTGGCCCTTTTGCCTTCACTCTGCGGTCCAGCTCACCCCAAACCATCTCGATTGGGTTCAAGTCCGGTGACTGTGGAGGCCAGGTCATCTGGCGCAGCACCCCATCACTCTCCTTCATGGTCAAATAGCCCTTACTTTCAAAGTTTTCCCAATTTTTCGGCTGACTGACTGACCTTCATTTCTTAAAGTAATGATGGCCACTCGTTTTTCTTTACTTAGATGCTTTTTTCTTGCCATAATACAAATTCTAACAGTCTATTCAGTAGGACTATCAGCTGTGTATCCACCTGACTTCTCCTCAACGCAACTGATGGTCCCAACCCCATTTATAAGGCAAGAAATCCCACTTAATAAACCTGACAGGGCACACCTGTGAAGTGAAAACCATTTCAGGGGACTACCTCTTGAAGCTCATCAAGAGAATGCCAAGAGTGTGCAAAGCAGTAATCAAAGCAAAAGGTGGCTACTTTGAAGAACCTAGAATATGACATATTTTCAGTTGTTTCACACTTGTTTGTTATGTATATAATTCCACATGTGTTAATTCATAGTTTTGATGCCTTCAGTGTGAATCTACAATTTTCATAGTCATGAAAATAAAGAAAACTCTTTGAATGAGAAGGTGTGTCCAAACTTTTGGTCTGTACTGTATAATGTGATGCAAAAATTAATCCAGCCAGCAAAGGAAGCAATATGGACAATCACAATACATTAGTAAGTGCCTTGTATTAACTTTCTCTACATGATAAATGCCATTTGCTAAAGTCAGACAACTCCTTTAAGGGCACTTTCACACTAGCGTTATTCTTTTCCGGTATTGAGTTCCATCCTAGGGGCTCAATACCGGGAACAAAATGCTTCAGTTTTATCCTAATGCATTCTGAATGGAAAGCATTCCATTCAGTATGCATCAGGGTGTCTTCAGTTTAGTCCCTCTTACGGTATTTGGCTGAGGCTTGTGAAGTTGGACCGCCATGAGTGCGCCCCCTTTTATAGGTAGCAAAGTGGCACTCTAGGCGAATTACTACCCTCCATCGTCCCTGCCCTAATTCAGAACACATTACTGCAGGAGGTATAACAGGAGAGGACTATAACTCCCAGCATGTCTAAGCCATTATTATTTAATATCGGAGCACATTACAGGAGGACGTATGAGGATGGGACTACAACTCCCAGCATATACAAGCCGTTATTATGTAATATCAGAGTACATTACAAAAGGAGGTATAAGAGAAGACTACAACTCCCAGCATGTCTAAGCAGTTATTAGGTAATATCAGAGTACATTATAAGAGGAGGCATACAACTCCCAGCATATCCAGGATGTTGTAATGTACCCTGATATTATATAATAATGGCCTGGAGATGCTGAGAGTTGTAGTCCTCTCCTCTTATAATGTACTCTGATATTACATAACAAGCTGGACATGATGGAAATTGTAGTCCTCTCCTCATACCTCCTCTTGTAATGTGCTCTGATATTACATAACAGGAGGTATAAGAGGAGAGGACTACAACTCCTAGCATTTCCCTGGCACTTATATTGAATCCATACTTCTTCTGTCTGGTCTTCTTCTTCTTCTTCATTATTACTTTACTGCACTGCTGAGCTCAGCCTCCTGTTCTGGTCACATGATGGTGAGGTTATTGCAGGTCCTTCATCCCCTCTTCTCTGCTGAGCTCTGCCTCCTGCATCTGACATTATGGCAGGTCCTGTCAGCACTAGGGTAATGATTTATATGTGAGGGAGGGGACCACTGCATTGT
Source organism: Bufo bufo (assembly GCF_905171765.1). Taxonomy (NCBI): domain Eukaryota; kingdom Metazoa; phylum Chordata; class Amphibia; order Anura; family Bufonidae; genus Bufo; species Bufo bufo. The sequence continues at coordinate 749,462,156 of NC_053389.1, read as the reverse complement.
AAAGTGCAGCTGTTCAGCTGTCCACCCATTTGCTTCCTCAGACCTTCAGCTGAACAGCAGCACTGAAGCAGGGGGCCCCTTAGACAATGGGGGCCCTGGGCAATTTCTCTGATGAACATGACACAAGCCTATGAATTACATAGCTGGCTATTGTATGTACTGTATGGCTGCCATGCAGAAGTATGTCCTTTGCTCAGCTGCTGCAGGGGAAATGTCTAGCTAGATGCTACTTGGTCTGGTCACCATGGTGGAACTAATCTGATGGGGCAACTTCAGTCTTTAGGACCTTTAACATTTAGCATAACCATAAATGCACTTACTAGCCTTTTTAAGCAGTGGGTGCCTTGAATAGGTCTATATAGCATTATTCAGCCATACATTTACTGCTTTACAAAGCATGATGGGGTTTGACATATGAAGGACGTCATTAACAGGATGTTAAAATACCTCAACAAATCTCCAGGATCAACAGTGAATCCCAAAAGAGCGGAAATAGAGAACAGGTTTCCCATATTAATATGCAGAGTAGGACCAAGAATAAATCATCAAAGCATGGATGGTAATTTGAGTAAATAGTTTTTCTTCAAAAGTTGGCAGCCAATGTAAAGGACTGACAGAGGGTGATCGGCCAACCCAAGTGTATGTAAATCAGATTTATCTAAAATGCTTTTATTAAAGAAATTGCTTTTTTGATGATAGAAGACATGAACAGAAGAGTCTCGAATGTGCAGTTGGACAAGTTGATTCTTCTCCACTCTTAATTCCTCACGCAGAAACCAAAATGATAAATTAGCAAAGGGCTAGAATTTTCTACTCTTTAAAAGAAATGGAAATGCAACATAAGTTATCAGTCATAAACTACGGCTGATTGGACAATTTCCATAATTATAATGCAGTCAGCTGAATGCCGGAGGGATGAGGAGAGAAAAAACCTGACAGATGGTAGAAAGAAATACGGTGTTGTTGATTGCAAACCACTTTTCCATTCTTACTATATTAATTTCCTTTGTTGAGTGGTGATGATGATCAGTGATTGGTAGTCGGTCTTGAAAAGGTGTGCAGAATGTTGATGGACATTGTTGCAGGCCAATTATAGTTCTTGCCTAATAGCAGTGGCCTCTTTCAGCAGTATAATATACCCCATCTCACTTTTAAAAATTTCAAGTAATGGTCTGAAGAACATAAAGAATTCAAGGTCTTCACTTGGCCTCCAAATTCGCCAGATCTCAATCCAATAGAGCATCTGTGAGATGTGTTTGAAAAACAGGTCTGATCCATGGAGACCACACCTCACAATTTTTAAAACTTAAAGGATCTGATGCCAACAGATACCAAAGGAATCTATTCAGATGCCTTTAGGACTTTATGGTTCAGAGCTATTTGGCAAACATATACACTATTAGGCCTCATGCACACAACCGTTTTTTTTTTAAGGTCCGCAAAAACGGGGTCCGTAGGTCCGTGATCCGTGACAGTTTTTTCGTCCGTGGGTCTTCCTTGATTTTTGGAGGATCCACGGACATGAAAAAAAAGTTGTTTTGGTGTCCGCCTGGCCGTGCGGAGCCAAACGGATCCGTCCTGAATTACAATGCAAGTCAATGGGGACGGATCCGTTTGACGTTGACACAATATGGTGCAATTGCAAACGGATCCGTCCCCCATTGACTTTCAATGTAAAGTCAGAAGTCCCTTTTATACCATCGGATCGGAGTTTTCTCCAATCCGATGGTATATTTTAACTTGAAGCGTCCCCATGACCATGGGAATGCCTCTATGTTAGAATATACCATCGGATTTGAGTTAGATTGTGAAACTCAGATCCGACAGTATATTCTAACACAGAGGCGTTCCCATGGTGATGGGGAATCTTCAGGTTAGAATATACTAAAAGAACTGTGTACATGACTGCCCCCTGCTGCCTGGCAGGTGCTGCCAGGAAGCAGGGGGCAGACCCCCCCCTGTATTTAACTCATTGGTGGCCAGTGCGGCCCCCCCTCCTTCCCCTGTATTTAACTCATTGGTGGCCAGTGCGGCCAGCCCCCCTCCATCTCTCCCTTGTATTTAAGACATTGGTGGCCAGTGCGGCCGCCCCCCCCCCTCCATCTCTCCCTTGTATTTAAGACATTGGTGGCCAGTGCGGCCGGCCCCCCCTCCCTCCCTCCCTCCCTTGTATTTAAGACATTGGTGGCCAGTGCGGCCGCCCCCCCCCTCCATCCCCCCTCCTAATTAAAATGACCGACCCCCCATCATTGGTGACAGCGGAGAGTTCCCATTGGAGTCCCAGTTTAATCGCTGGGGCTCCGATCGGTAACCATGGCAACCAGGATGCTACTGCAGTCCTGGTTGCCATGGTTACTTAGCAATTTTTAGAAGCATTATACTTACCTGCGAGCTGCGATGTCTGTGACCGGCTGGGCGCTCCTCCTACTGGTAAGTGACAGGTCTGTGCTATAACCAATGCGCCGCACAGACCTGTCACTTACCAGTAGGAGGAGCGCCCGGCCGGTCACAGACATCGCAGCTCGCAGGTAAGTATAATGCTTCTAAAAATTGCTAAGTAACCATGGAAACCAGGACTGCAGTAGCATCCTAGTTGCCATGGTTACCGATCGGAGCCCCAGCGATTAAACTGGGACTCCGAACGGAACTCTCCGCTGCCACCAATGATAGGGGGGTCGGTCATTTTAACTAGGAGGGGGAGGGAGGGGGGGAACTGGCCACCAATGAATCTACAGTACTACAGGGGAGGGAGGGGGGCCCACTGGCCACCAATGAATCTACAGTACTACAGGGGAGGGAGAGGGGGCCCACTGGCCACCAATGAATCTACAGTACTACAGGGGAGGGAGGGGGGCCCACTGGCCACCAATGAATGGACAGTAATACAGGGGAGAGAGGGAGGCCCACTGGCCACCAATGAATTTAAAACTGGGGAGGGAGGGGGGGGTGCCCCCTCCTGCCTGGCAGCACATGATCTCTTACAGGGGGCTATGATGCGCACAATTAACCCCTCAGGTGCAGCACCTAAAGGGGTTAATTGTGCGGATCACAGCCCCCTGTAAGAGATCGGGCGCTGCCAGGCAGCAGGGGGCAGTCATGTACACAGTTAAAAGTATATTCTAACTAGAAGCGTCCCCATCACTATGGGAACGCCTCTGTGTTAGAATATACTGTCGGATCAGAGTTTTCACAAAGTGAAAACTCAGCTGCAGACGGATCTGCGGATCCGTCTCTGTGAAAGTAGCCTACGACCACGGACGCGGATGCCAATCTTGTGTGCATCCGTGTTTTTTCACAGACCCATTGACTTAAATGGGTCCGTGAACCGTTGTCCGTCAAAAAAATAGGACAGGTCATTTTTTTTTTACGGACAGGAAACACGGATCACGGATGCGGCTGCAAAACGGTGCATTTTCCGATTTTTCCACGGACCCATTGAAAGTCAATGGGTCCGCGAAAAAAAAAACGAAAATGGCACAACGGCCACGGATGCACACAATGGTCGTGTGCATGAGGCCTTAGTCTGGTGGTTTTAACATTATGGTTGATAAATAATTGATAAATCACTCAATAGTGTGTTTCCATTTCTTGCCATTCTCTCTGTTCTTCCCTATCTAATACATTCAATGCCTGTTCACAAATGGCTTGCAATAAACCATGTAAGACCACATAAACTGAAACACATTTGCACCTAAACAAAGCTCAGTAACCAGTATTACCATATTCTAGCCAGAAGAACATTGCTCATCAGTTCTGCTTCACAGCCTTCACCCAAGTGGTGAAGGTCAATATCATGTTCATCCTGTTGACACCATGATATATATTAGGCTTTCAAATGCTGGTCAGTGGCATGTTGTTCATGGACCTGTTAGTTCATGTTCAGTTCTGGGCAGTTCACATCAATGGCAGAGTGACAGAAATCCTTGAGCAGTATGTATGCAATACATCTTGTCTTTAAACGTTTCCATGGTAAGAAAATACAGGCTAGACCTTAAATCTTGGTATCATGTCAAAGTGGCCCAAAAAACGACAAGCATTTCCAGCTCACTGATCCCACAGGGTTGTTTCGCTATGTAGAACAAGGATATGGTCCAGCACTTGATAGAACAAAATTCCAGCTTTATTCACAACTCATTAAATTAGAAGTTACACTACAGAACACAAGAAGTCCTCTATGTTTTGTCTGAAATGCATAAACTGTCATGTCTGTGGTACACCTTAAAGCTTTTAATGAGCCGAGAATTTTTTTTTTATCAAGTGAGGGACCATATTCTTGTTCCAAGGACTGAGGACACAGTAGCATGTCATTACCCATCTTGCCACATGTTTTTTTTTAACTTTCAGATTTTTATAAAAGTTTGAGCATATAGTTATACAGACAGCACAAAATAATATTGAAATTTTTAATAGTATTACAATCTTAATTATAAGTGTTGAGTGAATTGAAGTATCTGAAGTGGACTTCAGGAAAAATTTGATTTGCTGTGAAGCCAAATTTCCCTGCAAATAAATTTTCCCTAAAATAGCACTAAAATAAAAAAAAAATACAGTACAGACCAAAAGTTTGGACACACCTTCTCATTCAAAGAGTTTTCTTTATTTTCATGACTATGAAGGCATCAAAACTATGAATTAACACATGTGGAATTATATACATAACAAACAAGTGTGAAACAACTGAAAATATGTCATATTCTAGGTTCTTCAAAGTAGCCACCTTTTGCTTTGATTACTGCTTTGCACACTCTTGGCATTCTTTTGATGAGCTTCAAGAGGTAGTCCCCTGAAATGGTCTTCCAACAGTCTTGAAGGAGTTCCCAGAGATGCTTAGCATTTGTTGGCCCTTTTGCCTTCACTCTGCGGTCCAGCTTACCCCAAACCATCTTGATTGGGTTCAGGTGCGCTGACTGTGGAGGCCAGGTCATCTGGCGCAGCACCCCATCACTCTCCTCCATGGTCAAATAGCCCTTACTTTCAAAGTTTTCCCAATTTTTCGGCTGACTGACTGACCTTCATTTCTTAAAGTAATGATGGCCACTCGTTTTTCTTTACTTAGCTGCTTTTTTCTTGCCATAATACAAATTCTAACAGTCTATTCAATAGGACTATCAGCTGTGTATCCACCTGACTTCTCCTCAACGCAACTGATGGTCCCAACCCCATTTATAAGGCAAGAAATCCCACTTATTAAACCTGACAGGGCACACCTGTGAAGTGAAAACCATTTCAGGGGACTACCTCTTGAAGCTCATCAAGAGAATGCCAAGAGTGCGCAAAGCAGTAATCAAAGCAAAAGGTGGCTACTTTGAAGAACCTAGAATATGACATATTTTCAGTTGTTTCACACTTGTTTGTTATGTGTATAATTCTACATGTGTTAATTCATAGTTTTGATGCCTTCAGTGTGAATCTACAAGAAAACTCTTTGAATGAGAAGGTGTGTCCAAACTTTTGGTCTGTACTGTACATACTCACCTCATCCATTTGCGCAGGAAGAGGCCACCATGGCCATCTTGACTAAAGATACCATGCAAAGTCTCGCACGCGGGGATGTATGAGGTCACCACGCCACCCGGCGTGATGACATTATCACGTCACCATGCGAGATATCACATGGTGTCTTTAATCATGATGGCCATGGTTACCTCTATGCAATCAAATGGATAAGGTGAGTTTTTTTTTTACAGGATTAATCCCTGAATGCACTCAATGTTAATCTCAGATGCCATGATGATCAGTGATGAATGCGGCATCTGAGGGGTTCAATAACAGGGGAAAGCACCATCGCGGTTCCCCGTCATTGCACCAGCTACATACAAAGAAATGCTCTTTGTGACGAAGTAATTTGAAGCAGCCAAAACAAATTTTCCATAACTTCGCTCATCTCTATTAATAATAGTACAGACTGTATGAAGTCATTTGTTTCAAGGTGAATGGTAACAGTAAACCAAACAACAATATCAAGGTGTGTGATCTAGAATACTGTAGAAATAAAAGCATATTTAGAGAGTTTGCATCCACCAATCTCTATCCACCTGTCACGGCCCACCAGATACATGCCTTTTGAAACATTTAGGGGATATATTTCTACTAAAAAAGAAAGAAGATGAGCATTTGTAGTACCCCAGAGGGGGCACTACTATTCTTACAGCTAGCTGCTGTCTCTAATGGCTAGCGAATAATGTCATCTGTGTATTTAATTCCCGGTCCTCTGATGCTGTGCCTTAATCATGTTGAGATGTGACAGTTATTGTTATGTATTGTATTTCATTCACTGTTCCTGGTTGTCTGGCAGAGAGTACCTTTAGATAGAATGGAACTTACCATTCCATTCTCCCCCTTTTGGGCAGACGTGGCTAGTCATTTTTCCTACCAAGGGAGCGGTTGCAGGAAGCAATAGAGGAGTTGAGAGCTGGAACGAGACAACACAACATGGCGCAGTGAGGGGAGCATTCACCCCTCTCCAGCAGCGGGAGCCCTGGGAAGCAGCTTGTAGAGCACCCCAGCTCCAGGCAGTTCATATCTAGAAAGTCCAGTAACCAGACTGAAGCCATAGAATAGCACAGCAGAGAGATAATGCAAAGTATTCAAGTTCACCTGCCAGTTTACCCTTAGCCTGCGAGATCCAAGAGAAAGATCAAGTATTGTTTGGATGATAAAATAAAATACTATAAATAGAACCATGAGATAAAAACCGTAATATTCAAATGGATTAATTTATTAATATACCCATAAATTGATACAAATAAAATATACAATAGACTAAGACTACCTAAAAGTTAATAGAATAGAATATTAGCTGGATTAATAAACAATAAGAACACAGTGAATTAATACATCAAGAAGCGGCTAAACCCATACAGTAATAAATAACATCTGTTACCATAAAAATAGTGGTAACCAGTGAAGGTTAAATGAAGGATCCGCTAATTGGGACAAAGTCTCTGAGTATTAAGAAGTCCAATATTACATTGAATTTGAGTCTTCTGATACAATGGGTATTTGATGCGGCGTCCCGCTTATACTCACTGTTTGGTGATTAAGTGAATTCCACTGCTGCAGTTCCGGTTCAATGTCTCACCAAAAAACTAGTTCTCAGGTTATGTTTGCCACCGGTCTGTATGGCTCTGGGCACCGCTCCGTATGATTGAAGAGCCGGTGTCCTCCAAGCCTATAGTTTGCCTGCTTCCACGCTGAATAGTCTCTGCGGTCACGATGTTGAATATACTCGTGCTGAGGTCTTTGAAAAACCAACGCTTACTGAGTCAGCGTGCCAGGATCTCTTGACTTACGAGATATTCCGGTTTTGTGGCATCAGCCTGGAGTAGTTTCGGCAAAATATTCAATGTAGATTCATACGTAGATGGACTGGGGGTCTTGGATCAAATGCGTTTCGAGGCTTCACGTTGCCCCTTCCTCAGTGATTTGGATGGATGACACAAGTTTATCTCAAGTTTATTCAAGTAAAACCGTTGAAGTTTACTAAGTCTAGACTCTACTTACTGCACCAATTACAACTTCTTGAATGCTATGGAGCCTAACCCTGGGGAAGGGAAAACTATCAGGCCACATCACCACTTGGCATTCCTAACAATGAAACACGATCGGCCTGGGGGGAAGAAAGTTGCACATTTCCTTATCAATTCACCCCTGTGCCTAATCAGGACTTACTGTATTTTTGGATCTTTGACTCAAACCTTTAGTCATCTGGATCACAAAGGTATTTGGTCCATTTTGCTTTGATAACAATGTGATGATATGTGCAGGAAGAATCCTCTTTGGTGAAACATTAACCCATGATCAAACATTTTTACACATTCATTTATTTTATTTTTTTTACAAAATGTTACGCTTTAATGAAATATTGCATGAAGGCACCCATGATGACGTTTTTTCTACAGCTACTGAAGCGCTGGGTGGCATTATCACAATGTGCATATCTTGAGAAAATATAGGGGTAAGGCTGAGTTCACATCAGCGTTCAGCCTTTCTGTTCTCCTACTCCATTATAGGAGCAGGAAAACGGAAAGGACGGATTCGGCACATAATTGAGCCGAACGGAGCCCACAGGCCCCATAGACTATAATGGGGTACGTTAGGTTTCCGCCCAGAGGAAGATTTTTGAAGCGGAGCTAAAATCCTGCATGCACTACTTTTCTCTCCGCTCCAAAATCATCTTCTGAGCGTAAACCTAACGGATCCCATTAAAGTCTATGGGGTCCGTAGGCTCAGTTCGGCTCAGTTATGTGCCAAATTTGTCCTTTTCATTTTACTGCTCCTATAACGGAGTAGAAGTACGGAAAGGCTGAACACTGATGTGAATTCAGCCTAAGGGTGACATAAAAAGATTTATTTTGTATTTTAAAAGTCAGATTTTCACACAAAAGTATGAAAATTGTGAAATATGTGGCAGTGAAAGGGTTAGGCGCTCTATAGGACCATTTTAATCTGAAAACCTGTGGGGCTCCTAGGTAGGACACTTCACCAATGTGGTTTATTCACAACCTTCTATAACATATGCGAAGATTCTCCTGGCTGAATGTTCCTTTAAAGCACCTTCCTTAAAGGGGTTGTATAGTCAGTTAAAAACAGCATTTTTAATAGCCTTATAATACAAGTAACTTCTCCCTGTTCTGCCCTGTGACATGGCAAGATGGGCAATGGGGGCATATCACTCCGCAATGTGGTGGCTGGAGGACACCGGTCCGGCCACCACCAAGCCAGCTCCCCATAGAAGTGAATGGGAGCGTACCGCATGCTCCCATTCATTTCTATGGGGCCGACTGGCTCTGGCTCGGCTAGTTTTACTGGCCCCATAGAAAATGAATGGAGGGCGGCTGCGCATGCGCAGTGCGCCTTCGTTCACTTGCGGGGCTCCGTTCTCGATATAGGTGTGGGTCCCAGTGGTGGGACCCGCTCCTATAAGACAATGGGGGCATATCCTATCGATATGCCCCCATAGTCCAAGATGAGACAACCCCTTTAACAATGAAGACAGAATCACAGACTTTTATTTAAGGACATCTTCAGTTCTGTCTGAGGAGAGACAGTAATTCTAATTATTTTTTTCAGTGACTGGGGTGGAGGAGGTCCCATTGTTCAAAACCTTTAATAGGTTACTGTTACAAGCAGTGGGTGTGAAACCAATGCGACAAACAATAGGTTTTACTTTAAGATAATCTTAAGGGTGTTGTCCTGGCATTCCCCTGGTATTCACTCTTTGCCTCCTTATACCGGTATCTGGACTTCACTGCAGGGGAGCCACCAGGCCGCTACCCCTTGAAGTAGTCCCTGGTTGGTTGATAGCTGACCATGGAGGTCAGAGACACCAGTGCAGGGAACCAAGGGGTCAGGCAGAATCATAGTCAGGGACAGGCTGAGGTCAGGCAGAGTACATACAAATCCGTGAAACAAGTCAGAGGTCAGGGAAGGCAGAGTATGCATGAATCAGTGAAACAAAGCCAAGGTCAGGACAGGGAGCAAAGGGTCAATACAGTAATCAGGCAGAGGTCAGATTTGGCAGCAGATGGTCAGAGTCAGGAAACAGAATAGCACACCTTCATAGGAACTAGCAAGCTAGATAACCTATTGCTTAGGCTGAGAATACGTCAAACATTATGGTATACCTAGCAGAAGTGCAACATATATAGCAGAAGCTTATCAACACATTAGAAACAACCTAGCAGCTGCACACCGAGCCAGGGGGGAAGTTAACCCTTGCAATGCCTGCAGAATGAAAAAGTTCAATGAAGAATATCAGAATACATTTTTCGCAAAAGACACATAGGACACTGGCTGCCGCACTTGCTGCTGGAGCACCAGACCTTCAAACTAAACAAGGTAAGTAGAGCGGTGCCCGTGCCCACCCAAAGTAGTGCAGCAGTAACAGTCACACGCTGCCAATGTAACAGTCACTATGACATATCAAAAGTTTATGAAAAGTGTATAGTTACTTTTTACAAGCTTTGGTAACTAATTTAAGCATATTATAGTATATGGAAGTCTATGAGTATACAATTTATTTAGATGTATTTAAAAGTGATACGGTGAAGCAGGAAGCAACATAATACAAAAAGATTTCTATTTTGGTGTTGACTGCTGAGCTTCAATGGCATTTTCTGGTATCATATGTTTTATATTATTACAGAACTGTTTGTTAAGTTCAGCATGAGGAGAATAGTCTTGAGTAATGTGAAATTCAGTTATAACATAGCAATCATAGCTCTGCTTGAAGTTGCTAGGCTGAGAAGTAAACCACTGGGTGGCAATGTACTGGATATCACATCGACACATCTCCTGGAAAATAAGACAAAGCTGTGTTTCTGTGGGGTTCCGTGCCTCCGTTTCGCACCGCAGCTCTGGATTGCGGACCTATTCAAGTGAATGGGTCTGCATCACTGATGCGGGGAGCACACGCCCGATGCCCGCATATTGAGGACCTGCTGTTTGCTGGCCACAATACGGTCATGGCCGGGCAACGGCTGTATGCATGAGGCCTTAGTAACACAATCCCTTGATCAGAGGTATTAGTGTTCAGCATAACAAAACGATAGGGCTTTTTAAAGCTTACTCTGTTCAACCACATTTTGATGAGGGTTTAAAATGTAAATGAAAAGACAGAGCCGGGACATGAAACATCTTTAAACTTGCAACAAATCATTTTATATTGATAGAGTCCTGGGCTTTTTTCCAAGTACAGCTATTTGCCCTAATGCAGACTGATTTCAGGAGACTTAAAATAACTGGGATACTGTGTGACTGGCAGAAGCAGAGGAAAGATCTGCCAAAGTCAAATTGATTTTTTTCCTCCTAGTGAAGGACTCAAAAATGATATATACATGGCTAGGATAGGAAGAAAATTTGTAGGAGGAGAGTATATCCCCCAGGTGCATGAAGGGCAAATGAACAGGGTGACAAAACAAAGCTGACTCATGTTGTCATCTGTCCTCTGTCATTGTGAATTTATTGTAGATTTCAAAGGTTGAGAAAACATTTAGGTGACCAAACCTAGACCATGACTGTGCCAATCTGTCCAAAGTTCTCGTTCCCACCTTGGGGGTTGTGTCTAATAATATATTATTATCTAATGGCCTCACATCACTATTTCTCATCTTTCTTAGCTGTGTTTCTGGAGGGCATAACCTTTACATATTATATAGAGTAGATATTTTCATTTCTTGACTCATGAATCTGATGATTTACAGTAAGGATCTTCTTCCAATAGTAGATAAACATACAGTGCTTCGCTATAGACCAACCTTAAGCTGCCAATGATGGAAATAGACAACATAAAAATGGGATAACTGGCATTGGTGCTTGACTAAGGGATTGCAGATCAACGGTGTCCTTAAAGGGCTTCTACCACCAGATTTGGTCCTATTTAGCTGACTGACACTAGCGATGTGCTAGTGTCAGCAGTCCATAACAGTGTTCTTACTTATCATCTGTCTGCTGCCGTTCACCTTAAAAACGTACTTTTATAGATATGCTAATGAGCCTCTAGGTGCTATGTGGGCGTCATTAGCACCTAGAGGGCTCCGTCCACTAACCATTTCAGCCGCCCATCGCGTCCCTCCAGCCCGCTCCTGTTGATTGACGTGAAACTTCTCAGTATCTCGTACCAATTCCCGCAGTGAGGAAGCCGGCGCCGGGAGAATACAGAAGCGCACGGCGCAGGCGCGGGAATTGGTACGAGATACTGAGAAGTTTCACGTCAATCAACAGGAGCGGGGCGGGCTGGAGGGACGCAATGGGCAGCTGAAATGGTTAGTGGACGGAACCCTCTAGGTGCTAATGACGCCCACATAGCACCTTGAGGCTCATTAGCATATCTATAAAAGTACGTTTTTAAGGTGATCGGCAGCAGACAGATGATAAGTAAGAACACTGTTATGGACTGCTGACACTAGCACATCGCTAGTGTCAGTCAGCTAAATAGGACCAAATCTGGTGGTAGAAGCCCTTTAATACCTTAAAACCCAGCATGCCGGATAATTAACCACTACACCCTGCATGACATTGGTTGCCATTGTCACAGCCGCTCATTATTACAATTTACAAGGTGTACTTTAAATTGATTATCCAGAATGAGACAAATTAGAGTAGGTTCAGACAGAGTTTTTTTGAGGCAGCTTTTCCTGCAGGTTTTTCAGCCAAAGCCAGAAGTTTGTTCAAAAAGAATGGTAAATATAAAGAAAGGACTTATACTTCTCCTTCCTGTTGGAACAACTTCTGGTTTTGGCTGAAAAACCTGAAGGAAAATCTGCCTCAAAACCTCCTCCAAAATTCAGTGTAAATCTGTAACAAACTTAACTGACTGGGCTCCAGCGTTGCGATCCTCAGCCTCGGAATGGCTGTGCCAGGAGAGATGTGCGGCTAAGCCATGCCCCCTGGTGATGCGACAGCATGCAATGCTTTATTTCTCCCTGCAGTGGGCGTGTGCTGCGGGAGATTAGCGGTGGGCTGATTGTTTGGCCGCTCTATTACTGTGTGCTAGTGTTGCTGAATAATGCAAAACCAATTCATGACCAGGATCAGGTTCTGATCCTGGGACTTGGTGCTCTATTTAAATCCATTCCTGACCATACACCAGTGTCAGTGATAGTCTCTGACTCATTAGCTGTGTTCCTGGTTCCTTGTTTCTGTTGTTATTGGGTTGCTCGTTCCTCTGACCCCAGCTTGTTTTCTGACCACTGTCTGTCTCTCATTTGGTATTGCGTTGTCCATCTGGTTCTGATCTCAGCTTGTCTTCTGACCACTCTCTCTCATTTGGTACTGCACATCTTGTCTGGTTCTGTCATGTTCAGGTGTGGGAGGGAAACACCACAAAGAACATAGGAGGGAAAAGGGCTGAGGTAATAAGGCCTGGAAACTAGGGAAAGGAGATGGACACCTCCTACTAAAACCCTAATCGAAGTCTTGGCTAACTACCAGTAGGAACAGACCCGAGAGGTAGGTGAGTTCATACACCAGAAAACCTAGTATCCTAACTCACCCTATGGGACCCTGGTACTAATGTCAGGACTGATACAACCTGTTCCTCCAAAAAGAAGGATGAACAGGAGTCTCCCTCAGGCCTTAATACAAATGATCACAGAAAATAATACACTATAATAGTAGATGCAAGCATAACATATGGACTAAGCTCTCACTCTATTGATAAAATCTGAAACACTTGGTCAATACATTTTGATCAAAACACATCTAAGCCCACCTACCAAGCGACAAGGTGGTCTCAGTTCAGGTGGGTCCTACGCTAAACCTGCCAGTAGTATTCATGTGCACTTTTTCCGTAGGACCCGCCTGAACTGAGACCACCTTGTCGCTTGGTAGATGGTCTTAAATGTGTTTTGATCAAAATGTATTGACCAAGTGTCTCAGATTTTATCAATAGAGTGAGGGCTTAGTCCATATGTTATGCTTGCATCTACTATTATAGTGAATTATTTTCTATATAAATGTAGCCATGTACAGTACAGACCAAAAGTTTGGACACACTTTCTCATTCAAAGAGTTTTCTTTATTTTCATGACTATGAAAATTGTAGATTCACACTGAAGGCATCAAAACTATGAATTAACACATGTGGAATTATATTCATAACAAACAAGTGTGAAACAACTTAAAATATGTCATATTCTAGGTTCTTCAAAGTAGCCCCCTTTTGCTTTGATTACTGCTTTGCACACTCTTGGCATTCTCTTGATGAGCTTCAAGAGGTAGTCCCCTGAAATGGTTTTCACTTTACAGGTATGCCCTGTCAGGTTTAATAAGTGGGATTTCTTGCCTTATAAATGGGGTTGGGACCATCAGTTGCGTTGAGGAGAAGTCAGGTGGATACACAGCTGATAGTCCTACTGAATAGGCTGTTAGAATTTGTATTATGGCAAGAAAAAAGCAGCTAAGTAAAGAAAAACGAGTGGCCATCATTACTTAAGGTCAGTCAGTCAGGAGAAAAATTGAGAAAACTTTGAAAGTAAGGGCTATTTGACCATGAAGGAGAGTGATGGGGTGCTGCGCCAGATGACCTGGCCTCCACAGTTACCGGACCTGAACCCAATCGAGATGGTTTGGGGTGAGCTGGACCGCAGAGTGAAGGCAAAAGGGCCAACAAGTGCTAAGCATCTCTGGGAACTCCTTCAAGACTATTGAAAGACCATTTCAGGTGACTACGTCTTGAAGCTCATCAAGAGAATGCCAAGAGTGTGCAAGGCAGTAATCAAAGCAAAAGGTGGCTACTTTGAAAAACCTAGAATATGACATATTTTCAGTTGTTTCACACTTGTTTGTTATGTATATAATTCCACATGTGTTAATTCATAGTTTTGATGCCTTTATAGTCATGAAAATAAAGAAAACTCTTTGAATGAGAAGGTGTGTCCAAACTTTTGGTCTGTACTGTACATCCGCAACATTCATTATCATATCGTGCCGGATGTTTTATATCCTTTTTCCCGTGATTTGCTTAATACAAATGACTGGGAAATGCAACTCACAAAATAACCCAAACAAAATACAAAAGGGAAAGAAAACACCTAACTTCAAGTGCAAATGACTGGGAAATGCAACTCACAAAATAACCCAAACAAAATACAAAAGGGAAAGAAAACACCTAACTTCAAGTGGCTATGGCAGCACCAGGAACTCAGCCAAGATCCACACACCAGCTAACCACAACTCAAACAGAAACTATAAACAACATAGCATAGTGTAGTGTCCCACTAGGTAAATGTGGGCACTACACAAGGGTTATTATGACATTTGTGTTGATATGATGTTTTATGCATATTTTCCTGTTTATCTGTATATCAGACCTGTTAGGGTGTAGTTCCTCCTCCTAGACGTTAGAGGGAACTAGAAAACCCCTAATATATATAGTTAGGCCCAGACAGGAAAGAGTAGTGTAGACCAGGTGGTTAGCAAGTATAGACTAGCCAGCCTGTGGATATTGTGCCAGAGTTAGCTCAGAAGATTTGTCACCAGGGGAAGAGTTGCCTCCTGAGAAACCAAGTTCCCATAAGCAGAGCAGAGTCAGGATTCCAGCTAGACAAGTAAGCTGAGGGGCAGAAGGATTTTACCTAAAGCAAGGATATATACCTGAGGAAGTTTGCTACCAAGGATAAAGCCAGCATTAGGGCATACGGGCCTTGGGATAAAGACAGCCAGGAGTTCTTAGGAATAGTGCACAGGATTTCTGAGGAAGAGTGCAGCCTGGTCTGTAAGTGTTGTTTTTACCCTCTGAGTATCTTGCAAAGAACATTGTACCTGCCATTGATGTGAAAGCCTGCTTATTACTGCTGCATTACTTGGAACTTACACAAGACTGTATAAAGTTAACAGTTTTCCAGTAAAGGAAGTTTTGGTTCACCATAACAGCGTGTTCCTCACTTATTACCACTATCAATCGGTGTGCCACCGTTACAGGCACCGGCGTCACGAACCTTAAAGGGACCCTGCCCCCCGGCACATTAAATACCTGCAACATCCAGGGCACCTCATCTACCATCAGGCCTGGTCCCTATATACAGAGAGTGCCCCAGAGAATTACTGTGCCAGCCTCTCCATCACTGCTGTACGCTGCCCAGGGACATCCTACAAACTGTGAGTAACCCATAGCAACCCTCGTTTGTCTAAGTAACCATGACCTCACATCGCTATACCCTGCAGGCCTGCGTACTGCATATTTTGGTATCACGAACAGGATTTACGGATTATTCCTACACCATTGTGGAATTTAAAAACTGTGTGCCGTTATTTGCCCATAAAGTGAAAAGCCCTACTTGTTTATTCGAAAAATTGCTGGGCCAAAGAACTGTAATAATCGCGGTGCGAAGATGGTATTGCTGTGGACTGTTTTGCCGTTTATTTAAGTCACCGCTTGCTGTCAGTGAATAGACAGCGATGTGCTCAAAGATGGCCGCCTAGTTTGGACTGGACTATTTGTGTGCCTTGTTGCGTCCGTTTGGCGCGAAAAAGACAAAGAGAAGGTACCGGCCAGTAGGCAAGAAAGAAAAATGCCGCCCTGTCTCTGAAGAAGATACCGCCTACCTTGAATCCCGGGGCTCCAAGAGGCCGCGCCTACCTTCTGACGCTGCGCATGGGACTCCCGTCCGACGTAACCACGCATCTCGCCGGAGTAAGTAAAAACTTTCGTATTAACCGGCCCCTTCATATATCCGCCCCGGGGAAGTTCCGATCCTTGCAAAGAGACTGGGGAAGGTCCCCCACTAGTGATAATAGACTTAACCCGGGGGGAAGGTACGTCCACCTTAGATCCGATCTGCTCCGTTGTTTCTTAAAGGGCCATACTCACTCCAAAGCCCCCTTAGCAACGCTATGTCCGCACCTGAAGAAGAGAGAGCAGGCCCCCAATGTGCCCTCTGAAGTGCACGCAGCTGATAACAGGGCGCCTGTCGCTGTGGCAGCATCAAGCCTGATGTCACTGACCATGCCGCGATATTCCGGGGAGGCCCGTAAATTGAAGGACTTTAGAGACCAGATCCTGGCCTTATTTCGGCTTTACCCTATCTCTGCTGAACAACAAATGGAGATCCTCCTAGCTCAGTTAGAAGGGGCCGCCCGCAGGGAAGTCATGCCCCCATTCTGAAAAGAGTAGCCTAGAACAAATCTTTGATCGCCTCGGCACCACGTTTGAGGCCAGAACGGTGTCCGAAGTTAAGATGCGATTTTTCAGCAGGAAGCAATAGCCTGGGGAGTCTCTCCGCGATTTTGCTCTGTCCTTGCAAGAGACCCTGAGAGCTGTGGTCCAGGTGGACCCCAAGGAGGCCGAGGACCAGGACAGGACTCTAAGAGAGCAGTTCATTGCGGGTATAAATACTGAGCACTTAAAGGGCCAGCTGAGGATGCTCTCGGCCCAACACCCCAATTGTGCATTTTTGGACTTTAAAGAGCTGGCCATCAGTATCCTAGGCCAACACCCGGCCACCGGGCCAGCAGCCCCCCTGGAACCTCAGGCCTGTCGGCCGAAAACCGTTAATGTAAGTCCGTCTGGGGTCAGTCAAGCCACACAGGCTCCAGTGACAGATGTGGTGGCGGCACTAATGTAGTGTCATCATCTCACTAAGAGCCTGGAGAAGGTGTGCAGGAAAATAGAGGAATGGGAGAGACCATTGTTACTGGAAGACGAAAGCCCCCTGCCTCCAAGGCTCCCGCCTGCATATAAAGATGTATACCCCAAAGAACCGGATGGGCGACCGAGTTACCGGTCCAGGAGTCGCAAGCAGCCTGTCTGCCACTATTGTAAAAAGTATGGACACACTGAATCAACGTGTTGGCAGTTAAACGGGCCACCCCCGAGGCCGAGGACCGCCCCTCGGGAGGTAGAACAATAGGTCCAAAGGATCCAAGCTGGATGCCCAGATACGTAGGATCTCGTCCAAAAATTAACATATGCATCAACAGGATACCTTTTGAAGCCCTGCTGGATACTGGGTCTCAGGTCACCACCATCCAACGACCCACCTTTGACAAGTTCTGGGATTCAAGTCTCCTCACCCAGCCGCCAGAATCCTGGCTGGATATCATTGCCAGCAACGGTAAGCCAGTGAAAGTTCATGGGTACTGGGAACCTACCCTTGAAGTGGGAGAAGCCACCTTACCACAGCAAGGTGTGATTGTGGTACAAGCCGGAGATAAAGGGGGACACCCTGTGATCCTAGGGACTAATGTCTTTAAAAATTGTTACTCCGAAGTGCTTGAAGCATTGAACCAAACTATACCCTCAGCCTCCCCTGCTTCTAAAAGAGTCATTCAAAAGACTATCAGTGTGCTGTGTGCTCAACAAAGGTTCGCAAATGGAAAAGGAGAAATCTGTACTGTCCGGATCCGGGATAACCGCCGGTAATTCTGCCTCCAAATTCCCAGATTATCCTGTGGTGTCATGTGGTGTTAGAGATCCAGGGCCAGGACTATCAAGCCCTAGTGAAACCTATTTAATTTGAGAATCATCCCTTCGTACGAACAGCCAAGAGTCTGGTGACCGTGTCTCAAGGTAAAGTGCCTGTCCGTCTGATTAATTTTGGTGATCACCCCATTACTCTTTTTAAGCACTGCCCCGTTGCTCAGCTTTTCCAGGTGTCTTTCCAGGATGTGATCCGTCTGCCTGCCACGGAGACGGTCCAGACCGCACAGAGCAGCAGCGCCCCTTCCAGCGCTTTTTCAGTATCCTGGTGGGAAGAACTTCATGTGGGGAACGAATCCACCCAGAAGGAGCAAATAGAGGGAGTCCTGAGTCTGGTGAAAGAGCACCACAAGGCCTTTAGCAAGCACTCCACGGACTACGGAGAGGTCAGTGTAATCAAACACACCATACCCACTGGCTCTCATCCTCCTATCAAGGAGAGATACAGACCCATACCACCTACTACCTATCAGTCTGTGAAAGAGATGATACAGGAGATGAAGGACTCTAATATAATTCGGGACAGTCATAGTCCCTGGGCTGCACCCCTAGTTCTTGTCCGAAAAAAAGATGGCAGCATAAGGTTCTGCGTGGATTATAGAAAAATCTATCAAATCACCCACAAAGACACTTATCCGTTACCACGCATTGAGGAATCCTTAACTGCCCTGGGGTCATCAGCCTACTTCTCCACTCTGGACTTAACTAGTGGGTACTGGCAGGTACCTATGGCCCCAGAAGATCGGGAGAAGACCGCTTTCACTACGCCTATGGGCCTGTTCGAATTTAATTATATGCCTTTCGGACTGTGTAACGCTCCAGGGACGTTCCAGCGGTTGATGGAACGTTGTTTAGGCCATAGAAACTTTGAGACTGTACTACTATACCTGGATGACGTCATTATCTACTCAAAGACGTATGAGGACCATTTAAAACACCTGGCTGAAGTGTTTCAAGTCCTTGTTAAATATGGCCTTAAAATTAAGCCGTCCAAGTGCCACCTACTGAAACCAGCAGTAAAGTATCTAGGGCACGTTGTTAGTGCCGAAGGAGTCCAGCCTGATCCTGATAAACTTGCTGCTGTCCGTAATTGGCCTACTCCCACCACCGTGAAAGAGGTGAGAAGTTTCCTCAGCTTTGCAGGATACTATAGACGCTTCATCCCGCATTTTGCACAAATTGCGGCTCCGATCCAGGAACTCCTAAGGGGGCATCCCAAGAAGAGTCCAAAGACTCCTATCCCTGTTGAATGGAATGAAGAACGGGAGATTGCCTTCCAGCTCCTAAAGAAGAAGCTGACTGAACCCCCTGTTCTGGGTTACCCGGATTATCAGAAGCCGTTCCACCTCTACACGGATGCCAGTAAAAGAGGCCTGGGAGCCATGTTGGCCCAGGTGCAGGACAATAAAGAGAGGGTAATTGCCTACGCCAGTAGATCCCTGAGGGGAGCTGAGAAAAAACAATCAGAATTATAGTTCTTTCAAGCTGGAGTTCCTTGCTTTAGTGTGGGCTGTAACTGAAAAGTTCAAAGACTATCTTGCTGCCACTCCGTTTGTCGCCTTCATGGACAACAACCCCCTGGCGCATCTGAACACAGCCAAATTAGGGGTGCTGGAGCAAAGATGGGCCTTGCCAACTATGACTTCACTGTGAAATACCGAGCAGGCCGCTCCAATGATAATGCTGATGCCCTGTCCCGGCTTCCCACTATGGAAGCACCAGAGGAACCAAAAGATGCCTGGGAAGAAGTGGAGATGCCGGCGTTTTACAACAAATTTGCTCAGCAAGATAATGTTCGCACTGAAAATCGCTCAGCTGCTGATTCTTCCTCATCAAATATTCCTGAGTCCAGGGGCAAACAAGAAAGGTGGATTAAGCTCCAGTCAGAAAGTAAAGTCCTCAGTGAACTGCTCGACTTCCTTACTAGTGGGAGAACTCCTGAGAGAGTCTGCAGGAAGAGTGCAGACCCAGAACTATTGAGACTGTGGAGACATCGCCACAAATTCTTCCTTCAAAAAGGCCTGTTGCTTAGAAGGAGCCTGGATCCAGTGTCCTGCGACAGAGTATACCAGATCCTCATACCACGTCGAGATGCCAGTCTGGTGTTAGAGATGTATTATAACCAGTCCGGACACTTCAGCGTGCAGAAAACTGAGGCCACCATTCGCAGGAGGTTCTATTGGATCGGGATGAGAGAAGACATTGAGAAATGGTGCTGGGAATGTACTGCCTGTGCCATGGGGAGAAGTGAACGCCATGACCAGAGGCCGCCTCTCCATCCTATCGTGAGTAAAACTCCCTTAGAACTTGTTGCCATTGATCATGTGAAGTTGGAGCCAAGTCGTAGCAGTGCCTGTGAAAGGCATTTCCTCCTGCCCTACAGCTGCCCAGAGAGGGCATTCTCACCGACCAGGGGTCCGCGTTTGAATCACAGTTGTTACAAGAGATGTGCCTGCTACATAATTGCCAGAAAGTCCGGACCACCGCCTATCATCCGCAAGGTAACGGACTCTGTGAAAAGATAAATCAAACTCTCATTGAAATGCTGAGAGCAGTACCCCCTGAGACAAGGGGTAATTGGCCTACTCTGCTACCACAACTTATGTATACCTATAACAATACAATTCACTGCTCCATACGGTACACGCCCTTCTATTTGATGTTCGTCCGTCAAGGTAAATTAGGCTACTATCACACTTGCGGCAGGACGGATCCGACATGCTGCTCACCCTGTCGGATCCGTCCTTCCGCTATTTCGCCGTGCCGCTGGATCGCCGCTCCGTCCCCATTGACTATAATGGGGACGGGGGCGGAGCTCCGGCGCAGCACGGCGGTGCATGGCGAAAGCCGCCGGACTAAAAAGTCCTGCATGTCCGACTTTTTAGTCCGGCGGCTTTCATGGTGAACAGCATGTCGGATCCGTCCTGTCGCAAGTGTGAAAGTACCCTCACCTGCTGACCACTCCCTGGATGTACAGGTGCCTGATGTCATCAATCCACTACCAAAGACTGGTTGGGTAGTGGAGCATCAAAGGCGTCTCCTCAATGCTAAGGAGATTGTTCAGGAGCGCATGGAAAATGCCAGAGAGCGACAGCAGAGAGACTATGACCTGGCTGCTCATGCAGAGCCTCTAGCTGTAGGAGACATGGTGTGGATGAAAAATAACCACCGAACCAGTAAATTGGACAGTAAGAAGGAAAGGACTCCCTACGTCATTTCTGCTATCCCTAATGCTGAGGCCCACATTTATCAAATTTCCAGAGAAGATAAAGGCTCCCAAATTGTACACAGGAATCATTTAAAACCCTGCATAGAAGGAAAAATTGCAGCAGAGGACATTGAGCCGGAGTCTCCTGAGCCCGAGTTGCCAGCCCAACCTGCTGATCCTATGCAGGCTGTTGAGAACCTGATATATGACAAAGAGCCACTTCATTGGTTCCTCACTTGGTGGTACCAGCTCCAGTTCCTGCTAGTCCTCAACCCCAGGATGAACCAGCTTCAGTTCCTGCTAGTCCTCAACCCCAGGATGACCTGTCCCAGAGTGTGCCTGAAAGAGCTCCAGAGCATGTGGACTCCTCAAACCCTCCTGAACCAAGGGAGGAAGAATCTCCACCAGTAAGAAGGTCCACGCGGTCTACTAAGGGGCACCCACCTGTGAGATTTAGAGACTACATTGTGGGCCAAGGTAGCCCATCCCGGGAAACCCCTGTTTAACTATTTACAAGACCTGGGTACGGACTCATTTTGTTCTTTGAGCCTCCAGGAACTTATGTTATGTTTGCATTTTCTATCATCATCATTATAGACTATCTTTATGGACTATCCTGGTTATCCTTGATACGCTGTACCAGGTCAGCGCCCCCTGTTCCCTATACTATCCTGAGTGAAGAGAACAACGCCCCTTTTCACCGCACTTTCCAGTGGAACTGATTGATATATTGGTACTGCAAAAGTAGTGTCTATTATATATACCTGCTCTCGTTTTTGTCTTTCAGGTTGCAGTTTCAAGCTGCAGTTTTCCTGTTTATCTGTGTATCAGGCCTGTTAGGGTGTAGTTCCTCCTCCTAGACGTTAGAGGGAGCTAGGGAACCCCTAATATATATAGTTAGGCCCAGACAGGAAAGAGTAGTGTAGACCAGGTGGTTAGCAAGTACAGACTAGCCAGCCTGTGGATATTGAGCCAGAGTTAGCTCAGAAGATTTGTCACCAGGGGAAGAGTTGCCTCCTGAGAAACCAAGTTCCCATAAGCAGAGCAGAGCCAGAATTCCAGCTAGACAAGTAAGCTGAGGGGCAGAATGATTTTACCTAAAGCAAGGATATATACCTGAGGAAGTTTGCTACCAAGGAAAAAGCCAGCATTAGGGCATACAGGCATTGGGATAAAGACAGCCAGGAGTTCTGAGGAATAGTGCACAGGATTTCTGAGGAAAAGTGCAGCCTGGTCTGTAAGTGTTGTTTTTACCCTCTGAGTATCTTGCAAAGAACATTGTACCTGCCATTGATGTGAAAGCCTGCTTATTACTGCTGCATTACTTGGAACTTACACAAGACTGTATAAAGTTAACCGTTTTCCAGTAAAGGAAGTTTTGGTTCACCATAACAGAGTGTTCCTCACTTATTACCACTATCAATCGGTGTGCCACCGTTACAGGCACTGGCATCAATAACCTTAAAGGGACCTTGCCCCCGTCACATTAAATACCTGCAACATCCAGGGCACCTCATCTACTATCAGGCCTGGTCCCTATATACAGAGAGTGCCCCAGAGGATTACTGTGCCAGCTTCTCCATCACTGCTGTACGCTGCCCAGGGTCATCCTACAAACTGTGAGTAACCCATAGCAACCCTCGTTTGCCTAAGTAACCGTGACCTCACATCACTATACCCTGCAGACCTGCGTACTGCAATAGTGGTAGAAACAACAATAAATAGAGAAGGTTAAATGACCATAATAGCCACACCTGGGGAAAAAAGACGTGGCAAGCATCATAAACAACACTGATGTCATTTGATCCAAATGGAAAACATGTCAGGACAAACCACGTGTTGCCAGTCTCGCCGATCTTCTGCCACCTGCCGCGGGGACATCTGTGACAGGTTCTGACCATTTACATATGACTCTGGTATTGTGTTTGCCTGTTCTTGTTGTTTGTCCGTATCTACACTTAAATAGCATAGAGACCGTCACCCAGTTGCGGTCTAGCTATCTAGGGCTTATACTGTAACTAGGTAGGGAAAAATATCTTGGTTCTAGCCTTAGGGTTCAATGTCCTTGTCTGTCCCTTCTTACAGTTGTAACATTATTACTTCCCCACAGTTTTTTTCCATAGAAGCATCCGAGCCCTCGCCTCCGCATCATGATTATGAATGTGCGATAGAACTTGTAGCTGATGCTAAGTCCCCTATGGGTCCTGGGTCTGGTAATGTTAAAGCAGATGTCTTGTCACGTAGTTTTGGGACCTGTGAGTCTATTGATACTAAACCTGTTAACATTCTTCCTCCTGGTATTGTCATTTCTGTCGTTAATCTTGATCTTGCCTCCAAAATTCTTAAGAGGGAGTAATGTAACATACTTACCTGTCTGGGCTCCAGCGGCTTGATCCTCAGCCTCGCCATGGCTGTTTCGGTAGAGATATGCTGCTAAGCCATGCCCCCTGGTAACCCAACAGCATCCTTAGCAACAGGATGCAATGCTCTGTTTCTCCCCATAGCGGGCGTGTCCTGAAGGAGATTAGCAGTGGGCTGATTGCTCAGCTGCTCTATTCCTATTTGCTAGTATTTCTCACTAATGGAGCGCCAGGTCAAGACCTATCAGGTCCTGATCCTGGGACTCAGTGCTCTATTTAAACCTCTTCCTGGCCATACCCCAGTGCTAGTGAATGTCTCAGACTCACTAGCTATGTTCCTGGCTCCTTGTTCCAGTGCTTATTGGATTGCTCGTTCCTCTGCCCTGGCTTGTTTTTTGACCACTCTCTGTCTCTCATTTAGGACTGCGTTGTCCATCTAGTTCTGATCTCGACTTGTCTTCTGACCACTTCTAGGGCTCACTGTCCTTGTCTGTCTCAACCTACAGTTGAAACAGAACCTACCCTAAGGCTGCTATGTCTCAAAAGTAGACAACATAGGCACCTGGATTGATAAGTATATGGAAACAGGTAAAAAAACAAAACATGTGGCATATTTTATTCAACGCATTTAAGAGACCCAATGTATCACCTTTGTCAGGAGTAAAAAGGAGTTGTGTTTGGTATAGCAGCAGAGTGTATAGATTTCAATTAGGGATTAGCAAATCAATTCGTCCCATTAGTAGGCGTTCTTTTCCTGTGAGGGGCTGTCCCCACAGATGAAGCAGTACCATCTGCCTGTTGATTGGCAGAGCTGGATATCTAGCCTGGCTCTTACAATCTGGGTCCTGCACTGTTGCTTCAAGTAGTGATACAGGTACCTAATCTCAAATTTGTCTTTGAGAGCAGTCGCTCAACCCATATTTCAGTATAGCCGAGCTGCAGCACAATACACAATCTAGGGACTGTACACCACTGTTTAAGTAAGACAGCAGCCATGATTTTTATATCCTGGACAACCTTTTTAAAATACATTTTTTAAATAATATGCACAGCTCCCTAATTACTACTTTTTACTCTCGAGGGTAACTTAACACTTTTGCTAAAGCTGCGATTTTATGACTTATTAGTAGAGTTGAGCGGACACCTGGATGTTCGGGTTCGACCGAACTTCAGAAAAAAGTTCGAGTTCAGGACCCGAACTTTACCCGAACTTGACCCCGAACCCCATTGAAGTCAATGGGGACCCGAACTTTGAGCACTAAAATGGCTGAAAAAATGCCATGGAAAGGGCTAGAGGGCTGCAAATGGAATCAAAATGTGGTTAAGAGCATGGCAAGTGCTCTGCAAACATATGTGTATAGGGAAATGACTTTAAATAACATAAAATAGATAAAAATAAAAAATAATAATCTTGATCTAGGAGGACCAGGTCCATATGGAGTAGGAGGTTGAAGAGGCGGTGGATGTGGAAATGTAGGTGGAAGCGGCGGTGGAGGAGGAGGTAGCCTACACTGCTTTTTGGTTTGAAATTTATTTTTATTTCTTTAAATTAGGGTACACCCCAAAACATTGGGAAATATAACCTGTGATAACCCCCTCCAGTCATGCTAAACACACGTACAGACAATACACTGGCTGCAGGGCAGGCCAGCACCTCCAAGGGGTAAAGGGCAAGCTCAGGCCATGTGCCCAATTTGAAGTTGAAGGGGCTGACCCTTGTCAGTCAGTTTGTGTAGGCGTGTGCAAACTTACTGCCCCACCATGTCGCACATCCCCGTGATGTTCACGATCCAATTTAATATCTGCTCTATCAACTTTCGATGCTCTTTTCTGCGCCTACCCTGGTGATCACGGGTGGCAGGGAATCAGGGTTCCACGCCGGAGAGGGAGCGTGAGAAAGAGAGACCACATCCAAGGGAGGAATAATTTTTTCAAATTTAAAATTATAGAGTTGAATTATGGGACAAATTATTAAAGCATAAAGTGTGACAACTTTTTAAAGTTTAAGCATTGAATGAAAGGATGTGGCGCGCATTGATTTACTGAAGAATTTATAAAATTTTATTCCCTGTTAACTATGCAGAGCAGGGGTTTCTATCCGGCAAAATATGAAAATTGTCACCTGACAATGTAATTGACGATTTTTTAACATTTATGTTCCTGTCACCTATGTAGAGGTGCCCCAGTGACATCCACCATCCATTTGGATATCTTCTCTATCAACTTTTAATGTTCTCTTCTGAGCCTACCATATTGATCACGGTTATCGGCGAATCAGGGTTCCACGCCGGAGAGGGAGCGTGAGAAAAAGAGACCAAATTTAAGGGAGATAAATTTATACATATTTTTTGGGATCGAGCGGAAATGTGGTAAAAGCTGTTAAATTGCAAATGTGGGACAAATTACAGAAGCCCAAATGTGGGCCAGAAGAGTAAAGCGGAATGGTAGGAAAAAATTATTGAGGTGAAAATTTTGGACGAATTACAGAAGCCCAAATGTGGGCCAAAAGAGTAAAGCGGAAATGTGGGACAAAGTATTGAAGCGCAAATGTGGTACAAATTACAGAAGCCCAAATGTGGGCCAAAAGAGTAAAGCGGAAATGTGGGACAAAGTATTGAAGCGCAAATGTTGGCCAAAAAAAAGTAAAGCAGAAATGTGGGACAAATTATTGAAGCGCAAATTTGGTACAACTTGTTAAAGTTTAACCACCTCAGCCCCCAGTGCTTAAACACCCTGAAAGACCAGGCCACTTTTTACACTTCTGACCTACACTACTTTCACCATTTATTGCTCGGTCATGCAACTTACCACCCAAATGAATTTTACCTCCTTTTCTTCTCACTAATAGAGCTTTCATTTGGTGGTATTTCATTGCTGCTGACATTTTTACTTTTTTTGTTATTAATCGAAATTTAACGATTTTTTTGCAAAAAAATGACATTTTTCACTTTCAGTTGTAAAATTTTGCAAAAAAAATGACATCCATATATAAATTTTGCTCTAAATTTATTGTTCTACATGTCTTTGATAAAAAAAAAATGTTTGGGTAAAAAAAAAATGGTTTGGGTAAAAGTTATAGCGTTTACAAACTATGGTACAAAAATGTGAATTTCCGCTTTTTGAAGCAGCTCTGACTTTCTGAGCACCTGTCATGTTTCCTGAGGTTCTACAATGCCCAGACAGTACAAACACCCCACAAATGACCCCATTTCGGAAAGTACACACCCTAAGGTATTCGCTGATGGGCATAGTGAGTTCATAGAACTTTTTATTTTTTGTCACAAGTTAGCGGAAAATGATGATTTTTTTTTTTTATTTTTTTTTCTTACAAAGTCTCATATTCCACTAACTTGTGACAAAAAATAAAAACTTCCATGAACTCACTATGCCCATCACGAAATACCTTGGGGTCTCTTCTTTCCAAAATGGGGTCACTTGTGGGGTAGTTATACTGCCCTGGCATTCTAGGGGCCCAAATGTGTGGTAAGGAGTTTGAAATCAAATTCTGTAAAAACTGACCAGTGAAATCCGAAAGGTGCTCTTTGGAATGTGGGCCCCTTTGCCCACCTAGGCTGCAAAAAAGTGTCACACATCTGGTATCTCCGTATTCAGTAGAAGTTGGGGAATGTGTTTTGGGGTGTCATTTTACATATACCCATGCTGGGTGAGATAAATATCTTGGTCAAATGCCAACTTTGTATAAAAAAAATGGGAAAAGTTGTCTTTTGCCAAGATATTTCTCTCACCCAGCATGGGTATATGTAAAAAGACACCCCAAAAAACATTCCCCAACTTCTCCTGAATACAGAGATACCAGATGTGTGACACTTTTTTGCAGCCTAGGTGGGCAAAGGGGCCCATATTCCAAAGAGCACCTTTCGGATTTCACCGGTCATTTTTTACAGAATTTGATTTCAAACTCCTTACCACACATTTGGGCCCCTAGAATGCCAGGGCAGTATAACTACCCCACAAGTGACCCCATTTTGGAAAGAAGAGACCCCAAGGTATTCGCTGATGGGCATAGTGAGTTCATGGAAGTTTTTATTTTTTGTCACAAGTTAGTGGAATATGAGACTTTGTATGAAAAAAAAAAATATATAAAAAAAATCATCATTTTCCACTAACTTGTGACAAAAAATAAAAAATTCTAGGAACTCGCCATGCCCCTCACGGAATACCTTGGGGTGTCTTCTTTCCAAAATGGGGTCACTTGTGGGGTAGTTATACTGCCCTGGCATTTTCCAGGGGCCCTAATGTGTGGTAAGTAGGTAAATGACCAGTGAAATCCAAAAGGTGCTCTTTGGAATATGGGCCCCTTTGCCCACCTAGGCTGCAAAAAAGTGCCACACATGTGGTATCTCCGTACTCAGGAGAAGTTGGGGAATGTGTTTTGGGGTGTCTTTTTACATATACCCATGCTGGGTGAGAGAAATATCTTGGCAAAAGACAACTTTTCCCATTTTTTTATACAAAGTTGGCATTTGACCAAGATATTTATCTCACCCAGCATGGGTATATGTAAAATGACACCCCAAAACACATTCCCCACCTTCTCCTGAGTACGGAGATACCAGATGTGTGACACTTTTTTGCAGCCTAGGTGGGCAAAGGGGCCCATATTCCAAAGAGCACCTTTCGGATTTCACTGGTCATTTTTTACAGAATTTGATTTCAAACTCCTTACCACACATTTGGGCCCCTAAAATACCAGGGCATTATACCTACCCCACAAGTGACCCCATTTTGGAAAGAATAGACCCCAAGGTATTCGCTGATGGGCATAGTGAGTTCATGGAAGTTTTTATTTTTTGTCACAAGTTAGTGGAATATGAGACTTTGTATGAAAAAAAAAAAAAAAAAAAAATCATCATTTTCCACTAACTTGTGACAAAAAATAAAAAATTCTAGGAACTCGCCATGCCCCTCACGGAATACCTTGGGGTGTCTTCTTTCCAAAATGGGGTCACTTGTGGGGTAGTTATACTGCCCTGGCATTTTCCAGGGGCCCTAATGTGTGGTAAGTAGGTAAATGACCAGTGAAATCCGAAAGGTGCTCTTTGGAATATGGGCCCCTTTGCCCACCTAGGCTGCAAAAAAGTGTCACACATCTGGTATCTCCGTACTCGGGAGAAGTTGGGGAATGTGTTTTGGGGTGTCTTTTTACATATACCCATGCTGGGTGAGAGAAATATCTTGGCAAAAGACAACTTTTCCCATTTTTTTATACAAAGTTGGCATTTGACCAAGATATTTATCTCACCCAGCATGGGTATATGTAAAAAGACACCCCAAAACACATTCCCCAACTTCTCCTGAGTACGGCGATACCAGATGTGTGACACTTTTTTGCAGCCTAGATGCGCAAAGGGGCCCAAATTCCTTTTAGGAGGGCATTTTTAGACATTTGGATACCAGACTTCTTCTCACGCTTTGGGGCCCCTAGAATGCCAGGGCAGTATAAATACCCCACATGTGACCCCATTTTGGAAAGAAGACACCCCAAGGTATTCAATGAGGGGCATGGCGAGTTCATAGAAATTTTTTTTTTTTGGCACAAGTTAGCGGAAATTGATATTTTTTATTTTTTTCTCACAAAGTCTCCCGTTCCGCTAACTTGGGACAATAATTTCAATCTTTCATGGACTCAATATGCCCCTCACGGAATACCTGGGGGTGTCTTCTTTCCGAAATGGGGTCACATGTGGGGTATTTATACTGCCCTGGCATTCTAGGGGCCCTAAAGCGTGAGAAGAAGTCTGGAATATAAATGTCTAAAAAATTTTACGCATTTGGATTCCGTGAGGGGTATGGTGAGTTCATGTGAGATTTAATTTTTTGTCACAAGTTAGTGGAATATGAGACTTTGTAAGAAAAAAAAATAATAATTCCGCTAACTTGGGCCAAAAAAATGTCTGAATGGAGCCTTACAGGGGGGTGATCAATGACAGGGGGGTGATCAATGACAGGGGGGTTGATCAATGACAGGGGGTTGATCAATAACAGGGGGGTGATCAATGACAGGGGGGTGATCAATGACAGGGGGGGGTGATCAATGACAGGGGGGGGTGATCAATGACAGGGGGGTGATCAATGACAGGGGGGTGATCAATGACAGGGGGGTGATCAATGACAGGGGGGTGATCAATGACAGGGGGGGTGATCAATGACAGGGGGGTGATCAGGGAGTCTATATGGGGTGATAACCACAGTCATTTATCACGCCCGTGTAAGGCTTCATTCAGACGTCCGGATGCGTTTTGCGGATCCGATCCATCCATCAGTGGATCCGTAAAAATCATGCGGACGTCTGAATGGAGCTTTACAGGGGGGTGATCAATGACAGGGGGGTGATCAGGGAGTCTATATGGGGTGATCACCACAGTCATTGATCATGCCCCTGTAAGGCTTCATTCAGACGTCCGGATGCGTTTTGCGGATCCGATCCATCTATCAGTGGATCCGTAAAAATCAGGCGGACGTCTGAATGGAGCTTTACAGGGGGGTGATCAATGACAGGGGGGTAATCAATGACAGGGGGGTGATCAGGGAGTCTATATGGGGTGATCACCACAGTCATTGATCATGCCCCTGTAAGGCTTCATTCAGACGTCCGGATGCGTTTTGCGGATCCGATCCATCTATCAGTGGATCCGTAAAAATCATGCGGACGTCTGAATGGAGCTTTACAGGGGGGTAATCAATGACAGGGGGGTGATCAGGGAGTCTATATGGGGTGATAACCACAGTCATTGATCATGCCCCTGTAAGGCTTCATTCAGACGTCCGGATGCGTTTTGCGGATCCGATCCATCTATCAGTGGATCCGTAAAAATCATGCGGACGTCTGAATGGAGCTTTACAGGGGGGTAATCAATGACAGGGGGGTGATCAATGACAGGGGGGTGATCAGGGAGTCTATATGGGGTGATCACCACAGTCATTGATCACTCCCCTGTAAGGCTTCATTCAGACGTCCGGATGCGTTTTGCGGATCCGATCCATCTATCAGTGGATCCGTAAAAATCATGCGGACATCTGAATGGAGCTTTACAGGGGGTTGATCAATGACAGGGGGGTAATCAATGACAGGGGGGTGATCAGGGAGTCTATATGGGGTGATCAGGGGTGATTAGGGGTGATCAGGGGCTAATAAGGGGTTAATAAGTGACGGGGGGGGTGTAGTGTAGTGTAGTGGTGCTTGGTGGGACTTTACTGAGCTACCTGTGTCCTCTGGTGGTCGATCCAAACAAATGGGACCACCAGAGGACCAGGTAGCAGGTATATTAGACGCTGTTATCAAAACAGCGTCTAATATACCTGTTAGGGGTTAAAAAAAACACATCTCCAGCCTGCCAGCGAACGATCGCCGCTGGCAGGCTGGAGATCAACTCTCTTACCTTCCGTTCCTGTGAGCGCGCGCGCCTGTGTGCGCGCGTTCACAGGAAATCTCGCGTCTCGCGAGAGGACGCGCCGGCGCGTCCAGGAGGAATGAATCAACCACCTCCAGGACGCGTCTGTGCGTACAGCGGTCCGGAGGTGGTTAAGCATTGAATCAAAGGAGGTGGCGCGCATCAATTAGAGAAGAATTTCTTAAATTTTATTCCCTTTCACCTATGCAGAGCAGGGGTTTATTCACGTCTAAAATTGTATAATGTGAACCCAAGAATGTAACAGAAAAATTATTGAAATTTATTAAGCTGTCAACTAGGTAGAGGGGTATATTACTCCCAAAAATTGGTGAATTTCACCAAAAAATGTAACAGACAATTTTTTTTTTTTTTACCTGTCTACACGGTATAGCAGTGGTACATCACACCCAAAAATTGGTTAATTTCAACTGAAAATGTAAATGACAATTTTTTTTAACCTGTCTACTAGGTATAGCAGTGGTACTTCACACCCAAAAATTGGTGAATTGCACCCGAAAATTTAACTGACAACATAGTGAAATGACATAAAATAAAATACGTACAAATAAAAATAAAAAATTGTTTTATGAGGTGGAGTTCCATATGGAGTAGGAGTTTGAGGAAGCGGTGGACGTAGTGGTGTAGGTGAAAGCGGTGGTTGAGGAGGACGAGGGTAGCCAACACAGGTTTTTGGTTTTAATTTTATTGTTTAAAATTAGGGTACACTCCAAAAGAGTGTGAAATATCCAAAATACAAGAATGAGCAATTGCGCTGCAGTATAACAATGGCTGATTAGTGCCGGTATACATGTCTATTCTGCACAAGGTACGGACAAGTCCTGTGGCGTCCATGCCTGGTTCACTTTAATGAACGTGAGCTTGTCCACATTGGCTGTGGACAGGCGGCTGCGCTTGTCTGTGATGACGCCCCTTGCCATGCTAAACACACGTTCAGATAATTGTCACGGAAGGTGTACAGCAAACTAGAAGACACAAAAGGAAGATCCGGCTGACTGGATCCAAAACTAAGGAACCAAAGGGATAGCCCTGCAACAGACCTGGCTCTCTCCCTAAACTGCTCAGCATATGCAAAATTCTCAATGGTAGAAGATCGCATATCCTCGTACCTCGACTGAATAACCCCTGAACACCCTATAATAGTGAGTGGACACGACCACCGGCTCCCTACACTTGATACGGAGGGAGTCAGGGTCTCCTGGGATCCAGCAAACAGGAAAATACAAATGAATAAACAAAACTTATCTGTAGAAGACTCAGTAGTAGCATTCAGCATGCATATACTCCAGGAAGTTGTATAAACCGCAAAGTGATGCATTATGGGAAGGGATTTAAAGGGATGCAATCAGTGCAACTACATGACAGCTGAGAGAGGCTAACGAGATGAGAAAATGAAAGCAAAACAAAAGGAACCTCAAGGAGGAGGTTCTGAAGGACGTCTGTCAGAGCTTCTCAGATGTCTGGTGGTGACAATAATACACTGGCTGCAGGGCATGCCAGCACCTCCAAGGCGTAATGGGCAAGCTCAGGCCATGTGCCCAATTTGGAGACCCAGAAGTTGAAAGGGGCAGACCCGTCATTCAGTACATGTAGGCGTGTGCACACTTACTGCTCAACCATGTTGGTGAAATGCTGCCCCCTGCTAAGACGTTCCATATCAGCTTGTGGTGCTGGTTGTTGCTGCATGCTGACAAAGCTTTTCCACATTTCGGCCATGCTAACCCTACCTTCTGAGGTGCTTGCGGTGCCCCAGCTGTGTTGGCGACCTCTTCCTTGTCCTCTGCCTTCCCCTTGTGCTTCCCATGTGCCCCTGCTGTCAGGTGGGAATACCACCAGCAGCACGTCTACCAGCATATGCTTGTACTCGCGCATCTTACGATCACACTCCAGTGACGGAATTAAGGACGGTACGTTGTCCTTGTAACGGGGATCCAGTAGCGTGGCGACCCAGTAATCAGCACAAGTTAGAATGTGGGCAACTCGGCGGTCGTTGCGGAGACACTGCAGCATGTAATCGCTCATGTGTGCCAGGCTGCCCAGAGGCAACGAAAAGCTGTCCTCTGTGGGAGGTGTATCGTCGGTGTCCTCTGTATCCCCCTATCCACGCACCAGTGATGGCCATGAGCTGGTCTGGGTGCCACCCTGCTGTGAACATGGTTTCTCCTCCTCCATCTCCTCATCCTCCACCTTGTCATCCTCCAGAACTGTGCCCTGGCTGGACAATTGTGTACCTGGCGTTTGTGGGTGCAGGAACCCACCCTCGGAGCCACTTGTGAATGACTGGCTGGAAACCCTACGAAATTATCCCTCTTCCTCCTCCTATCCTGTGCCATATCCTCTTCCATCATCGCCAGCAGCGTTTTTTCAAGGAGGCATAGAAGTGGGATAGTTACGCTGAGAATTGCGTTATCGGCACTGGCCATGTTGGTGGAGTACTCGAAACATTGCAAAAAGGAACACAGGTCTCGCATGGAGGCCCAGTCATTGGTGGTAAAGTGGTGCTGTTCCGCCGAGTGACTCACCCATGCGTGCTGCAGCTGAAACTCCACTATTGCCTGCTGCTGCTCGCATAGTCTGGCCAGCATGTGCAAGGTGGAGTTCCACCTTGTGGGCACGTCGCATATGAGGCGGTGAGCGGGAAGGCCGAAGTTACGCTGCAGCTCTGACAGGCGAGCAGCAGCAGGGTGAGAACGCCGAAAGCGCGCACAGACGGCCCGCACTTTATGCAGCAGCTCTGACATATCGGGGTAATTTTTAAGGAATCTCTGTACCACCAAATTCAATACATGCGCCAGGCAAGGGATGTGCATCAAACCGGCTAGTCCCAGAGCTGCTACGAGATTTCGCCCATTATCGCACACCACCAGACCACTCATCGGTCAGTTGTTCAAGGCCCGTCCACAGCTCCTGCGCGATGTGTGGTTTTTCCCCCAAACAGATAAGTTTTAAAACTGCCTGCTGTCGTTTACCCCTGGCTCTGTTGGTGGTGAAGGTGTTACACTGACCTAATGAGGAGCTGGTAGAGGATGAGGAAGCAGAGTAGGAGGAGGAAGCAACAGGAGGCAAACTGAAGCGCCCTGCAATCCTCGGTGGTGGAAGGACATGCGCCAAACTGCTATCTGCCTCAGGCCCAGCCGCCACTGCATTTACCCAGTGTGCTGTTAGGGAGATATAACGTCCCTGACCGTGCTTACTGGTCCACGTATCCGTAGTGTGGTGCACCTTGCCACAGATGGCGTTGCGCAGTGCACACCTGATTTTGTCCCCTACTTGGTTGTGCAGGGAAGGGATGGCTCGCCTTGAAAAGTAGTGGCGGCTGGGCACGACGTACTGTGGGACAGCCACCACCATAAGGCCTTTAAAACTATCCGTATCCACCAGACGGAATGACAGCATTTCAAAGGCCAGTAATTTAGAAATGCTGGCATTCAGGGCTAGTGATCGCGGATGGGTAGGGGGGTACTTCCTCTCCAGCGTTTGGGAGATGGAGAGCTGAACGCTTCCGTGGGACATTGTGGAGATGCTTGGTGACCCAGGTGGTGGTGTTGCTGGAAGATCCTCTGTTTGCAGGGTGGCAGGTGGCACTGTCACTCCAGAGGTGGATGAAGAGGCCGAGACTACAGCAGAAGAGGAAGCAGGAGGCGCCAGAGACCTATCTTGGTTTTTGAGGTGTCTACTCCACTGCAGCTCGTGCTTTGCACTTAAATGCCTGGTCATGCAGGTTGTGCTCAGGTTGAGAACATTTATGCCTCGCTTCAGGCTCTGATTGCACAGCGTGCAATCCACTTGTGTCTTGTCGTCAGCACATTGTCTGAAGAACTCCACTGCAGCTCGTGCTTTGCACTTAAATGCCTGGTCATGCAGGTTGTGTCCGGTTGAGAACATTTATGCCTCGCTTCAGGCTCTGATTGCACAGCGTGCAAACCACTCGCGTCTTGTCGTCAGGTCAGCACATTGTCTGAAGAACTGCCACGACAGGGAACTCCTTGGAGCTGGCTTTCGTCTGCTCGGTCCCTTGCTGCGGTGGGCAGTAGCAGGCATACTGTCTAGAGGATGGCCCCTCCGCTTTTGCACCCTGCTCCCTCTTCTGCTGTGCTGGTGGCTCTGTGCGACCACCGCCTCTTCATCCGAACTACATAGGTCACTCGCATGACCTTGATTCCATGTGGGGTCGAGGACCTCATCGTCCTCCACATCATCTTCCACCCAGTCTTCACCCCTGCCCTCTTTGTCCGTCTGCACACTTTTGAAAGCCCCAGCAGTTGGCACCTGTGTTTTATCATCATCCGAGATGTGCTGCGATGGTCCTCCCATGTACTCATCTTGAAAGATAAGTGGTTGGGCATCTGAGCACTTAATCTCTTCCACTTCTGGGGCAGGGCTAGGTGGATGGCCCTGGGAAACCCTGCTAACAGAGTCATCAAAAAGCAGAAGAGACTGCTGCATGACTTGGGGCTCAGACTGCTTGGCTGATTTGCAAGGGGGTGAGGTGAAAGACTGATGGACATCGGCTGCAGGTGCCAACTGTAGTTTTTCAGCATGAGACTGGGTGGGAAACAATGTGAAGGAACTGGAGCTACTGTCAGCAACCCAATCTACTATCGCCTGTACTTGTTCAGGCCTCACCATTCGTAGAGTTTCACTTGTGCGTGTAGCTGGCACAGATAGACCACGTCCTCTCCCTGCAACAGGAGCTCCACCAGCAGCACCACAACCTGGGCCACGTCCCTTATTTGACGCTCTCCTCATATTTCTCTAATTTAGGATCTTGCCCTAAATGGGTGTATAATTAATAGTAGAATAGAATGACAGTATGTACAGGGTGTATCTCACATGCCCTGAACCAGACTAGGCCTCAATTACATTTATTTGCCAAAAATGGCTGTATTTCAAATACCTTAATAAAACCACCCTATTTAAAGGGTGTATCTCAAGGCGGTGGCGGAGCCTGCTCCGCTACGAGATGGCTGCATAACCCAACTGCTCCGTTATTCACAACACCCTAACAGCTTGTAATTCCAGCGTGGGGTAACCAAAATGGTCAAGATAGGTGGCTCAAAGGCTGGAGAAGTCGCTGGACAACAGAAAGCACCTACAAGTAAAGGCGAAATGGACAAATTTATCAAGAAAGCTGCCGCTGCGGCTGTCGCCAGGGATAAAAAGATGGCGCCGGACACTCCTCGCGCCCCACACCGCAGACAGGCAGAACAACTGGCACAAGACCGGGATGCCGGAGACGACATAGACGGCATGCCCATCTCCCGCTCCTACCTGAGAGAAGCCCTGGCCTCTTCACTAGCCTCGGCACTTTAACCGCTCAGTATGGTCCTATCGTCCATCAAACAGGATGTGAGACAAATAGGCAGAAGGGTTGAATCCCTGGTAGAAGCCCAGACGAATGTCATTCAGCATCAACAGGCGGTGTCGCAAAGCATATATGCGATTCAAAAGAACTTGAATGCCATGTATTCAGCCATAGTGGACCAGGAAAATAGAGGTATGCTCAATAACTTACGTTTTCGCGGCATACCCGAGTCTGTAGCTGCAGGAGATCTCTCTCCAACACGGTAGTACAGATCTGCCTGTCTCTCTTAGGCCTGATACGGCACACAAAGTTATCTTAGAGCGGGCTCACAGAGCCTTAAAACCAAAACCTGCCCCCTCCGAGCCGCCAAGAGACGTGATTTGCAAATTCTTAGCGTTCCTGGTTAAGGAAGCAATTATGTTCAAAGCACGGTCCAGCAGCTCCATTCAATGGGATGGCAATAACATATTAATCTTTCAAGATCTAGCTCAATCCACTCTGAAAAAACGAAGAGCTATCAAGCCACTAACCGATTGGCTCAGAGCTAACAAAATAATCTATAGATGGTGTGGCGAAACCAACCTCGCCACTGGGTTTTTGAGAGGCCTGTTTATCAGCCTCTTGCCTCAGGATTATGGCCCATACTAACTTTTAAACCCCTGAACCTATTCAAGTTAATTTTTGATAGTTTGGCCCCAAGTTATACTGTTTAAATTGATGTAAGTTATATGTATGGCCAATGTAAACTCACAAAGTTGTAACAATTTATAATAAGTGTAACTTGTCAGCTTGGGAGGAATATGCTGGGTGTGTTTCTATTGTGCCATTGTCCCATTGTGTGTTTAAATGGTGATGTCTGTCCTGTTGTTCTCACATGTGTATTGGTGATTTCTCTTTGTCTTGAGAGATAATTGGATTACGCCTCGGGTGTCTCCAGGGCAGAGAGGAGGAAACCATGATGCATTGTGGGGATGTATTGTCTCTGTGTATCCTACAGTGATGTCACAGTCTTCATTCTGGTCCCCTAGCGGCGTGTACACCAGATGGGCTTGGTTGTTTTATACCTCCCTGTGGGCGGACCTGTATTTGCAAACAACTGTAATAAAAACCAGGCTGGGTGTGCCAGCACCTCAGACCACTGCTTGACCCTCAACACGGAGCCTTGTCTCGTTATTGGGGGGATCCGCTGTATGCTGTTAGAGACTGATTGCCAGGAGTGTAAGCTGATTCCTGTTCGTCTGCTAGCAGCTATTCGTGAGGTTCCAGTTTGGAGTGCTATTTTGTATCCAGTTCGGGAGTTGGTGTTCTGCAGTAGCTGTGCCTGTCTCTCAGAAAGGGGCATATTACCTAAACGGATTTTAACCCCTTGTCTGCTGAACCGGTCCGTTACATTGGTGGCAAGCAGCGGGATCGTTCCTACAGCCAGAAGGACAGCTACAGGAGACACCATTTCTTTGGATTTTACAACTTAAGGGCAACGCATGTCTCAGTACAGCGACCCTAAAAGCACCAGGATGGAACCAGCAGTGGAGTACAGATACTCTGTGGAGGAATTTGACCGTATGATGTGGTTGCGGCTGAACTTCTTCGGACCCAATCCAGCTGAGAAATACGTGAAGTTCGTGAGGAGTCTAGTGTTCAAGACCCTACTATACCGGGCAGAAGGTGACGGTCAGCTGCCACGTTGGGTGGACCTCCACCGGAAGTTACAGTTGCGGGACAGAGAGAGCTCAGTCTCCCCTCCCCAGCGGCAGAGTGTCCAGCAGGGAATCAGGAGCCCAGTCTCCATTCCCCAGCGGCAGTGTGAATTGCAGGGAATTGGGAGCCCAGTCTCCATTCCCCAGCGGCAGTGTGAAATGCAGGGAATTGGGAGCCCAGTCTCCATTTCCCAGCGGCAGTGTGAAGTGCAGGGAGAGGAGAGCAGCGTCCTCCCTCCCCAGCGGCAGGCTGAGTTACAGGGGGCAGAGGTAGTTGTTCCTGCCCCCCAGCAGCAGAGTGATATGCCGGGAAGGCAGTGTGAAGTGCAGGGAGAGGAGAGCAGTGTCCTCCCTCCCCAGCGGCAGTGTGAAGTGCAGGGAGAGGAGAGCAGCGTCCTCCCTCCCCAGCGGCAGGCTGAGTTACAGGGGGCAGAGGTAGTTGTTCCTGCCCCCCAGCAGCAGAGTGATATGCCGGGAAGGCAGTGTGAAATTCAGGGAGAGGAGAGCAGCGTCCTCCCTCCCCAGTGGCAGGCTGAGTTACAGGGGGCAGAGGTAGTTGTTCCTGCCCCCCAGCAGCAGAGTGATTTTTTGGGAATTGGGAGCCCAGTCTTCATTCCCCAGCGGCAGAGTGTCCAGCATGGAATAGAGAGCCCAGTCTCCTTTCCCCAGCAGCAGGACACTGTATTGGGAGCGGAGACGGTCGGTCGCCCTCCCCAGCGGCTGGAAGTATGTATGGGAGAGGAGCTCGTTACCCCCTCTCCCCAGCGGCAGCTTAACGCACCAGGGGGAGACAGTAAGCCCCACAACAGTGCAGATGGGACCGTGGTCTCTGCACCTACAACACAGGGGGTAGAGACAGTCGGTCTCCCCCTCCAACAACCAGACTCTAAGCCAGGGAGCAACACAGAGACCGGGAGTACCAGCTTCCAACATAACCTTGGTGGACTTACTGGACAGAGACAGGCTACCAAATGCAACAGGTCCAGTATTGGGTTGTGGGTGGGCTGCCAGACTAACTCAGGTACCGACCGGCGTGAGGTCAGGTATCTGGTTAGTCTTCCCTGGGGGGGGGGGGAGATGTGTGGCGAAACCAACCTCGCCACTGGGTTTTTGAGAGGCCTGTTTATCAGCCTCTTGCCTCAGGATTATGGCCCATACTAACTTTTAAACCCCTGAACCTATTCAAGTGAATTTTGGATAGGTTTGTCCCCAAGTTATACTGTTTAAATTGATGTAAGTTATATGTATGGCCAATGTAAACTCACAAAGTTGTAACAATTTATAATAAGTGTAACTTGTCAGCTTGGGAGGAATATGCTGGGTGTGTTTCTATTGTGCCATTGTCCCATTGTGTGTTTAAATGGTGATGTCTGTCCTGTTGTTCTCACATGTATATTGGTGATTTCTCTTTGTCTTGAGAGATAATTGGATTACGCCTCGGGTGTCTCCAGGGCAGAGAGGAGGAAACCATGATGCATTGTGGGGATGTATTGTCTCCGTGTATCCTACAGTGATGTCACAGTCTTCATTCTGGTCCCCTAGGGGCGTGTACACCAGATGGGCTTGGTTGTTTTATACCTCCCTGTGGGCGGACCTGTATTTGCAAACAACTGTAATAAAAACCAGGCTGGGTGTGCCAGCACCTCAGACCACTGCTTGACCCTCAACACGGAGCCTTGTCTCATTATTGGGGGGATCCGCTGTATGCTGTTAGAGACTGATTGCCAGGAGTGTAAGCTGATTCCTGTTCGTCTGCTAGCAGCTATTCGTGAGGTTCCAGTTTGGAGTGCTATTTTGTATCCAGTTCGGGAGTTGGTGTTCTGCAGTAGCTGTGCCTGTCTCTCAGAAAGGGGCATATCGCCTAAACGGATTTTAACCCCTTGTCTGCTGAACCGGTCCGTTACAGATGGTCTTTCCCTTTTGGCATTTCCTTCATGTTTGAAGGCCGCAGCCTATAACATCTTTTCAAGACCTTGAAAAAGCATACAACCTCCTGGGATGCGGCCCTTTGGACATCCAAAATTGGGACCCTGTCCAGGATCTATCGGACTTACCGATCCTTCCACAAGAGGAGCCATGGGAGAGACAACGCAAAATCCCAAAGAAGCAGAAGGAACACCCCGGGTCCGACTCCAAGACGTGAAATGAAGATTATCATGCAGATTCTCATCACGTATTAATAGAAATACTTAAGTGTTATATCTTTCTCTATACCTAAACACTTTAAACCTTTTGCCTGTCACTTACCTCCTTCTGCACTTTACTAACAGTATGCCTCCCTCAGATCCCTGGTATCTGTATACTCAATGGTTACCATACTTAACCTAGGGTGACATAACAAAGAACCAAGTTCTCTCTCCCCCTTCATTCACTCTTTTCCAGTTCATCAGAAACTGGAACCTCGTTATAAGTTTTACTTTTTCAAAGTTTTAAGAGTTCACTACTTTACAATGTCCAAGATAATATTCTGGACTATATGTTCCTTTCCTATAATGTTGTTATGGGTACAGTTAGGTACTATGGTAAGAGTCAGATATGTGAATACAATGTACGGTCTCTCTTCGGGTGGTATGGACGCTCCTGGGGGCTGGGTACTTGGAACCCACATCCATATCATACCTCTTCAGCACATTTGGATCCCACAATGTATGAGTAATGACTGACCTCCGTATTTCTTCATATAATGTTAAGGGATTAAAGTCACCTTCCAAAAGATCTAAAATTTTCTCCCAACTAAAGAAAATTGGTAGCTCAGTAATTTTTCTTCAAGAAACACATTTCAAATTTGATCACTACCCTAACCTCTCATACTCTAACTTCCCTATATGGTATCACTGTGGTTCCGACTCCTAAGCCTCCAGGGGCGTCAGCATTGGTTTCAAGAAAGGGAGCTCTTTCCAATTTTGCTCTCAGTTACACGACTCGGAAGGTCGTTACTTACTGTTGAAGGGGTCCTTTGCAAATCAGGTGTATACGTTAATTAACATATATGCTCCCAATTCCCACCAGTGCCAGTGGTTCAAAACACTCCTCCCACTAATAGAAGAATTCAAAGAAGACATAGTAGTCATGGGTGGTGACTTTAATATCTCACTTGAACCCCTATTAGACTCCTCCTCACAAAAATCCCCCCTCTCCCAAAAAATACTCAGGGTTATCCGGAAACTATTTCACAACTCCCAACTAGTTGATGTATGGAGAATCCTAAATGTTGATTGTTAATATAAGACCGGCTACATTACATTGTCCTAATGTCTGACATATTCTGATTTTGATTGATGTATTTTTATGCACATTTTCACTGCTAGTACCTTATCTGTACAAGTTACACTTGTTGAATCAATAAGATTCTTTTTTTCTGTTAAAAGTCTGCATATTTACATTTAATAAAGCTCTTTTAAATAAAAAAAAAAAACCCTGAACCAGCCTAGGCCTCAATTAAATGTGTTTGCCAAAAATGGCTGTATTTCCAATACCTGAATAAAACACCTGTATTTAAAGGGAATTTCAAACGTCTTGATTATGTAAGCGCGCAACAATTGTGTATTTTGCCCCAAAAAGGGTGTTTTATTAATCGAAGAATATAAGCCCTGTATATACACTAGGCCTCAATTAAAGATTTGTGCACCAAATGGCGGTATTTCAAATACCTGAGTAGAAACACACTATGTAAAGGCTGTATCTCACAATGACATCTGCAGCAAAGGCTGCCAACAATTTTTTTTTGCCCAAAATAACTGAATATGACAGCAAAATATAACCCTGGAATGTCAAACGTGCTGATGCTGTAAGGCCAGAAAAATTGTGTATTTTGACCTAAAAAGGGTGTTTTATTAATAGAAGAATATAAGCCCTGTATATACAGGGTGTATCTCACACGGCCTGACTCACATTAGGCCGCAATTAAAGATTTGTGCACAAAATGGAGGTATTTCAAATACCTGAATAGAACCCCTGTATTTAAAGGGTGTATCTCACAATGACATCTACAGCAAAGGGTGCCAATTTTTTTTTTGTTGCTCAAATGGGTGTTAGTTTAATAACTGAATATGACAGCAGTATATAGCTCTGGAATTTCAAACGTGCTGATGCTGCAAGGCCTGAAAAATTTTGTATTTTGCCCCAAAAAGGGTGTTTTATTAATAGAAGAATATAACCCCTGTATATACAGGGTGTATCTCACACACCCTCATCCACACTAGGCCTCACACTAGGCCTAATTAAATATTTGTCCATCAAATGGCGGTATTTCAAATACCTGAATAGAAACCCTGTATTTAAAGGGAGTATCTCACATGCCCTGATCCATACTAGGACACTATCAAATAATTTTGCCCAAAATGGCTTTATTTAAAATAACTGAATACAAAGACAGTATGTAAAGGCGGTATCTCACAATGACATCTTCAGTAGAGTTGAGCGAACACCTGGATGTTCGGGTTCGAGAAGTTCGGCCGAACTTCCCGCAAATGTTCGGGTTCGGGATCCGAACCCGATCCGAACTTTGTCCCGAACCCGAACCCCATTGAAGTCAATGGGGACCCGAACTTTTGGGCACTAAAAAGGCTGTAAAACAGCCCAGGAAAGAGCTAGAGGGCTGCAAAAGGCAGCAACATGTAGGTAAATCCCCTGCAAACAAATGTGGATAGGGAAATGAATTAAAATAAAAATTAAAAAAATAAAAATGAACCAATATCAATTGGACAGAGGTCCCATAGCAGAGAATCTGGCTTCACGTCAGCAGAGAATCAGTCTCTTCATGCCATAGCAAAGAATCTGGCTTCATGTCAGCAGAGAATCAGTCTCTTCATGCCATAGCAGAGAATCTGGCTTCATGTCAGCGCAGAATCAGTCTTCATGTCATAGCAGAGAATCAGGCTTCACGTCACCCACCACTGGAACAGGCCACTGTCACACATTTAGGCCCCGGCACCCAGACAGAGGAGAGCGGTTCCGTAACAGAGAATCTGGCCTTATGTCAGCGCAGAATCTGTCTTCATGTCATAGCAGAGAATCAGGCTTCACGTCAACCACCACTGGAACAGGCCACTGTCACACATTTAGGCCCAGGCACCCAGGCAGAGGAGAGAGGTCCCGTAACAGAGAATCTGGCCTTATGTCAGCGCAGAATCTGTCTTCATGTCATAGCAGAGAATCAGGCTTCACGTCACCCACCACTGGAACAGGCCACTGTCACACATTTAGGCCACGGCATCCAGACAGAGGAGAGCGGACCCGTAACAGAGAATCTGGCCTTATGTCAGCGCAGAATCTGTCTTCATGTCATAATAGAGAATCAGGCTTCACGTCACCCACCACTGGAACAGGCCACTGTCACACATTTAGGCCCCGGCACCCAGACAGAGGAGAGAGGTCCCGTAACAGAGAATCTGGCCTTATGTCAGCGCAGAATCTGTATTCATGTCATAGCAGAGAATCAGGCTTCATGTCACCCACCACTGGAACAGGCCACTGTCACACATTTAGGCCCAGGCACACAGGCAGAGGAGAGAGGTCCCGTAACAGAGAATCTGGCCTTATGTCAGCGCAGAATCTGTCTTCATGTCATAGCAGAGAATCAGGCTTCACGTCACTCACCACTGAAACAGGCCACTGTCACACATTTAGGCCCCGGCACCCAGACAGAGGAGAGCGGTCCCGTAACAGAGAATCTGGCCTTATGTCAGCGCAGAATCTGTCTTCATGTCATAGCAGAGAATCAGGCTTCACGTCACCCACCACTGGAACAGGCCACTGTCACACATTTAGGCCCAGGCAACCAGGCAGAGGAGAGAGGTCCCGTAACAGAGAATCTGGCCTTATGTCAGCGCAGAATCTGTATTCATGTCATAATAGAGAATCAGGCTTCACGTCACCCACCACTGGAACAGGCCACTGTCACACATTTAGGCCCCGGCACCCAGACAGAGGAGAGCAGTCCCGTAACAGAGAATATGGCCTTATGTCAGCGCAGAATCTGTCTTCATGTCATAGCAGAGAATCAGGCTTCACGTCACCCACCACTGGAACAGGCCACTGTCACACATTTAGGCCCAGGCACACAGGCAGAGGAGAGAGGTCCCGTAACAGAGAATCTGGCCTTATGTCAGCGCAGAATCTGTCTTCATGTCATAGCAGAGAATCAGGCTTCACGTCACTCACCACTGGAACAGGCCACTGTCACACATTTAGACCCCGACACCCAGACAGAGGAGAGAGGTCCCGTAACAGAGAATCTGGCCTTATGTCAGCGCAGAATCTGTCTTCATGTCATAGCAGAGAATCAGGCTTCACGTCACCCACCACTGGAACAGGCCACTGTCACACATTTAGGCCCAGGCACCCAGACAGAGGAGAGAGGTCCCGTAACAGAGAATCTGGCCTTATGTCAGCGCAGAATCTGTCTTCATGTCATAGCAGAGAATCAGGCTTCACGTCACCCACCACTGGAACAGGCCACTGTCACACATTTAGGCCCAGGCACCCAGGCAGAGGAGAGAGGTCCCGTAACAGAGAATCTGGCCTTATGTCAGCGCAGAATCTGTCTTCATGTCATAGCAGAGAATCAGGCTTCCCGTCACCCACCACTGGAACAGGCCACTGTCACACATTTAGGCCCCGGCACCCAGACAGAGGAGAGCGGTCCCGTAACAGAGAATCTGGCCTTATGTCAGCGCAGAATCTGTCGTCATGTCATAGCAGAGAATCAGGCTTCACGTCACCCACCACTGGAACAGGCCACTGTCACACATTTAGGCCCAGGCACCCAGGCAGAGGAGAGAGGTCCCGTAACAGAGAATCTGGCCTTATGTCAGCGCAGAATCTGTCTTCATGTCATAGCAGAGAATCAGGCTTCACGTCACTCACCACTGAAACAGGCCACTGTCACACATTTAGGCCCCGGCACCCAGACAGAGGAGAGCGGTCCCGTAACAGAGAATCTGGCCTTATGTCAGCGCAGA
Source organism: Bufo bufo (assembly GCF_905171765.1). Lineage (NCBI taxonomy): Eukaryota > Metazoa > Chordata > Amphibia > Anura > Bufonidae > Bufo > Bufo bufo. The sequence goes on along the minus strand of NC_053389.1, from coordinate 749,417,274 downwards.
ATCTGTCTTCATGTCATAGCAGAGAATCAGGCTTCACGTCACCCACCACTGGAACAGGCCACTGTCACACATTTAGGCCCAGGCACCCAGGCAGAGGAGAGAGGTCCCGTAACAGAGAATCTGGCCTTATGTCAGCGCAGAATCTGTCTTCATGTCATAGCAGAGAATCAGGCTTCACGTCACTCACCACTGGAACAGGCCACTGTCACACATTTAGGCCCCGGCACCCAGACAGAGGAGAGCGGTCCCGTAACAGAGAATCTGGCCTTATGTCAGCGCAGAATCTGTCTTCATGTCATAGCAGAGAATCAGGCTTCACGTCACCCACCACTGGAACAGGCCACTGTCACACATTTAGGCCCAGGCACCCAGGCAGAGGAGAGAGGTCCCGTAACAGAGAATCTGGCCTTATGTCAGCGCAGAATCTGTCTTCATGTCATAGCAGAGAATCAGGCTTCACGTCACCCACCACTGGAACAGGCCACTGTCACACATTTAGGCCCCGTCACCCAGACAGAGGAGAGCGGTCCCGTAACAGAGAATCTCGCCTTATGTCAGCGCAGAATCTGTCTTCATGTCATAGCAGAGAATCAGGCTTCACGTCACCCACCACTGGAACAGGCCACTGTCACACATTTAGGCCCAGGCACCCAGGCAGAGGAGAGAGGTCCCGTAACAGAGAATCTGGCCTTATGTCAGCGCAGAATCTGTATTCATGTCATAGCAGAGAATCAGGCTTCACGTCACCCACCACTGGAACAGGCCACTGTCACACATTTAGGCCCTGGCACCCAGGCAGAGGAGAGAGGTCCTGTAACAGAGAATCTGGCCTTATGTCAGCGCAGAATCTGTCTTCATGTCATAGCAGAGAATCAGGCTTCACGTCACCCACCACTGGAACAGGCCACTGTCACACATTTAGGCCCCGGCACCCAGACAGAGGAGAGCGGTCCCATAACAGAGAATCTGGCCTTATGTCAGCGCAGAATCTGTCTTCATGTCATAGCAGAGAATCAGGCTTCACGTCACCCACCACTGGAACAGGCCACTGTCACACATTTAGGCCCAGGCACCCAGGCAGAGGAGAGAGGTCCCGTAACAGAGAATCTGGCCTCATGTCAGCGCAGAATCTGTCTTCATGTCATAGCAGAGAATCAGGCTTCACGTCACCCACCACTGGAACAGGCCACTGTCACACATTTAGGCCCAGGCACCCAGGCAGAGGAGAGAGGTCCCGTAACAGAAAATCTGGCCTCATGTCAGCGCAGAATCTGTCTTCATGTCATAGCAGAGAATCAGGCTTCACGTCACCCACCACTGGAACAGGCCACTGTCACACATTTAGGCCCAGGCACCCAGGCAGAGGAGAGAGGTCCCGTAACAGAGAATCTGGCCTTATGTCAGCGCAGAATCTGTCTTCATGTCATAGCAGAGAATCAGGCTTCACGTCACCCACCACTGGAACAGGCCACTGTCACACATTTAGGCCCAGGCACCCAGGCAGAGGAGAGAGGTCCCGTAACAGAGATTCTGGCCTTATGTCAGCGCAGAATCTGTATTCATGTCATAATAGAGAATCAGGCTTCACGTCACCCACCACTGGAACAGGCCACTGTCACACATTTAGGCCCCGGCACCCAGACAGAGGAGAGCGGTCCCATAACAGAGAATCTGGCCTTATGTCAGCGCAGAATCTGTCTTCATGTCATAGCAGAGAATCAGGCTTCACGTCACCCACCACTGGAACAGGCCACTGTCACACATTTAGGCCCAGGCACCCAGGCAGAGGAGAGAGGTCCCGTAACAGAGAATCTGGCCTCATGTCAGCGCAGAATCTGTCTTCATGTCATAGCAGAGAATCAGGCTTCACGTCACTCACCACTGGAACAGGCCACTGTCACACATTTAGGCCCAGGCACCCAGGCAGAGGAGAGAGGTCCCGTAACAGAGAATCTGGCCTCATGTCAACGCAGAATCTGTCTTCATGTCATAGCAGAGAATCAGGCTTCACGTCACCCACCACTGGAACAGGCCACTGTCACACATTTAGGCCCAGGCACGCGGGCAGAGGAGAGAGGTCCCGTAACAGAGAATCTGGCCTTATGTCAGCGCAGAATCTGTCTTCATGTCATATCAGAGAATCAGGCTTCACGTCACCCAACACTGGAACAGGCCACTGTCACACATTTAGGCCCAGGCACCCAGGCAGAGGAGAGAGGTCCCGTAACAGAGAATCTGGCCTCATGTCAGCGCAGAATCTGTCTTCATGTCATATCAGAGAATCAGGCTTCACGTCACCCACCACTGGAACAGGCCACTGTCACACATTTAGGCCCCGTCACCCAGACAGAGGAATAAGGTCCCGTAACAGAGAATCTGGCCTTATGTCAGCGCAGAATCTGTCTTCATGTCATAGCAGAGAATCAGGCTTCACGTCACCCACCACTGGAACAGGCCACTGTCACACATTTAGGCCCAGGCAACCAGGCAGAGGAGAGAGGTCCCGTAACAGAGAATCTGGCCTCATGTCAGCGCAGAATCTGTCTTCATGTCATAGCAGAGAATCAGGCTTCACGTCACTCACCACTTGAACAGGCCACTGTCACACATTTAGGCCCAGGCACCCAGGCAGAGGAGAGAGGTCCCGTAACAGAGAATCTGGCCTCATGTCAGCGCAGAATCTGTCTTCATGTCATAGCAGAGAATCAAGCTTCACGTCACCCACCACTGGAACAGGCCACTGTCACACATTTAGGCCCAGGCACGCAGGCAGAGGAGAGAGGTCCCGTAACAGAGAATCTGGCCTTATGTCAGCGCAGAATCTGTCTTCATGTCATATCAGAGAATCAGGCTTCACGTCACCCACCACTGGAACAGGCCACTGTCACACATTTAGGCCCAGGCACCCAGGCAGAGGAGAGAGGTCCGGTAACAGAGAATCTGGCCTCATGTCAGCGCAGAATCTGTCTTCATGTCATATCAGCGAATCAGGCTTCACGTCACCCACCACTGGAACAGGCCACTGTCACACATTTAGGCCCAGGCACCCAGGCAGAGGAGAGAGGTCCCGTAACAGAGAATCTGGCCTCATGTCAGCGCAGAATCTGTCTTCATGTCATAGCAGAGAATCAGGCTTCACGTCACCCACCACTGGAACAGGCCACTGTCACATATTTAGGCCCAGGCACCCAGGCAGAGGAGAGCGGTCCCGTAACAGAGAATCTGGCCTTATGTCAGCGCAGAATCTGCCTTCATGTCATAGCAGAGAATCAGGCTTCACGTCACCCACCTCTGGAACAGGCCACTGTCACACATTTAGGCCCAGGCACCCAGGCAGAGGAGAGAGGTCCCGTAACAGAGAATCTGGCCTCATGTCAGCGCAGAATCTGTCTTCATGTCATAGCAGAGAATCAGGCTTCACGTCACCCACCACTGGAACAGGCCACTGTCACACATTTAGGCCCAGGCACCCAGGCAGAGGAGAGAGGTCCCGTAACAGAGAATCTGGCCTTATGTCAGCGCAGAATCTGTCTTCATGTCATAGCAGAGAATCAGGCTTCACGTCACCCACCCCTAGAACAGGCCACTGTCACACATTTAGGCCCAGGCACCCAGGCAGAGGAGAGAGGTCCCGTAACAGAGAATCTGGCCTTATGTCAGCGCAGAATCTGTATTCATGTCATAGCAGAGAATCAGGCTTCACGTCACCCACCACTGGAACAGGCCACTGTCACACATTTAGGCCCAGGCACCCAGGCAGAGGAGAGAGGTCCCGTAACAGAGATTCTGGCCTTATGTCAGCGCAGAATCTGTATTCATGTCATAATAGAGAATCAGGCTTCACGTCACCCACCACTGGAACAGGCCACTGTCACACATTTAGGCCCCGGCACCCAGACAGAGGAGAGCGGTCCCATAACAGAGAATCTGGCCTTATGTCAGCGCAGAATCTGTCTTCATGTCATAGCAGAGAATCAGGCTTCACGTCACCCACCACTGGAACAGGCCACTGTCACACATTTAGGCCCAGGCACCCAGGCAGAGGAGAGAGGTCCCGTAACAGAGAATCTGGCCTCATGTCAGCGCAGAATCTGTCTTCATGTCATAGCAGAGAATCAGGCTTCACGTCACTCACCACTTGAACAGGCCACTGTCACACATTTAGGCCCAGGCACCCAGGCAGAGGAGAGAGGTCCCGTAACAGAGAATCTGGCCTCATGTCAACGCAGAATCTGTCTTCATGTCATAGCAGAGAATCAGGCTTCACGTCACCCACCACTGGAACAGGCCACTGTCACACATTTAGGCCCAGGCACGCAGGCAGAGGAGAGAGGTCCCGTAACAGAGAATCTGGCCTTATGTCAGCGCAGAATCTGTCTTCATGTCATATCAGAGAATCAGGCTTCACGTCACCCAACACTGGAACAGGCCACTGTCACACATTTAGGCCCAGGCACCCAGGCAGAGGAGAGAGGTCCCGTAACAGAGAATCTGGCCTCATGTCAGCGCAGAATCTGTCTTCATGTCATAGCAGAGAATCAGGCTTCACGTCACCCACCACTGGAACAGGCCACTGTCACACATTTAGGCCCCGTCACCCAGACAGAGGAATAAGGTCCCGTAACAGAGAATCTGGCCTTATGTCAGCGCAGAATCTGTCTTCATGTCATAGCAGAGAATCAGGCTTCACGTCACCCACCACTGGAACAGGCCACTGTCACACATTTAGGCCCAGGCAACCAGGCAGAGGAGAGAGGTCCCGTAACAGAGAATCTGGCCTCATGTCAGCGCAGAATCTGTCTTCATGTCATAGCAGAGAATCAGGCTTCACGTCACTCACCACTTGAACAGGCCACTGTCACACATTTAGGCCCAGGCACCCAGGCAGAGGAGAGAGGTCCCGTAACAGAGAATCTGGCCTCATGTCAGCGCAGAATCTGTCTTCATGTCATAGCAGAGAATCAGGCTTCACGTCACCCACCACTGGAACAGGCCACTGTCACACATTTAGGCCCAGGCACCCAGGCAGAGGAGAGAGGTCCCGTAACAGAGAATCTGGCCTTATGTCAGCGCAGAATCTGTCTTCATGTCATAGCAGAGAATCAGGCTTCACGTCACCCACCCCTAGAACAGGCCACTGTCACACATTTAGGCCCAGGCACCCAGGCAGAGGAGAGAGGTCCCGTAACAGAGAATCTGGCCTTATGTCAGCGCAGAATCTGTATTCATGTCATAGCAGAGAATCAGGCTTCACGTCACCCACCACTGGAACAGGCCACTGTCACACATTTAGGCCCAGGCACCCAGGCAGAGGAGAGAGGTCCCGTAACAGAGATTCTGGCCTTATGTCAGCGCAGAATCTGTATTCATGTCATAATAGAGAATCAGGCTTCACGTCACCCACCACTGGAACAGGCCACTGTCACACATTTAGGCCCCGGCACCCAGACAGAGGAGAGCGGTCCCATAACAGAGAATCTGGCCTTATGTCAGCGCAGAATCTGTCTTCATGTCATAGCAGAGAATCAGGCTTCACGTCACCCACCACTGGAACAGGCCACTGTCACACATTTAGGCCCAGGCACCCAGGCAGAGGAGAGAGGTCCCGTAACAGAGAATCTGGCCTCATGTCAGCGCAGAATCTGTCTTCATGTCATAGCAGAGAATCAGGCTTCACGTCACCCACCACTTGAACAGGCCACTGTCACACATTTAGGCCCAGGCACCCAGGCAGAGGAGAGAGGTCCCGTAACAGAGAATCTGGCCTCATGTCAACGCAGAATCTGTCTTCATGTCATAGCAGAGAATCAGGCTTCACGTCACCCACCACTGGAACAGGCCACTGTCACACATTTAGGCCCCGTCACCCAGACAGAGGAGAGAGGTCCCGTAACAGAGAATCTGGCCTTATGTCAGCGCAGAATCTGTCTTCATGTCATAGCAGAGAATCAGGCTTCACGTCACCCACCACTGGAACAGGCCACTGTCACACATTTAGGCCCAGGCACGCAGGCAGAGGAGAGAGGTCCCGTAACAGAGAATCTGGCCTTATGTCAGCGCAGAATCTGTCTTCATGTCATATCAGAGAATCAGGCTTCACGTCACCCAACACTGGAACAGGCCACTGTCACACATTTAGGCCCAGGCACCCAGGCAGAGGAGAGAGGTCCCGTAACAGAGAATCTGGCCTCATGTCAGCGCAGAATCTGTCTTCATGTCATATCAGAGAATCAGGCTTCACGTCACCCACCACTGGAACAGGCCACTGTCACACATTTAGGCCCCGTCACCCAGACAGAGGAGAGAGGTCCCGTAACAGAGAATCTGGCCTTATGTCAGCGCAGAATCTGTCTTCATGTCATAGCAGAGAATCAGGCTTCACGTCACCCACCACTGGAACAGGCCACTGTCACACATTTAGGCCCAGGCAACCAGGCAGAGGAGAGAGGTCCCGTAACAGAGAATCTGGCCTCATGTCAGCGCAGAATCTGTCTTCATGTCATAGCAGAGAATCAGGCTTCACGTCACTCACCACTTGAACAGGCCACTGTCACACATTTAGGCCCAGGCACCCAGGCAGAGGAGAGAGGTCCCGTAACAGAGAATCTGGCCTCATGTCAGCGCAGAATCTGTCTTCATGTCATAGCAGAGAATCAGGCTTCACGTCACCCACCACTGGAACAGGCCACTGTCACACATTTAGGCCCAGGCACGCAGGCAGAGGAGAGAGGTCCCGTAACAGAGAATCTGGCCTTATGTCAGCGCAGAATCTGTCTTCATGTCATATCAGAGAATCAGGCTTCACGTCACCCAACACTGGAACAGGCCACTGTCACACATTTAGGCCCAGGCACCCAGGCAGAGGAGAGAGGTCCCGTAACAGAGAATCTGGCCTCATGTCAGCGCAGAATCTGTCTTCATGTCATATCAGAGAATCAGGCTTCACGTCACCCACCACTGGAACAGGCCACTGTCACACATTTAGGCCCAGGCACCCAGGCAGAGGAGAGAGGTCCCGTAACAGAGAATCTGGCCTCATGTCAGCGCAGAATCTGTCTTCATGTCATAGCAGAGAATCAGGCTTCACGTCACCCACCACTGGAACAGGCCACTGTCACATATTTAGGCCCAGGCACCCAGGCAGAGGAGAGCGGTCCCGTAACAGAGAATCTGGCCTTATGTCAGCGCAGAATCTGCCTTCATGTCATAGCAGAGAATCAGGCTTCACGTCACCCACCTCTGGAACAGGCCACTGTCACACATTTAGGCCCAGGCACCCAGGCAGAGGAGAGAGGTCCCGTAACAGAGAATCTGGCCTCATGTCAGCGCAGAATCTGTCTTCATGTCATAGCAGAGAATCAGGCTTCACGTCACCCACCACTGGAACAGGCCACTGTCACACATTTAGGCCCAGGCACCCAGGCAGAGGAGAGAGGTCCCGTAACAGAGAATCTGGCCTTATGTCAGCGCAGAATCTGTCTTCATGTCATAGCAGAGAATCAGGCTTCACGTCACCCACCCCTAGAACAGGCCACTGTCACACATTTAGGCCCAGGCACCCAGGCAGAGGAGAGAGGTCCCGTAACAGAGAATCTGGCCTTATGTCAGCGCAGAATCTGTCTTCATGTCATAGCAGAGAATCAGGCTTCACGTCACCCACCACTGGAACAGGCCACTGTCACACATTTAGGCCCAGGCACCCAGGCAGAGGAGAGAGGTCCCGTAACAGAGAATCTGGCCTTATATCAGCGCAGAATCTGTATTCATGTCATAGCAGAGAATCAGGCTTCCCGTCACCCACCACTGGAACAGGCCACTGTCACACATTTAGGCCCCGGCACCCAGACAGAGGAGAGCGGTCCCGTAACAGAGAATCTGGCCTTATGTCAGCGCAGAATCTGTCTTCATGTCATAGCAGAGAATCAGGCTTCACGTCACCCACCACTGGAACAGGCCACTGTCACACATTTAGGCCCAGGCACCCAGGCAGAGGAGAGAGGTCCCGTAACAGAGAATCTGGCCTCATGTCAGCGCAGAATCTGTCTTCATGTCATAGCAGAGAATCAGGCTTCACGTCACTCACCACTTGAACAGGCCACTGTCACACATTTAGGCCCAGGCACCCAGGCAGAGGAGAGAGGTCCCGTAACAGAGAATCTGGCCTCATGTCAACGCAGAATCTGTCTTCATGTCATAGCAGAGAATCAGGCTTCACGTCACCCACCACTGGAACAGGCCACTGTCACACATTTAGGCCCAGGCACGCAGGCAGAGGAGAGAGGTCCCGTAACAGAGAATCTGGCCTTATGTCAGCGCAGAATCTGTCTTCATGTCATATCAGAGAATCAGGCTTCACGTCACCCAACACTGGAACAGGCCACTGTCACACATTTAGGCCCAGGCACCCAGGCAGAGGAGAGAGGTCCCGTAACAGAGAATCTGGCCTCATGTCAGCGCAGAATCTGTCTTCATGTCATATCAGAGAATCAGGCTTCACGTCACCCACCACTGGAACAGGCCACTGTCACACATTTAGGCCCCGTCACCCAGACAGAGGAGAGAGGTCCCGTAACAGAGAATCTGGCCTTATGTCAGCGCAGAATCTGTCTTCATGTCATAGCAGAGAATCAGGCTTCACGTCACCCACCACTGGAACAGGCCACTGTCACACATTTAGGCCCAGGCAACCAGGCAGAGGAGAGAGGTCCCATAACAGAGAATCTGGCCTCATGTCAGCGCAGAATCTGTCTTCATGTCATAGCAGAGAATCAGGCTTCACGTCACTCACCACTTGAACAGGCCACTGTCACACATTTAGGCCCAGGCACCCAGGCAGAGGAGAGAGGTCCCGTAACAGAGAATCTGGCCTCATGTCAGCGCAGAATCTGTCTTCATGTCATAGCAGAGAATCAGGCTTCACGTCACCCACCACTGGAACAGGCCACTGTCACACATTTAGGCCCAGGCACGCAGGCAGAGGAGAGAGGTCCCGTAACAGAGAATCTGGCCTTATGTCAGCGCAGAATCTGTCTTCATGTCATATCAGAGAATCAGGCTTCACGTCACCCACCACTGGAACAGGCCACTGTCACACATTTAGGCCCAGGCACCCAGGCAGAGGAGAGAGGTCCCGTAACAGAGAATCTGGCCTCATGTCAGCGCAGAATCTGTTTTCATGTCATATCAGAGAATCAGGCTTCACGTCACCCACCACTGGAACAGGCCACTGTCACACATTTAGGCCCAGGCACCCAGGCAGAGGAGAGAGGTCCCGTAACAGAGAATCTGGCCTCATGTCAGCGCAGAATCTGTCTTCATGTCATAGCAGAGAATCAGGCTTCACGTCACCCACCACTGGAACAGGCCACTGTCACATATTTAGGCCCAGGCACCCAGGCAGAGGAGAGCGGTCCCGTAACAGAGAATCTGGCCTTATGTCAGCGCAGAATCTGCCTTCATGTCATAGCAGAGAATCAGGCTTCACGTCACCCACCTCTGGAACAGGCCACTGTCACACATTTAGGCCCAGGCACCCAGGCAGAGGAGAGAGGTCCCGTAACAGAGAATCTGGCCTCATGTCAGCGCAGAATCTGTCTTCATGTCATAGCAGAGAATCAGGCTTCACGTCACCCACCACTGGAACAGGCCACTGTCACACATTTAGGCCCAGGCACCCAGGCAGAGGAGAGAGGTCCCGTAACAGAGAATCTGGCCTTATGTCAGCGCAGAATCTGTCTTCATGTCATAGCAGAGAATCAGGCTTCACGTCACCCACCCCTAGAACAGGCCACTGTCACACATTTAGGCCCAGGCACCCAGGCAGAGGAGAGAGGTCCCGTAACAGAGAATCTGGCCTTATGTCAGCGCAGAATCTGTATTCATGTCATAGCAGAGAATCAGGCTTCACGTCACCCACCACTGGAACAGGCCACTGTCACACATTTAGGCCCAGGCACCCAGGCAGAGGAGAGAGGTCCCGTAACAGAGAATCTGGCCTTATATCAGCGCAGAATCTGTATTCATGTCATAGCAGAGAATCAGGCTTCCCGTCACCCACCACTGGAACAGGCCACTGTCACACATTTAGGCCCCGGCACCCAGACAGAGGAGAGCGGTCCCGTAACAGAGAATCTGGCCTTATGTCAGCGCAGAATCTGTCTTCATGTCATAGCAGAGAATCAGGCTTCACGTCACCCACCACTGGAACAGGCCACTGTCACACATTTAGGCCCAGGCACCCAGGCAGAGGAGAGAGGTCCCGTAACAGATAATCTGGACTTATGTCAGTGCAGAATCTGTCTTCATGTCATAGCAGAGAATCACGCTTCACGTCACCCACCACTGGAACAGGCCACTGTCACACATTTAGGCCCAGGCACCCAGGCAGAGGAGAGAGGTCCCGTAACAGAGAATCTGGCCTTATGTCAGCGCAGAATCTGTCTTCATGTCATAGCAGAGAATCAGGCTTCACGTCACCCACCACTGGAACAGGCCACTGTCACACATTTAGGCCCAGGCACCCAGGCAGAGGAGAGAGGTCCCGTAACAGAGAATCTGGCCTTATGTCAGCGCAGAATCTGTATTCATGTCATAGCAGAGAATCAGGCTTCACGTCACCCACCACTGGAACAGGCCACTGTCGCACATTTAGGCCCCGGCACCCAGACAGAGGAGAGCGGTCCCGTAACAGAGAATCTGGCCTTATGTCAGCGCAGAATCTGTCTTCATGTCATAGCAGAGAATCAGGCTTCACGTCACCCACCACTGGAACAGGCCACTGTCACACATTTAGGCCCAGGCACCCAGGCAGAGGAGAGAGGTCCCGTAACAGAGAATCTGGCCTTATGTCAGCGCAGAATCTGTCTTCATGTCATAGCAGAGAATCAGGCTTCACGTCACCCACCACTGGAACAGGCCACTGTCACACATTTAGGCCCAGGCACCCAGGCAGAGGAGAGAGGTCCCGTAACAGAGAATCTGGCCTTATGTCAGTGCAGAATCTGTCTTCATGTCATAGCAGAGAATCAGGCTTCTCGTCACCCACCACTGGAACAGGCCACTGTCACACATTTAGGCCCAGGCACCCAGGCAGAGGAGAGAGGTCCCGTAACAGAGAATCTGGTCTTATGTCAGCGCAGAATCTGTCTTCATGTCATAGCAGAGAATCAGGCTTCACGTCACCCACCACTGGAACAGGCCACTGTCACACATTTAGGCCCCGGCACCCAGACAGAGGAGAGCGGTCCCGTAACAGAGAATCTGGCCTTATGTCAGCGCAGAATCTGTCTTCATGTCATAGCAGAGAATCAGGCTTCACGTCACCCACCACTGGAACAGGCCACTGTCACACATTTAGGCCCAGGCACCCAGGCAGAAGAGAGAGGTCCCGTAACAGAGAATCTGGCCTTATGTCAGCGCAGAATCTGTCTTCATGTCATAGCAGAGAATCAGGCTTCACGTCACCCACCACTGGAACAGGCCACTGTCACACATTTAGGCCCAGGCACCCAGGCAGAGGAGAGAGGTCCCGTAACAGAGAATCTGGCCTTATGTCAGCGCAGAATCTGTCTTCATGTCATAGCAGAGAATCAGGCTTCACGTCACCCACCACTGGAACAGGCCACTGTCACACATTTAGGCCCAGGCACCCAGGCAGAGGAGAGAGGTACCGTAACAGAGAATCTGGCCTTATGTCAGCGCAGAATCTGTATTCATGTCATAGCAGAGAATCAGGCTTCACGTCACCCACCACTGGAACAGGCCACTGTCACACATTTAGGCACAGGCACCCAGGTAGAGGAGAGAGGTCCCGTAACAGAGAATCTGGCCTTATGTCAGCGCAGAATCTGTCTTCATGTCATAGCAGAGAATCAGGCTTCACGTCACCCACCACTGGAACAGGCCACTGTCACACATTTAGGCCCAGGCACCCAGGCAGAGGAGAGAGGTCCCGTAACAGAGAATCTGGCCTTATGTCAGCGCAGAATCTGTATTCATGTCATAGCAGAGAATCAGGCTTCACGTCACCCACCACTGGAACAGGCCACTGTCACACATTTAGGCCCCGGCACCCAGACAGAGGAGAGGTTCATTCAACTTTGGGTTGCCCCGCAATATAATGGTAAAATGAAATTAAAAATAGTATTGAATGAGGAAGTGCCCTGGAGTAGAATAATATATTGTTAAGGGGAGGTAGTTAATATCTAATCTGCACAAGGGATGGACAGGTCCTGTGGGATCCATGCCTGGTTCATTTTTATGAACGTCAGCTTGTCCACATTGGCTGTAGACAGGCGGCTGCGTTTGTCTGTAATGACGCCCCCTGCCGTGCTGAATACACGTTCAGACAAAACGCTGGCCGCCGGGCAGGCCAGCACCTCTAAGGCATAAAAGGCTAGCTCTGGCCACGTGGACAATTTGGAGACCCAGAAGTTGAATGGGGCCGAACCATCAGTCAGTACGTGGAGGGGTGTGCACAGGTACTGTTCCACCATGTTAGTGAAATGTTGCCTCCTGCTAACACGTTCCGTATCAGGTGGTGGTGCACTTAGCTGTGGCGTGTTGACAAAACTTTTCCACATCTCTGCCATGCTAACCCTGCCCTCAGAGGAGCTGGGCGTGACACAGCTGCGTTGGCGACCTCTTGCTCCTCCTCTGCCTTCGCCTTGGGCTTCCACTGGTTCCCCTGTGACATTTGGGAATGCTCTCAGTAGCGCGTCTACCAACGTGCGCTTGTACTCGCGCATATTCCTATCACGCTCCAGTGTAGGAAGTAAGGTGGGCACATTGTCTTTGTACCGGGGATCCAGCAGGGTGGCAACCCAGTAGTCCGCACACGTTAAAATGTGGGCAACTCTGCTGTCGTTGCGCAGGCACTGCAGCATGTAGTCGCTCATGTGTGCCAGGCTGCCCAGAGTTAAGGACAAGCTGTCCTCTGTGGGAGGCGTATCGTCATCGTCCTGTGTTTCCCCCCAGCCACGCACCAGTGATGGGCCCGAGCTGCTTTGGGTGCCACCCCGCTGTGAACATGCTTCATCCTCATCCTCCTCCACCTCCTCCTCATCCTCATCCTCCTTGTCCTCCAGTAGTGGGCCCTGTCTGGCCACATTTGTACCTGGCCTCTGGTGTTGAAAAAAACCTCCCTCTGAGTCACTTCGAAGAGACTGGCCTGAAAGTGCTAAAAATGACCCCTCTTCCTCCTCTTCCTCCTGGGCCACCTCCTCTTCCATCATCGCCCTAAGTGTTTTCTCAAGGAGACATAGAAGTGGTATTGTAACGCTGATAACGGCGTCATCGCCACTGGCCATGTTGGTGGAGTACTCGAAACAGCGCAACAGGGCACACAGGTCTCGCATGGAGGCACAGTCATTGGTGGTGAAGTGTGTCTGATCCGCAGTGCGACTGACCCGTGCGTGCTGCAGCTGAAACTCCACTATGGCCTGCTGCTGCTCGCACAGTCTGTCCAGCATATGCAAGGTGGAGTTCCACCTGGTGGGTACGTCGCATATGAGGCGGTGAGCGGGAAGGCCGAAGTTACGCTGTAGCGCAGACAGGAGAGCAGCGGCAGGGTGTGAACGCCGGAAGCGCGAACAGACGGCCCTCACTTTATGCAGCAGCTCTGACATGTCGGGGTAGTTGCGAATGAACTTCTGCACCACCAAATTCAGCACATGCGCCAGGCAAGGGATGTGCGTCAAACCGGCTAGTCCCAGAGCTGCAACGAGATTTCGCCCATTATCGCACACCACCAGGCCGGGCTTGAGGCTCACCGGCAGCAACCACTCGTCGGTCTGTTGTTCTATACCCCCCCACAACTCCTGTGCGGTGTGGGGCCTGTCCCCCAAACATATGAGTTAAAGAACGGATTGCTGACGTTTACCCCGGGCTGTGCTGAAGTTGGTGGTGAAGGTGTGTGGCTGACTGGATGAGCAGGTGGAAGAAGAGGAGGAGGAAGCTGAGTAGGAGGAGGAGGAGACAGGAGGCAAAGAATGTTGCCCTGCGATCCTTGGCGGCGGAAGGACGTGCGCCAAACAGCTCTCCGCCTGGGGCCCAGCCGCCACTACATTTACCCAGTGTGCAGTTAGGGAGATATAGCGTCCCTGGCCGTGCTTACTGGTCCACGTATCTGTGGTTAGGTGGACCTTGCCACAGATGGCGTTGCGCAGTGCACACTTGATTTTATCGGACACTTGTTTGTGCAGGGAAGGCACGGCTCTCTTGGAGAAGTAGTGGCGGCTGGGAACAACATACTGTGGGACAGCAAGCGACATGAGCTGTTTGAAGCTGTGTGTGTCCACCAGCCTAAATGACAGCATTTCATAGGCCAGTAGTTTAGAAATGCTGGCATTCAGGGCCAAGGATCGAGGGTGGCTAGGTGGGAATTTACGCTTTCTCTCAAATGTTTGTGAGATGGAGAGCTGAACGCTGCCGTGTGACATGGTTGAGATGCTTGGTGACGCAGGTGGTGGTGTTGGTGGTACATCCCATGTTTGCTGGGCGGCAGGTGCCAACGTTCCTCCAGAGGCAGAGGAAGAGGCCGAGGCGGCGGCAGCAGCAGCAGAAGAGGCCGAGGCGGCGGCAGCAGCAGAAGAGGCCGAGGCGGCAGCAGAAGAACAGGCAGCAGGGGGAGCCTGAGTGACTTCCTTGTTTTTAAGGTGTTTACTCCACTGCAGTTCAGCTTTGCATGCAGGTGCCTGGTCATGCAGGTTGTGCTAAGGTTCAGAACGTTAATGCCTCGCTTCAGGCTCTGATGGCACAGCGTGCAAACCACTCGGGTCTTGTCGTCAGCACATTGTTTGAAGAAGTGCCATGCCAGGGAACTCCTTGAAGCTGCCTTTGGGGTGCTCGGTCCCAGATGGCGGCGGTCAGTAGCAGGCGGAGTCTCTTGGCGGCGGGTGTTCTGATTTTGCCCACTGCTCCCTCTTTTGCTACGCTGTTGGCTCGGTCTCACCACTGCCTCTTCCTCCGAACTCTGAAAGTCAGTGGCACGACCTTCATTCCATGTGGGGTCTAGGACCTCATCGTCCCCTGCATCGTCTTCCACCCAGTCTTGACCCCTGACCTCCTGTTCAGTCTGCACACTGCAGAAAGACGCAGCAGTTGGCACCTGTGTTTCGTCATCATCAGAGACGTGCTGAGGTGGTATTCTCATGTCCTCATCATCAGGAAACATAAGTGGTTGTGCGTTAGTGCATTCTATCTCTTCCACCCCTGGTGAAGAGCTAGGTGGATGCCCTTGGGAAACCCTGGCAGCAGAGTCTTCAAACAGCATAAGAGACTGCTGCATAATTTGAGGCTCAGACAGTTTCCCTGATATGCATGGGGGTGATGCGACAGACTGATGGGCTTGGTTTTCATGCGCCATCTGTGCGCTTTCTGCAGAAGACTGGGTGGGAGATAATGTGAACGTGCTGGATGCACTGTCGGCCACCCAATTGACTAATGCCTGTACCTGCTCAGGCCTTACCATCCTTAGAACGACATTGGGCCCCACCAAATATGACTGTAAATTCTGTTGGCTACTGGGACCTGAGGTAGTTGGTACACTAGGACGTGTGGCTGTGGCAGAACAGCCACGTCCTCTCCCAGCACCAGAGGGTCCACTAACACCACCACGACCATGTCCACGTCCGCGTCCGCGTCCCTTATTAGATGTTTTCCTCATTGTTCCCGTTCACCACAATTTTGAGAATGGCAAATTTGGGAATAGTTTTTCAACCCAGAAAAAAAATAGGGCTTTTACGTCGCTACAAATAACTTGACCAGATTAAACAGTACAGATTTGCTTGAATAGAAATGTGAGACCTGTTTTTTTTTTGCACTGTGTGACAGGTTAAGGTTTAATCTCAGAATCAGACTTCTATCTGCACGGTAGCGTGTGTCTTAGGTTTTTCTGAATGACACTATCAGTACCTTCAATGTAAGATATCCTTTTTGGGATAGATTTCAAGTAGGCCTCAAATACCAGAAACTAGTTATTTTGAGAATGGCAAATTTGGGAATAGTTTTTCAACCCAGAAAAAAAATAGGGCTTTTATGGTCGCTACAAATAACTTGACCAGATTAAACAGTACAGATTTGCTTGAATAGAAATGTGAGACCTGTTTTTTTTTGCACTGTGTGACAGGTTAAGGTTTAATCTCAGAATCAGACTTCTATCTGCACGGTAGCGTGTGTCTTAGGTTTTTCTGAATGACACTATCAGTACCTTCAATGTAAGATATCCTTTTTGGGATAGATTTCAAGTAGGCCTCAAATACCAGAAACTAGTTATTTTGAGAATGGCAAATTTGGGAATAGTTTTTCAACCCAGAAAAAAAATACGGCTTTTACGGTCGCTACAAATAACTTGACCAGATTAAACAATACAGATTTGCTTGAATAGAAATGTGAGACCTGTTTTTTTTTGCACTGTGTGACAGGTTAAGGTTTAATCTCAGAATCAGACTTCTATCTGCACGCTAGCGTGTGTCTTAGGTTTTTCTGAATGACACTATCAGTACCTTCAATGTAAGATATTCTTTTTGGGATAGATTTCAAGTAGGCCTCAAATACCAGAAACTAGTTATTTTGAGAATGGCAAATTTGGGAATGTTTTTTCAACCCAGAACAAAAAGTGTGCTTTTACGGTCACTACAAATAACTTGACCAGCTAAAACAGTGCAGATTTGGTTGAATAGAGATGTGAGACCTGTTTTTTTTTGCGCTGTGTGACAGGTATAGGTTTAATCACAGAATCAGACTTCTATCTGCACGCTAGCGTGTGTCTTAGGTTTTTCTGAATGACACTATCAGCACCTTCAATGTAAGATATCCTTTTTGGGATAGATTTCAAGTAGGCCTCAAATACCATAAACTAGTTATTTTGAGAATGGCAAATTTGGGAATAGTTTTTCAACCCAGAAAAAAAAGTGTGCTTTTACGGTCACTACAAATAACTTGACCAGCTAAAACAGTACAGATTTGGTTGAATAGAAATGTCAGGTCTATTTTTTAGGCGCTGGGTGACAGGCTCAACTTGCCCCTGATGTAATATATGGCCAAAAAATAACCACACTGTTGATGGTTAAATGCACTTGGGTGACACAGGCTCAGCCTGCACCAGATGTAGTATATGGCCAAAAAATAATCAGACTGTTGATGGTTAAATGCACTTGGGTGACACAGGCTCAGCCTGCTCCAGATGTAGTATATGGCCAAAAAATAATCAGACTGTTGATGGTTAAATGCACTAGGGTGACACAGGCTCAGCCTGCACCAGATGTAGTATATGGCCAAAAAATAATTAGACTGTTGATGGTTAAATGCACTTGGGTGACACAGGCTCAGCCTGCAGCTGATGTAGTATAGGGCCAAAAAATAACGAGACTGTTGATGGTTAAATGCACTTCGGTGACACAGGCTCAGCCTGCAGCTGATGTAGGATATAGCACAAAATAAACACACTATCGATGGTTAAATACACTTGGTGATAGCTTGTGCTGGCGCACCACAAGTCACAAAATGGCCGCCGATCACCCCAGAAAAAAAGTGATCTAAAAACGCTCTGGGCAGCCTCAAAAAAGTGAGCAAGTCAATAATAGCACTTCAATGATCCACAGCTACAGATCGATCACAGAATGAAGTCTTTTGGAGGAGTTAATCTGCCTAATCTCGCCCTAACGTCGCAGCTGCAACCTCTCCCTACACTGATCATAGCAGAGTGACGTGCGGCGCTACGTGACTCCAGCCTAAATAGAGGCTGGGTCACATGCTGCACTGGCCAATCACAGCTATGCCAATAGTAGGCATGGCTGTGATGGCCTCTTGGGCCAAGTAGTATGACGCTTGTTGATTGGCTGCTTTGCAGCCTTTCAAAAAGCGCCAAGAAAGCGCCGAATACCGAACCCGAACACAGACTTTTTCGAAAATGTTCGGATCCGTGTCACGGACACCCCAAAATTCGGTACGACCCCGAACTATACAGTTCGGGTTCGCTCATCCCTAATCTTCAGCAAAAGCTGGCAAGTAATTTTTTTTTGCCCTAACGGGTGTTTGTTTAATGACTTATTTTGACAGCAGTATATAACCCTGGAATCTCACACGTGCAGATGCTGCAAAGCCAGAAAAACAGTGGAATCTGGCAAAAAAGTGTGTTTTTAAAAATCCAGAAAATTATGGCTGTATTTCTAGCTTAAATTGCATACTCACTAATCCAGATGTATATTGCCCAAAAAGTTATTTTTTTTTTTGTAACAGAATATGAAAGTTGTATATATTAAACTTGAATTTAACACTTGTAGATCTGGAAAATAGTGTTTTTTGGCAAAAAAGTGTGTTTTTAAAGACCAAGAAAATGATGGCTGTATTTCTAGCTTAAATTGCACACTCACTAATCCAAATGTTGTATATTGCCCAAAAAGTTTTTTTGGGGTAACAGGATATAAAAGCTGTATATATTAAATTTGAATTTAAAACTTGCAGATCTGGAAAATAGTTTTTTTGGGAAAAAAAGTATGTTTTTAAAAACCCAGAAAATGATGGCAGTATTTCTAGCTTAAATTGCACACTCACTAATCCAGATGTTGTATATTGCCAAAAAAGTGTTTTTTTTGGTAACAGAATATGAAAGCTGTATATATTAAACTTGAATTTAACACTTTGTGAAAACTCAAATCCGACAGTATATTCTAACACAGAGGCGTTCCCATAGTCATGGGGACGCTTCTAGTTAGAATATACTACGAACTGTGTACATGACTGCCCCCTGCCGCCTGGCAGCACCCTATCTCTTACAGGGGGCTGTGATCCGCACAATTAACCCCTCAGGTGCTGCACCTGAGGGGTTAATTGGGCATATCATAGCCCCCTATAAGAGATCAGGGGCTGCCAGGCAGCAGGGGGCAGACCCCCCTCCCTCCCCAGTTTGAATATCATTGGTGGCTAGTGTGCGCCCCCCCCCCTATTGTAATATCATTGGTGGCCAGTGTGCGGCCTCCCCCGCCCCCCCTCCCTCTATTGTAATATCATTGGTGGCCAGTGTGCGCCCCCCCGGCCCCCCCTCTATTGCATTAATATCATTGGTGGCCAGTGTGCGGCCTCCCCACTCCCCCCTCCCTCTATTGTAATATCATTAGTGGCCAGTGTGCGGCCTCCCCTCTCCCCCCCTCCCTCTATTGTAATATCATTGGTGGCCAGTGTGCGCCCCCCCCGGCCCCCCTCTATTGTATTAATATCATTGGTGGCCAGTGTGCGGCCTCCCCTCTCCCCCCCCCCCCCGATCATTGGTGGCAGCGGAGATTCCGATCGGAGTCCCAGTTTAATCGCTCTGGGGCTCCGATCGGTAACCATGGCAACCAGGATGCTACTGCAGGCCTGGTTGCCATGGTTACTTAGCAATATTACAATATTAGAAGCATCATACTTACCTGCTGGCTGCTGCGCTGTCTGTGACCGGCCGGGAGCTCCTCCTACTGGTAAGTGACAGATCATTAAGCAATGCGCCGCACAGACCTGTCACTTACCAGTAGGAGGAGCTCCCGGCCGGACACAGACAGCGCAGCAGCTAGCAGGTAAGTATGATGCTTCTAATATTGTAATATTGCTAAGTAACCATGGCAACCAGGTCTGCAGTAGCGTCCTGGTTGCCATGGTTACCGATCGGAGCCCCAGAGCGATTAAACTGGGACTCCGATCGGAACTCTCCGCTGCCACCAATGATCGGGGGGGGGGGAAGAGGGGAGGCCGCACACTGGCCACCAATGATATTAATATAATAGAGGGGGGGCCGCACACTGGCCACCAATGATATTACAATAGAGGGGGGCCCGGGGGGGCGCACACTGGCCACCAATGATATTCAAACTGGGGAGGGAGGGGGGTCTGCCCCCTGCTGCCTGGCAGCCCCTGATCTCTTACAAGGGGCTATGATACACACAATTAACCCCTTCAGGTGCGGCACCTGAAGGGTTAATTGTGCTGATCACAGCCCCCTGTGAAAGATCGGGTGTTGCCAGGCAGCAGGGGGCAGTCATGTACACAGTTCGTCGTATATTCTAACTAGAAGCGTCCCCATCACTATGGGAACGCCTCTGTGTTAGAATATACTGTCGGATCTGAGTTTCACGATGTAACTCAAATCCGATGGTATATTCTAACATAGAGGCGTTCCCATGGTGATGGGGACGCTTCAAGTTAAAATATACCATCGGATTGGAGAAAACTCCGATCCTATGGTATATTAACTCCTGACTTTACATTGAAAGTCAATGGGGGACGGATCCGTTTGAAATTGCACCATATTGTGTCAACGTCAAACGGATTCGTCCCATTGACTTGTATTGTAATTCAGGACGGATCCGTTTGACTCTGCACGGCCAGGCGGACACCAAAATGACTTTTTTTTCATGTCCGTGGATCCTCCAAAAATCAAGGAAGACCCACGGACGAAAAAACGGTCACGGATCACAGACCAACAGAACCCCATTTTGCGGACCGTGAAAAAAAACGGTCGTGTGCATGAGGCCAAAGAGTTTTCTTTATTTTCATGACTATGAAGGCATCAAAACTATGAAAAATTGTAGATTCACACTGAAGGCATTAAAACTATGAATTAACACATGTGGAATTATATACATAAGAAACAAGTGTGAAACAACTGAAAATATGTCATATTCTAGGTTCTTCAAAGTAGCCACCTTTTGCTTTGATTACTGCTTTGCACACTCTTGGCATTCTCTTGATGAGCTTCAAGAGGTAGTCCCCTGAAATAGGACTATCAGCTGTGTATCCACCTGACTTCTCCTCAACGCAACTGATGGTCCCAACCCCATTTATAAGGCAAGAAATCCCACTTATTAAACCTGACAGGGCACACCTGTGAAGTGAAAACCATTTCAGGGGACTACATCTTGAAGCTCATCAAGAGAATGCCAAGAGTGTGCAAAGCAGTAATCAAAGCAAAAGGTGGCTACTTTGAAGAACCTAGAATATGACATATTTTCAGTTGTTTCACACTTGTTTGTTATGTATATAATTCCACATGTGTTAATTCATAGTTTTAATGCCTTCAGTGTGAATCTACAATTTTCATAGTCATGAAAATAAAGAAAACTCTTTGAATGAGAAGGTGTGTCCAAACTTTTGATATGTACTGTATGTAGATCGCTGAGTTAGATTCACGTTTTGAGCAAAGATTCTCTCCCTGAAAGCAGCATCCTCTCCCTACACTAAGCACAGCAGAGTGACGTGCAGCGCTACGTGACTCTAGCTTATATAGAGGCTGGGTCACATGCTACACTGGCCAATCACAGCCATGCCATTAGTAGGCATGGCTGTGATGGCTTCTAAGGGCACAGAGTTAAACGCTTGTTGATTAGCTGCTCTGCAGCCTTTCAAAAAGCACAAGAAAGCGCCGAACACCGAACCCGAACTTTTACTGAAAGTTCGCTCAACCCTAATTATCAGGGCACAGCCATTTTAACATGCAGTGTGAGTTTGAAGGATATGGCCCTCTCCGGGTGGATTTTCTGCTGCAAAAATTGATTTTGCTGAATTTCCACTGAAGGTTTTGCATTGTACAGTATGTGTTGTGTATTTTCACCCCATATATTGCAAACGGTGAACTGGCAGTGGAGATCCACAGCATAAATTTACACCAGGTGGATTTAACCCCTTAGGGACTTAGGGCATACCGGTACGTCCTAAGTTTAAAAAAAGATTGTGGCGCGGCGGGGGTTAATTGTGACAGGATGCCCGCTGAAATCATTCAGCGGACATCCTGTCACAACGCCGGAGGGGGTCATGTGACCCCCCGTATCGGCGATCGTCGCAAACCGCAGGTCAATTCAGACCTGCGGTTTGCGGCTGCGATTGGGCGTGCCATCGGGTCCCCATGCGGCTGTAGGGGGGACCCGATGGCATGGAAGGCAGCGCAATGTCTAAGGAAGGCATCGCGCTGCCTTCCGGTGATGAGCCTGTGAGATCCAGCCCCCTGGATCTCACAGGCCGGAAGCTGTATGAGTAATAAACACAGTATAAGGCCTCATGCACACGACCCTTGTTGTGTTCTGTGTCCGTTGTTCCGTTTTACGTGATTTTCTGTGGACCCATTGACTTTCAATGGGTCCGTTCAAAACTCTTAAAATGCACCGTTTGTCATTCGCGTCCGTGATCCGTGTTTCCAGTCCGTCAAAAAAATATGACCTGTCCTATTTTTTTCACGGACAACGGTTCGCAGACCCATTCAAGTCAATGGGTCCTTACTCATGCAGCTAATGCATTCCAATACAGAAGTATTGGAATGCATTGTAAAGGATTAGACTCCCAAAAGTTCAAGTATAAAAGTGGGACAAAAAATAAAGTGAAAAAAAAAGTTTAAAAAATTTAGTTTCCCCCCCCAAAAATTACAAGTTTCAAGTAAAAACAAAAACATCATTTTCCCCAAATAAAGTAAAAAAAAGGCAAAAAATAGGGGGAAAAAAAACGTATACATTTTAGGTATCGCCGCGTCCGTATCGACCGGCTCTATAAACATATCACATGACCTAACCCCTCAGATGAACACCGTAAAAAATAAAAAATAAAAACTGTGCTAAATAAACCATTTTTTTGTCACCGTACGTCACAAAAAGTAACAGCAAGCGATCAAAAAGGCGTTTGCCCACCAAAATAGTACCAATCTAACGTCACCTGATCCCGCAAAAAATGAGCCCCTACCTGAGACAATCGCCCAAAAAATAAATAAACTATGGCTCAGAATATGGAGACACTAAATCATTTTTAAAAAAAAAAAAAAAAGCTTTTATTGTGTAAAACTTACATAAATAAAAAAAAAGTATACATATTTGGTATCGCCACGTTCATATCAACCAGCTCTATAAAAATATCACATGACCTAACCCCTCAGATGAACACAGTAAAAAATAAAAAATAAAAACCCCAAAATAGTGCCAATCAAACCGTCATCTCATCCCGCAAAAAATGAGACCCTACCTAAGATAATCGCCCAAAAACTGAGACACTAAAACATGATTTTTTTTTTTTTTCAAAAATGATATTATTGTGTAAAACTTAAATAAATAAATAAAAAGTATACATATTAGGTATCGCCGCGTCCGTGACAACCTGGTCTATAAAAATACCACATGATGTAACCTGTCAGATGAATGTTGTAAATAACAAAAAATAACAGTGCCAAAACAGCTATTTCTTGTTACCTTGCCTCACATATAGTGTAATATAGAGCAACCAAAAATCATATGTACCCTAAACTAGTACCAACAAAACTTTCACTCTATCCCGTAGTTTCTAAAATGGGGTCACTTTTTTGGAGTTTCTACTCTAGGGGTGCATCAGGGGGGCTTCAAATGGGACATGGTGTCAAAAAAACCAGTCCAGCAAAATCTGCCTTCCAAAAACCATATGGCATTCCTTTCCTTCTGCGCCCTGCCGTGTGCCCGTACAGCAGTTTACGACCACATATGGGGTGTTTCTGTAAACTACAGAATCAGGGCCATAAATATTGAGTTTTCTTTGGCTGTTAACCCTTGCTTTGTAACTGGAAAATATTAAAATAGAAAATCTGCCAAAAAAGTGAAATTTTGAAATTATATCTCTATTTTCCATTAATTCTTGTGGAACACCTAAAGGGTTAACGACGTTTGTAAAATCAGTTTTGAATACCTTGAGGGGTGTATTTTCTAGAATGGGGTCATTTTGGGGTAATTTCTATTATGTAAGCCTCACAAAATGACCTAAGACCTGAACTGGTCCCTAAAAATTGGGTTTTTGAAAATTTCTGAAAAATTTCAAGATTTGCTTCTAAACTTCTAAGCCTTGTAACATCCCCAAAAAAAAAAAAAATATCATTCCCAAAAGGATCCAAACATGAAGTAGACATAGGGGGAATGTAAAGTAATTACTATTTTTGGAGGTATTACTATGTATTATAGAAGTAGAGAAATTGAAACTTGGAAATTTGCAATATTTTACACATTTTTGGTAAATTTGGTATTTTTTTATAAATAAAAATGATTTTTTTTTTACTTCATTTTACCAGTGTCATGAAGTACAATATGTGACGATAAAACAATCTCTGAATGGCCTGGATAAGTCAAAGCGTTTTAAAGTTATCAGCACTTAAAGTGACACTGGTCATATTTGCAAAAAATGGCCAAGTCCGTAAGGTGAAATAGGGCCGAATCCTTAAGGGGTTAAAATCCACACCGCAGGTCAGGTCAGTTCACTCTACATATTTTTTTTTTTGCAGCATGTGGAGATCTCTTAAAATCTCATTCACATTGTTAGTACTGAGCAATGCTGCGGATTTACCTCATGCAAATCCACTGCAGCAAGACAGGAACGTATTTCTTTGATGTGCAGATTTTTACAGTGGAATTTACCATATGTAGTGCATTAAAGATGTGCCAAGTATACAGCAAAATTCACGACAAACACACATGAAACGCCTGCCAACTTTGCCCAATGGATTTTTCTGCTGCAATATATGTTCCGTTTAGATGTACCCATAAAGGATGAGCACGAGTTAAATCCAAAGTAATGCTAATCTCTCGAATATAATAACAAAATAAATTTTACATTTTTCAATTATCTTTTAATGAAAAAAATAACTATAGGAAATGAAATTCTCGCTTACGAGTAATTCTTCCCATTTAATGGGACACAAGCATTCTAACATTGCAGCTTTAACCCTCACGTAGCAGGGTCATACTACAAAACCATAGGGACTATGATGCTTCGTCACATGTTGTATGTCAGGGATATTCCCTTCCTAGAAGCAATGGTTCAGGGAGAGAATGCCTGAGTAAAACAGCATACAATGTAACATGAACTCGTATGAAATCTGTGTGCCCCAGACCTAAGATTTAAAGTTTTTTTTTCTGTGTTTAATATTAATGACCTATCCCTCAGGATAGGTCCTCGGTATCAGACTGTTGGGGGTCTGACACCCAGCAACCCCCACTAATCAGCTGTTTGAAGAGGCCATGGCGCTCCAGCCTCCCACATCTTACCAAGCACAATGCCATTCATTGAATAGTGGTTATGCTTGGTATTACAGCTTGGCTATGTGTCCGATGGACGTAACATCACAAATTAAGGAAGAGGCCGTGCTGCTCATGGAAGTGTTGGGAGTCGGATGCCCACCGATCACATATTGATAACCAGATCAAATATTGTGGAAAACAATATGTATATATATGTATTATATATATATACACTGCTCAAAAAAATAAAGGGAACACAAAAATAACACATCCTAGATCAGAGTTAATTAAATATTCTTCAGAAATACTTTGTTCTTTACATAGTTGAATGTGCTGACAACAAAATCACACAAAAATTAAAAAATGGAAATCAAATTTTTCAACCCATGGAGGTCTGGATTTGGAGTCACCCTCAAAATTAAAGTGGAAAAACACACTATAGGCTGATCCAACTTTGATGTAATGTCCTTAAAACAAGCCAAAATGAGGCTCAGTAGTGTGTGTGGCCTCCACGTGCCTGTATGACCTCCCTACAACGCCTGTGCATGCTCCTGATGAGGTGGCGGACGGTCTCCTGAGGGATCTCCTCCCAGACCTGGACTAAAGCATCTGCCAACTCCTGGACAGTCTGTGGTGCAACGTGACGTTGGTGGACAGAGCGAGACATGATGTCCCAGATGTGCTCAATTGGATTCAGGTCTGGGGAACCGGCGGGCCAGTCCATAGCATCAATGCCTTCGTCTTGCAGGAACTGCTGACACACTCCAGCCACATGAGGTCTAGCATTGTCTTGCATTAGGAGGAACCCAGGGCCAACCGCACCAGCATATGGTCTCACAAGAGGTCTGAGGATCTCATCTCGGTACCTAATGGCAGTCAGGCTACCTCTGGTGAGCACATGGAGGGCTGTGCGGCCCTCCAAAGAAATGCCACCCCACACCATTACTGACCCAATGCCAAACCGGTCATGCTGGAGGATATTGCAGGCAGCAGAACGTTCTCCACGGCGTCTCCAGTCTCGGTCACGTCTGTCACATGTGCTCAGTGTGAACCTGCTTTCATCTGTGAAGAGCACAGGGCGCCAGTGGCGAATTTGCCAATCTTGGTGTTCTCTGGCAAATGCCAAACGTCCTGCACGGTGTTGGGCTGTAAGCACAACCCCCACCTGTGGACGTCGGGCCCTCATATCACCCTCATGGAGTCTTTCTCTGACCGTTTGAGCAGACACATGCACATTTGTGGCCTGCTGGAGGTCATTTTGCAGGGCTCTGGCAGTGCTCCTCCTGTTCCTCCTTGCATTGCACAAAGGCGGAGGTAGCGGTCCTGCTGCTGGGTTGTTGCCCTCCTACGGCCTCCTCCACGTCTCCTGATGTACTTGCCTTCCTCCTGGTAGCGCCTCCATGCTCTGGACACTACGCTGACAGACACAGCAAACCTTCTTGCCACAGCTCGCATTGATGTGCCATCCTGGATAAGCTGCACTACCTGAGCCACTTGTGTGGGTTGTAGACTCCGTCTCATGCTACCACTAGAGTGAAAGCACCGCCAGCATTCAAAAGTGACCAAAACATCAGCCAGGAAGCATAGGAACTGAGAAGTAGTCTGTGGTTACCACCTGCAGAACCACTCCTTTATTGGGGGTGTCTTGCTAATTGCCTATAATTTCCACCTGTTGTCAATCCCATTTGCACAACAGCATGTGAAATTGATTGTCACTCAGTGTTGCTTCCTAAGTGGACAGTTTGATTTCACAGAAGTGTGATTGACTTGGAGTTACATTGTGTTGGTTAAGTGTTCCCTTTATTTTTTTGAGCAGTGTATATATATATATATATATATATATATATATACTGTACATATTGTGTATAGTCACTAAAAGCTACAGAATGGCAAGATATGGTAAGTTTCTCCATGTTCAGTGATAGTATCATTAAGGCTTTGTCTCGCAGCGGTCCCTCCAGGGGGACCAGACCCACAGTGGATTGCTGGAAGGAAAAAATGGATTAAACATTAATCAGATCAAACATTGAAAAGGCCCAGTAGGTAGAGTGTCACATTTTAATATTTCAGCAGGCAAATTCCTTTTCTCTTTTAAACACCCATTCCAACACAACTCAAAGACACAAATGTTCCTTTCTTGTATATGACAGGATGCTTGGAGCAATATACAGCCGACATCCAACCACATTACAGCAAACAGAGCTGGAATTACAATAAGGGACTGGTACTGCTTCTATATGGAGTCATATTGCTTGTAAAATAAAATTAATTTATTAGAAAAACTGCAACCAGAAGTCAGGATTATCTGTGTACTTTGATGAATTTCAAACTATTTGAGGTTCATATTTAGGGTGCTATGGAAATATTGCAGATCCTATAAAATAGCCATATTACAGTTGTATGAAACTGTGGTCTATGGCCTACGTGTGATCTTGAAGAGCTTCCTCAAATTCTGATGACCTTTTCTCAGCATAGGTTATAGTAATAAATTAATGGGGCTCCGATACCTGGCACCCCCTCGATCAGATACTTTAGGCAGCAACTGGCAACAAAAAATATACAGTGGAAGGAAGGCTCCAACCAATGTGTAGTTCCCCACTTGAATGAAAGCTGGGCTTAAAGGGGTTCTCCAGGAATAAGGAAAATAAAAATATGTAACTATTATTTTATTATAAATATATTCCCAAATACCTTTTATTAGTTATAATGGCTCATTTTCAATGGGGAGCAATTATTAGAAGAAATAAAATGGTCGCCATCCTATTAGTACACACAAAACCTGTCCTAATCACACAGGAGGACAAGTACTTCAGAGCACTGAGGTAAAGAGCTGCCTCATCCTCCTCTCTGCTCTACTTGTCAGGGATTATGGTTCTGAATATGAATCTCTGTAGGAATGCAGTTTATGAGAAGACATGAAGTACTGAGAGGAAGTGGAGATGTGACTGTGTCCTGCTATGTGATTAGGAAAGATTTTGTGTATACTAATAGGATGGCAGCCATTTTATTTCTCCTAATGATTGCTCCCCAGACAAAACGAGCCATTATAACTAATGAAAGATGTTTGGGAATATATTTATAATAAAGTAATATTTAGGTATTTTCATTTTCTTAATTCCCGGAGAACCCCTTTAAGTACCTTGGCACGGCCACTAAACAGTGGATGGAACCTTGTGCTTACAGTTCAGCCCACTGTATAGTTTCCGGTGTCAGCAGCTACCCAAAATAGTTGATCGAGTAGAGGTGCAGGGTGTCAGACCACCAGTGATCTTATATTGATGACCGATCCTGAGGATAGGTTATCAATATTCAAGTACACATTGTCAGACTGGGGTGTCTAGGGCCCACCAGTAAAATTTATTCTGGGGCCCACTGTACAGATAAATGCAAATATTACCTGCTGACAAAAGACAGGTGCCGCAGCAGCAAGATGATTGATTGTGAGCGTCCCTGCAGCAACTTCAAGATGGCAGGTCCCTAAAGACCCTGCTCGATGAGTAAATAGAAATATTTTACCAGAGTTTTGATCTTAAAGATGTTGTTCAGTGGTTTAATATTGATGACCTATCCTCGGGATAGGTAATCAATATCAGATTGTTGGGGTTTGACTCCCAGTACCCAGCTGATCAGCTGTTTGAAGAGCTAACTGCAATTGTGCTTAAGTAGGACAAGCAGCTGTAGTTTCACTGCACTGCTGTTACAAAGGACATGGCATGCAGGTGAATAATGAAGATTATGGAGCACTCACACAAGCACCTAAACCCCTTTCGAAAAGCTAATCAGCAGGGGTGCCAGGAATCAGACTTCCACAGATCTGATATTGATGACTAGAGATGAACAAATTTTTCAAAAATTCGATTCGCCGGTTCGCCAATTTTTCAAAAATTCGATTCGCCGGTTCGCCAATTATTTTTGGAAAAAATTGGTTCGATCCGAATTTATTCCTGGCGAATTACGTTAAAAAAACTGTTATTTCCTGGCTGCAGAGAGCATTTATAGTGGTGTAGAACACTGTACTTTGCAGTAACACGCATAGGGAGTCTGCTTTGGTAGTGAGATAATACTGTGAATCAGTATGACAGGCGTCGCTCTTAGAATCACTGCATACTTCACTTATTTGGGCAGTCACGGGGCCAAAACTGACTAAATAACTCAAGTATGAACTCAGACGCACAGGTTGATGTTAGCGCTAAGAAAAAGCGCACTGTCGTCAGCTGATTCCACATAGATGTCTACAGAACCTGTTCCATTAAACGCTTATACAAGTAGAGCCCCCCGACAGAATGGAGAGGGTGTCAGCAGTAAGTTTGTGTTGACGTGACTTAATATTTTGCCCTTCCTCTGATCCATCAGAAAAATAACCCACAAAAAACGGATCCTGTCTGTTTAGCATCTGCCTTAACTCAGTCAGCATTTGGTCCGTAATCCATCAGTATTGCTAATTCCAAAAAAAAAAAAACAGGAGTGGATCAAAAACAGATGACACGTGAACGGAATATTCAAGTTTTCTGTGTTTTAAACCCACTCCTACCAAATCCTAAGCCAATTCTGATAGGACCATACAGGCCTTACAGCTGCTACACAGAGAGGATCCGTTGTGCGTCTCATTTTACCTTCCTTCTGACAGATCAGAAGAAGGGTCAAATAAATGATGATGTCAGCCAAGCCAAAAAGGCTAAACAGTGGCCCAGTCATAAAGTGGGGAAGGTGGGAACAGCATGAGCAGTCCAGAGTGGCCCAATGCCAGAGTCTGGATGTGGCGGAAGAATAAGGAGACCACAGAGTGGCACAATGACAGAGTCTGGAGGTGGTGACAGCATCAGGAGGTCACAGAGTGGCACAATGACAGAGTGTGGAGGTGGCGGCAGCATCAGGAGACCATAGAGTGGCAAGGTGCCATCGTGTGGAGGTAGCTGCAGCATCAGGAGGCCACAGAGTGGCAAGGTGACATAGTGTGGAGGTGGCGGCAGCATCGGGAGGCCACAGAGTGGCACAATGACAGAGTGTGGAGATAGCTGCTGCATCAGGAGGCCACAGAGTGGCACAATGACAGAGTGTGGAGGTGGCAGCGGCATCAGGAGGCCACAGAGTGGCAAGGTGACATAGTTTGGAGATGGAGGCAGTATCAGGAGGCCACAGAGTGGCTAGGTGACATAGTGTGGAGGTGGCGGCAGCATCAGAAGGCCACAGAGTAGCAGGGTGACATAGAGTGAAGGTAGGAGCAGCATGAGGAGACCACAGAGTGGCAAGGTGACATAGTGTAGAGGTGGTGGCATCATCAGGAGGCCGTAGACTGGCACAATGACAGAGTGTGGAGGTTGCTGTAGCATCAGGAGGCCACAGAGTGGCACAATGACAGAGTGTGGAGGTGGCAGCAGCATGAGGAGACCACAGAATAGCATGGTGACATAATGTGGAGGTGGCGGCCGCATCAGGACGCCACAGAGTGGCGCAATGACAGAGTGTGGAGGTGGTGTCAGCATCAGGAGACCACAGAGTGGCAAGATGACATAGTGTGGAGGTGGTGGCAGCATCAGGAGGCCACAGAGTCGCACAATGATATAGAGTGAAGGTGGTAGCAGAATGAGGAGACCACAGAGTGGCAAGGTGACATAATGTGGAGGTGGTGTCCACATCAGGAGGCCACAGAGTGGCAGAATGACAAAGTGTGAAGGTGGCGGCAGCATCAGGAGGCCACAGAATGGGAAGGTGGCAAAGTGTGAAGGTGGCAGCAGCATCAGGAGGCCACATAGTGGCACAATAACAGAGTGTGGAGGAAGAGGCAGCATTAAGAGGCCACAGAGTGGCTAGGTGACAGTGTGGAGGTGGCAGCAGCATCAGGAGGCCACAGAGTGGAAAGGAGAAATAGTGTGGATGTGGGTGGCAATACCAGTACTTGCTAAAGATGGTGGGTGAAAGAAGGAGCAATTGGCATCAGAGGTGTGGCATCAGGTGGATGGCAGCATCAGAATAGTAGCTGAGGCAGGTAGCCAGAAGAAACCGGTCTCTTTTGTCAAAGTGTTGGTGTGGCACCATGGATGATCTAGTCTGATGCATAAGGATTTGGTGGGTGGAAATTCTGGCTGATCCATGCTTGATTCATCTTGGCAAAGGTTAGTCTCTCCACATTTTGGAGACTGGCGAGTTCTCCTTGGGGTAATTATGGCCCCCGCCACACTAAACACCCGCTCTGATGCCAAACTACTCGCCGTGCAGGACAGTTTTTCCAGGGCAAACTCGGCCAGTTTGGCTGCCCAGTAGTCCAGTGGATATTCAATGCACTCCAAGTATTCCACCTCCTGCTGGTTCAGGTTCTGCTCTACGTCTAGCTGCTGGTGAGTAGTTTCTATGCGGATGAAGAAAGCTGCTCATCAGCGACTCTAGATTTAGGCTACTGCTGATAGAGCTGGTACTGCTCCTGCACCCCACCCCTCCCCTCCCCAGCAGCCATGGCAGTGGAACATGAGCGCAGCGGGCCCTCTGGTCAGACTTGCGAGAGGATGGACGATGGCACAGATAGGCAGCTGCCAACCGACTACATAGGATGTCTCTGTAGTAGTTCAGTATGTCCTCCCTCTCGGTGGGTGTAAAAAAGGCCCCCATTCTGGACCGGTAGCGAGGGTCCAACAAGATGGAGAGCTAGAAGTCATCCCTCTGCCGAATGGTGACAATTCAGCTGTCACTACGCAAGCAAGTATGCATGCATCATGCCATTTGTGCAAGTGACTCGGAGGGACTCCCTGCCTCCATCTCCACTGCATACTGCCACGATGTCTAGGTCCTCTGCCTCCTCTTCCTCATCGCCCTGTAGCTCCTCTGGCTGCTCCTGCATCTCATCTCGAGTCACCTGTGTAGAAAAAACACCTATTTCGCTACACATTGCTTGTGTTCCAATATCCTCCTCCTTCTCCTCCAGTTCAGCCCCCACAGGGCTCATGTGGCCTTGAGATCTAGGCGCCACGTCTCCAGTCCCCTGACCAGCCAAGTTTACCAGCATCTGTTCCAGGAGATGAAGCAGTGGAATGACGTTGTTCATCCCGTAGTCCTGGCGACTGACAAATAACGTGGCCTCCTCAAAGGGCCTGAGCAAACAGCAGGTGTCACTCATGAGCTGCCACTGGCTGACATCGAAGTTACACAGGGGAGTACTCCTGTCTACTTGGATCATCAGGAAATCATTTATGGCCTTTCTCTGTTCGTACAATCGGTCCAACATATGGAGGGTGGGATTCCAACTGGTGGAAACGTCGCATATTAGCCTATGTTGGGGGATGCCGTTCTACCGCTGCAGCTCGAGGAGGGTGTGATTTGCGGTGTACAAGTGGCTGAAGTAAATGCAAAGTTTCCTGGCTTTTTTTAGGATGTCTTTCAGATGATGGAGGACTTCAGGAACCGCTTGACAACCAGATTGAACACGTGTGCCATGCAGGGCGCATACTGAATGGTCTATTTTAACCAACAATCCCTTTAGGGGTCTCTAACTAATAGTAAAACTATTAGAATTGTCAGGACACAGTGAGATGTCGAGTTTAACTGTTATCTACAAATGGTTGCTGATAGCAACTCACAGAGCTTGTCCAATACAGCCCTTATTTGATATATTTGTACCTATCAGGTGCATTACTTTGGGCGTGCTAGGACCAGGAAACTTTTAGGTATGTGGTGGCATTACTCAAGGGGGCAATAATGATAACCAATGTATTTATTTTGTATTTATTTGTTATTTTTTTATTTATTTTATTATTTATAATTTTTTGTGTCATTGGTTTATTGTGAGTCAGTCTCAACCATGGAATTATTGTGGAGCCCTATCACTAACACACACCTTCCAAGTGTATCAGCTTACACACACCTTCCAAGTGTATCAACTTGTCAGGGCGCAAATTGTATCTAAGTATGTCTCTGCCTGCGAGATGTTCCAGCTTTGGCAACAGTTTGATATCTCCTCAAGCACTAATATTCTGTGAACTGATTTGTAGCGCAGGTGGGTGTGCTAGTCTCCTACTGGCTCCTACTAGTTCTATCCTCTATGCGAATTTGTTAACTCCATGTGAAATGTGCTGATTGTTTTCCGCCACAGTTCGTGCTGCCTATAACCTGATCCTGCCGCTCCTCATGCTCCTAGATACTCTCACTGACCGCTGTCTAAAAACTGAAACGCTAGACTATTACACCCCTCCCGACATGTTTCACCACTTGCGTGGCTTCGTCAGGGGAAGTGGGGTATAGGCATGCGCGCGCTCCCGGTGACCTCTATTTGTGTAGCGCTAAGTCACACCCATCTCATGACTGTGACCACTGAGTGTTCTGTTACCCTTTACTGATATGCTTACGATCCTATCAGATGAGAGCGCATCATCTTACGTAGATACTCTGCGCTCGTTGCTGTTTAGGTCCGTCGCAGGTAGGTCGGGTGTTGTTATTGCCTCCCATCAGGGTGACGTAAATTCCCAGTCATTCAATACCCATTAACTAATTCATGTCGGTAACTCTGCCATTTATCGGGTATAGCTGAATCGCTGACAGTAATATGTAAATCATATTGCCTACTGTCACAGTGCTTATATTTGATATAGATAGATATACACTCACCTAAAGAATTATTAGGAACACCTGTTCTATTTCTCATTAATGCAATTATCTAGTCAACCAATCACATGGCAGTTGCTTCAATGCATTTATTGGTGTGGTCCTGGTCAAGACAATCTCCTGAACTCCAAACTGAATGTCAGAATGGGAAAGAAAGGTGATTTAAGCAATTTTGAGCATGGAATGGTTGTTGGTGCCAGACGGGCCGGTCTGAGTATTTCACAATCTGCTCAGTTACTGGGATTTTCACGCACAACCATTTCTAGGGTTTACAAAGAATGGTGTGAAAAGGGAAAAACATCCAGTATGCGGCAGTCCTGTGGGCAAAAATGCCTTGTGGATGCTAGAGGTCAGAGGAGAATGGGCCGACTGATTCAAGCTGATAGAAGAGCAACGTTGACTGAAATAACCACTCATTACAACCGAGGTATGCAGCAAAGCATTTGTGGAGCCACAACACGCACAACCTTGAGGTGGATGGGCTATAACAGCAGAAGACCCCACCAGGTACCACTCATCTCCACTACAAATAGGAAAAAGAGGCTACAATTTGCACAAGCTCACCAAAATTGGACTGTTGAAGACTGAAAAAATGTTGCCTTGTCTGATGAGTCTCGATTTCTGTTGAGACATTCAAATGGTAGAATCCGAATTTGGCGTAAACAGAATGAGAACATGTATCCATCCTCTGATGGCTACTTCCAGCAGGATAATGCGCCATGTCACAAAGCTCGAATCATTTCAAATTGGTTTCTTGAACATGACAAAGAGTTCACTGTACTAAAATGGCCCCCACAGTCACCAGATCTCAACCCAATAGAGCATCTTTGGGATGTGGTGGAATGGGAGCTTCGTGCCCTGGATGTGCATCTCTCAAATCTCCATCAACGGCAAGATGCTATCCTATCAATATGGGCCAACATTTCTAAAGAATGCTATCAGCACCTTGTTGAATCAATGCCACGTAGAATTAAGGCAGTTCTGAAGGCAAAAGGGGGTCCAACACCGTATTAGTATGGTGTTCCTAATAATTCTTTAGGTGAGTGTATGTCAATCCTCTGCCAAACCATGTTAGTAGGCAGTGACTACTATAGATTCTGTTGTCATTTGGATCCCAGAATATATCTTACAGTGATCCATTCTGTATCGCTTATTGTTGCCATTTATCAGTAGATCTATAAAAAATACAATATTAGCCCGGTCGGTTTATTGGGTTGATTAGTTTTATTGCAGGGTGACTAGTAATTACTCAACCACAGCTGCCTGTACGCTACTTTTAAGGACCATTGTACATGAAAGGACATGGATTATAGAGTCTGTAGGGCCTGCAGACATTCACCAGTACACAGAAAATATTTAGGTACTATCATTAAGTTAATAACGTGCCAGATGGGGAGTGCTACCTTCGCAGATATAAAAGGGTCAGTTTACGTCCCTTATTGTCTAGTCTTATAACAATAATCTTTCATTTACATGCTTTTTTTTTTTGTGTTAAATGAAGGCCGTGTAAGAAAAGCCTTCATTCAGGCCCTTTGGGCGCATGGCTCAGCTCTCCTTGATGCAGTGCCGACATAATGTTCTTCCCATTGTCTCTCACCATGGTTCCGATTTTCAGTTGTCGCGGTGAAAGCCAGGATTCGATTTCTTGCTGAATGACATGGAGAAGTTATTTCCCTGTGTGACTCCGTTCGCCCAAGCAAACGAGGTGCAGATCAGCGTGACACCGCCATGCCCTGCACATGTAGTATGCTGGAGGGGCACTGTGAATTGTCCCTGCAGTGTAGGCTGAGGACACGGTGGAGGATAAGAAGGCAGAGGCAGACATTGTCGCTGGACCTACAGCGTGGCAACCTGGAGGCGTTAGCGGCATCACCTGGCCAAGTTGCTGGTGTGGCTGTGCAGGAACCACATTTACCCAGTGGGCCGTAAAAGACATGTACTGTCACTGACTGTATTTACAGCTCCACACGTCGGCACTGCCGTGCACTTTGGCAGATACTAACTGGACTGGCCCACCTTCTGTTCTACATATTTGTGCAGGGCTGGTACTGCCTTCTTGGCAAAGAAATGATGGCTTGGGACTCTCCACCTCGGCTCGGAACAAGCCATCAGTTCTCGGAAAGGTGCAGAGTCCACCACTTGGAAAGGGAGGGACTGCAGCACAATCAACTTGGCCAGGAGCACGTTCAACTTCTGAACGCATACTGTTGTCTCTTGGCAATCGCTTTGGTGATCGATTGCTAATGGAATGGATGATGAGGAGTAGGAGGAGGAGCAGGAGCATTAGGACTGGCAGATGATGGGAAAGACAGACAGCTCCCTTCGGCTGAGGTGGTGGAGCCTTGACTGCCAGAAACCGGGGGTGTGCTAGTGGGTGATGTAGCGGTTGCTGCGGCAGGCTGGACCACCACATCGGAGCCACGGTTCTCCCAGGCCACTTTATGGCGATGCTGCATATGTTGATGCAGGGCCATAGTTCCGACATTGGCACCCTAGCCATGCTTCACCCTCTGCCACAGATTCTACATATGGCCACGTTCACCTCCTCCGGTGGCAAAAAAAAAACTGCCACACCGCCAAGTAGGTGATTTTATCCCTAACACTACGCACTGACTGACTGCTACCGCCACTGCCTCCTTGGACCCCTGCAACACTACCCGGGCAGGTAGGCTCTCGCGAAGCGGGTGGTCTACCCCAGGCACATTTGGCTCCCGACCTCCCACTGCTGCCACCCTCTTCTCCCGATGATGATGAAGCCCCTAATTCCCCCGGCACCCAAGTGCGATCAGCTACATTATCATCGTGTACTGTCTGCACGTCACTGATGTCCTTCTCAACAGTCTCTGGACCAGGAGCCTGACTGCTCGCAACACCAGCTCCCACGCCAATCTCCTCATCACTACTTGCCTGCCTACCAGAGGAAGCGGCGGATGTCTCTTCCACTTCGTGGCTCGACAGTAACTGCTGACTGTCTTCTAGTAGTTTGTCCTCGCTGTATAGTGGAGCTGAGCCCACAGCATATAATACTTGTCTGGCTGAGGGAACAGAAAAGGACAGAGGCAGGTTGAGGACAAGTGAGGGCACAGGGCCTGCTCCCGGGCCATGCCAACTAAGGGTTGTGTCTGACGAACCCACCGACTCTTGGCTGGAGGTGTCTGATGTCAGTTGCAACAAAGTCGAAGATCGAGTCAACCATTCAAGAACCGCTGGGTTGCTGGTCACGACACAACCGCTAGCTGACACTGGGAGCTCCGGCCTCTGGAAGTGACCCCTGCTTCCACGGCCCCTTACTCTGCTGTGACCTTTGCCTGCACCAGAAACAGTTAGGCCTCTGCCACTCCCCTGTGCAGGGCCTGGCACTTCTCTGTCTGACAAACTGTTAGATCAAATAACCAAATGTTAGATCAAATATTTTTTATTTCACCACTAAGACACAGCAAACAGGGCTTTAGAATATATCACTGCATTGCTAAATGGCAATTAGAGACTATTTTTTTTCTATTTTTACACTACACAAAATGCTTTTCAACAGATAAGTGCAATGCTGGACGGTGAATATATTTTAATTTCGCCACTAATACACAGCAAACTGGGCTTTAAAGTATATCACACACTGCACAATGGCAATTAGGCCCTAATTTAGTTCAACTTTTACAAAACACAAGAGGCTTTTCAACAGATAAGTGTAACGCTGGACGGCAAATATATTTTTATTTTGCCAGTAATACACAGCAAACTGGGCTTTAAAATATATCACTGCACTGCAGAACAGCAATTAGTCCCTAATTTTTTTCTACTTTTACACAAAAGACTTTTCAACAGATAAGTGCAATGCTCAACGGTGAATATATTTTTATTTTGCCACTAATACACGCAAAAATGGGCTTTAAAACAGATAACTGCACCGCTGAGCGGCAAAGACATTTTTCCTTATTTCACTAATACCCGCAAAAATGGTCTTTAAAACTGCACCGCTGAGCGAAAAATATATGTTTTCCTTTTTCCACTATTACATGCAAAACAGGGCTTTAAAACAGAAACCTGCACCGCTGAGTGGCAAATATATATTTTCTTTTTCCACTAATACACATAAAATAAGGGCTTTAACATAGTAACATAGTACATAAGGCTGAAAAAAGACATTTGCCGATCCAGTTCGGCCTGTTATCCTGCAAGTTGATCCAGAGGAAGGCAAAAAAAAAACCTGTGAGGTAGAAGCCAATTTTCCCCACTTTAGGGGAATAAAAAATTCCTTCCTGACTCCAATCAGGCAATCAGAATAACTCCCTGGATCAACGACCCCTCTCTAGTAGCTATAGCCTGTAATATTATTACGCTCCAGAAATACACCCAGGTCCCTCTTGAATTCCTTTATTGTACTCACCATCATCACCTCCTCAGGCAGAAAGTTCCATAGTCTCACTGCTCTTACCGTAAAGAATCCTTTTCTATGTTTGTGTACAAACCTTCTTTCCTCCAGACGCAGAGGATGTCCCCTCGTCACAGTCACAGTTCTTGGGATAAATAGATGATGGGATAGATCTCTGTACTGACCCCTGATATATTTATACATATTAATTAGATCTCCCCTCAGTCGTCTTTTTTCTTAAGTGAATAACCCTAATTTTGATAATCTTTCAGGGTACTGTAGTTGCCCCATTCCAGTTATTACTTTAGTTGCCCTCCTCTGGACCCTCTCCAGCTCTGCTGTCTGCCTTGTTCACAGGAGCCCAGAACTGTACACAGTACTCCATGTGTGGTCTGACTAGCGATTTGTAAAGTAGTAGGACTATGTTCTCATCACGGGCATCTATGCCCCTTCTGATGCAACCCATTATCTTATTGGCCTTGGCAGCAGCTGCCTGACACTGGTGTTTGCAGCTTAGTTTGCTGTTTATTAAAATTCCTAGATCCTTTTCCATGTCAGTGTTACCGAGTGTTTTATCATTTAGTATGTACGGGTGACTTGCATTATTCCTTCCCATGTTCATAACTTTACATTTTTCAGAGTTAAACCTCATCTGCCACTTATCTGCCCAAGCCTCCAATCTATTCAGATCCCTCTGTAGTAGTATACTGTCCTCTTCAGTGTTAATTACTTTACACAGTTTAGTGTCATCTGCGAAAATTGATACTTTACTATGCAAGCCTTCTACAAGATCATTAATAAATATATTGAAGAGAATAGGGCCCAATACTGACCCCTGAGGTACCCAACTAGTGACAGTGACCCAATCTGAGTATGTACCGTTAATAACCACCCTCTGTTTTCTATCATTGAGCCAGTTACTTACCCACATACAGACGTTTTCTCCCAGTCCAAGCATTCTCATTTTATATACTAACCTTTTATGTGGTACAGTGTCAAATGCTTTGGAGAAGTCCAGATATACGACATCCATTGATTCGCCGCTGTCAAGTGTAGAACTTACCTCCTCATAGAAACATAGAAAATATATTTTACTTTTGCCACTAATACACGACAAAAAGGACTGTAATTTTTACACTTCACAACACAATGGCTAATAAGCCCTTTCCTTCCCACTAATAAAAGCCAAAAAATGCTTTAGAACATATAACTGCACCGCACAAGGGCAAATAAGACATAGAAATATTTCCTTGTAATAACCCCTGTTAATGCCTGCATCAATCGGCACTTGCACCCTAATAAGAACAGTTTGCTGGAATTACAGAGCTGTATAATGGCAATTTGGATCCCCAGTCAGTGCAGCAAGGTGTAATAGGATTGTTCCTATTACCCAGGCTGTAACCTCCCCTACTGAACCCTGTTCAACAGAAAAGCTGTGGAATGATTCCTAACTATCCTTTCCCTACACCTTGAATAATCTTTCCCTGCACTTGTAAATCGTTTTTTTTTTTAGCCCTAAGACATTTTTTCTATCACTGTCCCTAGCGCCTGCAGACATCTATCCCTGCACTAAGTACACTGGTAAATGGCAGAATATAAGATGGCTGCCGCTATTTAAAGGGCTGTGACATCACAAGGCTGGCTGGCTGCATGCATGGCATTGTGGGTGATCCCGCCTTCCCAGAGTTCCTTGCCCCATGTCCTCATACGCGCAGCAGCCATTATTTTTTTTTTTTATCAGGTAATTTTTATTAACAGTTTTATAAGGAACTATTACAAAAGTGTACCCTTTTCCCAGCCCTCCCTCCCGCTCAACTGTAGTCCAAAGATGATCCACTTTGCAATCCTTGTTATTTTTGATCAAATAACGTCCAATGATGGATGTCAAATCTTTTGTGAGTCTTTTATTTGTAAGTCCTTTACTGGTTCTGCCATAGATCTTCATTAACCCAATTAGTCATAAGCAGCATGCAATTCCATACATATTATAGTATCACTGCTCAGCTAACCATTTACAGCAAAATTCAACAGATATCATCCAGCAGATAAAGTTCCATTAATATGAACAGACCTCCTTTTATATGTAAACTGTGTATAGTACCCAACCATAACCAGTGATATCATGTATGCATACTGTTCTCTG
This sequence comes from Bufo bufo, assembly GCF_905171765.1. Classification (NCBI taxonomy): domain Eukaryota; kingdom Metazoa; phylum Chordata; class Amphibia; order Anura; family Bufonidae; genus Bufo; species Bufo bufo. The sequence goes on along the minus strand of NC_053389.1, from coordinate 749,377,190 downwards.
TGTTCGCCCAACCCAACATACATATAACAAGACTATAGAGCGACATTATAGTGTTGTAACCACGAGGTCCATATTTTATCAAACGTCTTAACATTACCCCTTTTCCGATACACAAAACTTTCCAGTCTCACCAAAGTGTGAACTCGTTCTTAGTTCTGTAACTGTCGGAGGATAAGGGGGCAATCCAGTAATATGCAATTAGCTTTCTAGCATTGTATAATATACGCATGATGGCTATCTTTTTCTCTGCCAATACAGGAAGTGTTGCAACTAACCCTAGTATACATATTAGAGCTGATAGCCCTAGTTTAACACACAATACCTTATTTAAAAGCTCAACAACATCCAACCAGTACTGTCTCAGTCGTGGGCAATTCCACATAAAATGAATTAGATCCGCGTTACGCGTCCCACATCTCGGACATTGATCATCTGTTCTATATTCCATATTTTTCAACACTTTTGGAGTTCTATACACTCTATAAAGTAAAAATAGCTGAGATACTCTATGGGCCTTACTTATTGCAGTTTCTGGGAATTTCTCAAACACATTCTCCCACTGTTCCTCCGTTAATTCTGAAATATCTTGACGCCATTTATCATATAGAGGCAGTAGACATTTCTTCCACTTTGCCTCCATGAGGCTCCAGTAGTGAAGTGAGATTACTCCACTAGTGGCTCCATGTGAAGCAGTAAGGTCTATAATGGGATGTTTCGCAGCCGGTGTTATCTTACCCTGTTAAAAGAGGGTATTAGTTAGCTTAAACTCTCATCTCAATTGAACCAATTCTTTAAGTGTCCCATTATCAAGCAGTTGATGAAAACGGTTAAGACCGTATTTTTCCTACACCTGTGCATTAGATAGTTTATTCAATTCCCCATACATATGATTGGGCCATATGCGCAGCAACCATTTTAGGAAAAAATGTGATTCGTTACCATGAAGCGTGCGGAAATTCGCATCCGGTGCAAATCAAATTTTTCCTGACATTTGGATCAAATTTAACTTTGTCAGCTTCAATTGGCTCATCTCTATTGATGACCTATCCTAAGGATCTACTCTGAAGAGAAGGAGGGCAGTAGGTGAAGCTGATAAAAGTGCCAGTTGCTATGAGCTGTATTTTGTGACCTGCCCCCCTGCTGGTAGTAAGCACCAAGCAAGGTCTGCTACAGCAGATGGTCTGAGAGTATAGTCTGCACCTGCATGTACATTGCAAAAATAGTGCAGTAGCACAAAATTCTGTCGCACTTGTGGGGAGTGTGTCAGAAGAAAATCCAAAGCAATTAATGTGGCCTTGGAACCAAAATTAGCCCCAGACACTCATGCTAAGCAAAGCTGTAGCAGAGAGCTGACCACAGGAGGAGAGAGAGCCTACCTCCTGAATATGCATAAGAAAAAGTGGTACAGTGCATCCCTCACGTGGGGTGCTATAAGATGAGGTGCCTTAAAGCTGAGAAAGTGGGCAAAGGATTGTAGGAATGGTAGTTACAGGGAATCAGTAAAGTGAGTATGACTTATTTTATTATTTTACACTGCTCTGATCCCCCTTTGTTTAAAAAAAAATGTCAGCACAACTCTTTATGTCTATAGCCACTTTCCAATTTGAACCTGGAAAATAGTGGATATATTATTTTTGCTTGGAAAACTTCAGCTTCCAAAGAGTAAACAAAAACTCTGTTAAGCAAAACTTGGGTCCCGACTCCCAATTCCAAAACTGACCACAGGTAAAATCATTTATGTTCTCCAGCTGTCTTCATGGGTTACCTCCAGGCTTTCTTTTTTTTTTTTTTTCAAATATATTTTACCCAGATTATACAACAGTAGCAGTAAACAAGTCAGAGACATAAATATAATTATGTGTTTTGAGCATACAGAAATCATCAACTATATGCCAGATATGCAGCACCCAGAACAGCAAAAGAGTAAATTGTTATAATGTTGTATTGTTTAACCGAAATGTTCTGATTTACTGTAGTTTTATACCTAACAGCATCGTATGGATGTAAGAGTAAACACCTTTACTCAGCCCCTTTAGGTTGCTAGGAGATGGACCTAGTTCCACCACTAATTAATACAGAGTCTGAGCTTAGCAGAGGAAGAGACCTAAATATGTTCCATAAACAAAAGTTAGAAGGTCCAGAATCTAAAGGCCGTGCATTGGAGAAAATCTGCAAGGTATTGTACTAGTCTATTGCAGAAAAAGAGGGAATATTGCTAAAGAACCTTTCCTAACGTTGAAATGGTATGGCTAGCAGTATCTAAATTATACACCCTTCAACCTGGGAAATACAGAAATATCTACTAAGAATGTAATTGTCAGCCATAGGTTCTGCAGAGAGAGAGAGAGAAAGAGAGAGAGTCTGTGAAACAGAGAGGAGTACTACACCTTTTTCATTGATGCACTGTGATTTGCTTGGGACTGTGCCTTGGTACTGTCGGATGTACTATTACTCCTATTCTGCCCCTTAGTAAAGACAGACTAATTTATTTACTACCATTGGCCTGGTTACTGACTCAATAAACCCTCCTGCCTCGCATCCTGCCAAAACACCTAACAACAAGGTTCCCAATCGCCAGCAAGTAGGAGCCCCAACATCAGGGTGTACCCCAGGGAAGAAAGGGTTGACCCTCCTGTCACTGCACAGCTCTATCAGTGTGAGGGTTGCCACTGTGATCTGAGTGTACAGCTGCCATTGTCAAAGTTACTACCACTCCCATCTTCCACTCGCTTCTCCTGGGCTTGCTGCAGGCACATCATGACAGAAAACCTAGGAACCCAGTCTTTTACACAAGTAGACAGATTCCATGTCACAGAGAGCTTGTTCAAATGACTCTGGCAGCAATCAAAACCTACAAAAAAGCTAGGGGGTTCTTCTAGGTTTTCTGAATTTCTACCATACTAGAAAAACATACTAGCGGAAACACAGAAGATTCTGTATACTCTACAATAACACTATGGAGCACGGCAGAAATCAAGCCTCAGCCAGCAGTAGATTTGTTTTCTGTACTACTGCCCAGCCCGTGAGTGGAGAGGAGAGCCAGCCCCGGTCTTGCCTGTATAAATCAAGCCTAGCACTGGTTGGTTGAGCTTCAGCCAATCTGTAGGCTTGCTTTCTGCACTTTGACAAGAAGACGCTGCAGTCTGCCTACAGAGAAGGAGTCTCGAGGTATGATACTGGTGGCTATCGCACCAGCAGGTTTGTGCTTGCTGAAGTAAGAGGCAGGGGCAGTTGGATGGCCTTTTTTTTTTTCAGACCTTGGTCTTTTCAATGCAACAACTTTCAAGTGCAACTCTTTAAGTGCACATACCGAATTATACCAGAATGTAATATTATGGATATGGAATCCACTTTGCCATCACTGTCTACTGACCATCACCCAATTCTCTCTTCTCCAGGAATGTCTGCATTGAACCTTACTGCTGCACCCAACTTTTCCAGAGTCTGATATTGTCCACACCCCTCATCTTTCCTTCTCATCCCCTAGTATGTCTGCATTGAACCTAACTGCTGCACCCAACTTTTCCAGAGTCTGATATTGTCCACACCCCTCATCTTTCCTTCTCATCCCCTGGTATGTCTGCATTGAACCTAACTGCTGCACCCAACTTTTTTAGAGTCTGATATTGTCCACACCCCTCATCTTTCCTTCTCATCCCCTGGTATGTCTGCATGGAACCTAACTGCTGCATCCAACTTTTTCAGAGTCTGATATTGTCCACACCCCTCATCTTTCCTTCTCATTCCCTGTTATGTCTGTGTGAGATTGTGGAACAGCTCTGCCTGTATAATGTTTATACCTAAATTGTATTGTAACTGTCATTTGGCATTCCGGACACTAGAGGCCACTGTTTTGCAGCTACAGCCAGCACACTCTGGGATTTGAATATGCAAATCAGATGATGACTCATGCAGGCTGCTTCTGAGTAAACCAGGAAGTCTGAGCTGATCTGACATGGTGGAAAGATTGTGCTGTGAGAGACTGGATCCAATTCCATCCTGGCTTGCGGATATCCGGCAATGAATGGACTCTCAGAGGAAGGAGTGTAGCTGACATCCCCTTACTGGATCCAGCTCTTTGTAAGAAAGATTTTCCCAGGAAGACTATTTACAGTGTGTGGACAGAAGCATTATTACCAAGCAAGGCCGCATAGTTGCTGAGAGGTTGGTGGCCATCCCAGGTAAGCGGCATCCTCGGGCCCAGAACGGACGCAGGTCAGTACACCTGGTTACCGATTGTACTATACTGTGTGGCGCCTAAAGTAACAGAGACTAGCCTAGGCCTTGTATTAGCTAGATAGTTTGGGTTATATCTTTGTTAGGCCTTACTGTACTGGACTGCAGCGCAGTAATTGACTTGCAGGCTCTGCTGCGGCTGCCACCGGTTAGGTGTGTCCTCTGTAGCGGCACATCACGACTTGTAGGATCTGCTGTGTACGCCAATGGGCTAGGCCTGTCCCTCGGACAGGGACGGTGACTGTGGGCCTGGGGTATTACTTATTCTGTTTATACTTGTGTTATTACTATTTCCAAAGTAAAGTTTCTGTTCTTGCATATAAAGCTGGTGTCAGTGTCGCTTTCCTTGTCTGTGACTTCGCTGTATCCTGGGGAGCCCACCCTGGTACACAGCGCACATCTGCATTGAACCTAACTGCTGCACCCAACTTTTCCAGTCTAATATTGTTCACACCCCTCATCTTTCCTTCTCATCCCTAGCAAGGAACTTTTTATCTTTGCCTCCATCTTACCTTCTCATCTGACTGCTTTCACAAACCTGTTTGGCAACGTAAAACACTTCCTTCCCAAACACACACAGATACCTCCTGCCCTCTCTTATTCTAACCTACTAACACTTTCTCTGCTTCTCCTTATTGCTAGTTGTGATCTCTCTCCAAATTCGGGCCCCCCTCAGTAAATCCCCACTATCACCTCTACCTTCTACTACAAATCTCCTTCTACAAATTTCTGCAACCCCTTAAACCTAATAACCATTCCTCTGACCCCTGCTCCTTTGGTTCCTCTTGCAGGAGCATTATGGAATGCACGCTCTATCTTTAACAAACTGTCCTACATTCATGACCTCTTAGTCTTCATCTCTCAAAAACTTTCCTTTCTGGGTCTCACAGAAACATGGCTGACACCCTTGGACACTGCCTCCCCTACTGCACTCTCCTATAGCGGATTTAATTTTACTCACACTGCTCTCCCCGGCAGCAAACATGGTGGAGGAGTTGGTCTTCTCCTATCAGACACCTGCTCCTACAGCTCAACTCCACTGCCACCCTCCATTACGCTCACTTAATTTGAAGTACACTCTGTTCGCATCTACTCTCCCTCTAACCTTCAAGTAGCTGTTATTTACCGCCCCCCAGACCCAGCCACCATCTTTCTTGACCACTTTAACACCTGGCTCCTACACTTTCTTTCTGCCGACATCCCCACTATCATCATGGGTGACTTAGACATCCCTATTGACACCTGCCACTCAGCTGCCTCTAAACTCCTATCACTCTCTTCCTCCTTAAGCCTCTCACAGTGGTCTTCCGCTCCCACCCACAGAGATGGTCACACTCTGGATCTTATCTTTACGCTCCCTATCTACCCTTTCTAATTCGCCTCTCCCCCTATCCGACCACAACCTACTCACCTTCTCGTCACACGTCTCTTCTGCTGCTCCCCTGGTCCACACACTAACTTCCAGCAGGAACCTCAAACATCTCGACTTTCGCTTGCTTTCTGACTCTCTTCTGACACTCTCTACCATTTGTTCCCTCCAAGACCCAGATACTGCCACCACCCTATATAACAATAAGTACAGCTCTGGACATTTTTGCCCCCCTCACACACAACAAAACCCGAAAAATCAACAGACAACCCTGGCACACCAACCTGACCAAAAAACTCAGACAAGCTTCCAGGGCTGCTGAACAGCGATGGAAGAATGCCCACTCTAAGGATCACTTCACCGCATACAAGCAATCCCTCCTCATTTTCAAATCCTCACTTGCCGATGCAAAACAGGCCTACTTCTCATCTCTCATATCTTCCCTGTCCCACAGCCCTAAACATCTTTTTAACACTTTTAACTCCCTTCTCCATCCCCCAGCGCGCCCACCCTCTCCTATAATCTTAGCTCAGGACTTTGCCACATACTTTAAACAAAAGATAGTCAACATCAGAGAAAGCTTCAGTGCACAGTCCACATAGACCCTCCACACAACTGCTCAGTCCTCGTCTCCCAAAACCCGCTTCTCCACCATTACAGAAGAAAAACTCTCCACTCTACTCTCCAGATCACATCTCACCACCTATGCACTTGACCCAATCCCATCCCACCTCATCCCTAATCTCACCACAGAGTTTATCCCTGCCCTAACTCATCTCTTCAACCTATCACTAACCTCTGGCGTCGTCTCCTCTAGTTTTAAACATGCTAACATTACACCATCCTCAAAAAGGCTTCACTTGACCCATCTTCTTTGTCCAGTTATCGCCCCATATCACTTCTTCCATATGCCTCAAAGCTACTTAGCAACATGTCCATTCTGAACTGTCCTCTCATCTTTCCTCCTGCTCCCTCTTTGACCGGCTACAATCTGGCTTCCGACCCCACCACTCAACTGAGACTGTCCTCACCAAAGTCACCAATGACCTACTAACAGCCAAAACCAAAAACACATTACTCTGTCCTCCTTCTCCTTGACCTGTCCTTTGCCTTTGACACTGTCGACCACTCCCTTCTGTTCCAAACTCTCTCATCTCTTGGCATCGCTGAGCTGGCCCTTTCCTGGATCACATCATACCTCACAGACCGGACATTTAGAGTCTCCCACTCTCACACTTCCTCCTCGTCTCATTCCCTCTTTGTTGGTGTTCCGCAAGGTTCTGTCCTAAGACAGTTTGCTTCAGGGACCCTTTGGTGGCAGTGTCTATAGGCCAAGCAATTTATATCCCCAGCCGCAGAGTTCACCAGCACTTTAATTTTTAACAATTTTCTTTCTTCCCTATCTATACTAGTCTTAATATAATGAAATAAACGTTATGTTTTAAATCAGACCAGAAACGGGAATCAATTAGCCTTAGGCTATTTGTCCTAAAACCCCTGCTCTTCTCTATCTACACTTTTGGCCTGGGACAGCTCATAGAGTCCCGTGGCTTTCAGTATCACTTTTATGCTGATGACACACCAAACTACCTCTCTGGTCCAGACATCACCACCTTACTATCCAGAATCTCACAATGCCTATTTTCCATATTATCCTTCTTCTCCTCTCGCTTTCTAAAACTTAGCATGGATATAACAGAATTCATCATCTTTCCCCCATCTTGCTTAACCCCCCAACAGACCTATCTATCATGATCAATGGCTGCAGACTCTCCCCAGTCAACTAAGTCCGCTGCCTTGGAGTGACCTTGGATTCTGCCCTTTCCTTCCGACTGCACATCCAAGCCCTTTCCAACATCTGCCGCCTCAAAAACATCTACCGCATCTGTGCTTTCCTCAACTTTGAGTCTGTGAAAATGCTTGTACATGCCCTCATCATCTCCCGCCTAGACTACTTCAACATTCTCCTCTGTGGCCTTCCATCTAGCACTCTCGCACCCCACCAATCTATCCTCAACTCTGCTGCCCGACTAAGCCACCTCTCATCCTGTTACTCCTCTGCCGCTCTCCTGTCCCCTCCCTACATCTCTGAGCTACTTTCCCGATACATCCCCACACGCAATCTCCGATCCTCACAAGACCTCCTTTTCTCCTCTCATCACCTCTTCCCATAATTTCCTCCAAGATTTCTCCCGTGCATCCCCCACACTCTGGAACTCGTTACCCCAACATATCAGACTCTCACCTACAGTGGAATCCTTAAAAAAAAAAAACACCTCTTCAGACAAGCCCACAACCAGTGACCCTGCTGCCTCTATAGCGCCATGACCAACTTCACCCGCACCTACTGTGTCCTTCTCCCATACCATGTAGATTGTAAGCCCTCATGGGCAGGGCCCTCTCTCCTTCTGTACCAGTTTGTAACTCATCTTGTTCATGCTTAGTGCAATTGTCTGTATTATGTATATATACCCCTTTTCATATGTACAGCGCTATGGAATGAATGGCGCTTTAAAAATAAATAATAATAATAATAGCAGCAGCTGGAAGGTGAAAAAGTTGAGATGGAGGTTTACATTTATTTAATAGGTGGAGCTTTGTGAGAAGGGGCATGGACAAGTGAATTCACATAGTTGGTAAGCTGGTACAAAATGTGCAATATGTGGCACAGTAGGGCCCGGGTTCGATGGCTACCTTTGCATACTCTATAAAGATGTGTCCTTTCTCATCTTTCCACTTGGCTTAGCATCACAAGATGTTGGGTGATCGGCTTTGATAAAACCATGATTTTCCACCATCCTGTTATGTTTGCCTATATGTAGCCTCCCAGTAGTTGTGATGTGAGGGTTTTTGCTAATATGTTGCCATACTGTATTGACTCTGTTATTTCCAAATTTGTGGAAACATCTGTAGCTACCCCCTGAATTTATTGTGCATTACAACTTTCAGTCATCGGCAACTCCTCCATTGGCACAGGTGTAGCTGGCGGTATCTGTACAGACGGCGGACTACTCTATCTGAATAGGCTACGATGTTCTAATACAGCTACACAAATAGCGTTGTACTCTGAAGTGCGATACTCAGATTGACTAGCACATCTTCTGTACAGATGGTGCTTGCTTTATCAGAATTCGATTATTGTGAGGTAGTCTAGCACCAAGTCAAAAGGAGATAACCACTATCAGTTTCTTGTTGATTACTCAATAAGTGCGATTTCTGAATTTAGCATAATATGAGAGCGTGCTTATTTTCTCAAAATTTCATTTTTTGTGCTCTCATCTAATTTCCCTCAACAAGACGTTTTGAAATCGAACCCCTGATACAATATACAGGCAGCATCTGCTTAGGAATTAGTAAGGGGACGTGGTTTCCAGATGTTGGTTGCAACCAGGATGCAGATAATACAGTTCAGCTGTCATTTCTGATCAATCAGGTCTAATAAATGACACCACGCAGAGGCTGGATAGGTTCAGGGTGACTGAGATTCCTCTAACAAGACTGACAGCGATCCAGCCTCATATTCTAAAAAACTCCCCCAATCTCCACACGCAGCAGTTACAGTAGGGAAAGCAATGTTAGTTGAGATTTTTTTTAATACATTACGGCATTATCATAATGCAATACATTACACTGTGTAAATAACACATGAAGTTTTGATTAGCAGATGCCTAAGCTAAAACAAAATTGACAGGTTTCTAGAGGAGAACAAAACTCATTATGTGCCTAATGGGCCTGGAGCTAAAGATTGTATCTGACAGATGAAATGATGAATTTGTGTAATATACAGTTTCGTCCCTTTAATTAGACATCGTAACTAGAACAGTCTATTAAAGCAACTGAACGAAACCTTACTTAAAGGGGTATTCCCATCTTGGCTAGGATATGATATCAATGGCAGGTAGGTGCAGGTCCCACTTCTGACATTCACTCCTATCTCCAGAATGCCCCGTCTTCTCCTGAATTGAAGGAGGGTGGACGTGAACGTGCGGTGCATTCTCCAGTCGCCCCTATGGGACTCCCAAAAATAACCTGATCAGCCATTTTCAGAGCTTCCATAGCCATAAATTAAGCACGTACATGTGTGGGGCACTCTCATTCACTTCAGGGCCCCCCATTTCTGGAGATAGAAGCAGATCCCAGAAGTGGGACCTGCACCTACCAGACATTGTTGGGATGGGTATAACCCCTTAAAGGTAACTGTATACTTTTTTTCCCCCAATCACACAGAGCAGCTTTGGAAAACCTCAGCCAAGCTATCCACGTGGGCAGTTTTTGACCCATTTTCCATTGGATTTCCACCGGTGTCAGGCTGGAATCACACATGTAGTTTTTGGTGCATTTCTTGGATGTAAAGGGAATGAGGATTATAAAGTAAGAACATATATTTTTCCTTTCAGGTGGTTCCACTTCTGGCTTCGGCACAAAACTGCATCAAAAATTGCACATATATACGAATGGGGGGAGAGCTGGGAGGAGGGGAGTGGTAGTTGTGGTACTGATAGGAATAGTGATGGTTCACAATGGCTGTCCTCACTCCCTGGGGGCCGTGCAGTAAATGGAAGGGCGCAACCCTTTTTCTCCTCAGGGTGCACCCTCATATTCTTCCAAATATCATCCAAATAGGGAATATTCACATGCTGCACATGTTTTGGAGTACAGCTTAATAAAAAAAAAATCTGACTTGACTACTTGGACAAGGGTGAGCGAGTCTCAGACCAGTCAAACAAATCAGAAGTAACTATTAGGGTTCCTTCATACATGGTAGATTTTAATGTCTGTGACTGAAAATCAGTTTCAGTCACCTGAATGGGACTTGCAGAAATCCAGGTGCTTGCTGCCAAAACAATCCCATTTAGATGAATGGAACTGATTTTCAGTAGCAGAAATTTTCTGCAGAAAAATCTGCTGTGTGTGAGGGCACCCTAATACTTGCAGTTTCCTTGCACTGCATAGCCCAGCAATGTCCTCTCAGAGAAGACTGAGAGACCAGAAGAACAGCACAGTCTGGTGAATACAGTGGTACAGTTTCACACACAGCATTTTTGGAAACAAAGTCTCTGCATTTTTTCAGACAGTTTTTGAGCCAAAGCCAGAAGTGGATTCAGCGGGATGGAGAAGCATAAATCTTACCTATTACCAATTTCTCTTGAATTGACCTCTGGAATTGGTTCAAGAAACTACATGATGTGCAACAGCGTTGGTAAAATAATAATAATAAAAAAAGTAAAACTATCCTATAGCTGATACCTGACCTGCAGGCATCCCGTTATAGAGCAGGAGAAGCTGAGCAGACTGATACAGATATATCGTGGTGGAAAAAAGAGTCAGTATAACTTGCATTTCTTTTATTTTGCAGCCGGCAAACAGTGATTCAGTGTGGGGAAGAGCAATGGCATTAGCGATCGCTCCTCCCCATACTGGGGAGGAGAGTGCTGTATGTTGTAGCAGCCGTCTCCTCCACTGACGAGTACGTGATTACCGGGAAGGAACATTCCCTCCCCGACAATATCCTGCAGGATCGCAATGTCTACTACACTAGTGTTAGGCGACCATGCTCGGCCGAACACTTTTTTACTCGAGCATCACGATGCTCGGCCGAACACCGCGTGTGCTCGAGCGCGATGCTCGAGTCTCCTCCCGCATGTTTGCAGGCTGCTATGCAGCCAATAAACATGCGCAGAGGTACTGGCACTCACTGTAATACCGTGAATATGCTGAATGCGAGCAGTAAGGGATGGGGAAGTGGCCGTGCTGCTAATGGTGCACGCAGTGGCAGTGGCCTGTGTGCAGTAAAACTGTGCCTTCTGCCAGAGCACAAGAAACACACTCATCCACGATACCTAGCTTCATGTCCCAGTTTGCAGGGCGGCGCAGGACACCACTCTCGACGTCACACCAGTGCGACCAGGTGGTCGATTGCATTGCAGCAGATAATGCTTCCAGTCGGTTAAGCACCACCCTGTCTTCCACCAAGTCCAGTCTCAGTAGCCAAGAGTCTGGTCAACAGAATCCTCACCCTGATTCTCCTTCCTCCCACCATGGAGAGTCTTGCCAAACAAGTGATCCCACACTCGGATATTCCAAGGAGCTCTTTTCATCGCCATTCCTTGATTTGGCCCTGTCACCAAGCCCGCTTGAAGAGAGACATGAGGAGATCTTGTGCACTGATTCCCAAACTCTTGAGCATCCACAGTCAGAAAAATATGACGGTGGGGATCGACAATTAGTGTTTCACGAAGTGGATGATGATTATGAGACACAGTTGTCAATAAGTGAGGTTCTTGTTAGGTCAGCAAGTCAGGAGGATGAGAAGAGTGAGGAAGTGGAAGAGGAGGTGGTGGACGATGAAATCACTGACCCAACCTGGGAAGGTGACAAACCGAGCGAGGACAGCAGTACAGAGGAGGAGGGATCCGCAGCACCGGAACAGGCTGGAAAAGGCAGTGGGGTGGCAAAAGAGAGAAGGCGGGCCACACCAAACAGGCCCGCAACTGTTCCCAGGAGCACCCACTTGTGGCAATCTCCCTTGCCAAGGGGTAGGTATTCCGCAGTCTGGCGCTTTTTTGAGGAAAGTGCGGACGATAAAAGAATTGTCATTTGCAACCTGTGCCGTACCAAAATGAGCAGGGGCGTGAACACTAGCAACCTCACCACCACCAGCATGATCCGCAACATGGCATCAAAGCACCCTAATAGGTGGGCTGAACGCGTGGGTCCGCAATCAGTGTCTGCGGGTCACACCACTGCCTCCTCTTCTCCTGGGTTACGTGCTGGCCAATCCCCTGTCCAAGACGTAGGCCCGGATGCCTCCCGTCCTGCACCTGGAACTTCGAAAGCACCATCAGCTAGCACATCCACTTCTGTGTCCCAGCACAGCTTACAGATTTCTATACCCCAGGCCTTTGAACAAAAGTGCAAATACCAAGCCACCCACCCACAGGCCATAGCACTAAATGAGCACCTTTCCAAGTTGCTGGCCCCGGAAATTTAGCCATTTAGGCTTGTGGACACAGAGGCTTTCTGCAGCCTGATGGTGGTGGCCATCCCTCTTTATTCAATCCCCAGCTGCCAATATTTTTCCTGGTGTGCTGTCCCTGTCTTAAACCAGCATGTGTCCCGTAACATCACCCATGCCCTGACCAACGCAGATATTGGGAAGGTCCACTTAACGACTGACACATGGACAAGCGCTTGTGGCCAGGGACGCTACATTTCCCTGACGGCACACTGGGTGAACGCTGTGGAGGACGGGAGCGAGTCGTACCCTGGGATGGCACAGGTGCTACCGACGCCGGCCCTACTTCCATCAGGATTTATACCACCACCTACATTAGTGGCTGCAACACCCCCTTCTCCTCCTCCACTTCCACCTCTGAATTCTCATCTTGCAGCACCAGTCAGCCATCAGTCAGTAGCTGAAAGCAGTGTAGCACTGCAGTTGGTAAGAGGCAACAGGCCGACTTATTTACTTAGGTGACAAACAGCACACCACCGCAGAGCTATGGCAGGGTATAAGGGACCAGACTGAGCTGTGGCTCTCGCCACTCAACCTACAACCAGGCATGGTTGTGTCTGATAATGTCCGTAACTTGGTGGCGGCTTTGGAGCACGGCAAACTCACACACATACCATGCCTAGACCACATGTTCAACTTAGTGGCTCAGTGGTTTCTCAAAACCTACCCCAATTTGCCTGAGCTACTGGTGAATGTGAGCCGCATGTGTGCCCATTTCCGAATGTCATCTACAGCTGCCGCAGCGCTTGCAATTGCCAGCTCACCGACTGTTGTGCGACGTGAGCACGCACTGGAACTCCATGTTCCACATGTTGGCCAGGCTTTGTGAGCAGCAGTAGTGGAATACCAGCTGCAACATGGTCGTCGCCTTTCCAGTCAGCTTCTGCTCTTCACAAGCGACAAGTGGGCATGGATGTCTGACCTCTGTGAGGTGTTACACAACTTTGAGAAATCAACACAGATGGTGAGCGGCGATGCCGCTATTATCAGTGTAACCATCCCACTTCTGTGTCTACTGAAACGCTCGCTGCTCACAATGAAGCGGATGCTTTGCATGTGGAAGAGGTAGAAATGGGGGGAAGACAGTACATAGGGTGATAGCCAGACCATCCTCAGTTCGTCTTCTGAGCGTGAATTGGATGATGATGATGAGGAGGAGGAGCAGAAGACGGTTGCCTCCGCTACAGAGGGTAGTACCCATAGCTGGTTTATTTAATCTGTTCAGCGTGGATGGGCCGAAAAGGAGGAAGAGGATGAGAAGATTGAGAGTAATCCTCCTGATGCGGACAGCGAAGTCTTGTCTGTTGGGACTCTGGCACACATGGCTGACTTTATGTTATGCTGCCTTTCCCGTGACCCTCGCGTTATACGCATTTTGGCCAACACCGATAACTGGATGTTCACCCTTCTCGACCCCCACTACAAAGAGAACTTCTCCTCTCTCATTCCTGTGGTGGAGAGGACTAGCAAAATGGTGCAATAACAGAAGCTCCTTGTAGATAAATTGCTCTAAATATTTCCAGCTGACAACGCTGGCGGCAGAGTACGTAGTTCCTTGGGCAGCTGGGGAGGGGAGTCGAGGGGAACAAACAGCAGTTCCAACAGAGGCAAGGCAACACTCTCCAAGGCCTGGGACAGTTTCATGACACCCACCAGCACCCTGACCCTGATGCGCGGCCTATTGTCACAAGGAGACAAAAGTTTTGGAAGATGGTTAAGGAGTACGTAGCAGACCGTGTCAGTATCCTCAATGATCCCTTTGTGCGTTACAACTATTGGGTGTCCAAGCTGGACACGTGGCACGAACTGGCGCTCTACTGGCGGGTATTTTGTACTGCTGGGGGCATTATAACTGATAAGCGCATGTGCCTGTCAACTGAAAATGCTGACAGGTTGACTTTTATCAAAATGAACAAGGTCTAGATTTCCCCTGACTTCTCTACTCCACCAGAGAAAAGCGGCTGAACATAAAAGGCACTTTAAATGTGGCTTTTACGGTGTATTGAATACACTATATTCCCATGCACCCCTTCCACCACAAAAAAAGGGAATATGGTTCAATCTTCCTTTTCTTGTCCTCCTCCTCCATCATATCAACATGCTTATTAGGCTGCCCTCGCTCCTAATGTTTTTGGTTCAATCTTCCTTTTCTTGTCCTCCTCCTCCATCATATCAACATGCTTATTAGGCTGCCCTCGCTCCTAATGTTTTTGAGGGTCAGCTCAGCAGCAGACCCTCACCCCTAATGTTTTAGAGGGTCCCCAGCAGGCCTTCGCCCATAATGTTTTAGATGGTCAGCTCAGCAGCAGACCCTCAGCCCTAATTTTTTTAGATGGTCATATCAGCAGCAGGCCCTCTCCCCTAATGTTTTAGATGGTCAGCTCAGCAACAGACCCTCACCCCTAATGTTTTAGAAGGTCAGATCAACAGCAGACCCTCACCCCTAATGTTTTAGACCGTCAGATCAGCAGCAGACCCTCACCCCTAATTTTTAGATGGTCAGCTCAGCAGCAGACCCTCCCCCCAATTTTTTTAGATGGTCAGATCAGCAGCAGGCCCTCGCCCCTAATGTTTTAGAAGGTCAGATCAGCAGCAGGCCCTCACCCCTAATGTTTTATATGGTCAGCTCAGCAGCAGACCTTTACCCCTAATGTTTTAGAAGGTCACCAGCAGGCCATTAATCATAATTTTTCCAGGGTGTGTATGATTCCCTCCTTTATGTGTAATATAGGGTGTATTGGAGTGCCGATTCCTTGTTATTTTTGGCAGCCCTTTCACTTAGTACATAGGCTTTATGAGTGTAGGAGTCCCACTACCTGAACAATTTTACCACAATGTGAATGAGGCCCTCCATTATGTGATATACAGGTTGTATTGGAGTGCCTCTTCTTTGTAATTTTTGGCAGCATTTGCACTTTATATACAAGTAAATATACAGGAAAGAAGGAAAGAATGTTTTCTAACAATTTTTCCTCTAAAATCATTTGTATCTTCGGTTTTGTGCGTATTATTGTCAGTCTGTAAAAGTGGCATACTACTCGGACAACATTGTTCCCAGCAGCGACCTGGGAGTCCAAGATGCATCCAGACATCCTCCCCATGCTGTTCCCGAACCATTTCAGTGGTGTTTCCATCCATTTCTGACCTTTTTCTATGAACCAGACACCCTCCCCTCTTCAGAGCAGGGGGTGCCTGGTTTAATGCTTGGGTTCTCCCATTGACTTCCATTGTGCTTCCCAAAGTGTTATGCTCGAGCACCCGAGCAATTTGGTGCTCGATCAACACTATACTACACCCAATGTCTACTACTAAACTTCAGCAAGTGGCATTTATTATGTAGAGAAAGTTAATACAAGGCACTCACTAATGTTCATTTTTCCATCCCATTATACACTTCTCGATTCCATGGTTACGACCACCCAGTAATCCAGCATCTGTGGCCGTCCTTGCACACTTTAGGAAAAAATGCTGGCCTCTCTGGTGGCCGAGACTGCTGGAGCGCACATAGGCTGGTTATTATAGTATGTCCCTAATGTAGTAATACATTTTCAGTGTCAGACTGTGGATCCTTGGGCCCACCAGAGGAAATTATTCTCGAGGCCCAACCGCTATATCATCAATAAAGTCTAATAGGCTGTGAATTAAAGAAATATATCCTACTGGCAAGTGATTGGCTCAAAAGGAAGCAAAATGTTGTGGTTTCTTCTTCTTCTTTTTTTTTTTTTTTGCATCAGAGCCTGGACCCACCGGAGGATCCTGAGGTACTCTGGTGGGCCAGTCTAACCCTGTGCATTTCCAGTTCACACACCCCAGTATAAGCTACTCTTCTGCTCTGTACATTTTACTGTGCTCAATTCCTTACATCAATTGGTTACATTAAACTGTGGTCAATGGTGGCGGTTCCTTCCCTTGCTCCTGGATCTTGAGCTTAGCTGTCAGACAGCTACATGTGGCTGTATTCTGTACTCTGCCTTTTGTGTCCCCACCACCACCATCTGGGCTGCAGTGACCATATACCTTTTGTCAGAGTAACTTCTTAATTGTTCATCCTTCCAAAATCATCTTTACAGAGGTTTTCTGCTTACAATCCTTACTTCTTAGAAGGGTCCCTTGACAATAAGATGATAACAAAGCATCCTTCTGCTGAAACTTCTAGTGATCAGCTGTAAGCTCTGAGAAAACCTGGTGGTAAGTGTTCAGTTTCCCTGTAGCGCCACCACAGGTGAAATGAAGCATTACACAGTGCCTATGCAATGGGTTGTCTGTGTAATGCACGACTGGACAGGTCCTCCAGAGAGAGAGAGAGAGAGAGTTACTGCATTGCTGCTTCCACTGAATTGAATGGGAGCAGCGCTGCAGTAACCAGGTCCATCCACTACATAATGGATGGAGCTGTGTAGTCCTGGGAGCTACTCTCAGACAGCTCATAGGTGGGAGTGAGGACCAGCCAATTAGAGGCTGAGACCATCAATATTTAAGGAGTAGACAACCCTTTCAAAGAGGAACTTTTACTGTTTTTACCTTTACAAGCAGGGTACACTTTACTGATGCTACTATAACTTTTTTTTTTTTTTTCAAATGCCCCTTGGCTGCCCGGTTGTGATCCCGTTCTGTTTTTGTGCCCTGTATGCTAATAGATAGCATCGGTACAGGGAGGAGGAGATGCCAGCGCTTCTTAGTGGACATCTTCTTCTCCCTGGCTGTGGTCCGGTCCAATCGCAGTGGACCACGTCACAGCCAGGGAGGACAAACAGCTCACTTTCTCCCTGGCTATGACATGGTCCGCTGAGATTTGGCCGTGCCACAGCCAGGGAGAAGGAGACGCCCACTGGAAAATGCTGACAACTCCTCCTCCATGTACCGATGCTATCTATTAGCACACACATTAGCTATCTATTGCCTGTAAAGGTACTTAGTTAAAAAAAAAAAAACGGTGAAAGGTCCTTGTTTAAGGTTGCATCCTATTTGAGGGCATTATCAAACAGCTCCCTGTAATGGCTGCTCTACAATACAGATTTAATTCTCTTTTCTTCAGAGGCAAGTGATAGCCACTGTCTCCTCCAGTACCCTGGGCTGACTGCTCCCTCCTGCACTGCTGTGTACTGTATGTGGTTGCTTCACTGCTCTAGGTCACTCTGCTAAATAAACCGAGCAGCAGCCCCTATAGTTGATTGATAAGGCTAGGCATTAGTATGCCGATAGCAGAGCTGTGTCCTAGAGCTTTATACAAGCATGTTCATATCATATACACAACATAGCCTTACTATATTGAGAATAAAGGTTTTCTATGCTTAGAAAGCTAATACATACACATATTACTGGCTTATTCACAGGCACAAAAGAACCCAGTAACATGTATTAGCTTTAAGTATAGAAAACTACTGTTCTCAACATGATAAGGTTATAGCCTTAGGCGGTAAAGGGTCAGACTTGCATGTAGATTCATTTAAAAACGTCTTTAATAATATGGGCTCGGTCCTACTGTAAAATGTATGTCCTGCGCGGAGGTCTTTCCAAAGTTTCAGCAAATATAGCAAGACTTACGTACTTCGTCTCACCTCTATCACGTCAGTTTGTTTCTTCGCATAAATTAGCTGAACTCAACTTCGTTAATGACAAGTGGTTAGAAGGGATCCACAGCACTCGTCAATACAAAATATCTTGTGGTTTATTTAGAAGACAACAAAGATTGCCATGTTTGTTGTTTTCTAAATAAACCACAAGATATTCTGAATTGACGAGTGCTGTGGATCCCTTCTAACCACTTGATATTGACTGGGACCCCCGAGCCTGGGTCCCCATCCGCATGCACCACTTTTTACTGCTGATCTCTATAAGGTACCCTGAGGACTATAATGAACTTTACCCATGGTGAGTTGGAGTGCTGCCTAATGTTTGCGATTTCCTTAATAGGGCACAAAGCCGAGTTCGTTTTTTTAATTTTTTTATTCGATTTTAATACAATAATTTAAGTGAGCCCATATTATCAACATAGTTTTTAAAACAATCGGGTTGGGATACTGCAATCAGAACTCGATTTGCTCAACCCCAATGTAGATATTTTTAGTTATATATTTTTTTTGCTCTAACTCATTTAACCCATAATAAAAGTCTATAGCCTTATTATATTGAGAATAGAGGTTTTCATAGAGGTTTTGGTGGTTTGGGGCCAATGGCACTTTTTTCAAATCGCAGCAAACTAGTGTCTGCCGATTTTTTTTTTTTTTGGTTATTGGCTAGCATTTTTCTCCCAAAGAACTCCATTGAGTTTTTGCTATGTGTGCAGTGTGTGTTGAGTTTAATTTTTTTATTTTTTTTTGGCAAGTTGCATAGCATTTTCATCGCTTTCTTCAATGAAAGTGACATCACATATATTAATCTAAAAAAAAAAAAACTGCTAGGCCTACAGAAAATGACATTAAAAATGCTAGATACTAGAACATACTATATGGGAAAAATGCCTTAAATTGCCTAAAAATCTCTGCAAAGAAATGATGATAAACTTTTTTTGAGACATTTTTGGCCAAAAACTCCAGAGACAAAACTGTGTGTGAACGAGCCGGTAGACTGACAGATTTCTTGGCAACAGATTTATTTTAACTTTTCAAAGGGAATCCTAATTTTTCTTATTAACAGATTATGATCATGATTATCTTGTTATATATAACATTTCATACAAAGACCACAGCAGTAGTATCATATGTGACACTTATCAAGGATTTATCATCAGTCACTAGGATTACTATACCATAACACATGCATTATTTTTAGCAACAGATTGCCTATTACAGGAAATAATTACAATTAGCAATTACAGCTAATTACTTCATGTCCCTGACGTTCTAACATAAAGTTCTATTAAAATCCTTAGATTACAGTAGACCACAGAGAGAGTGTGATATTTCCACATTCAAGTGATTAGGCTATATACTGTCAAACATACGAGTGAAGGATCTGTGCTAAGATGAGTAAATCAATTCTAATCTAATTTAATTAATTAAATTGAATGCAACTTTTTGGGATTCATCCCCCACAAATTGATCAAAATGGTGTCTGTCATTTTACATATCAAACTGCAAGAAAGATGAGAAGATGATGAAGGGGGGATCACATGACCCCGTTCTGGCAGGATTCCTCATAATGCCTTGTAGCCAGTCTCAGTCAATCATGAAGGGCTATAGCTGTGATGTCAGTGGACGTGTCATAGGCACTATATAAATTTCCAGCCAAGATCTGCCATACTTTTTCTGGGCTTGTACATTGGAGAGATTGCACATATGTGAGATACAAGAAAGAGATATTAAAGGGGTTGTCCCATGAAAAATATTCTACAGTTTTCAAATCAGCACCTGGACCTGAATACTTTTGTAAGTGCATGTAATTAAAAATGTTGCATAGTTCAATAAAATATATCTGTATAGCGCCACCTGCTGTTTGTTTTTTTCTTATTTCTTTGTCCGACTCACTGAGATGGCCTCACATGCTCAGTTCCATCCTTCAACTACCTCCTGAGCTGTGATAGGCAGAGCTGAGACACACCCCCTGAGCTGTGATAGGACGAGCATGGACACACACCCTGAGCTATGATAGGTAGAGCTGAGACACGCCCCTTGAGATGCAGCAGAAAAGACACTCCCCCTGAGCTGTCAGCTTGATATAAATCTAGCAGAGCAATGAATGGGGAGATCTCTGGATCCATCTGAGGTACAGGGCTGGTTCTAGCTTTGTTAGAAAGAGATTGTCATGTACTATATGATGTTTGATTATCAATTTTTATATTAGTCATGGGATAACCCCTTTAAAAACACCAAATACAGCAGGTGTAGGGTCGGAGAGATTATTTCACAGTGTTTATAATTAAATAACATAGATAGGTTTTAGAGACAGGGCAGTAGTCAGTATGTCATTTTGTAACTTAGACTGCATCAAGAAGGCTAGCAGTCATTTTATTGAGTGCTGCAGTGTTTAATGAGACAGTAGCACTCAATGTATTATTAATGTGCATCATCCCAACACCCAATCTTCATCACATAATTTACAACCACAGTCAGGAAGCCTCATTTTACTAAGTGCTGCTTTGTATCATTAGTGTCGAGCGAATCAAAGTGTCCAAAGTGGACTTCAATCCGAATTTCAGGAAAAATTTGATTCGCCACAAAGCCAAATTTCCTCGTGCTTCGTGGTAATGAATCCATGTTCCCTAAAATGGCGGTAAAAAATCAATAAATCATATTTACCTCATCCATTTGAGCGTGAAGAGGCTCCCGCTGCCATCTTGCTTGAAGGTCCCACGTGAGATTTCATGCTGGATCTTCAAACAAGATTACCACAGCGGACTCTTCACGATCAAATGAATGAGGTAAGTATGATTTAATAATTTTTTTATTTTATTCGCAAAGAGTGAAATGAATACGAGGGGTTCATGATGGGGGGCAGCGCAATCGCCGTTCCCTGTCATTTCACCCGCTATTTACAGAGAAATGCGCTTTGTGACAAAGTAATTCGTCATGAAGCAAATTTTTTACTAATAATTTTTAAGAACTTCGCTCATCTATAATCATGATTACAGTGGACTCTGCAATTGACTATTTTTTGTTAAAAATAGTTAATAAAAAATAAATAAATCAGAGCATGCTATCTATATGTAGTGGTAGGAACTGGCCCAGTTTGCCATCGGTGTACTGTCTTGTCCACCCTCCAGTCTGTGCAGAGGATGCTCATTGCAGAAAGTATCATTATCACACCGAAGAGGGCAAAATTGTCCTCCACAACCTACTGCATTGTTTATCATGTTCCATACTGTACTGCTGCTGCCGCTATTACTACCCCTACACAGCTACACATCTCCTGACCTGTGTATCATGTTCCATACTGTACTGCTGTTGCCGCTATTACTACCCCTACACAGTTACACATCTCCTGACCTGTGTATCATGTTCCATACTGTATTGCTGCTGCCGCTATTACTACCCCTACACAGCTACACATCTCCTGACCTGTGTATCATGTTCCATACTGTACTTCTGCTGCCGCTATTACTACCCCTACACAGCTACACATCTCCTGACCTGTGTATCATGTTCCTAACTGTACTGCTGCTGGGAAACCTACCCTGCATAGTATATCAAATCTAAAACTGCTCCCAAAAAAAGAATCTTTTTTTGATGCCTTTTTAAAAAGAGAGGGATAGTGAATGCTAAACTGAAGAGATAATTTGCGCTAGAATGGTGTGTTCAGCTGAAGGTCTAATGTGTGTAAGGAGTATTTTTGCCCTATCCTTTTGTTCTTCCAGGACACAAGCCACCAGTGGTGTCTGGCAGCAACATTCTCCCCTCATTAAATGCACATATATGTTCATTATTCGCCTGACAGTAATTACATATGAATGGCCGCCTTTCCACTAAACAGTCTAAAGATGCCTCAGGTTTATCAGAGTGACTGATGCTGGATGATAAATTTGGTCCATCTTTAGACTAACTAAGGAGGTCATTTATTATGAGGGTAATATTAGAAGTCATTTTTTAGTGTCTGCTATTGTTTGAGTCATTTCTTTGTTAACAGATGTAGCACTGTCACATGTAGCACTAGGTTGTGGTAGGGCTGATTTCAAAATTCACACATCAGTCTGTAAATTTGCCACAATTAGCACTATATCAGATTTTGTTTAAAAACTTGCCACAGCTCCTGAAACAGTGGTGGACTGATGCTTAGCAGATGCTTAGCTACTGGAACCTACTTCACTCTCTGCTCTGTTACAGGGTCAAAAGTGCCCAAAACTCTCCATAAATTACTACCACCAAGGCCACACCACATTCACATATATCATATGACAACCAATAAATATGGCATAACAATAAAGATGTCACACACTTACAGGACATCTGTATAAGAGAACATTGTGGTACTCTCCCCAAGAAAATGATCACACAACATACTATAAATCTCAGGATATCATTTTTCCAGCATGTATACAAGGAAGGTCCTTTGTGACTCCTGCCTTGACCTCCAGGTTCAGCCGTAGTAATTATTTGGTTGACGTCAATGCATATGCAGACTAAAGAGACAGAGATCGTAAAGGGCAGAGTCGCTGATTAAACTTCCAGTATAATCTCTGAGTAGAATCACTCTCCAAAGGTCAGCATGGTTGGTTTCCTTTGGCCCATTAAAGCCTAAGTATCTATTATACGGTCTAAGGAACATATTAGAAAGGTCAGTCTCAGTAAAGAATTTTATGTTTTAACAGAGTAATAAGGAAATGCAGCTTTTTTATTAGAAATTTTGGAAACAGTGTGAATGTGAGTGGAAGGATCATAAACAGGGTTTTCACAAGTGTCACTATGGACAGAAATATAAGCATCATGGAGTTTTGTGCAAGGAATTTTCATTAATCGATGACAGGCCATGGTTAATTTCAGATGTTTATATCTATGTTTTCTGAATATGTTGTAAAAAATACACCCTAATAAACTGGTTGAGCAAATATATAAGCTTAATGTCATGGACCTACGCTAGTTGTAACCCTTGCAGCCTTTATCTCAGTAAAGCAAAAGTCTAGCTTGATCTTCTGAGCTCTGATGCAAAATCTACAACTATTACCCCTCCCAACTAAACGTTAATGTTGTGTCATGAAATATGAAGAAGGTACTGCAGCACTCGGTGACTTTAATACAATTCCTACTTTATTCACCAAAGATGCAATGTTTTGACTGCAGTGAGTCTTTTTCAAGCAAAGACTTACTGTAGTCGAAAGGTTGCATCTTTGGTAAATAAATTAGAAATTGTATTGAAGACGCCGAGTGCTACAGTAACTTCTTCATATCTTCTGACTACCAGGGGCCCACTTGGATAGGAAATTAGTGATGAGCGGCAGGGGCAATATTCAAATATGTGATTTTTCACAAATACACTGCGTGCAGAATTATTAGGCAAATGAGTATTTTGACCACATCATCCTCTTTATGCATGTTGTCTTACTCCAAGCTGTATAGGCTCGAAAGCCTACTACCAATTAAGCATATTAGGTGATGTGCATCTCTGTAATGAGAAGGGGTGTGGTCTAATGACATCAACACCCTATATTAGGTGTGCATAATTATTAGGCAACTTCCTTTCCTTTGGCAAAATGGGTCAAAAGAAGGACTTGACAGGCTCAGAAAAGTCTAAAATAGTGAGATATCTTGCAGAGGGATGCAGCACTCTTAAAATTGCAAAGCTTCTGAAGCGTGATCATCGAACAATCAAGCGTTTCATTCAAAATAGTCAACAGGGTCGCAAGAAGCGTGTGGAAAAACCAAGGCGCAAAATAACTGCCCATGAACTGAGAAAAGTCAAGCGTGCAGCTGCCAAGATGCCACTTGCCACCAGTTTCAGAGCTGCAACATCACTGGAGTGCCCAAAAGCACAAGGTGTGCAATACTCAGAGACATGGCCAAGGTAAGAAAGGCTGAAAGACGACCACCACTGAACAAGACACACAAGCTGAAACGTCAAGACTGGGCCAAGAAATATCTCAAGACTGATTTTTCTAAGGTTTTATGGACTGATGAAATGAGAGTGAGTCTTGATGGGCCAGATGGATGGGCCCGTGGCTGGATTGGTAAAGGGCAGAGAGCTCCAGTCCGACTCAGACGCCAGCAAGGTGGAGTACTGGTTTGGGCTGGTATCATCAAAGATGAGCTTGTGGGGCCTTTTCGGGTTGAGGATGGAGTCAAGCTCAACTCCCAGTCCTACTGCCAGTTTCTGGAAGACACCTTCTTCAAGCAGTGGTACAGGAAGAAGTCTGCATCCTTCAAGAAAAACATGATTTTCATGCAGGACAATGCTCCATCACACGCGTCCAAGTACTCCACAGCGTGGCTGGCAAGAAAGGGTATAAAAGAAGAAAATCTAATGACATGGCCTCCTTGTTCACCTGATCTGAACCCCATTGAGAACCTGTGGTCCATCATCAAATGTGAGATTTACAAGGAGGGAAAACAGTACACCTCTCTGAACAGTGTCTGGGAGGCTGTGGTTGCTGCTGCACGCAATGTTGATGGTGAACAGATCAAAACACTGACAGAATCCATGGATGGCAGGCTTTTGAGTGTCCTTGCAAAGAAAGGTGGCTATATTGGTCACTGATTTGTTTTTGTTTTGTTTTTGAATGTCAGAAATGTATATTTGTGAATGTTGAGATGTTATATTGGTTTCACTGGTAAAAATAAATAATTGAAATGGGTATATATTTGTTTTTTGTTAAGTTGCCTAATAATTATGCACAGTAATAGTCACCTGCACACACAGATATCCCCCTAAAATAGCTAAAACTAAAAACAAACTAAAAACTACTTCCAAAAATATTCAGCTTTGATATTAATGAGTTTTTTTGGGTTCATTGAGAACATGGTTGTTGTTCAATAATAAAATTAATCCTCAAAAATACAACTTGCCTAATAATTCTGCACTCCCTGTATTTGGGCTAATATTCAACATATATTCGAGAATTAGAGATTATTTTCTTGATTGTGATAATCGGAATTGTAATATGCGAGTATTGCACGCGCAATACAGGCGTGGGTCACTGTTGCTGCAT
The DNA here is from genome assembly GCF_905171765.1 of Bufo bufo. Lineage (NCBI taxonomy): Eukaryota > Metazoa > Chordata > Amphibia > Anura > Bufonidae > Bufo > Bufo bufo. Next base: position 749,351,996 of record NC_053389.1, on the reverse strand, counting down.
TTTCTAAGCTGCTAGAAGTTTCCTGAGACTGAAGAAAATGGTTGGCACGGCAGAACATTACAATAGCCTTTGCGCAAATTGGCAATTAGTGATGCACATATTTTTGTGCAATACGTGCAACTTCACATTTTAGCAGGTCTGACTACTGTGACACAGTGAGGGCTTGTGTCTGGCAAGGCAGGTATTTTCCTCCCAGCATGTGCGACTGGGCTGGTTTCCAGCCAGGTGAGGTAACATACCGGACTGGAGTTTAAATGCCGGTCCGGGTTTTGGCAGCACCTGGCTGTCCTTAAATAGGCAGCTGGGCTCAGCAGAGATGTCTCTGTTTTTGGGTTCTGAGGCTTTGTGCCATTCTGGAGGGCTGATAGCTGCATGCTGGGGAAACAGGCCCCCTAATGCCTGCTGTGGACTACTGGAGGCAGAACTGCCTGCAAGTTGACGTGTTATATGAACTTTCCATTGTGTGTGAATTAACACCAAGACTGCAAAGTTACGTGCTGTTTTGTACAATTGCCTCAAGTGTGAATAAACACTGATGTTTTGAGTTAAGAACTTGTATTTTGCCTCTGTACTGTGCCAGCTTACCCTATCTACCAGAACGAAACCCCACAATACATATTACTGATTGGTGCACTAAGTATTGTTGTGAACTTGTGACATCACAGCATTATGTCTATAGCATGTACTGTATGTATGGACAGCAGAACCTGTCACACTACCTAACATACTGCACTGCAACACTATATCAGGATATAACCTACACTGACTATCTCCCACTAACTATCTGCATTATATATACAGTATATATATACATAAGCTAACTAACTAACTAACTATCTAATGTAATGAGTGGAAAGCACAGAGCACAGTAATGACACTGCAATCTCTCTCAGAACTCCATAAAACAGCAGAAAATGGCTTCTGGGGAGGTTCTTATATAGTAAGGGGTAGGCAACTTCCCTATTGGTTGTTAGGGATGTTGCTAAGCTCAGACAAAGACATTGCAGCCTTCTTATTGGCCCACAAGCAAGAAGGGAGGTTACTGATGAAAAAAAATTTTTTTACAATATTCGTGAATATGAATATATAGCACCAATATTCTAAATCTTCACAGAGTCCCGAAGTGGCGATATTCACGATTAAAATTCGCGATTCGAATATTCTCGCCCCACACTATAGGACATAACACTGCTGGCACCGCCACTCTATGGACTGTCCAATTTGGACCCAACAGTAGTGCTTTTTAAATTTGGATATTATCAGTGCTGTGTCATGTCTACATTGAAGAATCAGATATTTATCAAACTGGTGTAAGGTAGAACTGGCTTAGTGGCACATAGCAACCAATCCGTTTCCACATTTCATTTTTCACAGCTCTGTTGGAAAATGAAAGGTAGAATATGATTAGTTGCTATGGGCAACTAAGCTAGTTCTACTTTATACCAGTTTGATAAATCTCCCCAGAATCTTTATGCACTGAGATGTGAGAGGGTTATTTCCCCATAACATTAAAGGGAATTTAATACTGATGACCTATCCTCAAGATACTGTAGGTCATTAATATCTGATTGGTCAGTGTCTGACTCCTGGCACACCCACTAATCAGCTGTTTTAAGAAGCTGCGGTGCCCTAGTAGGTGCTGTAACATAATCACAACATACCAATCTCAGTGTCATACATTGTAAAGTGGCTTTGTATTACAGCCCAGGCCTGTTCATTAGAAATCAGCCATTTGACCAATGAACTCGACATCACTGGTTTAAGAAGAGGCCATGCCACTCACGGGAGCACCACACCCTTTTTAAATAGCTGATCGGCAGAGGTGCTGGGACCCGCACCAATCAGGTATTGGTGAATTAGGCTACATTCACACAGCCGAATGTGTTTTGCTGTCTGCAAAAAAAACTGATGAAGTTCCGTATGGCATCCGTTTCTTTTGCGGATCCATTGTAACAATGCCTATCCTTGTCCGCAAAACGGACAAGAATAGGACATGTTCTATTTTTTTTGTGGGGCTAAGGAGCGGACATACAGATGCGGATAGCACACGGTGTGCTGTCCGCATTTTTTGCGGACCAATTGAAATGGGTCTTCATCCTATCCGCAAAAAAATACGGACACGGGAACAAAATACGTTTGTGTGAATTTAGCCTTATCCTGAAGCTAGGCTATCAATACTGAACTCCCGGAATCTCCTTTAATACGATATTTCATCACAACTCAGAAGGTCTTTTCTATTGTGGCCATCTAAGGATTAAATTGCAGCCACTGGATGGTTTTCTGAATATAATTTTTTAAGTCAATCCATGTACTCTACTTCCTGTCCTGGCTCTTTAACTTTCTCTTTATTTGGAATTTTAGATAAGAACAGAGATATTCCCCATGTAGTGACTCAATTAGAGCATCATGCATTACACTGATCAATGCAGTGCTCTTCTTTGGGCATCTTTATCTAGACCCATCAAGAGAACAATATATCCTGTTACCCCAATTCTACATACACTATTATCATGAGGATTACCCTGCAGATAACATCTTCCCCTCACAGCAGCAATAAACTGAAAATGGATTACCTAAAGACTGTAAAACCCTGAATATTAACAGCCTAGTCTTGACAAGAGTCCAGCCATGTCTCAGCCACACCAACTACATCTACAGGTATGTGTTCCTCTATTACCATAGACTCCAGCTCCACCAAGTTACTATTTAATTCCTCACATTCAGTTCCTGGAAAGTGAATATCTGAGATTTTGTGGGTACTTTGGTTGATATTTTTGGTTTGGAACAGGTTTTTGTTACCAGCAGCTCTGTTTTTCATGTGTACAATTATTTCCAGTCATTTCCCTACTTTCCTCACTAGCCCCAGCCCACACTAAATCCCCACTGTCCCCTCCTATCCCACTCTCTATCTACACTATCTACCCTATTCTCGGTATGAGCCCCCCCCCCCCCCCCCCCCAGATCCTAGTTTAAAAGCTCCTCCAGTTGTCTAAACATTTTTTCCCCAACACAGCTGCACCCTCCCAATTAAGGTACAGCCCATCCCTACTGTAGAGCCTGCAGCTGACAGCGAAGTCAGGCCAGTTCTCCATGAACCCAAACCCTTCCTTCCTGAACCAGTCTGAGCCAACTCCCTTAATTCCCTTAGCTCCCGCTGTCTCTCTAGTGATGCTGGTGGCATTGGTAGCATTTCTGAAAACACTAACTTGGAGTTCCTGGACTTGAGCTGCTCTTCTAGTTCCCTAAAACCATGTGTAACCCAGAAACACTTCCTGTTGTGCCCAACAAATTGGTTCTGCCTCCCACAGTGAATGGGTATACTACAGTACTTTGTCCCCCTATAAAATGTGCAGACTGGGAACATGAGGCTAAGAGGAGCAGAAGTCAGGAATACATGCTGTGTAAAGTGCTCACAATGGCAACATAGTAATAAGGCAAGAGGTATGTAGTAAGACATGACAACCTTCTGGGACAGTGAATCACCATCTGATCTCCAGGACTATCCCCCCTGGATCCAGTTCATTGGGGAGGTATGGTTATCTGAGAGCCCACATCACACAACAATTGCTAAACATGACATTATTTCATGTAGAAATAAGAAAAGGTCCTCCTTGTACAGTACAATCCAGGGATTATTCTCCATGGCTATGTAGCCTTCAGTTTCCACGTCATTCTCACAGTCCATTTGTCCTTACTGTATGTCTGAGTGAGTGTACTTGGGCAACCATATAGATACGGAAGAGTGTTGTGATTCCATTTCAAGAGATCTATTGTTCAGTTCAAGATGCTCTCACAAGCGCAGAGATTTTATAATCTTGAAGCTTCCTTGCAAACAAAAATCAGATGTTCAAGAAGGTTGTGATTGTCAAAGAGGGGATATAGATAAGAGTCAACAAGCTATCAGTCCTTGAGTGTCATGATAGAATAAATCAATATCTGCACTGATCTATTCTGTGTCGTTTCCTGGTGTACATAGGGAAGGAACACTTCAAGACTTTCAACCAGGTAGGATAGAACAGACATTGGATGCAAGGACTCTGCAGTATCAGCTACTGTATACAGAACATGTAGAAATGGATGCATTTGCCATTGGTGCACTGCTTTGCTTTGTACATTCTTGGGAAGATACCACATCCTGATATAACAAAAGCTTTGCTCCATGTGACAAACTCATCTGCCACATCCATATTTCTTTCCTGGTTACTCTTATACCTGGATATTACTTATCTATCAAAATGAAAGTATTATAAGAATGCATAGTGAGACACATGACGTTAAAACTAGGGAAACTTGTCGTCGGTTTCATGAGGCCAGAGCCATGGGCAACATAAAATCTGGATGGACTCCCTCATTACAGACACTAACTTTCAGAAAAAATATTTAAAAAAGAGCCAGATATGTGGGAATCTGTCCATTGGGGGGCTTTGACCCAGCCGGCTCGACTTCGTTGACTGGTCTCCCCCTGGATGCAAATAGGGAGAGGGACTGGTCAATCGAGCCGAGTAAGGTGGGGAAAAATGTTCATTATCCATAGATACACAATATAACAAAACATGTGTGGGATCATATAAGAAAACCTAAAAGTAATCAAAACCACACATAGATAAATGCAAAAATAATATCTTTATTAGTCAATACAACAATGAGTAAAAAATGCAGGGAGTGTTGAATAGTAGAGAAAACAGGCAAACCCCAAAGCAGAGGTAATATGTGGTAATAAATATTTCATAGGTATATAACCATAACTTGAGACATATTGTATCACCAGTTAATCCAACACAGAAAGTACTGATCAATGAGATAAAATACAGTAACAGTAGTGTGGGGATACCAGGTATTGATAGTGGGGTGACAATAAACATAAATCATCTACCACATAAATGGATCATCCCTTATCCCAGGAAAAATTTTCCTTTGCAACTCAATGAGAACAGCAAAATTCACTTGTGAAAAACTGGGTATAGCAGAATATATGTGGTGGCATGGCTGACACCCAACACTGCCGACAACCAACCACACCCTGAGCATAAATACAAGAGGCAAAATACCTGTAATAATGAATACCAACCAGTTTGGGGAGAGCCAAAAGCCCAATGTACGTTTCGCAATGTGCGCTTCTTCTGGGGGAGGGAAATGTCACAGAGGACTCTTGCCCTGTAGCCAGTGTAATTTTAAGGCTACTACAGTTAAAACCTGGCTTTCCGTAATGGGGAACCTATTGGGATTTCATGCTTTCTGTGGTAATGGCAGCATGTCATGAATGACTGGTTCCCTTTAAGCTCCAATTCATCTACCTCTATGTGCTCTAGTACCATAGACTCTACCTCCCCATGTGTGAACAAACATTTTAAGTTACTATTTCATTTCCCACATTCAGTTCCTGGAAAGTGAATATCTAATATTCTTTGGGTACCTTGGTTGATATTTGTGGTTTGTAACAGGTTTATGTTACCTTCAGCTCTGTTTTTCATGGGTGTACAATTCTGCACAGTCTCTCCCTACTTTCCTCAGGAACCCCAGCCCCCTCTAAATCCTCACTGTCCCCATCCTATATCCCACCCAGATCCTAGTTTAGGGAGAGAAATAGTGCTACATCAATCTGACATACATCCGCTACTGTGCATGAACTGTACTTGGACTGTGCCCTTTTCCTCTGGCACACAGGGGTGCACCTAGCCTTCCTGCTGCCTGAGTCGAAAATTGAAAAAGCATCCCCCCCATAGCAAATTTTCAACCTAACCCCATCCCTCCTAATAATATGCATATCACTACAGAACATACATGGTAATACAGCGCCACATACCTCTTACATCTAGTGACGTCTCTTTGATGTAAAATGTTCTCTTTCCTCATCTTCTCCTTTCAGACCTTCAGACCAGACCACCATTTTTCAGCCATTTCTCGTCTGTGCAGTTTGACAAAAAAAATCTTAGTTTACTACTTTTCCATCATCCTCCCATCTTCTGGACAAATCATCCTACCACCCCCAATACTGTGCCGCTGTGCTCCCCAATTGTATACTGCAGAAACAGAAAACCCCCCTGATAATACTAGTACCACACAAAAATTATTGGAACGCAGTGTCCTAAAATAACTGCGTCCAGCAAATAGTGCCCCTAACACTAATTGTGTAAACATAATGTCCCCCAAAAATAAGGCTATATGCACACGACTGTTGTTTTGGTCTGCATCCGAGCCACAGTTTTTGCGGCTTGGATGCGGACCCATTCCCTTCATTGGGGCCGCAAAAGATACGGACAGCACTCCGTGTGCTGTCCGTATCCGTTGCTCCGTTTCGTGGTCTGCAAAAAAAATATAACCTGTCCTATTCTTGTCCGTTTTGCGGACAAGAATAAGCAGTTATATTAATGGCTGTCTGTGCCGTTCCGCAAATTGGTCATGTGCATGTACCCTAACTGTGATAAGCTGATACTGTGCCAGGGTGCCCCCACAGTAATAGTGCTCCCAAAAGTCCCACCAATAGTAATAATTCTCTGCTAGAGCACACATGGTAGTAATAGTGCTCGTACAGTGCTCCCAACATGCCCTCACTGTACCCCAGAAGTAATAATACTCCCATAGTGCCGATACTAGTAATCATGTTTCCCATAGACCCCCAGTAGTAATAAAACCCACGATAATGCCCCCCAGTAGTAATAATTCTCCTTATAATGTGACAGTACAAAAAATCCCCCTTATAATGTGTGCCAGTGCAAAAATGCCCCCTTTTAATGCCTTCAGTTGAGCTAATGTCCCCATAGTGCCCCATAATGTGCCAGTATAAAATACCCCTATATAGTGCCTCCAGTAAATGCCCCCATAGTGCTCATCTCCCCCCTTCCTGCTAGTGCCCCCCATAATGTACCAATATAAAATGCCCCTATATGTCCCCCATAATTTGCAAGTATAAAATACACCTTCTTAGTGCCCCCCGTAGATGACCCCATAGTACTCCTCTCCCCCCTTCCCCATAGTACCCACTCTAATGTGTCCCAGTATAAAATGCCCCGATACAGAGCCCCCTATATAAAATACCCCTTCTTTGTGGCCTCAGTAGATGCCCCCATAGTTCCCCCCAATAATGTGCCAGTAAGAAATGTCCCCATAGTGCCACCCAATAATGTGCCTGTAAAAAGTGCCCCCATAGATGCCCCCCAATAATGTGCCAGTAAGTGCCCCCATAGAGGCCTCCCAATTATGTGCCAGTAAGAAGTGCCCCCCAATCATGTGCCAGTAAGAAGTGCCCCCAGTGCACTGGCCTCTGATAGGCTGCAGGCCCAGTGCCTGCAGCCTATCAGAGGAACAGAGAATAGAGAAGCCTCTCCCTCCCCTGCCCTGTCGCAGCACATCCATCTGTATCGCTGTCCTGAGGACGGCGATACAGATGAATATGGAGATGAGCGCTGCCACCCCTCATTTGTCACCAGGGCCGCGATCGCCTCACCTCGACTAATTGGCGGTGCAGCCCTGCTGGAACATACCCTGTTTAATGGCCTCATAGACTTCTGGGAAAGCATATTGAAACAGTGACTGGAAATGACCCAGTTTGCTATGGGTGTATTGTGTTGTACAGCCTCCAGTGAAGTGTCAGAGAGGGTATTCAGTGCAGAGGGTGACGTCATCACACCAAAGCAGACAAAATTGTTCTCCTCAAATGTATAAAACATTACATTTGTGAAAATAAATGAAGCATGGATCAGTGAGGATTTTCACACACCTCTAGCTGATGCCAATCAATAGATCGCTGGCCCAATGATGCCACTGCCGCTGTCTGCCTACCATGGTATTTCATACTGTATTGCTGCTGCTGCTACTTCTGCAGCTGCTACTCCCTCTACTGCCACTACTACTACACAGCCATACATCTCCTGTCTTATCTGTCAGGTTCCATACTGTACTGCTACTGCCACGGTTACTACTGCCACTAATACAACCCCTACACAGCCGCACATCTCCTGACTTTTCTGTCAGGTTCCTGTCTTGTTAGGTAGGGAACAATGCAGCCCTGTACTCCAGCCACCCACACCACTGTCCCAAACTACTTGGATGAGCATCCCTAAAGAGCTGCCTCCAACTGGGTGACGATCCCTAGCCTAACTGCATCAGACCTAAACTGGGTAATGGAGTAGTCAGAACAACGGGGTCAAAAACTGAGAGTGACGCTACAGAACTAAAGGAGAGACATGAAGAGTCAAATACCAAGAAGAGTAAAAACTGTGAGATAATGTCAGAAGCAAAGCCAGCAGAAAAAGGGAAAGTCACAAACACACAGCAGTTCAGAGATCCAGAATTCTGAGAGCATACAACAAAACTTCTGAGGCAAGAAAGCTAATCACAGGGAACTGTGGCCAGCAGCTGCCTGTTTAAATACCCTGCTGAAAGGAAGCACATGACACCGGCATTGAGCCTTATTGGCTCAACATCCCTGCGCCCTGATAGGCGAGTCTGCCCCACTGTCAACTTGTTGCCATAGTAATAGAGTAATTATGGTCAGGGGAGGATTAAGTGCATATCAGGGGAGGATTAAGTGCCCATGGATGTCTACCCAACTTTGGCCCCTCCCTTCATTTTAGCTTATTTTTATTTTTTTCATTTTTTTGTATGAAGAGGCTGCAGTGCTCCGTGAGCGCCACAGTCTCTTCCTAGGCCATATGATATCTTAAGACTAAAAAAAATACAGCAAATTTAAAATACATATAATTATAGTAAAAAAGACTTAGAGGAGAATACAGCACCACATACCTCTTACATCCAGGGACATCTCCTGTCATGTAGATCTTCTCTTTTCTCTTCTCCTCTGTTTGACCCAGACCGCCATAGCAAATTCTTTCAGCCGCATCTTGTCTTTACAGAGTTTGTTACACAGACACAATAGATTTCTCAATTTTTCCATCAACCTCTCTATCCTGGTATCCCCACAATGTCATCCCGCTGCCACTCCCAATACTGTGCCCGTTGTGCTCCCCAATGCCCCAGGTACTATACTGCTGAAAAAGTAGTTACCCTAATAGACATAATTGGGGTCATTTATCAAACTGGCGTAAAGTAGAACTGGATTTCCAAAAGAGCTGTCAAATATGAAAGGTGGAATCTGATGGGTTGCTATGGACAACTAAGCTAGTTCTAATTTAAACCAGTTTGATAAATTACCCCAAATGTCCCTATAGTGTCTAAAGCAGTTATAATTCCCCCTATAGTGCCCCCAGTAATAATAACACCCTATATTGTGCTCCAGGTAATAATCCCTGTATAGTGTCCCTAAAAATAATAGAATTGCCCCTACAGTGCCCCCAATAGCAACGCCCCCACATAGTAATCCCCCATAGTAATTTGCCCCCAACACTGCCCCCATATAGTAGTTTGCCCACACACAGTAATTTCCCCTACATAGTAAATTCCAACAAACTGTCCCCACACAGCAATTTCCCCCACACTGCCCCTATATAGTAATTTCCCCCACTTTGCCCCCATATAGTAATTTTCCCCACACTGCCCTCACGGTAATTTCCCCCACACTACCCCCATATAGTAATTTTCCCCACACTGCCCTCACGGTAATTTCCCCCACACTACCCCCACATAGTAATTTCCCCCACACTGCCCCTACATAGTAATTTCCCACACACTGCCCCCACATAGTAATTTCCCACACACTGCCCCCACATAGTAATTTCCCACACACTGCCCCCACATAGTAATTTCCCCCCACACTGCCCCACACAGTAATTTCCCCCCACACTGCCCCACACAGTAATTTCCACCACACTGCCCCATATAGTAATTTCCCCCACACTGCCCCCACATAGTAATTTCCCCCACACTGCCCCCACATAGTAATTTCCCCCACACTGCCCCCACATAGTAATTTCCCCCACACTGCCCCCACATAGTAATTTCCCCCACACTGCCCCCATATAGTAATTTCCCCCACACTGCCCCATATAGTAATTTCCCCCCACACTGCCCCATATAGTAATTTCCCCCACACTGCCCCACATAGTAATTTCCCCCCACACTGCCCCATATAGTAATTTCCCCCACACTGCCCCATATAGTAATTTTCCCCCACACTGCCCCCACACAGTAATTTCCTCCACATTGCCCCCATATAGTAATTTCCCCCACATTGCCCCCATATAGTAATTTCCCCCACACTGCCCCCATATTGTGCGCAGTACTGGAGACAATATCTCCAGAAGGATATTGATACTTTGGAGAGAGTTCAGAGAAGAGCTACTAAACTGGTACATGGATTGCAGGATAAAACTTACCAGGAAAGATTAAAGGACCTTAACATGTATAGCTTGGAAGAAAGACGAGACAGAGGGGATATGATAGAAACTTTTAAATACATAAAGGGAATCAACAAGGTAAAAGAGGAGAGAATATTTAAAAGAAGAAAAACTGCTACAAGAGGAAATAGTTTTAAATTAGAGGGGCAAAGGTTTAAAAGTAATATCAGGAAGTATTACTTTACTGAGAGAGTAGTGGATGCATGGAATAGCCTTCCTGCAGAAGTGGTAGCTGCAAATACAGTGAAGGAGTTTAAGCATGCATGGGATAGGCATAAGGCCATCCTTCATATAAGATAAGGGCCGGGGGCTATCCATAGTATTCAGTATATTGGGCAGACTAGATGGGCCAAATGGTTCTTATCTGCCGACACATTCTATGTTTCTATATAGTAATCTCCCCCACACTGCCCCATATAGTAATTTACCCCACACTGCCAACACATAGTAATTTGCCCCCACATAGTAATTTGCCCCCACATAGTAGTCCCTCCCATAATAATTTGGCCCCACACAGCCCCCACATAGTAATCCCGCCATAATAATTTTTCCCCCCATAATAATTTGCCCCATACAGAAGCCCTAATTCCCCCGATGTACTCGATGTCTCTTCACTAATATGTCCTCATATGTGTCCCCACCCCCCATGTCCCCCAAAGTAGGCACATAGAATAAAAAAATTCAAAAATTAAAAGCGAAATACTCATCGCGCCCGCCTGCGCCAGGATTTCACTACCGCATAGGCCTCAGGCCTATTAGGCCTGAATCCTATGGTGGTGATCAGCAGCGGGGCAGGGAACTATATGCTCCCGTGCCCCACCGCAGTATGTGGGCGTTCAGGTTGGCGTTTGGCCCCCCAGCGGCGCTGGGCCCAGGGCTACCGACCCGAACGCCCCTATTGTAATCCGCCATAGAGAAGCCAGACTCAAGAGCATGGATAGGTAAGTACATGGCAGTCCCATACTGTGCTGCTACTGGTGCCGCCACTACTACCCCTACACAGCCGCACATCTCCTGTCTGTACTGTTCCATAAATTAAAAAAGGGAGGTACAGTAGAGTCCTAGGGGACCTTAGAGTGTCAAAGACCAATTTTCAGGCCAATTGGAGCATTTTTCATTCTGGGTAAATTTTGCACCCAAATTGAATAAGGAACACAAAACAAATTTCATGAAATTTGCTCATTTGTAATTTTAATAAAAACATTTATTTAATTTGAATATAATTTTGAAAATCAGATACATCCTGTGAATTTGAGGTAGCATTAATATAAAAATAAACAGCAGTAGGTTAAAGTGACATAAGGGGGGGGGGGGGGGGGGGGGTTGTGCAGATTAAAGCTTCAATTAGACAGGGGAGCCGACTCTTGGTCTGTCCTGTCTGTCAAATGGAATCTCTAAAAGTAATTACATGCTCAGGACTTATCAGCCAAGTAAGCCGTCCAACAGAACGGGTCCCTTTTAGATATCCTCTAGAGCATAGAAATGATGGGTTGTTTCAGGAAATGAGTTTCTGCATTAAACATCTTTTTCTTTAGGCTCTCTGGGATAAAATATGGTGACTTCAGTAGGTTTGACTGTGACGTGACCCTTGGATTTCTGCCCACTGGTCCTACTAGTGTGTATGTGTTGTGAAGTGTCAAAGATCCCATGGAGAACCCTGGTCTAGCTTTGAACTTTTTTAGAACTTGAAAAATCAATACAATTTGCTTGCGATATGGATGCTTATTTTTTATACAGTTTCAGCTTTTTTTTTTTTGAGGATGTGGATATTTTGTACCTATAAACTGGAATTGATAGTCACATTCTCTCTGCTGTGATACATACGCACTGCACAGGCACAGAGGTCTCAGGGCGGACATGTCATAATACACAGGCTGGCCAAGTCTTGTGGCTAACAGAGAGGGATCCAGAGGACATATGAACCATGGTTGTCCATTTAAGGCTACACCTTTAAAGGAAGGTCCCATAAAGATGAATAGAGCAGCAGTATGCGTCCTCAACCTGCTAATCAGTTCATTTTGTGGGCTCTGCTGGGTTTTGGGCCCCTGTTCTCATGATCTTTGGGGATCCTAATAATTATTACCTTTCCTGTGAAAAGAATATAACTTGAAATCACTGGGATAATCCTTGAGAGAAAGTACTTTTTCTCTCGAGTGAAGCAATCACTAGGTGAAAGGTACCATTACATTTAGATGAGCCAGTCCTACACGGCACTGGGGGAGACTTATCCAGACTGGCTTTCCCATGTGCCAGTCTTCATTTCCCTGCACTGGAGTAAGATGCACCTCATTCAAAGCACGAGGAAATTCTGCTTCGTGTCAAATCAAATTTATCCTTAAATTCGTATCGAACTCCACTTCATGGACTTCGATTGCTCAACACTAGCGAGAACCATAACGAGTTGCAAATTATGGTGCAAAAATAGAATGTGCCATAATTTGCGACTTTTTTACATCACAATGGTGGTGTAAATAGCTGAATAAAAGTCTCCCATTGTGCCTGGTTTATCAGTGAATTTCTTGGTGATTTCCTTAAGACGCCATGTACCTCTGTTGGCCTGGATAAGAGGAGCTGATAAAGAATATAATAACTTCATGTACATTTCCATTCCGCGATTCCATGCTGTGTGCATTAGATGACAGATCCTCCAGATGCAGAAAATGAGTCCGGGCATTAAATCGGAGCTAATTGAAGATTGTTCTCAGGACAAACAATTTAACCTAGCAGGCCCTTCTGCACCGGCTTCTACCGAGTCCAATTAGCAGGGTGAGAACGCCGCCTCCTTCTATCATATTATACATCACATGTATTATTTATAGGCATTATTAATGCTCATTACTGATTGGCAGGCCTTGCAGCAAGCAGAGTAAATGACATGTCTGTGGATGATGCTATGATTTCTAAGCCATTGCCTTTATACTGAGTGCGAAGACGAACATTACACATCATGCTAAGATTTACGGCCTGTGCATTTATATTTATTTTATATTTATGGGCAGAGAAATTGTGCGGTATGCCAGCGAGAGTGTCATCTCTGCAGAGCTCAGCTTATAAGCATGTGAGGACGAGCGCCTATAAAGATCCCCAGGAATAGCTTTCCATCAGTGGCTGAAGTCTGAATCACTGGGAATGACTATTTCAATTGCAGTAATGGGATATCCAATACAGAAAATCGGATGCTTCTTACGTACTAAATGACAAATCATATGTTGATTATTATAGAACAAGGCTAGCGGTGCATGGTGTGGTAGACGGCAGGTCTGCCTGCCACCAGTGTACTCAGGTGTGGATTTGTCACTAGGAGTTAATGATTTCCTGTTAATGAAAGACATAAAAAGACTCATTCATCAATGTGTCTAAGAGCGGAAAATGGCACAAGCATGTGGGATAATGCGGAGCATTAAACCGTCCTCGCAGTTGTAGCAGTGCTGCTGAGTTTATCTCTAGTTCTTACATGGATTTCAAGTTTGAAGAAAGCTGATTTTTGATAACTATCTTCAGGGTTGGACACACCATTAGTGCAGTGTGGTAAAGCTGAACAGGTGCCCTTTGGGCAAGGAAGTGGAAGGGGGGTCATGCCACAATAAAAAAGGCACCAAGTTTTAATGGTCTGAAGATGGATTTTGAACAGATGATAACTACTGATAACATACTCCCAACTCCTAAGCCCATGTCCCTCTGTAAATAAGGGATCATGCACACGAACGTATATTCTTTCTGTGTCCATTCCGTTTTTTTGCGAACTGTATATGGAACCATTCATATCAATAGGTCCGCAAAAAAAAAAAAAACGGAAGTTACTCCATGTGCCTTCTGTTTCCATATGTCCATATTTCCGTTTTGCAAAAAAATTATGCATTACGGACAAGGATAGTACTGTTCTATTAGGGGTCAGCTGTTCAGTTCTGAAAAATATGGAATGCACACGGACGTCATCCATATTTTTCGCGGATCCGTTTTTTGCGGACTGCAAAATACATACGGTTGTGTGCATGAGCCCTAAGAGACCAGACACATTGTGATTTTGTTTGACAAGGGGGTCAGTCACAGCTTTATTAGAATAATACCTTTCAAACAAGCAGCATATAAATAATAAATATGTCAATTAGTAGTCTGAAGTGGCATGCCGAGTCTCCGACCACCGGACTCCTGTTGGGCAAGTACACCCTCAGCTCCATATGTCATCTCCACCACTTTAACCGACCTCCAGCTGTAACTTGAATTTTCAGGAAGATAGTAGAATAAAGCAGGAAAGATGTAACCATCAAAACAGCAACTGAAAAAAACAAAAATAGAGAGAGACGGCGGGCGTTCCAACAGGTTGCCGGTCAAAGAGGCCTGCTACCAGAAACCTTCACTATCAATGGGCTGGACTCACGCCAAACAAAGCCAATCAGAAGCCAAAAGGGGAGGGGGAGAAAGGGAGGAAAAGAACTAGGGTAGGAAGAAGTGCCGGACCGAGCGGGAACAGGTGGAAGGGAGAAGTAAATTAACCCCTTCCTGCACAACTATGTCCCACCAGTCACTGACAGCTTTCCTATATGGATCAATGTCCTACAGAATTGACAAGAGTCATAGTAAGGAGCGCTATGACAATGCCCTCCCACTTCATAACTATTAAACAGCAAGGGGCCCCATATACTATTCTTGCTCAGGGGCCCTCTATTGTCTAGGTCTGCCCTAATCATATCTTATAACACCAGAGGCATAAAATGAAGCAACCAGGCCCTAAAGTAAAATCCAAAACAGGGCCCCTCCCTTACCATATGCAATCTACAATACTAGCGTCTTCTTATGAGGCAGATGGGTTTTTGGGCCCCCTCAGACTCCTGGTCCCAGTAGCAACTGCTACCTCTGTACCCACTATAGCTACAATGCTGAATAACAGCTAGGGCTCTGTTCCCATATAATCAGATAAACGGAATTCAAGCTGTGATGGATCTATCACACGAGGACATGTGGACCCTATTGACTATTTTAATTTAAAAAAAATAATGCTGAATGAGGATTTTTAAAAACAAAATACAAATAGTAATGTTCCCAAATACCTCAGTAACTACATAAGATTGGCATGTGAGGTGATCATTCTGGGGTGACTACTGTTTCATCTGACTGAAGGACAGCAGTTAGCAATGAAGCTTACGGTTTATGTTCCTACGTGTATGGAATATTCACGCCTGCTCTCTTTCTACAGTTTGTTATTGAAAAATTGTGCAAAAACACTCCAATTATGGCAAAAGCACTGAGATACTGAAAAAAACAAAACATGCATTTTTTGCAGCGTGCATTTTTTGCAGTGTTTTTGAGGCAAAAAATACCAGTTTCGGATGTTGCATGGAAAATATGGGATCAAAGGTCGCACTACGTTTTTTCCAGAAGCGTAAATACTCCTCTGACTATTTTATAGGAGTATTTTTACCTGAGGAGGAGTACAAAAGATACGGTAATTAAAATACATAATACGTAGACCCGCACTTACTCACATCTTCGTTAAAGGCTGCATTTGGAGCCTTTGTTGCAGATTCTGTTGAAAAATCAGACAAATAAACCTCATATGCAGCACTTTTTTGTCTGGTAAAAAGACAGGATCCTGAACAGAAACTGAACAGATCCCATCATAGTCGGCAGAGTCTGTTCAGCTTCTTCCCTGTGGGGTGACAGGAGGAGAGGGAGCAGGGTCACTAGTGGGGTGACAGGAGGAGGGGGAGCAGGGTCACTAGTGGGGGGGAGCAGGGTCACTAGTGGGGTGACAGGAGAAGAGGGAGTAGGGTTACCAGAGGGGTGACAGGAGGAGGGGGAGCAGGGTCACTAGTGGGGTGACAGGAGGAGGGGGAGCAGGGTCACTAGTGGGGGGGAGCAGGGTCACTAGTGGGGTGACAGGAGAAGAGGGAGTAGGGTTACCAGAGGGGTGACAGGAGGAGGGGGAGCAGGGTCACTAGTGGGGTGACAGGAGGAGGGGGAGCAGGGTCACTAGTGGGGGGGAGCAGGGTTACTAGTGGGGTGACAGGAGAAGGGGGAGTAGGGTCACTTGTGGGGTGACAGGAGGAGTGGGGAGCAGGGTCACTAGTGGGGTGACAGGAGGAGGGGGGATCAGGGTCACTAGTGGGGATCAGCAGGCTTACTAGTGGGGTGACAGGAGGAGGTGGGAGCAGGGTCACTAGTGGGGTGACAGGAGGAGGGGGGCTTGGTTAATAGTGGGGTGAGAGGAGGAGGGGGAGCAGAGAACTGGGAGATTAGATGGAACCATGATTGGGGGAGGGGGGTATCACTTACTTGAAGACTGACAGGCCGAGCTTTTCACTGCCACAACACGGCCGGGGGGGGGGGGGGGTCGGTTCACGTGCGCGGGGGCAGATCTTCTCTCAGACCGATCACATGAGTCCGCGGCTCCTTAGCTCTCCAGAGGCCCTGTCATGTTTGCCAGGGTCCTTGGGCAGACTCCTTACTCCAGCAACCGCTGGGATCCAGCCCCTCCTACTTCCAGCTCCCGCCGGCTTCCTCTGCCTGGCCCGACCTGTATGGCTCTGGCGCGCCAATACCCAACCAATAACAAAGCTCCTTGCTATAAGGAACTTTGTTATTGATTTTTTCAGGCACAGGCAGCATCGCTGCTCTGATGATTCTGGGGGAAAAGTCTAAAGCATATTGGTACGTCTTAGACCTTTTTCCAGGGAGTAAAATTGCCTGAACAAGGATCATAGACACTTGTACAGGCGTTATTGCGACCTCTGTATGGGATATAGTAAATGCAGAACAAGCAATCGGGTTTTGTAGTGATCTTTTTCTTTTTTTCAGCCGTGAAGTGTATTTCTTTGGCCAGTAGCTTTTTATGAGATCGCCATGCTCTGGGTCCGCAATTTTCCCCCCTCTTTTAGCATTTTTGTTCCATACGCTTATGTATATATATATATTTTTGCCATGCAAGTGTGTGTTATACTTTTTAATGGCTATTTTATAGCAAAAAAGGAACAACACAAGTTTATATGTGGCAGCACCCTCATGCTGGGGTTTTGCACACTATTTCTTTGTCTTGATTTTGTAATAAAGATCACAAAACCGCTAGGTGTAAATGCACCATAACTTCCAGTCTTCTGTCATGTCAGAAATACTGTATATGACAGGAATATAGTACTAAGGCCCCATGCACACATCCATATGTATGTTACGGGCACCATGCATGTGCCATGACATTGCGGAACGGACATATGGATGAGGACAGCACACGGATGACATCTGTGAGCTGTCTGCATTCACATATCCATTCAGCAACTTATAGAACATGTTTTATTGTGGTCTACAAAATGCAGTCCACAGACCCATTGAAATCAATGGGTCAGCAAAAAATGGCACACGCATGGTATCCGTATTTTGCAGATTCATGGTTTGCGGACCGCAAAATACATATGGTTACGTGCATGGAGCCTAATTGATTTGTACATTTATTATTATTTTTTTATTATAGGAGCTGTGCATGCATAATCTTCAGCCTGACATGACATTGGCATGAGAAGACGTAATTGGATGCTTGGTGGGACACTTGTAAACCATCCTCCCAACACACAGCGGGAATTGTGTACAGGTCCTATAAATGAGAGCAGGAGCCATGAATGATACTAGTGGGGCTTTGGATGGTTGCCTCAGCACCTCTCCCCCCCCCCCCCCCCCCAGTGTGTAGCTGTGACTCTATACGCTCATATTAGTCTTTAGAGTAAGCCTCCACAACCCATTTAAAATTTGGGAATTTTTGAGCCAAAGTAAGGATATTTTCACGTGGCAGATATGTTGAAGAAGTTTCTGCATCTGTTCTATTCATTTCAATGAGGTTTGTAAAAATCCATGCACATGCTACAGAGACAAACCTATTTGTAGATGGAGTGAATTTTCTACCAGTACAGAAGTAATGGTTGAACCTGGGCCCCGGTGAATTAGGGGCCACAAAAGCCCTTCTGCCACAAAGAACACACCACTATTGGAGATAAGACATGATAGGTGGACAGAGGGACTGGCTTTTTTTTGCGTTGGGGCCGCTCTGCCCTTCACAGCACTGGTATCACCTAATTAAGGGTCCTTTCACACTAGCGTTAATATTTTCCGGTATTGAGATCCGTCATACTGTCTCAATACCGAAAAAAAAAACGCTTCAGTTTTGTCCTCATTCATTGTCAATGGGAACAAAAGTTAGTATGCTCCAAAATGCATTCCGTTCCATTTGTTGCGTTCTCATACCGGAGACCAAACCACAGCATGCTGCAGTTTGCTTTCCATCATAGGATGCAGAGCAAGACCCACAATGCAAGTCAATGGGGACGGATCCGTTTTCTCTGACACAATAGAAAATTGATCCGACCCCCATTGACTTGCAATCGAGTTCATGACGGATCCGTCTTGGCTATGTTAAAGATAATACAACCAGATCCGTTCATAATAGATGGTTGTATTATCAGTAACGGAAGCGTTTTTTGCTGGGCCCTGCAGGATCCAGCAAAACCGCTAGTGTGAAAGTAGCCTAAGTGTATTCAGAAAGTAACTTCAGCACGGGGTTGTCTCACCTCGAACATTGATGACATATCTCATTGTTGGAACCCACACCAATCTCTAGAATAGAGCCCCCAATGTTCGGAGAGAGCAACACGTATGCATGGCTATCCTCCGTTCATTTGTATGGGAGCATCGAAAATAGCCAACCAGCACTCAGCTATTTTCGAAAGTCCCATAGAAATTAGGTAAAACCGGTCCTGAGTTCATATTTTTCTATTATAAGAACAACTTAAGATGAGAAGAATGCGGGACGTCTAGAAGTTGCCTTATTTCTGCTGTATAATAAAAAGGTAGTTATATTGTAATAATTCTATACGAAAAGTGAGAGAGTGTCAATAAAAGGAGACAGCTCGGTCTTATACACTAATAGATTCAGCTCCTTTTAATAAATCCTGTATACTTACGATAAGCTCTCCTGACCGCACTCGTTACAGCGCGAGTGGATGCAACTCATTGTAAAACAAATTGATGTAAAATATAATGCAGAGAGATGGGAAAAAAATTCTCTTTTGGTGAAGCGCTGTATCTCACAGACTAAAAAGTCATAAAAATTACTGCTAGGAAAATCTAAATGGTCCATTCCTAAATTTTATGAGCTCTATAAAAGCTAAAAAATGCATCGCTGGTTAAGTCAACCTGATGGGAAGATTTACTGGCATAGAGATGGTGTTAAAACAGATTCAAACTTTTATCCGTTATCATATAGATTAATATTCTGGCATAGCAATCAGAGATCAGAACAGGTGGTGGTACCATAAACTTTGCAGTCAGTTTTGCAGAGAAAGATCTGGCTATGGGATGTGTAGCTTGTTCTAATAAGGCAATAATAAAACACTATGCACATATAGGAAAGAAGCAGAAACACAGCAGCACTACAGATCAGAAGACGGATAGAAGCTGGCACAACAGAAAACTGCCAAGGGTGTATATATTGTGTCATAGAGGGAATACTGTTTCTTTGGGGTTTTCTAATAGGGGCACAGCTCTAGATGGCCCCATTCCTATAGATGGCAAGAATATCTCTGCAGGGCTCCCCTCTCCAGATGAACTGCATAGTTATCAAGCAAGAAGGTAGGTATTATTTCAAAGTTCATAGAAATGGCATGTGGCAGGAAACAAACAAATTCCACCTTAGTGCCCCAGCACTGTAGAATACATTATTAGTTTTCCCAAACTATAGCTGTGCTCCCTCATAGAAAGAATTCCATCTTTTTCCCCCAACATAGAAGTTATGTCTTCTTAAAGGGAACCTGTCATCAACTTTGTGCTGTCCATACTAACGGCAGCATAAAGTAGAGACAGGTGAGCTGATTTCAGTGATCTGTCATTTATAAGTTAAAAGTAAGTGGTTGCCGAGAACCAACATCACAATCATTGCAGACTGGGCTTGGAAAAGAGTCATGGACACCTGAGAAGAGTCCTGGTTATCCATGAATTCCTGCTCTCCTGCCCACCTGCTGATGACTGACAGTCTTCTACCGAGTTTTCTCCCTTTCTCTCTAGGAGAGAACTGCCAATCATCAGCAGATGGGGGAGAGAGCAGGAGATTAGGAATAACCAGGACTCTTCTCAGGTGGATTTGACTCTTTTCAAGGCCTGGGCTGCAGTGACTATGATGCTGGTTCTCAGCAACCACTTACTTTTAGCTCATGAGTGACACACCGCTGACATCAGCATTTCTGTCACTAACTTATGCAGCCCTTTAGTAAAGTCAGCACAAAGTTGATGATAGGTTCCCTTTAATGCCTACTCATAGAAGAAATGCATCCTTAGTGCCCCAGCATAGTAGAATACCTTACCTGTGCTCCCTCACAGAAGTTATGCCACTTTAGTGCCCCCCTCACAATAGTGATACTCTTGTAAAAAAAAAAATATATATTAACATTCACCTAGCTCCATTCCCCCGATGAATGTAGCCCATCATACCCTAACTTGGTGAGGAACTTAAAGCATTGAGCCTACCTGCGGGAGAGAGCTCAGGTTGGTGCGTAATGGAGCAGGGAGCTGACAGCTCCCTTCGTTACCAATTTACTCAACTGTATCTCCGACCTGATGACACAGACACAGATGAAATCAGATATTGATGCAGCCATCCCAGAACCATGGATGAAATTCACGACTGCCTTACCAGAGGATTGCAGGTTGGGCCACAAAAAAACAAAAACTTTGTCTCTCTTGTACAGGGCAATGCTTTTCGAGCAGTAATACAGGCTTTACTGGCAATAGTAACCACCAATCAGAGCTCATCTTTCATTTTACCAGAGCGGTTTATGAAATGAAATGAGTCCCATCGAATTTTTCCCTGCCAGTCCAGTAGTATTATTTGAAGTAGCGTTGTGAGTGAGTGCATCCAACATGCTTATCATATCCAGAAAAGTATTGCGATAGTGGAGGAACAGGCCTAAACATGCACAGGTTTATTCACAGAAACATAGAACTGTTTTTCTGGTCGGTCCCAACATTATTTCTCCAGCAAAAAACTGTATATGTGAGTGGAATAACATAGAATCCATAGAATGCCATAAAAAATAGACAACCAGATGTTCAGACACCCTTCATTGTTGCCAACCTGACTTCTTATTAAGGACCTGCAGTAAGGATCTTGTTAAAGCAACCACTTCTCTGACACCATGTGGCTTCAGCTACGCTCTATAGCCTGTTTTCTATTACAGACCCTTACAGTATAATATGCAACAAGGATAACTAGTGTCTTGAGTGAACATTTTTTTATAAATTTCATTTCATTTTACAAAGTTACATTATAACTTAATAATACTGTACTCTTATTACCTACCCAAACTTCGACCCATCAATTCCCCCGGAGCAAGAGAAAACAGATCACACAAACAAGGTTCTGCATAACTCAAGATATTTATTCTAAGGTCCTGTTATCAGGGAATTAGTCATACTCTCATATGTATACATTTGCCTAGATAGTTCATGACACGCTTGAGAAAATGGTCCTTTCGATGGTATCCATTTACCAGCAATTAATTATCTCACAAGACAAAACTGAAAACCTATTACCCTAAGCATCACAGTATTATAGGGGATGTAGAAAAGTTACTAAATAAGCAGCAAAAGGCATCTAGTTCCAATGCATATTCCAATTTAACCTTCAGAATTGATAACAGTTGTCTCCACAACCGCCTACTAATCGAACACAGACAATACACATGAAAAACGGCTCCCAATCCGTCACATTTAGGACACCTGGAGGATATTGTGTCATTTGTCATTCTGGGAAACAGAATATACTGAATTTAGCATGATTTCCCATTTACCTTCTAAAATAGGTCCCTTTCCCAATTTGTTCTAGAATCATAAGAGTTGAGGTATTTTGTAGAGGCATTATGATCAATCATACACAAAGATTGAACCCTCCTTTTATGTGCCTTCCTAGATGATAAATACTGGTAGTCCACGATTGATGCATTACAAATAGCAAAGTCTTCATAAGACAAAGAAGAGATCACATAGCAGATCTGTAAATATCTAAAAAAATAAAATAAAAAATATTTTCCGTTAATAAAAAGCATGCATTTAATGTTTGAACATTTAAAGTTTTTCCTTTGCTGAATAATTGTGATACCAAACTCAAACCTTTAGATCTCCAGAATACAGAAAAAGATTTATCTCCCAACTACGGAATATATTGATTATTCCAAAGATAATTTTTTTTTTTAGCTTTATTCACCATTTTGGATCAACTTCAGGTGAACCAGAGACACCTCTAAAGTAACTTCCAACTGAAAAGAAAACAAGAGAATTAAAACATCCCACAAAGCTTAGACCTCTTTCAATAAAACATGCAACATAGTGCTTGCTCTCAAAGGACAAGAGAATCATAATGTCTAAAGAGAAACTTGTATGACTTGGTTGACTTGCCTTGAGGGATACTGTTTGGGGTGCTGTTTATAATTAGGGAGACAAAAAAATAAGTATTGTATGCCAGGTGGTACCCTTGGTTTCTAGAAAGTGTATGCGCAAATCACATATCTTAATTCTTCTGGCATGAGAAAATATTTGCATTATTTTCCATTTTGGAAGAAAAGCTAATTTAAATATGTTTTCCAGAAAGCCAAAGATATGCAAATTTGCTTGACTGACAAAAAAAAAAAGAAAAGAGGGGATATCCTATCTAATGCCAGAAGAATTAAGATATGCAATTTGTGATAATTTTCCTAGAAACCAAGAGTAGTGTACTTGTGACACAATACCTGTGAATTTTTTTGGTCTCTCTAATGATAAATAGCACCTCAAAGAGAATCTCACAAGGCAAGTAAACCAACTAAGACAAGTGTCTCTTGACTCATTATGGTTCTCTTGACTGTCTAAAAAAAAACTACAGTTGCTTGCATGTTTTATTTATAAGTTAAAACTGAAACACCCCTTTAACAGCATCCGATGTTCCTCCATATCCTCATTAGTGAACATTATAATAAGTGTTAATTGACATGTGAACAAGTTGGGGCACAGCTAAGGCTACTTTCACATTAACGTTTTTTGCAGATCCATCATGGATCTGGAAAAACGCTTCCGTTACAATAATACAACCACATGTATCCATCATGAATGGATCCGGTTGTATTATGTCTTCTATAGCCATGACGGATCCGTCATGAACACCATTGAAAGTCAATGGGGGACGGATCAGTTTTCCATTGTCAGAGAAAACGGATCCTTCCCCATTGAGTTACATTGTGTGTCATGACGGATTCGTCTTGCTCCGCATCACATCGTGGACAGAAAAACGCTGCTTGCAGCGTTATTCTGTACGCGATAGGAGCGCAACCAAATGGAACAGAATGCATTTTGATGCATTCCGTTTAGTTCAGTTCAGTTTTTTCCCCATTGACAATGAATGGGGACAAAACTAAAGCGTTTTCTTCCGCTATTGAGATCCTATGACGCCTAAGTAGAATAACATCTACATTTCAGTTACTTATGTTAGGAAAGTGGACAAATAAAACTTTGTACAAAAAAGCAGATGAAAAGATGTCTCAAGGTTTGGCATCTATGGAGTCTTGGCATGTAACATCTTTTCATGTGCCGGCAGTCCACCAGCTTGCATAATGTACTCACTGTATGCAAGTGAAGAAGTGCTGAAGGCGAATAGATTGTCGTTCATATTTCTTTCCTTGACTAACAATGGCGATGTCCCTGAAAATCAGACCCCATTTCTTCAGGCGTTAAATGACAGCTTGCACAAACAGACCTTCATAAAAGATGAATATAACTAAAGAAAACAGGCATACAATTATGTCAGAGCTGAACCTGCTTTTGGCATTGACTATTCTGTATTTACATGGCTGAAAACATATTTTTTCACAGCAAAACTGGAACACCAAGTGAATATCCAACATAATACCATATCGTTTTAGGTCTAACATTTTGTAAAATTATTTTCCCATTATATAGTGGTTTTCTGATGCAGAGCTCCAAATCCTCTCATTGACATAGAGTTAAAGGGGTTGTCTCACTTCAGTAAGTGGCATTTATCATGTAGAGAATGTCAATACAAGCCACTTACTAATGTATTGGTATTATCTATATTGCCTCCTTTGCTGGCTTGATTCATTTTTCCATCACATTATACACTGCTTGTTTCCATGGTTACCACCCTGAAATCCATCAGCGGTGGTCGTGCTTGCACACTATAGGAAAAAGGATCAGCCTCTCTGGTGGCCAGGACCGTGGGAGCTCACATAGGCTGGTGCTTTTTCCTATAGTGTGCAAGCACGACCACCACTGATGGATTGCAGGGTGGTCTTCAACCATGGAAACAAGTAGTGTATATTGTGATGGAAAAATGAATCCAACCAGGAAATGATGATGGAAATATGAATAATATGGAATATGGATAATAAAAATACATTAGTAAGTGGCTTGTATTAGCTTTCTCTACATGATAAATGCCATTTTCTAAAGTGAGACAGCCCCTTAAAGGCACATGCTCATGACCTTATATCTCTTCACTATGCTATCCATTGTTTTGATGAATCGCATACATTTCTGTGGGATCAGGCACCCATCAGTTGTTTTCATTGGTCCATGAGCCTCATCTGCAAATAACAGTGCAGGTCCTATTCCTGCCCATATTTGCGGATCAGTCTTGCTCATTCAAGCCTATGGGACTTTGAAAACTATGGACAGCATACGTAAATCTATCTACTGTATATATCATCTGTCATTTGCAACACAATGCTTGTGATTTTGCCTCCAGGGGCAGACTGGCCATAGACCCCACAAGGGAATTTCCCAGTGGTCTGATATCCAGGGGGCCGCCCGAGCCCTTCTTATGACCACCAGACAGGTACATAATGAACTGATGGTCTCAGCATTATTTAATGCTAGGAGCAATAGGTCCTTATACACCTGAGCAGTAGCCCCAGGTGCCCTCCTACATTCAACTGTGTCACCATCCTCAGGATGGTGATAGAGTTGAATGCTGCGGCGAGGGTGGCAGTATTTTGTGCTGCACTTTGTTATTTGAATCTGCTGGGACAATATTTTGTATTGCTGCCCCTGTCTACATCTGTTGGCCCTTGCCTTCTTATTTTGTCCCTGCCTACTTATGTTGCCCCTGCTTCTGGCAGATTCAACCTGCCTACAACATAGGGCCACTTTTAGGCTTTTTTTCTAGGGCCAGTTTACTTTCCCAGTCCGCCCCCGTTTGCCTCTGCAGCTTGTGGTATTCAATGTGGCCTACTTTGTGAAGAGAAGTTCTCCAGAAGAGCTGACAGATGAACCTTTGGACCGTGATGCCACACCAACTGATCTGGATGCCTGGTGCAGGAGTGTCCTTCAATCTGAAATTCAAGGTCAGACTTCTACCATGACATGTCAGCAAGGATATTGTGTGGGAGAAAGTCATTAAAGAGCCGCTACCACACCCATGGGAAAGCAGAATGCATGCTCAGCACAAAAAAATCATAAACTCATCCATAGTTGTCCCCATTGCCCTCCCCTTGTACTGCTATTTGAGCCAGACACACTTGATGCAACAATAAACAGGCCTTTCTTGTTGCCGTGAGATCTTGATTGTGAAGGTGATGCCCTTTTTTAAGCCATTAACCAGTTTGTGACTGAGATACATTTGGCTCAACCGCAAATGGCCCCTTTATTGCTGCTATGTGGTCCATAGTGTGTAGTTGATGTCCTATTTTGTCCTCCCTTTTTCACTAGTGATATTGCTAATGCTACTGGTGAAACTTTTTTTTATATTCTTCTTTGAAGTGAAAGAAGTAAAAATAAGGAGGAACAGCTGTCGGGACCAACTCCACCAGAAGCTCACCAAGCACTGCCACCATGCACTTCCTAGAAAACTTTGCTACCTGTTTCTATTAAAAAACTGTTATGAACTTCCATCATAACTATTTGATGATGTTTTATATATCTATTTGAAAGTAATAACCTTTTTATTTTTGGTCCAGCCATCCAGAAAAAAAGTGCCCTCATGGATGTTTGGTAAGTAGTACCATAGATCAGTACGACACTTCTTTAACTATGGCCAAGTACATGCAGGGCATAATAGATTCACTTGTCCTTGACTATCAGAAGTCAGAAGGAACTGAACAACGCTAAAATAGGTGGGTTGGAGAAGATGTCAAGAAGTGCTAAACAGTGCTTGTGCGGGGGGGGGGGGGGGGGGGAATTAGCATCATGAACCAATAAAGCTCTATCAGAGATAGACCATTTCTGAAGCAGGACAGAGGTCCTGTGACTACATCACAGAAGACATCTGGCTCCCCATCATAGCTATTACTGGCTGATAGACGCAGGACGGGACGAGCTATTATAGGCAAGACTACTATAACCCTCCAGATTTTGATCCTTTTTAGGGCACTATATTCCCTAGCCCCATGTTCCCGAACAAAGCAATGCATGATCAGCAATTTTTTTATATATATTTTTGGACCATGTTGATTTTCTTTTTTAGTTCTTTGTTTGTGCACCATGTTGGCGCAGTTTGTTGATAAAAAACCTCTTTACAATTTTTTTTTATTTCTATTTGATAGGTTTAGCGGTTGGGTTTAAGAGGTAGAGGTAGGGTTAAGTAGCTTGGCCAGGTGAGGCTACTTTCACACTCACGTTTTTGACGGATCCTTCATGGGTCCGTCAATGGGTCCGCAAAAAATGCGGACAGCACACAGTGTGCTGTCCGCATCCGTATGTCCGTTCCGTGGCCCTGCAAAAAAAATAGAACATGTCCTATTCTTGTCCGTTTTAGGCATTGTTACAATGGATCCGGAAAAAAAAACGGATGGCATACGGATGTCATTAGTTTTTTTTGGGGGGGGGGATCCGCAATTTGCGGACTGCAAAACACATATGGTCGTGTGCATGTAGCCTAACTCTATTAACTTTTCTGTGCATGATAAACCAGTTAGAGGTGTCGCCATTTTCAGGGCTGACATTCTGACACCTGCTGGTCACAGGACAACTCATTAATTGCCAGTGTAGATTATATTGGGAATAAGACCTATCTATCTATCTATCTATCTATCTATCTATCTATCTATCTATCTATCTATCTATCCAGTAATCCTCCTGGCACCAAGTTTGTTGTCAAGTGGATCAGAGGACCTGTGATAAGTGATGTCAGGAGGAACTAATCAGCCAGCTTGCCACAGAGAAAAATGTCTGTACATGGAGTGGCGTCCTGGACTGTGCTGAAGCCAGACAGCGTGTGCAGATAGTTGTGGCTGTGTGTTACATCAGATTACTGTGAAAATGTCTGCTGTATGTGCAGCCAGCCAGTAGCGCAGGGGCAACACGTGAGGTGCACGGTGGACCGATGAGGGGCAAATAATAACACACAGTTCATCAGTTTACTCACGGTTAGCAGAAAGCCTTCCTGGGCTGGCAGCACAGTGTTGAGGTGGACAGCACGAAATCCTCCGGGGCACGCTCTGTGGTAGGAAGCATCAGCCAAGATGGCGGTTGAGGTGCCCTTAGTGTCCGGGGTGCTTAGGGTGCTTGTTGCGGCTGAGTCCCTTGATGGTATTTGTCGTGACGCCAGTACCGTTAATGGTGGTACCACCATAGGTAGTAATAATGAGGTAGACAGTGGTAAGATACAACTCACAACTTTTACTGATGTTGGTTCCAGTGGCATTAGGTACATAAAACAAAACGCAGTCTTTGGTTAGCAGTAGAGTTATCCTGTGAATCCACTGTTTATAGGCTTTCTTGGCTGGATTTAGCTGTGGATATGGAGTACCTTATTCCTGTTGGTATGCTCAGTCCTATCCCTTGTCTTTTCCCTCCAAGCTGAATATTGGGACAGGTAGCTAATCTGTTTCCCAGAATTATGGTGTGGCTGCCAGAAGCTATAAGTCCTCCACCATGCGCAAAGGTGTCTGTGGCCCTAAATAACGGCTATTATCACCGATGAATCTTTCTGATGCTTGGGTCTGTTCCAGGGAGGCAAACTCTCTCCTACTGGTGAGGGATGCAAGTATATAGTCCGGCCACAGATGGAAAACGCTCTTCTGCGCCTCACACCTTGCTACTACCACATAGCGAAGTTGGCTCCACTCACTAATCTGTGGTGTGAAGTCTTCACTCTGCATTCTTATCTCTGTGTGAATTTGAATCTCTCCCACTAATCTCAACTGACTAACTAGGCCTGACCTAGGTATATATATGACCGAGGTACTATCCCCATCTTGTGGTGGGATGTTTAAATTACACCAGACCAGCCTATGAACAGGGATTTTGCAGATAAGTTAGTGCAAAATTACATAGCATAGCATAATACAATTCTTATGGAAAAAAGTGCTTTTAAGCAGTGACCACACACATGTAGTCGGACACTGCATATGGAGATGATCCAAAGCCTGTCGTCACACTTATATTTAGTTTATGCCATGTGGAGAGTAGCCACTTTCTACTCAAGTAGAACTGAACCATCTTCATTGCTGCAACTGAGAGGGAGACTCCTGGGTACAGTTGTCATCGCCCATTGAGTTTGATACAACACCAAGACCAGAGATTATCATAATAGGAGAGAGTGAGCCTATCGTCAACAATAAACTCTTTGAGATTGCTAAGCCTTGTGCCCGCATATTGTGTTTAACCTTCAAGTCTGTTGCCTCTAAAGAGACTCTTGCAACCACAAAGCTAGTTGCTTCTTGTGAGGCTGTTGCAACCACCATGCTTGTTGCCTCATGTGTCCACCTGATTCCTTCCACTATCCTTGAGTGGAAAACCCATGTACACCATTCACTGATCAAAAAGATCCTAAATATGGTCTCACCCCTCGGTAGGTGCCTTTATAAGGTCTTTCACCCCTGTTGGTCTGTATTTCAAGATTATACCTTTGTAGTGTAGGGGGATGGGCAATTTTACCAATGTGCACCAGTGAAACGGGATGCGCCTAGCTGTACAGCCTCTCCAACTGTGATGTTATGTAGTCCACCTCAAATGTCTGATGAAACAGAAGAGGATCAAACTTGCATTTATAGACACATAACCTTAGTGGGTTCTTGTCAGACAGGCACAGGTACACAATCGTAATGGTTTCACATCTGGCTTGCAAAGGCCCAAAGCTCATAACACAACAGACTGTTGGCACCATCAGGAATGGGGAAGGGGGGGACTCCAACCCTTCCTCTGGCCCCGCATACCAACCCCATCTAAACCCTTCAATAACGACACTGACACCGTTCAACTTTTAACCCTTTATTTTGTTGGGTGGTAATCGGCCACAGCTTTATTCAAACGGCAAAAACCATAACCTTGAACCGAGCTCTCCGCCAGCCGCTGGTCTCCCAGCGGGCGGATCCACCCATTTTCCTCCAACACCTTTATGATGTAATAACTTGCCGCCAGCTATGACTTTTAGAAATTCCAAAGAGGCACTTTGCCTATATAACCGTTCCCTTGAACCACGTATAAACACACCATTCCAACGAGGCACCACACTACCAACTCACAGGGGAGGGAGGGAGGGACAAAGCGCTTCCGCTCAAAGAGGAAGAGGAGAGGCGGGACAGTGGCATATATGCCCTCCTAGACGCCCGCCCCCTCTCCAAACCGGATCCCTACATTAACCCCTAAATGCCTAAGCAAAACGGGCACCAGGGAAGATAATACAAAAAAGGGGATAAGAAAGGGGGGGGGAACCACCAGTCCCTGCCCACCCTCCCTAAGCCGTCGGGTGGCCACCAGAACCGTTTCAAGGATGCGGTGGCCCTATTCAGTGCCCTGGAATTTGGAATTTGTGCAGGATGAAAAGCATATGGAAGATGGTCAATATAGGAGGGAACTGTCCTCTCATAGTAGATATGTCCACATTGTGCCCCCTCACTGTAGTAATGGCCACTTTGTGCCCCCTCATACTACGCATGTTCACATTGTGCCTCCTAAGTAACACCACCAATAACACATTGATATCTCTTTAAATACTCATAATGTAGTAGATGCTACTTGCAGTCCTATGTAACCCCACAGATAAGAAGACAGTGATAACTTTCAGAGTACACATACTGTAGTAGATATCACCTACAGTCCTATGTAACACCACAGACAACACAGTGATATCTCTCTAAGTACAGATAATTAGTGTTGTTCGCAAATATTCCAATCGCTAATTTTTATTGCGAATATTGGCACTTCAAGAATTCACGAATATCTAAAATATAGTGCTATATCTTCGGAATCGCGAATATTCTAGATTTTTTTTCATCAGTACTCATGATCCTTCACTGCTTCTTGCTTGTGGGCCAATGAGAAAGCTGCAATATCTTTGACTTTAGGAGTAGTGTTGATTGCGAATTTTCGTATCGGTAATTTGTATCGCATATTTTCCGATTACCGATTTTCGCAATCAAGTAAATAATGACTGGAGATCACGAATTCTGAAATTTGCGAATATAGGACAAATATTCGCCCAAATATTTGCGAATATAGGACAAATATTCGCCCAAATATTAGCGAAATATTGCCAATTCGAATATTGCCCCTGCCGCTCATCACTGCAGATAATGTAGTAGATGTCACCTGCAACCCTATGTAACACCACCGACAACACAATGATAACTCTCTGAGTACAGATAATGCATGCCTCCCAAGTGTCCCTCTTTTTGACTTGTAAGTCCCTCTGTCCCTCTTTGATCCTTAAATGTCTCTCTTTTGGACCTGGGGAATTGATGCATAAATGTGCATAATTAAATTTACTAAAGAGTCTGTATGGTTTCTACCTGTATATTAGACCATAACTTCATTATTTTGTGCAATATTGCAATGTGCAAACCTAACCGATCCCCAGCTGCTACAGTGGTGACGGAGTCAGTAACTATGCTTTGGCGGAGTTAGAGGCGTGGCCTAGTATTAAAAAAACGCACATATTGTCATTCTTTGCCATTTTCAACAGTTGGAAGGTATGGATAATGTAGTAGATTTTACCTGCAGCACCATGTAACACCACAGAAAATACAGTGATAACTTTCAGAGGACACATAATGTAGTAGATGTCACTTGCAGTCCTATGTAACACTACAGACAACAGTGTAACCAATCCGATTCCGCCTTTCATTTTCCAAATGAGCTCTGAAAAATGAAAGATGGAATCTGATTGGTTGCTATGGGCAACTTAGCCAGTTCTCCTTTACACTAGTTTTGACAAATCTCCCCCTATGTTAGTTAGGGTTTATTCACATGACTGCATGTATCTTGCAGTCCGCAAAACACGGATCTACAGAAAATACGGATGGCATCTGTGTGACGTCTGTGTTGCATCCGTTTTTTTTTTTTTTTTTGCAGACCCATTATAACAATGCCAATTCTTGTTCGCAAAACAGACAAGAGTAGGACATGTTCTATCTTTTATCTTTTTTGCGAGACTGCGGAATGGACATACGGATGCAGACAGCACACGGTGTGCTGTCAGCATTTTTTGCAGCCCTATTTAAATGAATGGGTCTGCACCTAATCCTCAAAAAATGCGGATCGGATGTGGACCAAAAGTACGGTCGTGCGAATGGGACCTTAAAAAGCAACTCCACTTTTATTACATGACCTGCCTAATACTTAGGCCCCTTTCACACGAGATAGTATTCCGCGCGGGTGCAATGCGTGATGCGAACGCATTGCCCCCGCACGGAATCCGGACCCATTTACTTCAATGGGGCTGTGTACATGAGCGTTGGTTTTCACAAATCACTTGTGCGTTGCGTGAAAATCGCAGCATGTTCTATATTCTGTGATTTTCACGCAACGCTGGCCCCATAGAAGTGAATGGGGTTGAGTTTTTCACGGATAGTTGCTAAGAGATGTTGTTTGTATACCTTCAGTTTTTTATCACGCGCGTGAAAAACGCATCAAAACGCATTGCACCTGCGTGATAAAAACGGAACAACTGAATGCGATCGCATACAAAACTAAATGACTTTGTTTGGGAAATCGTGCATTTTTCACTGAACGTGTTCGCAACGCCTCCAAACCTAATCCACTCATGCTTGTCTGCAGAGGCCTTAGGCCTCTTTCACACGGGCGTTGCGGGAAAAGGTGCGGTTGCGTTGTGGGAACATGCGCGATTTTTCCGCACGAGTGCAAAACATTGTAATGCGTTTTGCACGCGCGTGAGAAAAATCTGCATGTTTGGTACCCAAATCCGAACTTCTTCACAGAAGTTCGGGCTTGGGATCGGTGTTCTGTAGATTGTATTATTTTCACTCCGGTCATCACATGATCCATCACCATGGTAAAAGATCATGTGATGGACCATGTGATGACCGGAGTGACGTCACCACAGGTCCTTTTCCTGTACACAGCACAGCAAAGAAGAGAAGCCGGGCTGCGCGAGCAAGTGGATTAAGGTGAGTTAAATTTTTATTTTAGTTTTTTTAACCCCTCCAGCGCTATTTTACTATGCATTCTGTATTCAGAAAGCTATTATTTTCCCTTATAACCATGTTATAAGGGAAAATAATAAAGATCGGGTCCCCATCCCGATCGTCACCTAGCAACCGTGCGTGAAAATCGCACCGCATCCGCACTTGCTTGCGATTTTCACGCAGCCCCATTCACTTCTATGTGGCCTGCGTTGCGTGAAAAACGCACAAAATAGAGCTTGCTGCGATTTTCATGCAACGCACAAGTGATGCGTGAAAATCACCGCTCATGTGAACAGCCCCATAGAAATGAATGGGTCATGATTCAGTGCGGGTGCAATGCGTTCAACTCACGCATTGCACCCGCGTGGAAAACTCGCCCGTGTGAAAGGGGCCTTAGGCTTCATTCTTCCAAGGATCTAGTATCTAATGTGAGTCAATGTAACCATTCCCCCAGCTGTATTCTTCATGTTTGTGTTTTAAATATCCAGCATGTCCTATATCAGTAGTGTATTCTCCTCATAGAAATCAATAGAGCCTGTAATATTTATGTCGTCTCTTATTTTGATCTGTTGTCACACTGGTCCTGGAGCCTGAGAAAGTACATCTGAAAGCAAAACTGACAGAATGCTGACACAATAGAGACATTAAAAAATCGATAAGGACACAATACGAACAGGAATATGGAGGCAAAATTGTCAAAACAGGTGATCTGCTTGAAGGGAAGCTACATCTTCTTAGAAGACAGTCATCTCCTGCCACAGATCTCGGGATATGATGAGGAGTAGAATTACAAAGTTCAGGTTCGTAGCCAACTTTGCATGTTCGGGTACTGGGACCTGAACCCAGATTTTTCACTGAAGTCCGGGTTTGGGTTCGGTGTTCAGGTGATTTTATTATTTTCCGCTATAACATTCTTACGACAGAATGCAAAAAAAATATGGCCATTAAGGGGTTAAAAAAACCAACTACTCGCCTCAATCTCTTGAACGCACTGCAGCAGTCTCTTCTATCTTCATTCAGTAGGACCTGCCAAAGGACCTGCGATGTGCGCGATGGCGTCACCACGTGGGAGAGCGCCGTGATGTCATCGCGCACATGGCAGGTCCGTTGGCAGGTCCTGCTGAATGAAAATAGAAGAGACTGCTGCAGTGCGATCAAGTGGATGAGGTGATTATTATTTTTTTAACCCCTAAATGGCCAAATTGTTTTGCATTCTGTCTTAAGACTGCTATTATTTTCTGATATAAACATGTTATAACGGAAAATAATAAAGTGAAGTTCGGGTCCGCATTGACTTCAATGGGGTTCGGGTTCCGAACCCGAAGTTTGACCTGAAGTTCGGCCAAACACGGCGAACCCGAACTTCCACAGGTTCGCTCATCCCTAATAAGGAGACATCTCACATTTAATGGCAAAGCTAATGTATTGCCATCTCAGCTGAGCTCCGGTGCCTTGAAACCTCCATCCCCTCTGTGCATGATAGATATAAATGCCGCCTTTGACTTTTCCAGGGTTTCAGAACCATCAGGCATCTCAGGAATATTTCATAGGGTCTGAAATCTAAGGTCACATTTTGCCCTTTTTCCTACAAAAGATGTGGAGTAGCCAGGGAGCCTCAGAGCGGTAGTAATGGAGCGTTGTTCGGTTTTCATACGGCCATCTCTATCAAGCAGTATGATCAATGTTACTTGTAGGGGGTGAAGCTACCATAGAGTGGGACATAAAACATGGATTCAGAGGACCTTAAAAACGTTTCAAGCCAAAAAGATGAGTTTTTCAAAGACATCATTCTACTCATAAAGCAAAGTGATCGAGGGGAATATGAAACAGAGTCTACTGATTGTATGACCATACAAACTACTAGATGAAGCACCACTCCAATGAAAGGAACCTCTCCTCCACTATGAAGTGGCGCATGAAGTTGGACAGACATCTCCTGCCATGCAGAATATAATTGGCTTCAGTCTGAAACACATTCTGAATGTACAGACGTGGCCAGCTTTATATTAACACTCGCTGTGCCAGAATGGTCACTTTAATGTTGTGCTGCTGTAATGCGTTTTGAAGCGTTAATGCGTTAAGCTTGTCTTAATCACAATCCTAAGCCTATGGTTTAACCTCAAGAAAAGAGAATAACAATATTAATAAAAATAAGCTACTTAACATAGGGAATCTAAGAAAAGATATGACCTAGCATAAAATAATGTGACACAGCGGGATAACACTCCATAATGCCACAATCTACAGGGTGTCCCAGGAACAAGTAGCCTGCCTCCAATATCTCCTAATCAAACTGCCCGATAGTGAGTCAGTCTTAGTTGTCCATAGCAACCAATCAGAGCTCAGCTTTCATTTTTTCAGAGCCCTGTAGGAACTGAAAGCTGAGCTCTAATTGGTTGCTACAGGCAACTGAGACTGATTCACTATTAGGCAGTTTGATTTGGAGATTTTGGAGACGGGCTATTTTTTCCTGGGACACCCTGTATAATACTATATATCACAGTATATTAAATGGGTTTTCTGAGCTTTGAGCATTGATGACCTATCCACAGGTTGGGTCATCAAAATCTGATCAGTGAGGGTCCGACTTTGGCAACCCCTCCGATCAGCTTAGGCTACAAAACTCTGGTGAGCATGTCCCTACGCCAGTGACGTTACCGTCATCTATAACATAGTCTCAAGTGAATGGGTCTGGGTTGCAATACCAAACATAGCCACTAGAACACGTAGCAGGCGTCAATACAAGTAGGGTTGAGCAAATGGAACTGTCCGAAGTGGACTCTGATCCGAAATTCAGGGAAAATTTGATTTGCCTCAAAGCGGAATTTCCTCGTGCTTCATGGTAATGAATCAATTTTCCCTGAAATGGCGGTAAAAAGAAAATCATACTCACTTCATCCATTTCAGCGCGAAGAGGCCGCCGTGGCCTTCTTGATTGAAGATCTGGTGCAAAATCTCGTCGCCAGTGTGATGACACCACGTGAGATTTCGACTGTACTGTATATAGGCGATGCACTGTATATAGGAGATGTGCTATATATACTCTATGGTAAACAGGAGATGCACTGTATATAGGAGATGTGCTGTATATACTCTATGGTAAATAGGAGATGTACTGTATATAGGAGATGTGCTGTATATAGGAGATGTGCTGTATATACTCTATGGTAAATAGGAGATGTACTGTATATAGATGTGCTGTATATACTCTATGGTAAATAGGAGATGTACTGTATATAGATGTACTGTATATACTCTATGTAAAATAAGAGATGTACTGTATGTAGGAGATGTGCTGTATATACTCTATGGTAAATAGGAGATGTACTGTACAGGGAGTGCAGAATTATTAGGCAAGTTGTATTTTTGAGGATTAATTTTATTATTGAACAACAACCATGTTCTCAATGAACCCAAAAAACTCATTAATATCAAAGCTGAATATTTTTGGAAGTAGTTTTTCGTTTGTTTTTAGTTTTAGCTATTTTAGGGGGATATCTGTGTGTGCAGGTGACTATTACTGTGCATAATTATTAGGCAACTTAACAAAAAACAAATATATACCCATTTCAATTATTTATTTTTACCAGTGAAACCAATATAACATCTCAACATTCACAAATATACATTTCTGACATTCAAAAACAAAACAAAAACAAATCAGTGACCAATATAGCCACCTTTCTTTGCAAGGACACTCAAAAGCCTGCCATCCATGGATTCTGTCAGTGTTTTGATCTGTTCACCATCAACATTGCGTGCAGCAGCAACCACAGCCTCCCAGACACTGTTCAGAGAGGTGTACTGTTATCCCTCCTTGTTAATCTCACATTTGATGATGGACCACAGGTTCTCAATGGGGTTCAGATCAGGTGAACAAGGAGGCCATGTCATTAGATTTTCTTCTTTTATACCCTTTCTTGCCAGCCACGCTGTGGAGTACTTGGACGCGTGTGATGGAGCATTGTCCTGCATGAAAATCATGTTTTTCTTGAAGGATGCAGATTTCTTCCTGTACCACTGCTTGAAGAAGGTGTCTTCCAGAAACTGGCAGTAGGACTGGGAGTTGAGCTTGACTCCATCCTCAACCCGAAAAGGCCCCACAAGCTCATCTTTGATGATACCAGCCCAAACCAGTACTCCACCTCCACTTTGCTGGCGTCTGAGTCGGACTGGAGCTCTCTGCCCTTTACCAATCCAGCCACGGGCCCATCCATCTGGCCCATCAAGACTCACTCTCATTTCATCAGTCCATAAAACCTTAGAAAAATCAGTCTTGAGATATTTCTTGGCCCAGTCTTGACGTTTCAGCTTGTGTGTCTTGTTCAGTGGTGGTCGTCTTTCAGCCTTTCTTACCTTGGCCATGTCTATGAGTATTGCACACCTTGTGCTTTTGGGCACTCCAGTGATGTTGCAGCTCTGAAATATGGCCAAACTGGTGGCAAGTGGCATCTTGGCAGCTGCACGCTTGACTTTTCTCAGTTCATTGGCAGTTATTTTGCGCCTTGGTTTTTCCACACGCTTCTTGCGACCCTGTTGACTATTTTGAATGAAACGCTTGATTGTTCGATGATCACGCTTCAGAAGCTTTGCAATTTTAAGAGTGCTGCATCCCTCTGCAAGATATCTCACTATTTTTGACTTTTCTGAGCCTGTCAAGTCCTTCTTTTGACCCATTTTGCCAAAGGAAAGGAAGTTGCCTAATAATTATGCACACCTAATATAGGGTGTTGATGTCATTAGACCACACCCCTTCTTATTACAGAGATGCACATCACCTATTATGCTTAATTGGTAGTAGGCTTTCGAGCCTATACAGCTTGGAGTAAGACAACATGCATAAAGAGGATGATGTGGTCAAAATACTCATTTGTCTAATAATTCTGCACGCAGTGTATATACTCTATGGTAAATAGGAGATGTACTGTATATACTCTATGGTAAATAGGAGATGTACTGTATATAGGAGATGTACTTTATATACTCTATGGTAAATAGGAGATGTACTGTATATAGGAGATGTACTGTATATACTCTATGGTAAATAGGAGATGTACTGTATATAGGAGATGTACTTTATATACTCTATGGTAAATAGGAGATGTACTGTATATAGGAGATGTACTGTATATACTCTATGGTAAATAGGAGATGTACTGTATATAGGAGATGTACTGTATATAGGGATGTACTGTATATAGGAGATGTACTGTATATACTCTATGGTAAATAGGAGATGTACTGTATATAGGAGATGTACTTTATATACTCTATGGTAAATAGGAGATGCACTGTATATAGGAGATGTACTGTATATAGGAGATGAACTGTATATAGGAGATGTACTGTATATACTCTATGGTAAATAGGAGATGTACTGTATATAGGAGATGTACTGTATATAGGAGATGTACTGTATATACTCTATGGTAAATAGGAGATGTACTGTATATACTCTATGGTAAATAGGAGATGTACTGTATATAGGAGATGTGCTGTATATACTCTATGGTAAATAGGAGATGTACTGTATATACTCTATGGTAAATAGGAGATGTACTGTATATAGGAGATGTACTGTATATACTCTATGGTAAATAGGAGATGTACTGTATATAGGAGATGTACTGTATATACTCTATGGTAAATAGGCGATGCACTGTATATAGATGTGCTATATATACTCTATGGTATATAGGAGATGTGCTGTATATAGGAGATGTGCTGTATATACTCTATGGTAAATAAGAGATGTACTGTATGTAGGAGATGTACTGTATATACTCTATGGTATATAGGATATGTGCTGTATATAGGAGATGTACTGTATATACTCTATGGTAAATAGGAGATGTACTGTATATAGGAGATGTACTGTATATACTCTATGGTAAATAGGCGATGCACTGTATATAGATGTGCTATATATACTCTATGGTATATAGGAGATGTGCTGTATATAGGAGATGTGCTGTATATACTCTATGGTAAATAAGAGATGTACTGTATGTAGGAGATGTACTGTATATACTCTATGGTATATAGGATATGTGCTGTATATACTCTATGGTAAATAGGAGATGTACTGTATATAGGAGATGTACTGAATATGCTCTATGGTAAATAGGAGATGTACTGTATATAGGAGATGTGCTGTATATACTCTATGGTAAATAGGAGATGTACTGTATATAGGAGATGTACTGTATATACTCTATGGTAAATAGGAGATGTACTGTATATACTCTATGGTAAATAGGAGATGTACTGTATATACTCTATGGTAAATAGGAGATGTACTGTATATGGGAGCTGTACTGTACATAGGCGATACAGTGTATATGGGAACTGTGCTGTACATAGGTGATACAGTGTATATGGGAGCTGTACTGTACATAGGCGATACAGTGTATATGGGAGCTGTACTGTACATAGGCGATACAGTGTATATGGGAGCTGTGCTGTACATAGGCGATACAGTGTATATGGGAGCTGTACTGTACATAGGCGATACATGTATATGGAAGCTGTACTGTACATAGGCGATACATGTATATGGAAGCTGTACTGTACATAGGCAATACATGTATATGGAAGCTGTACTGTACATAGGCGATACATGTATATGGAAGCCGTACTGTACATAGGCAATACATGTATATGGGAGCTGTACTGTACATATAAGGTATAATGTATATGGCAGCTGTACTGTACATAGGCTATACAGTGTATATGGGAGCTGTACTGTACATAGGAGATACATGTATATGGAAGCTTGTAACAGAGGCCACTGTGCGCCGCTGTTCCCCTGCTTACCATCGCGGTCCTGGGTGTCGTGTTCAGTGGTGATCTGCAGCCAGTGCTTCCCATTCACCGCTGAAGTCCTGGGCTCTGTCTGTGTAGGTACTGTTGTTCTAGGATCCACTCCACAGTTTCCTCTCAGCCCTGTCCACAGCATGCTTGCTGCTTGTTTCCTGCAGCACTTCCTTAAGGGCCGACGTGCATCACTTCCTGTGCTTTATGGGTTAGGTCATGTGATCTCGCTGACCAATCCTAGCCATCCTGCACATATATAACTGGCTCAGCCCCCTTCCCATATGCCTCCAATATGTCCTGCTAAGGGTCTTGATATCCGCTTGTGTTCCTGATTCGTACTTGTATTCCTGGATTCTGCTACCTATTTGATCCCTGCCTGCTCTCCTTGACTCTCCTGTTGCCGATCCAGATTGCCTGACCTGTACCTGTGCCGCCTTCCCTGACTATTGCCTGTCTGACTTCGCCTCTGTCTCATCCTTTGGTCCTGCACTGTTGCTCCTGGTTATGACTCAGCCTGCTGAAAACGCCTGTACCTATGGTACCTTTTCCAGGTACCTCCTGTTCTGCCTGGACCAGCTGCCTCATGTGTCTATCCTCCTCAAGAGGTAGCGACCTGGTGTTCCCCTCGGGAAAGTCTATCCCCACCATCAGTGGTACTGTGAAGATCG
Organism: Bufo bufo; assembly: GCF_905171765.1. Classification (NCBI taxonomy): domain Eukaryota; kingdom Metazoa; phylum Chordata; class Amphibia; order Anura; family Bufonidae; genus Bufo; species Bufo bufo. The sequence goes on along the minus strand of NC_053389.1, from coordinate 749,311,838 downwards.
AGGGGTTCACTTAGACAACTCCCCTAGAGGAGGTAGGACACGTGGCACAGTGGGTTCACAACCGCTGGTTCGTGACAGAGCTGTACTGTACATAGGCAATACATGTATCTGGGAGCTGTACTGTACATAGGCGGTACAGTGTATGTGGCAGCTGTACTGTACATACTGTAGGCAATACAGTGAATATGGGAGCTGTACCGTACATAGGTGATAGTGTATGTGGGAGATGTACTGTATATACTGTAGATGCTACAGTGTATATGGGAGCTGCACTGTACATAGGCAATATAGTGTATATGGGATCTATACTGTACATAGGCAATATAATGTATATGGAAGCTGTACTGTACATAGGCTATACAATGTATATGGGAACTGTACTGTACATAGGTGATATAGTGTATATGGGATCTATACTGTACATAGGTGATACAGTGTATAATGGAGCTGCACTGTACATAGGCAATATAATGTATTTGGGAGCTGTACTGTACATAGGCTATACAATGTATATGGGAACTGTACTGTACATAGGTGATACAGTGTATATGGGAGCTGTACTGTACATAGGTGATATAGTGTAGAGCTTTACTGTACATAGGTGATACAGTGTATATGGGAACTGTACTGTACATAGGTGATATAGTGTAGAGCTTTACTGTACATAGGAGTTGCACAATATACAGATTTTGGGCTAGTTCATAAAACCCTGGTTCATCATGGCTGATGACATGCTTCAGTCTAGGCAAACACAAAAAACAGATGACAGCAAGTAAAATATTCTGAAAAGATAAATCTGGTGAAATTTTAACATTTGATTTGATACACACAAAGCGAACACTTGGTGCCTCGCGTCACCTTAACTGGTCACAGCCCATTTTCTCTCTCCTGTTTGTTCATTCCACCATGACTGATTCTCCTGTCACTGTCCCCTCTCTGTCACCTGAGCCCGGCGCATTTTCGATATTTTCCGTGCCCCTTTGTTTAACCTCCTGCTGTGCACAGGAGGCAGAGAAAAACATTACAAGAAAGGGAAAAAAATCAAATAAAAAAGCTAAAAGAATAAAAATATAGAAATGAGAAAACAGAGAGAAGAAGGGATAAAACTCAAATGTAAACGGCGGTGAACACAGCTGCTGCTTCTTATTCCTGCCGGGAAAAGGGCACGGGTGGGAGTGGATGAAACGTAGCGAGGAAGATGGGGGTGATGCTAGAAGTAGGCTTTTAAAGTGGTTGTCTCACTTTAGGAAATGGCATTTACTGTATTTCATTTAGACTAGCTCAGTGAATTAGGATGATAACATAAGGGCAATATTATTATAGTGATATGCCTTTTTAGCTACAGGAAAATATGTATTTTTATAAAAACCTAACACAATTTATTTGTTACATGTTGTTAGGTAGCACCACTATACTGTATGCAGCAACACTGAACAGGAATTGTCGTCGCTGTCCTTAATAGGACTTCCAATCTACTTCACCGATTTATCAAAACTGGTATAAATGACAGCTCCATTAAAAAATGAAAGGTGGAATCTGATTGGTAACTATGAGCAACTAAGCCAGTTTTCCTTTACACCAGGCATCAAAACTATGAATTAACACATGTGGAATTATATACATAACAAACAAGTGATAAATCTCCCTCATTTAGTATTAGTATGTTTTTTGGATTATCGGAGGAAATCCATGCAAAAATGAGGAGACCCCAGGGCTCCAGGTAAAAGTGCAGTACGCAGCTGTCACGACCGCTATCCCAGCAGCAGTCGTGTCGCACCAGACGGAGGGGAAGGGGGACCCTTATCTACGGATGGGAATAGTATGGCCACCCCTGACTAACCCTAAGCTGGCACCTGTCTGCCCTGATACCCTAGACGGGGTGTGAACCCGTGCGGCGAGCAGGATGCCTAAACCCTCAGTCACCCTAACAAGCCTAGAGTGGGGAAAGGCCGATGGGAGCACTAGTCACCATCACTCATGTCTAGGAGAACAGCAGGGGAAGACAGCAACAAACAAACTATAGCAGAGATAGACTTATCCAGTCACGAGCAGAGAAGGCGATCCCAATCACGACAGTCCACGCCGGACAAGAGCTCCACAGCAACACCATCAAACGATCTCCTTCAAAGGTCAGAATAGAACTGGAAGTAAGGACTATATCTGGCAATGACTGCAAGTGAAACTGAAACTAATATAGTAGCTGGGAGTGGCAGACAGGACTCACCTGAGAAGGATGCCTACAAACTCCCAGTCAGGACAAAAAGGTTCACAAGGCAAAACCCGGATGACATACCCTGAACCATGGAGCAAACTCACAAGCTATCGTGAGTAGCAAGTCGCTACGACCTTCTCCTCCCAGACCTGTCTGGATCAGTCACAGTCGTGACAGTACCCCCCTTTCTACGAGGGGCCCCCGGACCCTCAAGACCAGGCCTCTCCGGATGGGAGCTATGAAAAGCCCGAATGAGTCTGTCCGCTTTTATCTCTGAAGCTGGAACCCACATTCTCTCTTCGGAACAATCTTTTCTACCTGAAACTCAAGACTGCCATCAACAACCACTGGTGGAGGCGGTAGTGGCAATGGTTCAGGAGGTTCTACATATCTCTTAAGCAGAGATCTGTGGAAGACATTATGGATCCTTAGAGTCTGAGGTAGCTCCAGACGAAAAGCCACCGGGTTAATGATCTTAATTACCCTATAAGGACCAATAAATCTTGGACCTAATTTCCATGAGGGAACCTTCAACTTGATATTTCTGGTAGACAACCACACCAAGTCCTTCACCCCAAGGTCCGGACCTTCAGAGCGCCTCCTATCAGCCACACGTTTGTATCTACCACCCATTCTCTTCAAACTTTCTTGCACACTCTGCCACACTGAAGAAAGTGAAGACGCAAATCGTTCCTCCTCGGGAATCCCAGACGGCCCCCCCTCACTAAATGTACAAAACTGAGGATGGAAACCATACGCGCCAAAAAATGGTGACTTATCGGTGGATTCTTGACGACGATTATTAATGGCAAACTCGGCTAACGGTAAATAAGATGACCATTCCTCCTGATTTTCGGAAACAAAGCATCTCAAATATGTCTCTAGGTTTTGATTGTACCGTTCAGTCTGATCGTTGGACTGTGGATGGAAAGATGAAGAAAACGACAGATGAACCCCTAAACGAGAACAAAAAGCTTTCCAAAATTTAGAAACGAATTGGGTACCATGATCCGAAACAATATCGGAAGGGACCCCGTGAAGCTTCACGATGTGGTCAATAAAAACCTGAGCCAGTGTGTTAGCATTAGGCAATGGGGCTAGAGCAATAAAGTGCGCCATTTTACTGAATCTGTCAACAACTACAAGAATAACAATTTTCCCCGCTGATACTGGTAGATCCGTAATGAAATCCATTGATAGGTGCGTCCAAGGCCTGTTGGGGATGGCTAGAGGTAAAAGACGCCCTGCCGGACGAGTATGATCTACCTTAGAACGAGCACAGGTAGCACATGCAGACACAAAATTCAACACCTCCTGGCGCCACTTAGGCCACCAGAACCGACGAGACACTAATTCAGAGGTTGCCCTACTACCTGGGTGTCCTGCCAGTGTGAAGTTATGGTGTTCTTTTAGTATCTCCAGGCGTAAATTTTCTGGCACAAACAGTTTACCCGAGGGGCAGGAGGCCGGGGCGTCCCCCTGAGCTTCCAACACCCTCCCCTCTAAACCTGAGTGTAATGCAGAGACCACCACCCCCTTTTGCAAAATGGGCTCTGGTACCTCAACATCACCCCCTCCAGGAAAACTTCGAGACAATGCATCCGCCTTAGTATTTTTTCCCCCCGGGCGATAGGTTATTACAAAATTAAACCTAGTAAAAAATAACGACCACCGAGCCTGTCTAGGGGTGAGACGTTTAGCAGACTCCAGATATAATAAGTTTTTGTGATTAGTAATCACCGTGATAGGATGAACCGCCCCCTCCAAAAAATGATGCCACTCCTCAAAAGCCAACATAATAGCCAAAAGTTCCCTGTTGCCAATATCATAGTTCCTTTCTGCAGTAGACAATTTCTTCGAAAAGAAAGCACACGGACGCCATTCACCAGGGGACGGGCCCTGAGATAGTACCGCTCCCACCCCCACCTCTGATGCGTCAACATCTACAATAAAAGGAAGCGAGACATCTGGCTGTACGAGAATAGGGGCCGAGGTGAATCTCTCCTTCAGAGATGCAAAGGCAGTTTTGGCTGCATGTGAACATTTGGAAAAATCGGATCCCTTTCGGGTCATGTCCGTCAGTGGTTTGACAACCAAGGAATAGTTCTTTATAAATTTTCTATAAAAATTAGCAAACCCCAGGAAGCGTTGCAATGCCTTCAGGTTCTCAGGCAGATCCCAGTCTATAATCGCCCGGACTTTCTCTGGATCCATGCGGAAACCTGAATCTGACAACACATACCCCAGAAATGGCAGTTCTTTTACGGCGAACACACATTTTTCTAACTTAGCAAACAATTTGTTGGCCCTTAATATCTGCAGCACTTGTCTCACATGGATCTTATGTGTATCCAGATCCGGGGAATAGACCAGGATGTCATCAAGATATATCACAACAAATCTCCCGATAAGGTGACTAAAAATATCGTTGACAAAATGTTGGAATACCGCAGGCGCATTAGTAAGACCAAATGGCATGACCAGATTTTCATAATGCCCTTCCGGAGTATTAAAAGCCGTCTTCCACTCATCCCCCTCTTTGATGCGAACCAGGTTATAGGCTCCTCTGAGATCCATTTTGGAGAACCATTTAGCACCAGCAACCTGATTAAAGAGGTCGGGAATGAGAGGAAGAGGATAGGGATCTCGGATAGTTATCCGGTTTAATTCCCGGAAATGCAGGCAAGGACGTAGGCCCCCATCTTTCTTTTTAACGAAAAAGAACCCTGCAGCCACAGGTGAAGAAGAGGGTCTGATGTGTCCCTTAGCCAAACTCTCCGAAATATAATCTTTCATAGCCTTCCTCTCCGGGCCGGAAAGATTGTATAACCGGGTTTTAGGTAGTTTTGCCCCAGGTAATAGATTAATCGGTCAATCATATGGACGATGAGGTGGTAACCCCTGACAACCCTTCTCAGAGAACACATCCATAAAATCTGACAGAAAGGCAGGTAAAGATGTTACAGAGAGTGTAGAGCACCTACTACTCAAGCAGTTGTCCTTACAATGTTCACTCCACTCCACAATCTCCCCGGCCTGCCAATCCACCACTGGATTGTGAGTCACCAGCCAGGGAAGCCCCAATACCATAGGAGCCGGAAGACCGTCCAGGACATAACAAGAGATATGCTCTTTATGGAGGTCCCCTACCTGCAGATGGATATTATGGATGATCTGAGTTAACTCTTTCTGAGTAAGAGGGGAGGAGTCGATGGCAAAAACAGGAATAGTTCTGCGTATCGGTTCCGGAGTAAAACCCAGAGCCTGAGCAAACCGTGAATCCACCAAGTTGACCCCCGCCCCACTGTCCAAAAAGACGGAACAGATCTCAGTCTTATTGCCCGCCTCAACGGTAGCGGACAACAAAAACTGAGACATGCGTATGGAGGAAACGAATACGCCCAGACTGTTATCCTCCGCACAATCTGGGGACTCTAGTTTTCCGGCGGCTCCTTTGTTTGTGGTCTCTTTGGTTCTGAGGGACAAACCTTTACAAAATGACCCCTCCCCCCACAACGAAAAAAAACCTCTGACCTACGGCGGAACTTAGGAGGATTCACCCGTCTAGTGGCGCCCCCTATTTGCATTGGTTCGACTGGATCATAACAAACCGATCCCTGCCCTATAGAGGCCTTCGTAAAATTTAATAGTCTCTCCCTGAGTCGTCTGTCGATTCTTATGGATAGAGACATAGCAGCCTCCAGAGACCCAGGGACCTCGTATACCGCCAGCGCGTCTTTTAATTTTTCAGACAACCCCTGGCAGAACTGACTCCTAAGGGCCGAGTCGTTCCATAACGTATCAGTAGCCCACCTACGGAATTCGGAACAATATAGTTCAGCAGACCGGTTCTCTTGCCGAAGTCTACGTAGCTTAGACTCAGCCAGTGAGACCCTGTCCGGGTCATCATATACGAGACCCAGGGCTTCAAAAAACTCCTCCACTGATCGTAAGGCCGGAGAGTCTGATGGTAGGGAGAAAGCCCAAGCCTGCGGATCTCCTTGCAGGAGAGAAATTACAATGCCCACCCATTGTTCCTCACCGCCGGAGGATCTAGGGCGTAACCTGAAGAACAATTTGCAAGCTTCTCTGAAGGTTACAAATTGGTCTCTCCCTCCTGAGAACCTATCAGGTAAAGCCACTTTTGGCTCAGGAGTACCTTGGTTTCCCATAGCAACGGTGGAACCCAAGGATGGCTGCTGCTGCTGCAGCACTGTTGCTTTTAATCCTGCCACTTCAAGGGATAATCCCTGTAATTGTTTCGCCAAAACCGTAACCGGATCCATAGTGGAACAGAAAAATACAAAGCAAAACAGCAAGCAAAAAAAAAAAAAAAAGAAATGTCACTTTTTTTTTTTTTTAAAAGGCCAGATATACTGTCACAACCGCTATCCCCGCAGCAGTCGTGTCGCACCAGACGGAGGGGAAGGGGGACCCTTATCTACGGATGGGAATAGTATGGCCACCCCTGACTAACCCTAAGCTGGCACCTGTCTGCCCTGATACCCTAGACGGGGTGTGAACCCGTGCGGCGAGCAGGATGCCTAAACCCTCAGTCACCCTAACAAGCCTAGAGTGGGGAAAGGCCGATGGGAGCACTAGTCACCATCACTCATGTCTAGGAGAACAGCAGGGGAAGACAGCAACAAACAAACTATAGCAGAGATAGACTTATCCAGTCACGAGCAGAGAAGGCGATCCCAATCACGACAGTCCACGCCGGACAAGAGCTCCACAGCAACACCATCAAACGATCTCCTTCAAAGGTCAGAATAGAACTGGAAGTAAGGACTATATCTGGCAATGACTGCAAGTGAAACTGAAACTAATATAGTAGCTTGGAGTGGCAGACAGGACTCACCTGAGAAGGATGCCTACAAACTCCCAGTCAGGACAAAAAGGTTCACAAGGCAAAACCCGTATGACATACCCTGAACCATGGAGCAAACTTACAAGCTATCGCGAGTAGCAAGTCGCTGCGACCTTCTCCTCCCAGACCTGTCTGGATCAGTCACAGTCGTGACAGCAGCTCTGCAGGGTGAGCGATGGTGAGGTCACGGTTAATAGGCAAAACGAGGGTTTCTCTTGGTTACTCACAGTTTATGGAAGACCCTGGGCAGGTGTACAGCAGTGATGGAGAGGCTGGCACTTGGATCCTCTGGGGCACTATCTGTATATAGGAACCAGGCCAGGTGGTAGGTGAGGTGCCCTAGGTGTTGTAGGTTTAATGTGCCTGTGGCAAGATCCCTTAAGGTTTGTGACGCCAGTGCCGGTAACGGTGGCCTACCGATTTGTTGCAGTAATAATGGAGGAACACAAGTTGCAGTGAACTAAAACTTTTGTTTACTGAAACAGTTAACTATTTACAGTTCTTTGTTCAGTTACACATGTACAAGAAGGTAACAGGCAGGCTTTACATCCAAATGGCAGGCACAATGTTCTTTCAAGATACTCAGAGGGTTAAACACTTACAGATCAGGCTGCACTTTTCCTGAGAATCCTGTCTGTCTTTATCCCAAGGCCCGTATGCCCTATTGCAGGCTTTATCCTTGATTAGGGAAACTTCCTCAGGTATATATCTCCTTGCTTTGCACATATATCCTTCTGCCCTTCAGCTCTCTGTTTGGCTGGACCAATACCTCTGCTCTGTACTCTTATAGGAACTTCAGGTTTCTCAGGAGGCAAAAACCCTCTCCTGGTGGCAAACTTCTGAGCTTGCTTTGCTCAGGAACCTCAGGTAGGCTAGACTGCACTCACTAGCCTCCTGGACTACTCTGCCTTCCCCCTTCCTGTCTGGGCCTAAATATATATACTAGGGGTTCCCTAGCTCCCTCTACTGTCTAGGAGGAGGAACTACCCCTAACAGGCCTGATACAGGAAATAAACAGGAAAATCACATAAAACATCATATAAAATACCATGGCCATATTCCACAGGAGGTGGAGAAAAACGTGGCCATATTGACCCTTGTGTAGTGCCCACATTTACGTAGTGGGACACTACAAAAGTTTTAACCACTAAGCCACCAACCTGCTATGGAGCTCAAGTGTATTTATGAATAGAGATGAGCAAATTTCTTGAGATTTGTTTTAGGTTTGACTACGCCACAGTGACTTATATGCCTATGGGTACATGGACAGCAGCCAGTGGTAACAAATAGTACTGAGTGAAGTGAAGCGGAATTCCGAATTTCCTCTTCCGCTTTGTGGTAACAAATCAGGATTTCCTAAAATGGCATCTGCATGTGTTACAAAGCAAAACTAAGTGTAGAGGAGACAAGATCGGGAACGCAAGATCACCCATAATGCCGTGTAGCCAGCCAATCCTCAGATAGCCATCACCTGTGATGTCACAGCCCTGTACAGCCCTCATTCTGTACGGTTTCCGCCATTGTCCTCTGAGATAAAAATAGGGAGAGATGTGGCAAGCGTTTATGCGCTAGGGACAGTGTTGCTGAAAAATAGAAAATTATTGGAGAAGTAGAGTGTGGGGAGACTGCAGGGAGAGAACAGGGAGGCTTATTCTGTATCAGTTTTATTTATACCTATATTTACCTATTCCTACATCAGCCATAAACTAAGATGTGTAATTCACTACCGATAATATGAAAGCCTTTAGTATATTACAACAGGCCGGAATGCAGGGGCAATATGTGGGTGTAATGGTGTGCCGAATGGGTGTAGTAGTTGTACTCACTTTTTCTGTAGCTCCCTGAGCCGGCCTTGCAGTCGAGGGGAAGACAGCACTAAATCCTCCGGGGCACTCTCTATTGCAGTGAACACCAGCTAAATGGAAGTTGAGGTGACCTTGATGGTAGTGGGTATGCTTAGGGTGCTTTGGTGGCTGGGCTCCTGTGTTGTTCTTGACGCCAGCACCGTAAGGTGCAATTAGGAGATAGAGTTGAATGATGAGAGAGGCAGTAGTTGAACCAAACAGGAACTTTACTTGTAAATTGTAGTCTTGCAATAAGTATAGCAATACTTTGTCATAAATACAGATGGTAAAGCTGTAAATCCCAATAACAGGCTCAGTAAGGTGGTGTATGTAGGTTCCAGCTCAACTGCATAGAAGTGATGATCTTACTTGTACTTTGTTCCTGATCTTGCTCTGGATACTCAGTCTTTCAATAATAGTTTGGATCCTCTGTAAGTTCTATTCTGCACTTAGCAATTCAGCAATATTCAGTGCTTCAGTGATTCAGCAACCCAAGGGCGGTCTCTCTCATGGCAGGCAAACTCTCTGCTCCATTCTTTGAAAAGGTTGCACAAGATACAGCAATTATTCTCTTAATACCTGGAAGGGGTGTTACAGTAAAGGATCAATAAGTCCTAGTCTTGGACTACAAAAGTTGCAGTAGTATGGTCCCCTGGGCTAGGTTCAGGAGAACAGAGCCAAGTCTGTCTCCTCTCCTCCTAACGCCTCACTCCTAATCTCCCTTACTTCCTGATCCCCCTTAACTTCCTGTAGCTGACCTATATAAATGGTGATACAGTTGACACCTAGAGGTGGATATGTGTAGTGCATTCACCAGCCTGAAATAGGAATTTAGCAGCTGTGACATGGCATAAAAGGACATATAGCAATTTTGAGTGTTCCCATCCAACTGGAGTGGGACGCTACAATATCACTGCCAGACTGACAACCAATACCATCCAGTCTGCACCCCTTAGGATGTGAGAGCCAAAGCTGATTAATATTCTGTGTTTACTGTCAAATAACCTGCAGGAGATTGCAGGGCAGAACAGCAATAATATGCATATTGCGCCCCCACCTAACCAGCCAAACCCCATACCAGCAACAGCCCCTGTTTAAAGGTGTATTAAAGGTGCTGCGCGACCATTAACATAAAGACCGACTATATAGTGTACTCTTCGTGTGGCTATATCCTAAGGCAAAGTGGCCTGGATATACCTGATTTATAGTGATTTGTAACGTAACAAATTTTAATTTAATGATAGTCAGAATTTTAAATGATTGGTCTGAAATTAAATACAAATGGTTCAGATTTGCAAATTCTTTTGGAAATATGTAACAAAGTGGATTAATTTAGAATGGATCTGCTTATCTCTATTCATGAATAATAATTTCACTTGTACACTAGTGCCTGCTGATGTGCTTTGTATGAACAGCGGGGTTATACACCCCTAAGACCTGCCCTGTAAGTAAGAATTACTAATCTGTCTTTTATGTATCCATTATATGGGTCCATAGTATACATCTGTGTGTCTCTAATTACATCCAAAGATACTGTACATGGAAGTTGTTCTCATGAATTCATATAGAATCTGTAAGGATACAAATGATGACGTTTCCTCACTTACCATATTATGTATTTATTCTCCCCTGAAACCCATCAATACATTTGCTGACAGAGGCATCCCAGTATGGCCCACACATCGCCATAATCCATTAGAGTATACTGTAATGTTAGCATCCTGACAGAAGAGGGCAATTCAAAGGCCTGTATTTATTATTATTATTATTATTTATTATTAAAGTGCCATTCATTCCATAGTGCTGTACGAAAAGGGGTATACATACATAATACAGACAATTGCACAAAACACGAACAAGACGAGTTACAAACTGGTACAGAAGGAGAGAGGGAAGTGCACGTGAGGGCTTACAATCTATATGTATGTATCTGACTTCTTGGTAATACAACAATTGAAACAATTCACCAAAACTGTCTGAATGCCAGCCTGACAGAGGTTACATAATACACAAAGGTGCAGAATATTTTCCATATTGCACTAAATGGAATGTGTCATCAGAAAATTATTTAAATTATTGAAATTGTTTTTATAATCATGTTTTATAAATTTTTTCTAATGGTGATTTGTTTTTCATATTTATGACTATTAACATAAATAAAAAATAAGTACAGGACAGTCAAAACAGACAATACGGACAAGCACAAAACAGAGTTGTATGAAATGGGTCTAAACCAGACGGGCTACCTTTTACTAAATTGTGAGACAAGGAAGGATAGGAAATAAGCTGAGGTCAAAGCACAAGAAATCAAGCAGAACTCAAGAACAAGAGCAACGCCAGTGTCACGCTTCAGTGTGGGAGGAAAACACCACACCGAGCATAAGAGGGAAGGGGGGGGACAGTGAATCAGTCCTAAGAACTAGGGAAGGAAAATGGACACCTCCTATTTAAAACCCTAACCAAAATCCTGACTGACTATCAGTATGAACAGACCCCAAAGGTAGGTGAGTTCATACGCAGGGATACTTAGAGTCCTATCAAGCCCTATAGGATCCTGGTACTAATGGCATGGACGAGACTACCTGTTCCTCCAAAAGAAAGGATGAACAGGAATCTCCCTCAGGCCTAATACAAACAATAGGAAAATGCAACACACAAAACCCAAACAAAAATACAAAAGGGAAAGGAAAGACATAACTTCAAAGGAGCAATGGAAGCACCAGGAACTTAGCCGAGATCAAAACACAATCTATCCAAAGGTCCAAAACAGAAGCTAAACACTGTACAGCATTGTGGGAGAAGTAACTATAAATAGAGATGGTTAAATGACCCTAATAGCCACACCTGGGGAAAAAAGGTGTGGCAAGCACCAGAAACAACACAGACGTCATTTGATCCAAATGGAAAATATGTCAGATCAAACCATGTGTTGCCAGTCTCACCGATCTCCAGCTACCTTTTGCGGGAACGTCCATGACAGCTAGTGAGTCAAAAGACTATCAGTTGCAATTGTGAATGGACAGGAGGGGCTTTAAATAGAGCGGCGGGTCCCTGTATCAGAACCTGATATGTCCAATGTCACAGTGCTTCATAGGTCAGGACAAAACAACACTTGTCATTGAGCAGCTGGGCTGTCATTCAGCCCACTGCTTGTCTCCCCCAGTGCATACTCTCTGCAACGAGAAACAGAGCGTTGCATCCTGTTGCTAAGGATGTGTTTGCATCCTTCTGGGACTCGCGTCCCCACCTATCCCTTGGTTGACCTTGATGGACTTACGTCTTTTTTCAACCGTATTAACTATGTAACTAGGGGGCATCGGTCAGCAGCACGTCTCTCCCTTCACGATCATGCTGAAGCTGAGGATCGCGCAACTGAAGCCCCCCGACAGGTAAGTTTATTACAACTGAAATCTTTAGAACAATGACAGTAAAACAGTTACAATAGAAAAATGGTTCCTTTTTCCTGTTGCTCACTGTTCAGGTTAGACTAGAACTGGTGCTGGAATAATGCTTATTGTTCTGTGTATTGCAACAACTACATTATGTGATTGCCTGTTTGAAGAGAGTGAGACTTGCTGCACATGTACAGAGAGGGGCGGAGACTTGCTGCACATGTACAGAGAGGGGCGGAGACTTGCTGCACATGTACAGAGAGAGCTGAGAGAGAAGAAAGTCAGAAGCAGATGTGCTGAGATCCTGATCTTGCTGAAAGTTATATTCATATGTTGTGCTGTTATTTCTAAATAGAGCCTTGTTCATTGTGCTACACCTGATGGAGACCTCATGAGTCATCTCATTATTATCAAAGGGTGCATAAATTAATGACAGCACTATGATACTGACAGACATCTAGATAACACAATATGGCAAAACTAAATAGAGGGCAACATACTGATGAGACATAAGTCAGTACCAGAGGCGGACTAGGAACTTAAAGTGGCCCTGGAAAAAAAAACCTAAAGGTAGTCCCATATTTTAGGCAGGTCCAAATTGACAGAAGACAGGGCCAACACATGTAGGCAGGGAAAACAGAAGTAGGCGGGGCTGGCAAGACCATAGTGCGGAATCAAATGCCACAGTGAAGCACAAAATACTGCCCCAGTAGAAGCAAATACAACAGTGCAGCACAAAATACTGCCCCAGAAGAACCAAATACCTCAGTGCAGCAAAAAATACTGCTCCAGCAGAACCAAATACCTCAGTGTAGCACAAAATAATTCCCCAGCAGAACCAAATACCTCAGTACAGCACAAAATACTGCCCCAGCAGAAGCAAATATCACAGTGCAGCAGAAACTACTACTCCAGAAGAAGCAAATACCTCAGTGCAGCAAAAAATACTGCCCCAGCAGAAGCAAATACCACAGTGCAGCAAAAAATACTGTCCCAGCAGAACCACATACCACAGTGCAGCACAAATTACTGCCCTAGCAGAACCAAATAGCACAATGCTACACAAAATACTGCCCCAGTAGACTCAAATAACACAGTGTAGCACAGAATACTGCCTACCACTAGTGTTAATCGAGCACCAAAGTGCTTGAGTAGAACACATCAGGATGCTCGGGTGCTCTACCGAGCACCCGAGCACAATGGAAGTCAATGGGAGAACCCGAGCATTAAACCAGGCACCCCCTGCTATGAAGATGGGAGGGTGTCTGGTTCACATGAAAAGGTCAGAAATTGATGGAAACACCACTGAAATGGTTCGGGAACAGCATAAGGAGGAGGTCTGGATGCATCTTGGACTCCCAGGTCGCTGCTGGGAACGATGGTGTTCGAATAGTACGCCAATTTTATAGGCTGACAATAATACGCACAAAACCGAAGATAAAATCGATTTTAGAGGAAAAATTGTTAGGAAACGTTCTTTCCTGTATATTTACTTGTATATAAAGTGCAAGTGCTGCCAAAAATTACAAGGAAGAGGCACTCCAATACAACCTGTTTATCACATAAAGGAGGGCCTCATTCACATTGTGGTACAATTGTTCATGTAGTGGGACTCCTACACTCATAAAGCCTATGCACTAAGTGAAAGGGCTGCCAAAAATTACAAGGAAGAGGCACTCCGATACAACCTGTATATCACATAAAGGAGGGCCTCATTCACATTGTGGTACAATTGTTCATGTAGTGGGACTCCTACACATAAAGCCTATGCACTAAGGGACAGGGCTGTCATAAATTACAAGGAACCGGCACTACAATACACCCTTTATTACACATAAAGAAGGGCATCATACACAGCCTTGAAAAATTATGATTGATGGCCTGCTGGTGACCCTCAAAAACATTAGGAGCAAGGGCCTGCTGGTGACTCTCTAGAAGATTAGGGGCGAGGGCCTGCTGCTGAGCTGACCATCTAAAACAGCGGTTCTCAACCTAGGTGTCGCGACCCCTTTGGGGGTCGATCGGCCCTTTCCGGGGGGTCACCTGAGGCTTCCTATTGTGGGTCGCCCCCACAACGGCAGCGGCCCCTTATCCTCGCGCACAGGAAGTGATGTCCTATCACTGCCTGTGCTTGAAGGAGCCTGACGTCTGGACGGGTAAGTCGGGCCGCCTGTCTGCTGAGGTCCGAGTTTTTTCGTTAATGACACCGCCGCTGAGCACCACTGCCACCAATGATTTAATTGAGCCTGGCTGAGCCTGGCTAATTTTATTTTAATTATTTGGCTGAGCAAGGCTTAATTTATTTGGGGGGACATGAAGCACCGCTGATTTATTTATTTGGGGGACCCTGAGCACTTCTGATTTATTTATTTGGGGGACCCTGAGCACCATTGATTTATTTATTTGGGGGGGGACCTGGAAGCACCGCTGATTTATTTATTTGGGGGACCCTGAGCACTTCTGATTTATTTATTTGGGGGGGGACTTGAAGCACCACTTTATACACCATGCTTCAATACAAAATTTCATTTATTTGTAATTAGAACTAAATATTTGACAATATATAAAATTTTGTCTTTGTGATTAATTACTCTGCTTTTATTATGTTCAATTTGTAGCAATAAAAATACATCCTGCATATCAGATATTTACATTACAATTCATAACAGTAGCAAAATTAGTTATGACGTAGCAAGGAAAAAAATGTAATGGTTGGGGGTCACCACAACATGAGGAACTGTATTAAGGGGTCACGGCTTTAGAAAGGTTGAGAACCACTGATCTAAAACATTAGTGGTGAGGGTCTGCTGCTGAGCTGACTCTCTAAAACATTAGGGGCGAGTGCTTGCTGCTCATCTGACCATCTAAAACATTATGAGCGAGGACATACTGCTGAGCTGACCATCTAAAACATTATGAGCGAATGTCTGCTGCCGAGCTGACCAACTAAAACATTATGGGCGAGGGCCTGCTGCTAAGCTGATCATCTAAAACATTATGGGCGAGGGCCTGCTGCTAAGCTGACCATCTAAAACATTATGGGTGTGGGTCTGCTGCTGAGCTGACCATCTAAAACATTAGGGGTGAGGGTCTGCTGCCTAGCTGATGCTCTAAAACATTAAGGGCGAGTGCCTGCTGCTGATATGACCATCTAAAACATTATGGGCGAGGGCCTGCTGCTGAGCTGACCATCTAAAACATTAGGGGTGAGGGTCTGCTGCTGAGCTGACTCTCTAAAACATTAGGGGCGAGTGCTTGCTGCTCATCTGACCATCTAAAACATTATGGGCGAGGGCATGCTGCTGAGCTGACCATCTAAAACATTATGAGCGAATGTCTGCTGCCGAGCTGACCATCTAAAACATTATGGGCGAGGGCCTGCTGCTGAGCTGACCATCTAAAACATTATGGGCGAGGGCCTGCTGCTAAGCTGACATCTAAAACATTATGGGTGTGGGTCTGCTGCTGAGCTGACCAGTTAAAACATTAGGGGTGAGGGTCTGCTGCCTAGCTGATGCTCTAAAACATTAGGGGCGAGTGCCTGCTGCTGATATGACCATCTAAAACATTATGGGCGAGGGCCTGCTGCTGAGCTGACCATCTAAAACATTAGGGGCGAGGGCATGCTGCTGATCTGACCATGGAAAAAATTATGGGCGAGGGCCTGCTGCTGAGCTGACCATCTAAAACATTATGGGCGAGTGCCTGCTGATGATCTGACCATCTAAAACATTGTGGGCGAGGGCCTGCTGCTGAGCTGACCATCTAAAACATTATGGGCGAGGGCCTGCTGCTGAGCTGAACATTCTAAAACATTATGGGTGAGGGTCTGCTGCTGAGCTGACCATCTAAAACATTAGGGGTGAAGGTCTGCTGCTGAGCTGACTCTCTAAAACATTAGGGGCGAGTGCCTGCTGCTGATATGACCATCTAAAACATTATGGGCGAGGGCCTGCTGCTGAGCTGACCATCTAAAACATTAGGGGTGAGGGCCTGCTGCTGATCTGACCATGGAAAAAATTATGGGCGAGGGCCTGCTGCTGATCTGACCATCGAAAAAATTATGGTTGAGGACTTGCTGCTGAGCTGACCCTCTAAAACATTAGGAGCGAGAGCAGCCAAATAAGCATGTTGATATGATGGAGGAGGAGGAGGCGGATGAGAAAAGGAAGATTAAACCATATACCCTTTTTTGTGGTGGACGGGGTGCATGGGAATACAGTGTATTCAATACACCATAAAAGCCACATTTAAAGGCCTTGGAGAGTGTTGCCCTGACTCTGTTGGAACTGCTGTGTGTTCCCCTTGTCTCCCCTCCTCGGTTGCCCAAGGAACTACGTACTCTGCCGCCAGTGTTTTCAGATGGAAATTCTTGGAGCAATTTTTCCACAAGGACCTTCTGGTATTGCATCATTTTGCTAGTCCTCTTCTCCACAGGAATAAGAGATGAGAAGTTCTCTTTGTAGCGGGGGTCGAGAACGGTGAACAACCAGTAATCGGTGTTGGCCAAAATGCATACAACGTGAGGGTCACGGGAAAGGCAGCATAACATAAAGTCAGCCAAGTGTGCCAGAGTCCCAACAGACAAGACTTCGCTGTTCTCATCAAGAGGATGACTCTCAATCTCCTCGCCCTCTTCCTCCTCTTCTTCCCATCCATGCTGAATAGAGGGAATAAACCTGCTATGGGTAATACCCTGCTCCTCCTCCTCATCATCATCCAATTTGTGCTGAGAAGACAAAATGAGGGTGGTCTGGCTATCACCCTGTGTACTGTCTTCCGGCATTTCCACCTCTTCCACATGCAAAGCGTCTGCCTTCATTGTGAGCAGCGAGCGTTTTAGTAGACACAGAAGTTGGATGGTTACGCTGATAATAGCGGCATCGCAGCTCACCATCTGTGTTGATTCCTCAAAGTTGCGTGAAACCTCACAGAGGTCAGACATCCATGCCCACTCTTCGTTTGTGAAGAGCGGAAGCTGACTGGAAAGGCGACGACCATGTTGCATCTGGTATTCCCCTACTGCCCTCTGCTGCTCACAAATCCTTGCCAACATGTTGAACGTGGAGTTCCAGCACATGCTCACATCGCACAACAGTAGGTGAGCTGGCAATTGCAAGCACTGCTGCAGCGCTGCCAGACCGGCGGCAGCTGTAAATGACTTTTGGAAATGGGCACACAAGCGGCGCACCTTCACCAGTAGCTCAGGCAAATTGGGGTAGGTTTTGACAAACCGCTGAACCACTAAGTTTAACACGAGCTTGCCGAGCTCCAAATTCACCACCAAGTTACGGTAGGTTGTAGGTTGAGTGGTGAGAGCCACAGCTCAGTCTGGTCCCTTATACCCTGCCACAGCTCTGCGGCGGTGTGCTGTTTGTCACCTAAGCAAATAGGTTTCAGCACGGCCTGTTGACGCTTCCCCACTGCAGTGCTATACTGCTTCCAGCTACTGACTAATGGCTGACTGGTGCTGCAAGATGACAATTCAGAGGTAGAAATGGAGGAGGAGGTGGAGGATGAGAAAGGGGGTTGCAGCCACTAATGTAGATGGAAGTAGGGCCCGCAATCCTTGGTGTCGGTAGCCCCTGTGCTGTCCCAGGATACAACTCGCTCCCGGCCTCCACAACGTTCACCCAGTGTGCCTTCATGGAAATGTAGCGTCCCTGGCCACAAGCACTTGTTCATGTGTCAGTCATTAAGTGGACTTTCCCAATAACTGGTCAGGGCACGGGTGATGTTGCGGGACACATGCTGGTGTAAGGCGGGGACTGCACACAGGAGAAAATAGTGGCGGCTTGAGGCTGAGTAATAAGGGATGGCCGCCGCCATCAGGCTGCGGAAAGCCTCAGTGTCCACAAGCCTATATGGCAACATCTCCAGGGCCAGCAATTTGGAAGGGTGCGCATTTAGTGCTATAGCCTGTGGGTGGGTGGGTGGCTGGGTTTTTGCGCTTTCATTCAAAAGCCTGGGGTATGGACATCTGTACACTGCGCTGAGACACAGAAGTGGATGTGTCAGCTAATGGTGCTTGCGAAAGTCCAGGTGCAGGGCGGGAGGCATCCGGGCCTGCGTCTTGGACAGGGGATTGGCCAGCACATAACACAGGGGAAGTGGTGTGACCCGCAGACACTGTAGACGCAGGCGTTCGGCCCACCTATTAGGGTGCTTTGATGCCATGTGGCAGATCATGCTGGTGGTGGTGAGGTTGCTAGTGTTCATGCCCCTGCTCATTTTGGTACGGTACAGGTTGCAAATGACAATTCTTTTATCGTCCGCCCTTTCATCGAAAAAGCGCCAGACTGAGGAACACCTACCCCAAGGGAGATTTCCGCAAGGGGGTGCTCCGGGGAACAGTTGCGGGCCTGTTTGGTGTGACCTGCCTTCTCACTTTTTCCACCCCACTGCCTCTTCCAGTCTGTTGGGCTGCTGCGGATCGCTCCCCCTCTGTACTGCTGTCCTCGCTCGGCTTGCCACCTTCCCAGGTTGGGTCAGTGATTTCATCGTCCACCTCCTCCTCTTCTACTTCTTCACTCTGGTCATCCTCCTGACTTGTTGACCTAACAACAACCTCACTTACAGTATTGACAACTGTGTCTCATCCTCATCATCAACCTCTTGAGACACTAATTGCCGATGATTTATTGGCAACTGTGTCTCATCATCATCATCCACCTCCATCAGCAGCACGGCCACTTCTCCGTCCCTTACTGCTCGCCTTCATCATATTAAACTGTATATGTGCTTACAAGTATGTCACACGTACAATAGCACAGTTTTTTTAAGTGTATGCGCAAATAAATTACAGTCAATGTCACTGATATTTGGGATGCGGAAACCTATTATACAGGAGAGGTACCACAGGTAATGGCGCTGCTGTCACCAGTGGCTAAGAAAAAATTACAGTCAATGTCACTGATATTTGGGATGCGGAAATGTTATACAGGAGATGTAGCGCAAGTAATGTCACTGTCCCCAGCGTCTACAGAAAAAGTACACTGTATGTCACAGATATTTTTAGGATGAGCAAACGCTATACAGGAAATGTAGCGCAGGTAATGTAACTGTACGCTGCAGACACCGCCTACTAAAAAATACACTGGATGTCACAGATATTTTTAGTATGCGCACATGTTAAACAGGAGATGTAGTGCAGATAATATCGCTGTCCCCAGCATCTACGGAAAAAGTACACTGAATGTCACAGATATTTTTAGTATGTGCACACGTTAAACAGGAGATGTGGCGCAGATAATGTCGCTGTCTGCAGTGTCTATGGAAAAAGTACACTGGATGTCACAGATATTTTTAGGATGCGCAAATGTTATACAGGAGATGTAGCGCTGATAATGTCACTGTCCGCAGCGTCTACGGAAAAAGTACACTGGAAGTCACAGATATTTTTAGGCTGCACACACGTTACACAGGAGATGTGGCGTGGATAATGTCACTGTCTGCAGCAGCCAAACAATTGCAAGCTATTTAGCACAGGTTGCGCTAAAAATATATATTGCTGCCAGATACAACAATAGTCCTTAAAAGGACTTTTGGGTCTCTAACACCAACCCTGCCTAACAAAAAAATATAAATAAATTCCCTACTCTATCTGTCCCTTCTATAGCACAGCTCTCCCTGACTAAGTGCGTACAAAAAATAGTGGTAGGTTGTGGTGGCTCACTAGCAAGTAGTTAAGGTATGGTGCTGCAAGCTCATATAGAGGGAATCACCCCACCCTCTCTTAAAGGCAAATGTAGTAATAGAGTAATGAGCGAGCACTCATACACTTGGCAACCAAATTGACATGTGCAGAAAATATTTATTATATCCCCATAAAATACAAGTAATAAAATTTATAAGAACAATGTAGCAATAATATACAACATTACAATCACACATATTGTGGTAGATATGATCAACACTATATTCATATGACTCAATAGTGTCGATAAATTCAATAATATATATCACACCAAGAAACTTCAAGTATATGCTGTTATTTGGGAAAGAGGGGGTATTATCTTCTAGCGCTCTATCCCAATTTGGGAAACTGAATGTCACTGAAAATGTTGTAGGTGTATTCACTAGGAGCGCAACATGTTCATAAAGTGTCCACAGGAATCCTGATCATGTGAAAAGTCTCTTATAGCATATCCTTTTATGGTCGATATGAGCTTTGGATTGAAGAAAACTTTAAATCGATATTTGGCTTACCGTCTAGCGTCTGCTGTCTCCCTATTGCTTCAATGGAGCTTTAAATATTTGCCGGCTTATTCAGTCGCTCCATACAGCAAGCTGGTTTAAATTTTGCGGGAGTTCCAAAGATCGCGGGAGTTGCCACTCTGTTCCGCAATTTCCTTTGGTGCAGCTTTCGACGATAAGAATAGTTAATCCTTTACTGTAGAGATTTTCTTCTGTATGGCCATACAGTATTATCGGAGGCTTTTCAATGCAGGTACATCACTTGTTTCACCATACGCGTTACGGGTAGATTCACTCTCCCTTCCTCAGTGGTCAAGTGTCTGCCTGCTCTGCCTCCATTTTTATCCATTCCTTTGATTGCTTCCCAAATCTCGGACACCTGTTGTTCATGCTACTCTCAGTTTGCAAGGGAATCCTCCCACATAATCAAGGGATAATTCTATAAAGCCTTGATTTAAAAAAAAAATTATTTTTTATTTTTTTATTTTTTTATTTTTTTTCCTCTTGCAGTTTTCATGCGTTTTTTATGCGTTTTTTTGGGGACAGATGCGTTTTTTGGCCCAGATGTCCCAATTGGTGTGATATATCATTATGTGAAATATAAACTTGATATCTGATTGCCAACACTTATAAAATGACTTTTTATAATAAAATATTATTAAACAAATTTTCAAGATTAAAATATCAATATAAGAATATAAAACAATAAATAATAAATGTGAGGAATCTTGAAAGTTTCATAGGAATCCTAGAGTTTGATACAATTATTCGGATTTGATAGAGAAAGAAGGGTGGGTATCTCGGAGCCAAGGACACGTCGCAGCGCCGATAGACGGCCTAGCATGCGATGTGCCGTCGGCCACGAGACATCCAACCTACATAAATCCAAAAATTTCCAACTCCGAATTAAGGCCTTTCGGTTGTAGAGATCCAAATTCATAAATGCGTCTGGATTCTATCCTAGACATTTGTCTGATAAAATCACCGCCTCTCCAGTGTTTCTCCACCTTCTCCAGTGCCGTAAACACCAGACTTGATGGATCCTGATTATGCATCTCTTTATAATGTTTAGATAGGGAATGTTTATCGTACCCCTTCCTGATGTTGGCAATATGTTCGGCCACTCTTTTTTTGAATGGCCTCTTGGTACGTCCTATATATTGTCTGTTACAGGGGCACTGGAGAAGGTAGATAACTCCACTGGAGTCACATGTAAGACAATCTTCTATCTCCCAATTATAGTTGTTCTGAGTCGAGGGGACATTAGTCGTCAGGCGGGGTTTTTTATTCATTCTACAACCCATACACCTTCCACATTTATAAAAACCCTTCAAACTCAGCCAAGTTCCTGAAAAATTCAACTTATTCTGTTTCCACGGTTTTACGGTAGGGGCCACCTTGATACCTAGATTGGGTGCCCTAGTGAAGGTAATCGTCGGAACAGTCGGGAGTAAGTGTCCCACAATTTTGTCATTCAACACATGGTGCCAATGGGTTTTAAGAATTTTCTGAATCTTCCTATAATTCTCATTAAATGGAAGAACAACTCTCATGGCTTCTTTATTTAGTGTTTTATCTTCCTCATTATCCATCTCATTTTTATCTTTATTGTCCTCCTTATTAAAGAACTCTCTTCTATCTAAATTCCTAATTTGGTTGAGTGACTCCTCCACTAAGTTTTCAGGATATTCCTTCTCAATAAATTGTCTTTTCATCTCAATGGCTTCCATCTCAAAAGTATGTCCCTCTGTGCAGTTCCGCTTAATCCTACGGAACTGACCAGAGGGAACATTTGTCAGCCATTTCGGCAGGTGACAGCTAGAAAAATCGATATAACTATTTCTAGCTGTGGATTTACAAAATGTCTCACATATATATTTATTATCAGATTGTGTGATTAATAAATCCAAGAATTCGGTGCTCTCCTGTATGTTTGAGGTAAAGACCAGATTTAAA
Organism: Bufo bufo; assembly: GCF_905171765.1. Taxonomy (NCBI): domain Eukaryota; kingdom Metazoa; phylum Chordata; class Amphibia; order Anura; family Bufonidae; genus Bufo; species Bufo bufo. The sequence continues at coordinate 749,289,368 of NC_053389.1, read as the reverse complement.
TTATTAATATTGATTGTTTCTAGGAATTTTTCCAATTCTTCTTTACTCTTTTTCCAGATGAAGATCACATCATCTATATAACGGCGCCACAGGGCCAGATCCGTCCCCAGCCTTGGCTTGATGAGGTTGTACTCCCACTCAGCCAAGAACAAATTAGCATAGCTGGGGGCGAATCTGGTCCCCATGGCGGTACCCCGCTTCTGCAGGAAGAATTCCCCCTCAAAAAAGAAGTAGTTGTGGCTCAGGATATACTCTATTCCTTTCGTTATAAACTCTTTTTTTATTGCTCCATACGAGCCATCTCTTATTAATTGCATTTTTACAGCATCAATTCCTTGCTGATGTTCAATCACAGTATAAAGTGACTGAACATCAAGTGTACCCATAATCCATCCAGTCTGGACATCTAAGTTTTCCAGAATCTGTATGATTTGGGTCGTATCTTTAATATAGGAATTGGTTTTCTTGACTATTGGCTGTAACTGTACGTCTATATATTTGGACAGGTTGGATGTGATAGATCCAATCCCTGAGACGATAGGGCGTCCTGGGGTATCATTCGGATTTTTGTGCACTTTGGGCAGACAGTAGAAGCATGGTAGCCTCCTCTGTGTGCCCAAAATGAAATCCAGTTCCTGCTGTGATATCGTACCATTATCCAATCCGTCCATACTGTATCTCCTGAGCTCCAACTCAAATCTCTCAAGGGGGTCTCCCCCCAATTTTTGATAGGTCTCCCCATCTGAGAGTTGTCGGAGACATTCCCTATTATAATTAATTGTGTCCATCACCACTACCGCACCTCCCTTATCCGCGGGGCGTATAGTGATGGAGTGGTTTTTTTGTAGTAGTTTCAATGCCTCAAACTCTCCTCTGGTAAGATTGTTTGTGGCTCTTGGTCTAGCTTTTAGTTTGCAAATATCTTCCTCTACACACTTCTGAAAGGCTCCTATTTCTTTGCTGATTTCACTCCTTGGGAACATATTTGATTTATTTTTTAGGAGGTTTTTATTAGGGTTTTTTGTCTTTTTTACGTTTTTTTCAACTATCACTTTCTCATTCCTCACAATTGGATTTTTGATAAAATATTTTTTGAGGCAGATATTCCTTATTAGTTTTTGTACTCCTATATACGTAGAGAATTTATCCATCTTATTGGTGGGGGCAAACTTCAGACCTTTCTCTAACAGATTATTTTGGGTTTTAGTCAGGGTGGTTGAACTTAAGTTAATTATTGCGCTGAGATCCGTTGCTAGTGATGTCTTTTGTGATATGTGTCTCTTCCTCTTACTTCGTCTTGTCTTTCTGACCCTCCTCTGTGTCTTGAGTGTTGGTATCTTACTTGTTCTATGTGGTTCATCTTTTGGGGTGCATGGTGATCCTGTCTCTGTGATATGTGATGCTGTCCCTTCCCTGTGTTCTGGTATTGATAAGTGCTCTTGGGTCTTAAATTGTAGTGATGTGTCGGTGATTCTAAACTGTGATTGGGAGGAGTCCTTTCTGTGTACCGTATTCGTGCTCTGTGATGTGCTGGGGTATGATCTAAAAAATGCCGATCAGACAGCTCCTCATATCTGTTAGTCACAGAGATTGAGTAGCTGTCTGATAAGCCCTGCCGATCCCTATCCTCTTCCCTTTTCTTCCCTTTTGGGATCTCATTCTGTGATAAGGGAATTTGTTCCCCAGATCTTTCACCCTGGTGATTTCTCTGTGTATTCTGGTGTTTTTTTAGTTTTTTTATTAATGATCTCACTCTCAATTTTATCTAATCCACTACAGAGTCTTTGTTGCCACATTTCAAATTCACTATTTCTAGAGAATTTTTCAAGGTGGTCTTTTAATTTTCCAATTTTTTGATTCAGCACTTCCAATAGTGCTGTTCTCCTTTTTATCAAATCCGAATAATTGTATCAAACTCTAGGATTCCTATGAAACTTTTAAGATTCCTCACATTTATTATTTATTGTTTTATATTCTTATATTGATATTTTAATCTTGAAAATTTGTTTAATAATATTTTATTATAAAAAGTCATTTTATAAGTGTTGGCAATCAGATATCAAGTTTATATTTCACATAATGATATATCACACCAATTGGGACATCTGGGCCAAAAAACGCATGTGTCCCCAAAAAAACGCATAAAAAACGCATGGAAACTGCAAGAGGAAAAAAAATAAAAAATAAATTTTTTTTTTTTTTTTTTTTTTTTTTTTTTAAATCAAGGCTTTATAGAATTATCCCTTGATTATGTGGGAGGATTCCCTTGCAAACTGAGAGTAGCATGAACAACAGGTGTCCGAGATTTGGGAAGCAATCAAAGGAATGGATAAAAATGGAGGCAGAGCAGGCAGACACTTGACCACTGAGGAAGGGAGAGTGAATCTACCCGTAACGCGTATGGTGAAACAAGTGATGTACCTGCATTGAAAAGCCTCCGATAATACTGTATGGCCATACAGAAGAAAATCTCTACAGTAAAGGATTAACTATTCTTATCGTCGAAAGCTGCACCAAAGGAAATTGCGGAACAGAGTGGCAACTCCCGCGATCTTTGGAACTCCCGCAAAATTTAAACCAGCTTGCTGTATGGAGCGACTGAATAAGCCGGCAAATATTTAAAGCTCCATTGAAGCAATAGGGAGACAGCAGACGCTAGACGCTAAGCCAAATATCGATTTAAAGTTTTCTTCAATCCAAAGCTCATATCGACCATAAAAGGATATGCTATAAGAGACTTTTCACATTATCAGGATTCCTGTGGACACTTTATGAACATGTTGCGCTCCTAGTGAATACACCTACAACATTTTCAGTGACATTCAGTTTCCCAAATTGGGATAGAGCGCTAGAAGATAATACCCCCTCTTTCCCAAATAACAGCATATACTTGAAGTTTCTTGGTGTGATATATATTATTGAATTTATCGACACTATTGAGTCATATGAATATAGTGTTGATCATATCTACCACAATATATGTGATTGTAATGTTGTATATTATTGCTACATTGTTCTTATAAATTTTATTACTTGTATTTTATGGGGATATAATAAATATTTTCTGCACATGTCAATTTGGTTGCCAAGTGTATGAGTGCTCGCTCATTACTCTATTACTACATCTCCCTGACTAAGACTGAGCCGAACCACGTGTCATTGGGTGCTTTATAGCACCCGATGACGCGCTCTGGCCAGCCAATCACTGTAATGCCAGTAACCAACATGGCTATGGCATAACAGTGAGTGGCAGTACTTAACTGCATGTTTATTGGCTGCGTAGAAGCCAACAAACGTGCAGGGAGGAGACACGAGCATCGTGTTCGAGCACATGCGTTATTTGGCCGAACCCTGTGATGTGCCGAGCATCGCGATGCTCGATCCGAACTGGTGTTTGGCCGAGAATGCTCCCTCAACACTACCTCCCACACCACAATATAAAACTGTATCATCATTCTGAGGACAGGAATACAGTTGAATTTAGGAGGTCACATGCTACCATTGACCAGGTATATAAGCTTCTGAATGAATGCTGAGAGCATCAGATCTTTATGTACCTGGCTGGCAGCCATGAAGAGGGCTTGGGCCCCCCCTTTGGGCATTGTCCCACAAGGAAATTTCCCTTCATGTTCTTTGGTCAGTCCACCCCTTGTGAGCACTCTTTGTCATGTCCATAAAACCAGTGTTCAAGAGTTTTTGCATTGTTTCCAGGTGAATTAGGGAATACCAATGCCACGAAGAGGGACATTTCGTCTGAGCAATGTTAAGGTGGGTGGTAAGTAACATCAAAAATTAATGACAGGACCCAAGATTTCCCAGGCGAACCTTGCCCAAGACATCACGCTACCTCTGCTGACTTGCCTTCTTCTCCTAGACATGCTTGTACCATCTCTCCCTAAAGTAACTAAAACACATGCACCCAGCTGTCCACATGATGTAAAATAAAATGTGATTACTCATTCCAGGCCAACTTATTTCAATGCTTCTTGGTCCAGTTCAGTGGTGAATAGGGTCCTGCCTTGGAAACTATAGATATGCAGTGCTATATAAATCAGTTTGTGATGTTTTGAGTGTTTGGACATCTTTCTACCATAGTCAGCTAAACTTTTTCAAAAATTTTAAAGTTCACTTGTTGCTTAATATATCCCACCCCATGACAGTTGCCATTGCAATGCAATGGAATCAATCTTATTCACATCATCTGCCAGTGGTTTTAATGTTATTGCTGATCGGTGGGCATGCAGATAAAGGTATGTCACTGCCACCCGGTATAGCCTCACAGGCACTGTATGCATCTTTCCTTTCACTCCCTTGTATTAGGAAGATAGGCTGTACTGCATCATTTTCTGGAAGGTTTGTGTCTCCAATATGGCAGCCATCATGAACTTTTTAAAAACTAAACCGCAACAACACTGTTTAGTTAACTAACCAAAATGCAGCAGAATTCTGACTCATGCTGTCCACCCTTGTTGTACCTTGCTGGAGCTCAGCATGAAAGACTTAAGAAATGACAATGTGCACCAAAGTTATTCCAAAATTATTGTTGTAGTGTGAGGAAGAGCTGTTGCAGTGCTGGGACATAGAGACTTTCTGACATCATTCGAGTCCAGCAGAGGGAGCCAGATATGAGGGGAAGACAAGGCCTGCTGCATAGGAAGAGCAGTTGAGCCAGTGCCTAAGAGAGGAGTGCAGTGCAGAAGAATCAGAGCAGGGTCCATTACCAGAGCTCAGGGGTGGAGTGATGCAGCCACCTAAGTGAAGGAGTGCAGCCCAGACAGGTACAGAGAGGCTGTGGCAGAACATTGTGTGGCATTGAAGCAAGAGTGCAACACGAACCAGTGCAGGGGAGCAGAGTGTGGTGCACATGTGCCAGACAAGCAATGCCTCCGAAGTGCCCGGCCAGATTCTCCACTGCAGCAAAGAGAGGGGTCACCTTGGAGAGATAGAGATCAAGCACCAGGAGGGTCCCTCGCCCACAAGCAGCAACAGTAAATGCGGCCCCTGAGAGACTGTATAAAGTTAAACCAATTCTACAGAGACTGTAGTTAAACCCTCTCTGCTATCAAGTCAGTTTGTTAAAGACACAGCATTCCTATTGAATATAAATATGAATTTATAAGTTTCACAAGTACAATAGTTTGTTGCTGTATAATCATCTTTAGTAAAGCCGTTTCAATGTTCCTAATTTCCCGCCATCCACCTAAGTACCTTGCATTGTCACAGAATATTGATACAAATTAAGGCCATATTTATACAGTCGGTGTTTAGTCAGTGTTCGATCAGTGATTTCCATTAGTGATTCTGAGCCAAAACTAGGAGTGGAGCCACCACAGAGAAAGGTATAACAGAAAGATTTGAACTTGGTCTGTGTTTTGGACCCACACCTGGTTTTGGCTCAAAATCACTGATGGAAATCACTGACCAAACACTAACTTTGTGAAAGCTGCCTACATCAACCAACAGTGTAAAGTTAGATAATTTTCTAAAGATGCACAAGATTTATCATACAGCTTGAGCCACTTTGATAAATTTGGCACATTTCCAGACTGTCTAGTCCAGGTTTACACCATTCACATATTAGTAAAACTTAATACTAAAACTTAGTAGATCTGCCAAAAATATTTATTCTTCTCCACAGTAGAAATAATAAATCAAATAAAAATTAAGTGAGAAAGATATTCTCTTTAGCCCCTAATTCGTTATGCTTTGGGGAAAAATAAAGATGCAAAATTCAACCTGAATGCAAAAAAAGAAAAGAAAAGTAGAACATCAAATAATTCAATCAACTTCATGTGACGTTTTCCTGAAAAATGTAAAGCAGGACCACGTTCCTCAGGAGTGAGGAGATACAGTATGTGATGTGTTTTAATTATCTAAAGTAATAATGAAGCTGATTTAGCACAGTATATTAAACCCATCTGGAATGTAGTCTGCTAGAATTCATCCGTGACTTGATGTTCAAAGTTATGTTTTATTGCTTGTAATTTACTTCTCAAAGTTCTTGAAGAAGTTTGACCTCAAACCTGATGCAAATAGAAAATGTGATAAGAAGAACATCTTTTGTTTTGCAGCATCCATTAAAAAAATAAAATCAGTGCTGCAGTGACAATAACATCTACAGGGCAACATTTTTTTAAAAAAGTTCTGAAAACACTTCTGTCACCTGTCATCCAGGTGTAAGGTGTGTAGAGTGACCGCTTCAGATTTTATTGAGACTGTTGCTCTCTATTTCTTTTTTATTACTGCAAACGCCATCCTGAATTTCCTCCATTTATGACTACACGCTAAATTTAATGCAACATTATGGGAGAGATTTATCAAAACTGGTGTAAAAAAAAAAACTGGCTTAGGCTACTTTCACACTTGCGTTCAGAGCGGGTCCGTCTGGTGTCTGCACAGACGGATCCGCTCCTATAATGCAGACGTTTGTATCCGTTCAGAACGGATCCGTCTGCATTATAGTTTAGAAAAAATTCTAAGTGTGAAAGTTGTTCAGACGGATCCGTCCAGACTTTACATTGAAAGTCAATGGGGGACGGATCCGTTTGAAAATTGAGCCATATAGTGTCAACTTCAAACGGATCCTTCCCCATTGACTTACATTGTAAGTCTGGACGGATCAGTTTGCCTCCGCACGGCCTCCTCTACAAGCAGCGTTCAGGTGTCCGCTTGCTGAGCGGAGCGGAGGCTGAACGCTGCCAGACTGATGCATTCTGAGCGGATCCGCATCCACTCAGAATGCATTGGGGCAGAACGGATGCGTTTGGGGACGCTTGTGAGAGTCTTCAAACGGAGCTCACAAGCGGAGCCCTGAACGCTAGTGTGAAAGTAGCCTTAGTTATCCACAGCAACCAGTCAGATTATACTCTTCATTTTCCAGAGCTCTTTTGGGAAATTAAAGGTGGAATCTGGTTGTAAGGTTGCAGTGGCCGGGTTTGAGGTGGCCCCAGCGCTACGCTGGATCCCCCGGATACCGTCGAGGTGTCACCACGTGTTTCTGCTCTCTAGGAAGTGATGGTAAGGCATGGTTTCCCCCCAAATGGGAAATAAGTCCAGAGAGTCAGGGTCTGCAGTTAACCAGGATACTTCTTTACTGGAAGAATTCAAGTGCAAAGCAATACAAGCGAGGCATAGGGCAGGCTTCTGCAGTCTCCTCCCTGGCAGAAGAAGGCCTTCATGCTTAGGAAAGGCCTGAGCTAGCTGTCCCACTCTCTCAGTAGGCTGTTACCCTGGCTAAAGGCTGGAGGTCCACGGTCTGTCGTTCAGTAGTCCAGGTGGCTCACAGGGATAGTGACCCATGGTCTGTGGCTCAGCGTCCCCATCTCAGCGTCTTCTTCTGGTCACTCATGCAGACTGGCATGAGTCTCCCCTCCAAGCACTGGTGTCACAGCCACTATCTCTGGCTGTGACCTTCCGTTCTTGCTCATTCGGTGCTCCTCGCTGAAGTTCCGTTCCTCTGTATTATTTGTGGTTCTGTATGGGTTAACTCCCCTGTATTCCTATTAGGAGTTAATCCTCTGTCTGCTCCATGGGTGTGGTCTCTCTGCTGCACCCATGGAACCTGTATAAAAGGCTGAGGTTTCCTCAGTTCTGTGTCAGCTCTCCTGGTGTGTGTTGTCTGTCCTGCTCCTGGTTTGTACTCTCTCCCATGCTGCTGACCCATGGGATCTGTGTCTGTCTGTCTGTGCTCTGTGAGTTTCCCTACTTGTTCATTTGCGTCCTTTTTCCTGTCTTTCTGTTCTGCCAGTTATGTTTTAGTTACTTTGTGTTTATTCTGATGTCTGTGTTCAGCAAGCCTTTGCAGCAGAGTGGCATGACAAGGCCATGCAGTTTACTACTGGTGGAGCAAGTCCTTCTCTGCTCATTGCCACTCCTGCTCCCTTGCGTGAACTCCTGTTTGTATTATTAGTTGCCTGTTTTGTATTCATATGTCTGTGTTCAGCAAGCCTTTGCAGCAGAGTGGCATGACAAGGCCATGCAGTTTATTACTGGTGGAGCAATTCCTTCTCTGCTCATTGCCACTCCTGCTCCCTTGCATGAACTCCTGCTTGTGTTATTATTTGCCCTGTTTTGTATTTACCTGTCTGTTATGTTTGCCTATGTGCCGTCGGTACCTTCTGGTACCTGTTGTCCATTCGCTCCTGCTGTCACTGTCTAGGTCACGCTCCAGAGTGGACCCTGGCAACTTCCTGCGGCTAAGTCTAACCCTACCATCTAGGGCTCTAGTGAAAACCAGGAGTTGCTTAGTTACGCCCCTCTGGAGTATTACTAGACAGTGGCGCAGTGGGGGTTTTCTCCCACTGTGCTGACGGTACATAGAGCTCATGTTTTGTCTGTGCTGCCTTCCATGTTTATGTTTGTGCAATAAACTCTTATGTGTTTGTACCTGATTTCCGTTTATTGCTTGACGACGCGGTGGTCTCTCCTGGGACCTCCAACTCGTGACAACTGGTCTCTAACTGCAGCACACTAGGGGCTCTGACTGCTCTCCTTACAGTTAGGTCTATACATATTTGGACAACATTTTTCTAATTTTTGTTCTGTACATTACCACAATGGATTTTTAACAAAACAATTCAGATGCAGTTGAAGTTTAGACTTTCAGCTTTAATTCAGTGGGTTGAACAAAATGATTGCATAAAATATTGAGGAACTAAAGCATTTTTTAAACTCAATCCCCTCATCTCAGGGGCTCGAAAGTAATTGGACAAATTAAATAATTGTAAATAACATTTTAATTTCTAATACTTTGTTGGCAATGACTGCCTGAAGTCTTGAACTCATGGACACCATCAAACGCTGTGTTTCCTCCTTTTTAATGCTCTACCAGGCCTTTACTTCAGCAGTTTTCAGTTGCTGTTTGTGGGCCTTTCTGTCTGAAGTTTAGTCTTTAACAAGTGAAATGCATGCTCTGTTGAGTTCAGATTAGGTGACTGAATCGGCCATTCAAGAATATTCCACTTCTTTGCTTTAATAAAATCCTGGGTTGCATTGGCTTTATGTTTTGGGTCATTGTCCATCTGTATTATGAAATGCCTACCAATCAGTTTGGCTGCATTTGAGCACATAGTATGTCTCTGAAAATCACAGAATTCACCAGGATGCTTCTGTCCTGTGTCACATCATCAATAAACACTGGGGACCCAGTGCCACTGGCAGCCATGCATGCCCAAACCATCACACTGCTTCCGCCTTGTTTTACAGATGATGTGGTATGCTTTGGATCATGAGCTGTTCCATGCCTTCACCATACTTTTTTCTTTCCTTCATTCTGGTAGACGTTGATCTTGATTTGATCTCTCCAAAACATTTTATTCCAGAAGTGTGCTGGTTTTTTAAGATGTTTTTAGCAAAGGCCAATCTAGCCTTCTTATTCTTGAGGCTTATGAGTGGCTTGCACCGTGCAGTGAACCCTCTGTATTTACTTTCATGCAGTCTTCTCTTTATGGTAGATTTGGATATTGATAAGCCTATATCCTGGAGAGTGAAGTTCACTTGGTTGGCTGTTGTTTCTCTTCACCATGGTAATTATTCTGCGATCATCCACCACTGTTGTCTTCTGTTGGCATCCAGGTCTTTTTGCATTGTTGAGGTCACCAGTGCTTCCTTTCCTTTTCAGGTTGCACCAAACTGTAGATTTTGCCACTCCTAATAGTGTAGCAATTTCTCGGATGGGTTTTTACTGTTTTTGCAGATAAAGGATGGCTTTTTTTCACCTGCATGGAGAGATCCTTTGACCGCATGTTGTCTTCTCAGCAAAATCTTAAGTCAACTCCAGGCCTTTTATGTGCGTAATTGTGAATGAAATGATAAAGGAATTGCCCATACCTGCCCCCGAAACAACCTTTGAGTCAATTGTCCAATTACTTTTGGTCCCTTTAAAAACAGGCTACCACATGTAAAGGAGCTGAAACTCCTAAACCCTTCATTCAATATTAATGTGGATACCCTCAAATGAAAGCTAAAAGTCTGGACTTTATGTCCATGCACATTATATAACTATAACTTAAATATGTTTTAGTAAACAGGTAAAAAAAACTAAATTTGTATCAGTGTCCATATTTATATGGACCTAACTGTATATACAGTTTTAGCTAGACTAGAACCTTCTAGTGGGAGGGGTGGAGTGGAGAAGATCAGGACAGACAGATACTTTGTAACACTTTTCGTCTCTCATAGACTTACATTATAGCTTCAATGATACTCAATGGCAATGACACAGCAGTTTTTCCAGACAAAAACAAGTTTCCAGAATATAACATAGCTAAGGGCTCTTTCACACTTGCGTTCTTTTCTTCCGGCATAGAGTTCCGTCGTCGGGGCTCTATGCCGGAAGAATCCTGATCAGTTTTATCCTAATGCATTCTGAATAGAGAGAAATCCGTTCAGGATGTATCAGGATGTCTTCAGTTCCGGATCGGAACGTTTTTTGGCCGGAGAAAATACAGCAGCATGCTGCGCTTTTTGCTTCGGCCAAAAATCCTGAACACTTGCCGCAAGGCCGGATCCGGAATTAATGCCCATTGAAAGGCATTAATCCGGATCCGGCCTTAAGCTAAACGTCGTTTCAGCGCATTGCCGGATCCGACGTTTAGCTTTTTCTGAATGGTTACCATGGCTGCCAAGACGCTAAAGTCCTGGCAGCCATGGTAAAGTGTAGTGGGGAGCGGGGGAGCAGTATACTTACAGTCTGTGCGGCTCCCCGGGCGCTCCAGAGTGACGTCAGGGCGCCCCACGCGCATGGATGACGTGCTCGCATGGATCACGTCATCCATGCGCATGGGGCGCTCTGACGTCATTCTGGAGCACCCCGGGAGCCGCATGGACTGTAAGTACACTGCTCCCCCGCTCCCCACTACTACTATGGCAACCAGGACTTTAATAGCGTCCTGGGTGCCATAGTAACACTGAACGCATTTTGAAGACGGATCCGTCTTCAAATGCTTTCAGTTCACTTGCGTTTTTCCGGATCCGGCGTGTAATTCCGGCAAATGGAGTACACGCCGGATCCGGACAACGCAAGTGTGAAAGAGCCCTAAACCAGACCGTCAAAAGGTCAGTCTGTCTCAGTTTGGTGGTAAACAACCTCTGGCTTTTTCCTAAAAAAACATGCTCTTCTTTAACCCTATGGCAGTTGTGGCAAATTACCAGCTTCTTATTCAAAGTCCTAACAGCCTCTCCGTATTCATTAACCCTTTCCATAGAGACTTGTAAATATAGTGCAAATAAACAAGATATATATCACAACATACATATAAAATGCAGTAACACAATAATAAACAGTATAAGTTAACCCTTTCAAGAGAAATAAAGTAAGAAGTTTTAACTTTGCATAGGGGAAATAGGCAAATGTCCAAACGTCAAAGTACCCCTGTTCTAGGGCACTACAAGGGCAACTAAGCCAGTTTTCCTTTACACCAGTTTGATAAATCTCCCCCGATGTGTTTATATCAACCCTTGACATATTTTAGAACTAAAATTCTCAAGTCTACAACATTCTATTGTGCCATCAAGGATATGAAAGCTATGTTCTTTAAAAAGAAAGGCTTTTCAATTTAGAATTGGGCATATGAAATTCATTGGACAATGGCAAAATATTTTATTTCCTCTCAACAATTGGCTAATCCTTTTAAAGGGGTTTTCTGGAAAAAAATGATTTTTTTTTTGCAAGTTCCAGCAGCATGACCCCTTAAACTGCAGATTCATACTTTCCTGCTCCACATTATTCTAGTCCTCCTCACTACCTCTGCTCTTTCCATCTTCCAGTTCCAGCACCAGTTAAAAAAAATTCTTGGAGATGTACTTTCCAAAATGTGGTCACTTTTGGAGGATTTCCACTGTAGGGGTAGCTCAGGATCTCTTCAAATGAAATATAATGGGCAAAAACCCTTTCAACTAATTCGGCCCTCAAAAAGCCGTTTAAAATGCTCCTTCCTTTCTGAGGGCAGCCATGTGTTCATACAGCCCTTAACGACCACATATGGGGTGTTGCTATATTCAGCAGTAAGTGATTAACAAGTTGTTGGGTGATTTTCTCCTGTTACCCCTTGTTATAATGTGGGCCTAAAGCGACATTTTATTGTAAAAATGATTTATTTTTTATTTTCAAAGCCAAGTATTTCTATAAATTGGGTACATTTTGTGGAATTTTCACTCTATGGGTACCTTAGGGTCGATTCAAATGTGAAATGGCACTCAAAAACCATGTCAGCAAAATCTGTCCTCTAAAAACCATATGGCGCGCCTTCCCTTCTGAGCCCTGCGATGTGCCCATACAGCAATTTATGACCACATATAGAATCTTTCTGTAAACTACAGAATCATGGTAATAAATATTGAGGTTGTTTTTTTGCTGTTAACCCTTGCTGTGCTACAGCAAGAATGGATTAAAATGGACATTCTGCAAAACGATATAACATTTTTAAACATCCATTTTGCTTTAGTTCCTGTGAAACACCTAAAGGATTAACTAAAATGAAGTTTTGAATAAAAAGATTTTTTTTTATAATTTTAGAGGAGTGGTTTCTAAAATAGGGCAATTTATGGGTGGTTTCTATTATGTAAGCCCCCTCAAAGTGACTTTAGAACTGAACTGGTCCTTAAAAAAGTCAGTTTTCTTTTTAAAATTTTAAAACTTGCTTCTAAAATTCTAAGCCTTCTAATGTCTTAAAAAAATAACTACAATGTAATTTACAAAATTACGCAAACGTAAAGTAAATACATAGTGAAAGTTAATTAATAACTATTTTGTGAGGTATGTCTGAAAAGCAGAGAAATTGAAACTTAGAGAATTGCAAATTTTGCTAAAATTTCAGTAAATTTTGGACTTTTCAATAAATAAAGGTAAAACACATCAACCCAAATTTACCACTAACATGAAGTACAATGTGTCACAAAAAATAATCTCAGACTTGATTGGATAAATAAAAAGCATTCTAAAGTTTTTACCACATAAAGTGACGTGTCAGATTTACAAAACTAGGCTTGGTCAGGAAGGTAGGTAAATGGCCCGGTCTGGAAGTGGTTAATGTGATGGCTGGTCCACCTAAAAATATCATTGCTTTCTGAAAGAACTAGATTTTACTTTAGATCAAAGTTCTACTTCTCCCACGTACAATCCTAATGTAACCTATGATTGTGCATTTGTCACAATTTGCGGCTGCACGAGGTAAATAGATATTTTGTACTTTAGTAAGTCTATATCTGCAATCTTTTGAAAAATCTGCCTCACTTTAATAAACAATAGAATGCAATGAAATTATTTTTCAGGGAAAATATATTTCCAATAAACCGTTTAACCCTTTCAGTATCCTTTAGGTTAATTCCCCAAGCAGACAGAGGCAATGCTCTCCTAGCCATCAGGAGTAATCTTGTGGAAGAGAGAAGGGTATTATTACAGTTATTTTACAAGGACTATTGAATATTTGAAGAGTGGAATTAAAGGCTTGTTTCACGCAAACACCCAGCCCCTCAATTACACTTAAGGCATTTTCTCTGAGTGCCAAAGAAATATTTAAAATAAATATGTCAAAGAAGATTAGAACCTTGTTAAGGAACACAAGCATCAGAGGATGAGGTGGAATGAGCAGGGGAAAAAATCTTCATCATGGCTGCAGCTTCTTTTTATCTTGCAATAATATCTATCCATCTATCTATCTATCTATCTATCTATCTATCTATCTATCTAAAAGAATACTGCAACATTCCCAAGAAATGAGGTTATGGTGTCCTTTATTCACCCATTCTATCTATCTCTTCCATCTCTATCTACGGTATCTATCTATCAACTGTATCTGTCTATCTATCTATATCTATCTCTTTCCAGCTCTATTTATGGTATCTAGCTATCTATATTCTATCATTCTTTCTATCTCCAATCTATCTATGTTTCTATCAATCTTAACTGAACACATTCCTGAACAACAGAGTGCGCTGTAAGCCACAATAAGTCTCTCTACTAACATACAATGATTGAGAGTTCTGCACCATTTTTACACTGATGCCATGTCCCCTTGATAACAAAGCTCTCTGTTCATCCCTGTTTGAAACACACTACGTATGTGCCTGTTTCCTAGATGTCCAGGACCTATGCAGCTGCAGATGAGGATACAAATACAAGCTTTATTTGCACTTACACTAGGCAAATGCACATTGTGTTTCAGAAGTTGATGTGAAGGTGTCTCTAAACCTGTCCCACCATCTGCAGTCATTTTCTGGATGGGTAGAGCATTTATTTGGGAGAAAAGGCTTTTCTATCCAGGGAGAATGGCCTCTCACAGTGTAAAAACAGCAATGTACCTTTGGTGTACATTAGTAGGTTACACAGCGACACTCGTTACACTGATTTGTATATTTTGTAGCTCAGAGTGGGGGGGGGGGCATCTTTACATTTTAAATAAAACCATTCTTAAAGGGCCAACACGATCAAGTTGCTTGTTTCACATATTAGCTGCCTATAAGTGGATCTTCTATGTCATTGTTTTTTTTTTTTTTTTTTTTCAAATAAGCAGGTATTTTCTGGACAGAATTTTCTGAAGTCACTCCATGTATTTTACTTTCAGAACTGGCTCTTAACTTCCTTCTTTGTTTGGACTTTTGGCAAAAAAGGCAAAGAAAAGAGAGGTTCTCATAGAATGATTATGTTGGGTGTAATGGGTCCTGCAGAGATATGCTCATCTGTAAGGTCGGTGCTGCTGAGGCCGTTGTAGGTCCTCTGGGTTGCGTTGCCAACCAGCTAAAGGAATTTAAAATGGGTACTTGATATGGGGTAGTGGACCAATTAGGTTCTACCTAACAACATTATTTATCCCTCACAGCATAGAGGGAATTGGGACCGAGACACGCTGCATTTTCAGGTTGAACACTATGTCACCTGAGGGGCTTAATGAACAACTTAATTTTGGTTCTTTTACAGTGCCTTGAAAAAGCATTCATACACCTTTGACGTTTCCAAATTTTTCACGTTACACCAACAAACTTAAATGTATTTCATTGGGATTTTAAGTGATAGATTAATACAAAGTATCAAGTATGTGTGAAGTGAAAAGAAAATGATACATGTTTTTCAAAATGTTTAATACATACAAATCTGGAAAGTGTGGTGTGTATTTGTATTCAGCCCACTGTACTCTGATACCCCTAAATAAAATCCTGTGTGACCAATTGCCTTCAGAAGTCACCTAATTAGTAAATAGAGTCCACCTGTGTGTAATTTATTCTCAGTATAACTACAGCTGTTCTGTGAGGGTATTAGAGAACATTAGTGATCAAGCAGCATCATGAAAATCAAGGAACACAACAGACAGGTCAGTGATAAGGTTGTGGAGAAGTCTAAAGCAGGGTTAGGTTTAAAAAAAAAATATCCCAAGCTCGTGTGCTCGGGTAGAACACTTTGCGATGCTCGGGTGTTCTACCGAGCATCCGAGCACAATGAAAGTCAATGGGAAAACCCCAGGCACCCCCTGCTCTGAAGGAGGGTGTCGGGACTCTAGTTCGGCTTAGGAGTCCCTGCTCTGATTCCATATATAGCTATATCCATATATGGAGTCAGTGCTTGGGGACACCCCAGTGTAAATCTAATTTCTGAAAAGTTTCAGCCAGGATTCAAACTCCCAAGCTAAAAATCCTGCCTCATGTGACCTTGATCTCCAGGGAGACAGGTGGCAGAAGACAGGATTCTTCTTTATCAGAGCAGCAAATTGAGATAGAGACACCATGTCCAATTTTGAAGATGAGAAATTAATAATCCTAATCCAAGATAGGCCAGCCCTGTGGGACTCCAGGGCAGAAGTATACCATGAAAGGATAGTAAAAGATCGCTCATGGGATGAAGTTTGCCGGGAGTTGCTGTCCACTGCATGGACCTCCGCATCCAAAGAAAAGAAAGCCAACATGCGTGAGTATATAATTTAATTAAAAGTTATGTGTATTTAATATTGCTTTATACACACATTCATGGTGCATGGTCTGTGTAAACCCAGCCTGCCATGCACTGGCGTGCAGGAGTGCATGGGGTCATTGGTTGCTATGATGCCGTGCGCTCCTGTACTCCAGAGCATGGCAGGCTGGGTATACATGGACTGCGCTCCACGGATGTGTGCATCACGACTTGTTCCATGAGTGCGCCATATGTCCTGGAACAGCATAGACTGTACTTTTGCACATATTCTATGCTTCTTCATGACAGATGTCAACTCACTTTTTTGCAAATATATTAAATTTTTTTTTTTTTTTTTTCAAGAGACCTATCCTGAAAATGTCTTTTTTTTCTAATTAAATAACCATTTTTATGATTTTATTTTTAAAACTATCTTATATATGAATTGATAATAGGTCTATTTTACTAAATTGATTATTAGTGCTCATGGAAATGGCCGTTGAGTGGTCACTCCATGCATTGTGGAGTGCCATATGCAAGCAGCAATACGGCCATGTGCATGAGCTCTAATACTAGAATAATATTTGGATTATCACTCCTACACATGACCGTATGCATCTGAGTCACATGGTCTGTGATTAGGCCATATGTTAAAGAAAAACACTGATTGTGTGTACATGAGATAAATGTCCCTTTTAAGCTTTTAACCAAAAATGTTCTAGTATTTTAAAAATAAACACTTTTATTATTTTTTTTGCAGTGGACCAAATAAAATAAAGGTGGTACACCTGCCGGGATCAGTTCCGGAGAGAACTAAATAATAAACAAAAGAACGGTGAAGGAGCCAAACCGAAGAAACCATACATGTTTACAAAACAGCTCCAATTTCTGAAGCAAATCATGGAGTTAAGACCGTAAGTAGTTTTAAGTTATATATTTTTTGGATGGACCTTTCACCAGTTTGTACTCAATAAAATGCGGTACATCACGCAGTAGCACATGTCCCCCTACATGTCATGTAGCAAATATTCTTCATTATCTCCTCCGTTGCGGTGCAATAGTCCCCAATATGTTTAGGCGCCATGTATGCTAATTAGCTAACATCAAAACAGGGAGGAGGAGACATCAACTTTTCTCACAGGGTGATTCTTCTATCCGGCTATGACGCTGTTCAATCACTGCAGAGCGCGTCATTGTGAAAAAAATGCTCACTTTCTCCAGGGCTGTGACGTGATCCTCTGTGATAGGACTGCACAACAGCCAGATATAAGAAACGCCAACAGAGAAAAGCTGATGTCTCCTACTCCCTGTTCAGATGCTAGTAATTAGCATACAGGGCGCCTAAACAGAATGGGGCCTAAAGCGGCGCAACGGAGGAGTGTACCCTGTAAAATTTTAGCTATATGACATTTAGGGTACATGTGCTACAGTGTGAGGTACCACATTTAAAGAGTTCTAACTGGTGAAAGGTACTCTGGGAATAAATGTTGTATAAAAACTTTTTTTTATAGAACTGTGGAAATTCCGGTTCACAAACAGCATCAGTAGTAGTGGCTGAGAGGCTACAGACTTCAACAATGGGGGAGGACCAACAAGTGGTGATGGAACTCCAAGAAGGCTCAGAAGAAGCCTCAGGTTCACAGCTTCTGAACACAGCAGACGAAACACCAGAAAATCAAGAAGATGTTCCACAAATCCCTCCCAGCAGAGGAACCAGTTTGCCGTTCTTCTGGCAGACGAGTCAATACCAATTCCGGTTTAGATCTCCGCGAACGGGTAGATATGATGGTAATGGAGATGGGAACGAAGAAACAGCATTAAAAGCGCTGGCTCCTTCCTTCCGCCGTGTGCCAGAAGAACGTCAAACACGTTGCATTGCTGCAGTGGCGATGCTTCTGGACCTCTTCGCAGACCCCCAGGAGCCACATCATCTGGTGGACTATATGGTGAACTCAAGAAATGCAATGCTTAATGTAAATCCTCCTTCAAGTTAACGTCCTGATCCCCCAACTGTACATCCCCTGGGCCCTTTCATGAGGGAATTATATGACCTTTAATTTATTTTTATCTTTTTGTTAATAAAATTTTTTGTTACATTTAAAATTTTTATATATATTTTTTTCTTTATAAAGGTTTAGATTTTATAATTTATGTTTGAATTTAATATTGATGACCTATTATCAATTTAGGTCATTATTATTAAAAATGGTCTCATGCACACGAAAGTTGATGCTTCTGTTCCATGCATTTGGTACCGCAATTTGCAGCAGTCGGGACTGATCCAGACCCATTGTACTTGAATTATTCCATGATCTGTCCGTTCTGCATCACTGTGATTGGGGAACCATTCAAGTGAATGGATCCACATCCGTAAAGACCACAGGGACAGGTGCCCGTGTATTGCGGAACTGTAGTTTGCGGGCTGCAATACTGCAACGAGTAGCTTACGGTCATTTGCAAGATAACTAATATTTTATCAGAAATTTTTATATTTTATGATATGGCACATACTGACTTCTATTTATTTTAATCAGCTTCATAGAAGTTGAATAAACAGTAGAAGTTATCATGTCCACTCAACCTAGGGTTTGTCCGGGTTCAGTTGTGAACACGGACATATCCATATTTTCATCCATGCTGACCCTGCGTGAGCATCAGAGCTTTTTATGCTCCAATATTATCCATTGCTATTCGCTTGATAGTGCATGGAAATGGCTATTAAAAAAACACACTGCTGTGCAGATGCTTCTGGCAAGCAGTGTTTTTGATGACATCACTAGCTCTAATGGGCTGGCTCTTGCACAGCCCTAGCCTTTTTATGGGCCAGGTCAGCGCAGAAACCCGCACATTAGTGCTGTTGACATCACTAAACACAGAGCTTGGTAGAAGCATCTGCCCGGCAGTGGCGATGTTCAACCAAAATACGGTAGCCCTTTCCATGCACGATCAAGTGCTGTGCAAAGGATGAAAATAGGATGTAATATACTTACCTTTTCTGCATGGAAGGATTTTCAATGTGGTTTGTGGGCCTGATTACATCTGATGTTGTCCTTGTTCAAAGCTGAACTCAGACATATACCATTTTATTAATAAAAACGGGACATGTTTGTGTTTAGCTGTGAACAAATATAAAAATTAAAAAAACATTTTTAATAGATGTAATTTGAAATGAGGTATTAAAAGGTATTTACACCAAATGTAAAATATTTTTGGGATTTGGCAAAATACCTCAGCCCGCAAGCCCACGTCAAGGGTCCTCATTATCTTGCGAGTCCCTAATCTAAATTAACAACAGGGGATCTAACTAAACTAAGGAATTACATATTTAATTTAAATTTAAACCAGATTCCAGCTGAAATCAGCGTCTTCCACGGATAGCATCCAACTGCCATGACAATGCCCCCTCAGGACTGCAGAAGTAGTCGGCATAGAGTTCCCGAACAGCTAGTCCAGCTGTTCCAGGGTGTCCAGGTCGACTCAGGTCTAAACTGACTGAAGGTTTTTATATTTAGGCCCAAATCTGCATCTGTGGAGGCATTGTGGATCCTGGTAAAGTTGTGTAGTAGTACACAAGCCTGTATCACCAGGGTGGCATTGTCCGGATTCATCTGTATGGATGACATGAATACTCTCCACTTAGTGGAGAGTATTCCAAAAGCGCACTCCACATACCGACGGGCGTGAGTCAATCGATAGTTGAAGATGCGCTTCCTGTCATACAGATCGCGTCTAGGGAAGGGCCGCATCTTGTGGGGTGACAATGCGAATCCTTCGTCTGCCACGATCACAAATGGACCCGGCGGACCTGCAGATCCGGGAAGTCTACTGGGCTCTGGCAGGGCAAGCTGGTTTGTCTGAAGCCATTCACCCATTCCGGAAGCACTAAAGATGCGGCTGTCTGAAGTGCTCCCATAGGCCCCGATATCCACAATTACAAACCTGTAGTTACTGTCAACAAGGGCCATCAGCACTACAGAAAAATATTGCTTGTGATTGAAGTACCGGGACCCTGAGTGTGGCGGCTTCTTCACACGGATATGCTTACCGTCCAGTGCCCCAATGCAGTTAGGAAACTGCGCAGATTGTTAAATTCCCTCTGTGATACGTAGCCAATCTTCCACCTTGGAAGTGGGCATCACGGCTTCTCTGAGACGCTGCCATATAACTGTACAGGTATGACAGACAATCGCAGAGATTGTAGAGATTCCAAGAAGAAACTCAAAATGCAATGAAACGAATGAATTTCCAGTAGCAAGGCATCTGAAAAAAAGAAAGAAAAATAAGTTCTAACTTTTATTTTAATATATTTTTATTCAATATATAGTTTATAAAAATTGCAAAATCACTTACCTCAAGGTGAGAATCAACCGTTGTTCAGCAGATATGTTACGCCTCATACTGGTGTCCAGGAAATTAAGGCCAGTGTGAAGAGAGACCAGGAGATGGTCGAATGATTCCATGGACATCCGGCAATAACTTTTGAATTTAATGGGGTCAAGTCGCAGATCATTGTATAAGTTGTGAAATTGTCCCTTCTGATGGAACTATCGGATGGACCCACTGCCGTCTCCTCTTCCTCCCCGGTTCTTCATCCAGCATAGATGACGGCTGTCTGAATCGCCGAGAGAGAATTCAGTGAAATAGAACGTTATCCATGTCGTTTGCCATGATGATCGCTGAGAAATCGGTAGAAAACTATGCCAGCCAAGCAGAGGTTTTTTACACAGCTCTGAATGACACCAAAAGCACAATAAAATGGCACCTGTTCTATCACATGTCCTCTGTTTTAACATTTTTTTTTTTTTTTTTAGTGCTCATAGTTTCATTGTGCTACCACTCTGGGGGAGGCGGTTTATGGTGGTGGGGTGTCGCTCGCGTGGGACGCTTCCTCCTCTTTGGGTGGCTGCTCGGCAGAGGTGCTGATTGGATGTTTGGTGGCCTGTTCTCATGGGGTGTATCACTGCACATATTTCACTCTGTATAGGGCTGTATGAGGCTTTTTTTTTAAAATTATTACTATGACTGCATCTGCACTGTTTATTATTATGCCATGACAATCTAGCCAATCAAGGGTTAATGTCTGGCATATATGTATAGCCTAGCATCGGCTGCTTAATTACATCTATGGTTTTACGCAGCAATTTGAATATAGACTGTATCTGTACAGTGCTTCGGCAAACAGAAATAAAGAAAAACAGAAAAAATATTTACAGAATTAATTTCTATGAATATAGGGGTTAAAAAGTACCCTTTCTAATAGAAGTAGCTTTTAAATTTAAACCAGTTGTATAATTTCCTTCACATGACCTTAAGAGGTAAACAATGAAGGTTCCTATTGAATGACTCTATGAGGAAATCTTGAAACCATATTGATACAGAAAGTATATGGGAAAATTGTATACATTTTTTATTGTTATACAAAGAATATCATTTATTTGCTAAAATATATCTTCAACCAAAGAAAAAGCAAACATGTTGGGTTTTGTGGAAGTTACAATACAAAACATACATACAGTAGCTCCATAAAAACCTAAATTTTGGTTTACAGAACATTGGAGAATAATAACGTATTGTTGGGCAGTGAAGGAATAAAAGAGTTAATTTTGAGAAATCACTGGAACATATTCTGACCATCAAAGCTAATTTAAGACATCATCATTTTCCCAGAGGTTTGCAATTTCAGAAATTATTTTTGCAATCCGTTAGCTGGTTAACTATTATTTTCTAAGTGGATTTGTTCATTAAAGGCATTTTCAGGGCTAATTGTTCTTTATTGAAAATGTCAGCTTTCACAGTTCATTAACAGGGGCATTAGGAGGAAATGCAAAACAAACTTTGTGTACTAAGATCAACGGCAGTCATTAGCAAGAACTGTTCATCGAGAACTGGCGTAATGTAGCAAGAGCCACATTCAAACCTCACGCCCATGCCCAAGGAAGATCTCCAGATCTAATCCCATGGAAGGCATCCATCTGTAAACCTGACATGTCATACTCAATGAAGAGATCCATGTCAACACTTGATGGGTCATGACCAATAAAGACATCCATGTCTAGACCTTATGCATCATGCCTAATGAAGACATATGGAAGGTGCTCCGTATGCCTTCCGTATTTCCGTTCCGTTCAAAGATAGAACATGTCCTATTATTGTCCGCATGTAATTCAAAGAACGGGGGCACATCAGGATTAAGGAAAGAGTGCCGGCACACGGTATATAATACACAATGCAAAAAAAAAAAGGAAAAGAATACCGAGATAAAAGCCGCACATCTAAAAATTGTATCAAATTATTGAAAGCAACAGACACGACAAGAGACAAGTTAAAATGATTGTATACAATATATCAGGGCCATGTGAATCAATTACACATGACACACTGACTCAACACAAAAGCATGAACATACCCCCACATGAATAGATGTATAACAGTTTAAAGTGCATGAAATCCATCAACAAAATAGAAAGCTGTAATACTTATCATTCAAAGTAGCAAAAGTGGGGGTGTGCGTGGCGGTCAGGAAAAGGGCCCAACGCGTATTGCCAGGCTCTGCTGGCTTCCTCAGGGGTGCCTGTGCCTAAATGGCACATAAACTAGTATATATGCACATGGTAACTAAATAACAATCATTTTCACCTGTGTCAGAGGGCGTTTCCATGGAGTATGAGGGCGGCAACCCCACACTAGTGTGGGAGGAGGGAGGGAGATGAAAAGAGGGAGGAGGGAAATAAGGAAGCTCAATACTCTCTATAGAGGGTCGATATGGCGGGCCAGTGAGCGTCCAATAACAGGGACCAGAAGTGACGTCCACCTAACAGAACCGGCACGTCCCGGGCTCCTGACAACGGGAGCGGCAGGACGCACAGGCCAGAGTCACCATGACAACGAGAGGACGCCAAAACTGAAACAGGAAGTGACGTCTGCGCGTGCATATTGCCGAGCCGGCGCGTCCTGCTTTCCAATTACCGGAAACAGCAGGGCGCGCGGGCTCAGGAAGCACACACTGTGTGCCACACATCGGGAACCATATTACAGAAATGAAGCGCAATTGTGTGCACATAGAGCCAGCCCTGTGGGGAGGGGACAAAGCAAGGAAAAGAAAAAGAAGAAAAGAGAAGAAAAAGGAAACAATCAATGGATGAGGACGTCTAACATATATGAACAATGCCTTGAGCTCGGAGGGGACTCAAAACACTATGTCTTTACATGATTTAATATACTTAAAAACTACCAATTTACTTATATAGTAAAAAGCAGAGAAAACAAAAATAGTAAGAAAATTGCAAAGAATATATGTATATAAGCAAAAAGACATGTATAAGGGGTGCAAGAAATATATATAAATAAATAACAATCCATTTATAAATAATGTATGAAAAGTGGATTGCAAAGAAGTGACAAATTGATTATGTGCTTATGAAGCTACATAAGTTGTGCCCCTTACCAAGTGGTTTAATCAGTAACCCTATTTATGTGCGCTAATCAATTATTTTTATTTTATACTAGTGATTTGATGTGATTGACTACTATGTCCATTTTACATTAATATATCCCTTTCCCAATGTTTATTACTTTTTATTTTGTGTTTTTGATATATTTTTTGTTATTATACTTTATGTTTTTTTCTCCCTTCTCCTTCTTCCATTGTATTTATATATATTTATATTATATTTTGTTTTTATTTTAATATTTATTATTTTACTTATTATTTTTTATTTTATTTTTTGTATTTTTAGTATATTTTTTGTATATTTTTTGTTGTTTTTTACTTTTTATTATTTATATTTTATTATCCTATATTTTGTATTTTTCTCTATTCTATACTTTTTATATATAAATCTTTTTATTTCACATTATTTGCGTTTTTAATTATTATTATTATTGTTGTTGATAATATTTTTTTGTGTTATTTTTTGTTATATTTTTGAAACATTAAATAATATATGTATAAAAAAAAAAAAAAAAAAAAAAACAGGAGGCTTTGTCCCATCCCCCACAGGGAGCCCAAGTAGGAACCGAAAAAAGGAAAATTAGATATTGCACATAAAGAGAATATATGAATATATACGGTATATAGAAAAATTGTGCATGTTGCACTAAATCGATAAGTCCAGGGAAAAACCAAGGAAAAATATGCAAAAAGCAAACAAGTCCTTCACTGTATATCCGGATAAGGAATCCAAAACGGCAGTCCAGGAGGTTCTTTATATTCCATGCGGGGCTGTTCCAGGTGAAGAGGGGAGAAAGGATATTCCAACAATACCCAAAATGTGCAAAACAGAGAAACGGAAGATATATAAATCTAAGAGAGAAAAATAGAAAACAAAAATGTGTATAAAAAAACCATTATTTGGCATAAAAACCTGTGAATAAAAGTTCCTCGTTAAGACCCTTTGGGGACAAGGTGTCCAAATTATAAATCCATCAGGATTCAGCTTTGAGCAAACATTGTGTCATGTGTGTGCCCCTGATATTATAATGAACCTTTTCTAAGCCCACCACCTGCAAACCATTGTACTTACCACCATGGTAATCCAAGAAATGTGTAGCCACAGAAGTGAGAGGTTTCTCCTTTTCAGCCCTGTCCCGTGCAGCCAAAGTGATGTTAGACATGTGTTGCTGGATCCGTTTCCGCAATTCCTGTGAAGTTTGCCCCACATATATCTTCTTACATGGGCAAATAATATACGGTGTTCCTAGTGCGACAATTGACGTATTGTTTGAGGCGTATACATTCCTCACCATTCAAAAAGTTGTCTTTGCCCAACATGGATGGACAAACATTGCATTGACCACATGGGTGTGTGCCCTTTAATTTGACACCTCTGTTCAACCCACGTGTAGGCCGCTGGAAATGGCTCCTTACGAGTTGATCATTTAGAGAGGGTGCCTTCCGTGCAATAATCTTTGGTTTATTCTCCACATAGGGCGTCAACCTTTGATCAGACGTGAGCAGAAACCAGTGATTCTCCAAGATCTTATAGAGTGCTGTCCACTGGTTGTTGTAGCGGGTGATGAGATGTATCTTACCATCCCTAGTTTTGGGCCTAGAAGTGAACAGCTGACTTCGATCCGAGCTCTTGGCATCCTCATAGGCACGGGAAACAATTTTCTTGGGGTAGCCCCTATTTTGAAACCGTGATGACAGCTCTGCTGAGGCTGCCCTGAAATCGGTCAGATGTGTACAATTACGTCGTAATCTGAGAAATTGACCTTTCGGTATTCCATTTCTCATATGCGCAGGATGAAAACTTCGATAATGTAACAGACTGTTTGTAGCAGTGCTTTTTCGGAAGAGGGAAGTGACAATCCGTCCATTCTCCTTGCGTAATTTCAAATCCAAAAAGTCGACTGCATCCTCCGAAATGGCATATGTTAAGCGGATATTCAAGTTATTGTCATTTAATGTGTCGATGAATTGGACACAAGTCTCCCTGGAACCCTGGCAAAAAAACTGAATGTCATCGATATAACGGAACCAGCCCACCACACACCCACTGAAGAGCGGCGACGGGTACATGCACGACTCCTCCCACCAACCCAAGAATAGGTTTGCGTAGGAGGGTGCGCACCGCGCCCCCATCGCCGTTCCAGACTCCTGCCTGTAAAAAGTTCGATCAAAAACAAAATAATTATGATGTAAAATAAAATGCAGGAGGCTCACCAGGAATGCGTGGTGGGCTGGCTCCGCAGTAACCGACCTCTCCAGGAAGTGGGTAATGGCCCCAATGCCATCCTTATGCGCAATGCTGGTATATAAAGACTCAACGTCACAGGTCACCAAAAATACGTCAGATGTAAATGACACATGGTCCAGCATCTCAATCAGATGGATGGAGTCCCGTACATAAGATGGTAGCCCTAAAACTAAGGGTTGAAGAAAAAAATCGATATAAGTACACGCCTCTTCGCATAGACCCACATAACGCATAGACCCCCATCCGCATAACGGACAAGGATAGTACTGTTCTTTCATGGGCCAGCTGTTCCGTTCCTCAAAAAACGGAATGCAAACGTCATCCATATTTTTTGCGGATCCGTTTTTTGCGGACCGCAAAATACTGAAAAAGCCATACGGTCATGTGCAAGAGGCCTTATGAAGATGGTTACTTATATGCACCTCTGTTGTAAAGATCTGGGGCAATACTATACCATTAAAGGGAATCTGTCACCAGCAACCTCCCTATCCAAATGTTTGCACTAACAAATATCTGTGGTGATTAAAACGTTGTTTTTCTTTTACCTAAGTTATGATACTTTTTCTTAATATTGAAATTAGTTCTTTGTTGCAGTGAGTGCTTCACCATTGCACATTTCTCACCCAAACTCCGCTCCTTTCTGTGGCTGCTTTGATTGGCATTTGGCAGGGCCAGAGAGTGGCAATGCAATGAGGGAGGGACTCGCAACAGAAAGGAGTGGGGCTTGGGTGCAAAAAGAGCAATGGTCATACCCTCATTGCGCCAAAATCCTAATTTGCATATATTAGGCAAAGGTTTTGTAACTCAAGAACACAGCCTCAGATCAACAAAAGATAAACAGGGTTCTAATTAGGTGAACCACAGCTCTGTGTCTATGCAAACATTTTGATAGTGAGGCCACTGTTAAGAGATTCCCTTTAACCTCTTAAGGACACAGGGCGTACAGGTATGCCCTGATGTCCTTGCAGGGCCGGTACAAGGCAGGGGCCGAAGGAGCGGGTGCCCTGGGCGCTACCATTTGCGGACAGGAGGGGGGCGCAGGTGAAGTGCCAGCAGCAGTGGCGTCGCAAGGGGGGGGCCAGAGGGGGCCACGGCATCATGCTACATCATGCTGTGCCCCCCCATGTGCCCCCCCAACTAAAATGACCCCCCCCCCCCAAGTGAGCAGCCGCCGCCGGGCACAGGGAGATGAGCGCTTCCATTGCGCTCATCTCCATTGTAAACTGTCTGTGCCAGCGGAGGTGCAGGGGAGGGAGAGGCGTGTCCCTTCCCTTTCCTCTGATAGGCTGCAGGCAGGCACCGAAGTGGAGGAGAGGCCCCGCCCCCTAATTACTCCTGTTTACCTTTCTAAAGCTAAAGGACCTTTGATGATGTCATCACAGGTCCTGTAAGGGAACTGCACAGTGTAAAGTGTAGTTCCCAGGTTAGAACAGTGCATCTGCCAGGACCTGTGATGACATCATCTTCAACATCACAGGTCCTGCAGAATCTAGCAAAGGAACTGCACCAAAAATGGTGTAGTTCCTAGGTTTCAAAGGTACATCTGCCAGGACCTGTGATGACATCATCACAGGTCCTTCAACCCCTAACAGCAAGTATTAAAAGTTCACAAGCAGCTCTGTATTGATCCATACAGACTGGAATGGAGAGGTAAGAGGAGGTCCTCCACTTTTCATCATTTACCCCCCCCCCCCCTCCATGCCCTGTTTTTACTCATTGCTCACTCATGTATACTACTTCAGACAGTTACCACTACCTCATGTACCTCACAGTGACTATAATGCATAACTGACCACATATTTCTATAAACACTGCATCTACAGTATTATACCTTCTATGTGTCACATCAATACACTGCTCTGTATATATATATATATATATATATATATATATATACACACACATACATGCACACACACTGCATATATTACACAGTATTATACATGCAATATGTACAGATATATAGTATATACCGCAGTGTACTGATATGTGAGGTATGAGGTATAATAGATGCTGTGTGTACAGATATCAGTACACTTCTGTATATACTATATATGTGAGGTACGAGGTATAATAGATGCAGTATGTACAGATATATAGTATATACAGCAGTGTACTGATATGTGAGGTACAAGGTATAATAGATGTTGTGTGTACAGATATCAGTACACTTCTGTATATACTATATATGTGAGGTACGAGGTATAATAGATGCAGTGTGTACAGATATATAGTATATACAGCAGTGTACTGATATCTGAGGTACGAGGTGTCAATACACTGCTGTATTTACTATATACCTGTACACACTGCATCTATTATACCTCGTACCTCACATATTACACTACTGTATATACTGTATACACTGCATATATTATACCCCGTACCTCACATATCAGTACACTGCTGTATATACTATATACCTGTACACACTGCATCTATTATACCCTGTACCTCACATATCAGAACACTAGGGAATATACTATATACCTGTACACACTGCATCTATTATACCGCGTACCTCACATAACTGTACACTGCTGTATATAATATACATCTGCATCTATTATACCTCTTTTGTGTGCCAGGGCTGTTTTGTAATCCCATTCCGGCCCTGATGGCATAAATTATAAAACGCAGCAGCAAGAATAGTTCATGGAACAAAGGGAGGGGCTATAAAAGGGGAATGGGGGCCCAATTTAGATTCCTGCTATGGGGCCCAGTGATTTTTATG
Source organism: Bufo bufo (assembly GCF_905171765.1). Lineage (NCBI taxonomy): Eukaryota > Metazoa > Chordata > Amphibia > Anura > Bufonidae > Bufo > Bufo bufo. The sequence goes on along the minus strand of NC_053389.1, from coordinate 749,261,059 downwards.
TACGCCCCTGGCTGCAGGCACTAGGCCGGCAGCCTATCAGAGGCCGGCGCAATGACGTCATCGTGCCGCCTGAGCCTTACATTATAGCGTGGGACACAGGAAGAGGCTGCATCGCATCGCTGACACTTAGGTAAGTATAAGTGTTTTTTTTTTGTTTTTTTTTTACAATAGTGTTACTGGCACATTGGGGGGGCTTATTACAAAACTGGCACATGATGATGGGGGGGACTTTATACTGGCACATGATGATGGGGGGGAACTTTATAGTGTCTGTGACTTTCAAAGTCCCACAGTCCTTTGTTCTATTGCTTTAAGTATATTCTTGTTTTGAAACAACATTGATTCTTTCTTAAAAACGGGGGGGGGGGGGGGCGCAGTTTGCCATCTTCGCCCTGGGCACCAAATGGCCTTGTCCCAGCCCTGTGTCCTTGTACCTCTGATCACCGCCGGGCGGTGATCGGAACAAGGTGCCTGCTCAAATCATTGAGCAGGCACCCTGGGACAATGCGCGGGGGGGTCCTGTGACCCCCCCGCAAGTCGGCGATCGCAGCAAACCACAGGTCAATTCAGATCTGCGGTTTGCTGCGTTTCCGGGTTATTCGGGTCTTTGGGGACTCGATAACCCGGAACAAGATGGTAATCAGTGGTGTGATAATACACCACCAAACTCCATCCTGCGATCCTGAGAGGTGATGGTGACATCACCTCTCAGGATCGCTTCTGATGGGCTGCAGGGGCGGGCGGTTTAAATTATTGCAGCGCTCCTCTTCTCCTCCTTTCTGTTTCCGGGAGCGAGGAGAGAGGAGGCTGCATCGATCTCCAGAGCCAGCACCCCCATATCTGCCCAGCACCCCCCTTCTGACCCTCCACAGTGCCATCTGGCACTAAAAGGTATTTAGGGAAAGGTTAGGTTAGGCAGGGATATTCAGGGAATGTTTAGTGGGGAAAAAAAAAAAAAAGTTTCAACTGCTGCATCACCCTAACCGGGTGTCTTGGGTCCACAGCACAGCTGTGCTACCCTAGACCCCCCCAGGGGTGCTGCAGCTTGCCCTCTGCCCCCCCACAAATGTTTTGGGGCGCAAGCAGTTTTCTTCTCTGCGTACGCTGACTGTGGCCGGCACTCTTAGCGTCCGGCACACCCCACCGCTGATCAGCTTCTGACGGCTGATCAGCGAGTTTGAAATTTTTTTTTCTTTTACATTTTTTGGCCTTTTCTTAATTTAGTTATTGTCCCTGTCCCTGTGCGAGGTACCGCGGCAATGGTCCTCAAGCCGGATTGTATCGTCGACTACAATAGATACAGTATATGGGAGGAGCTGATCTCTCTGATTAAGTCCTCAAGCCATATAACGCCATGCGCAAAACCCAGGCATGGTACAAAAAAGTTGCGGTCTACTTGGTACAGGTTGCCTTGTACAACTCTTTTGTGCTGTCCCAGAGCGCTGGCAACTGTCACGGGGTTCCGAAGGTGCACTCGGTCCCCCATTGCCCGCAGAACTGTTGCTTAGCTTTTGGAATGAGGTTCTGTATTTGACCTCATTCCCAGGGCGGCTTTACTAGCTGGGTGGCTCCTTGCTCCTAAGTCTGCCTTGAGCGCCGAGCTGATCACTCGGTGCTCGACTGGTTGGTCTGTCGGTCATGTGACGCTGGCCACGTCACATGACCCTCACTCCCCACTATAAATACAGGCAGCCTGCTGGCTACAGGTTGCCTGTTAATTTCTAGGTTCCTGGTATTTGTTGGACTGCTGAATACTTACCTGATCCTGTTCCTTGACCATCCTTTTGCCTGATCCTCCTGTACTGCGCATCCGTCCTGGTATTGTGACCTCGGCTCCCACCTGACTACTCTCTTAGGACTCCTCTTGTACTTCTCTGCTCTCCTGGTATTTATGACCCCAGCTTCTCCTGACAATTCTCTGCTTGCTCCATTTGTACTTTGCAGCTTTCCTGGTATTGACTCGGTCCGTTCACGTCCTGTTGTTTGTCTGTCTGTCATCCCTGCACTTACTCCAAGTTAGGGATTGCCATCCAGTTGTCCCCTGTCATTAGGACTCGCGAGGCAAGTAGGCAGGGCCAGGGGTAAGGGTGGAGCTCAGTGGTCACTTCCCTCCCCCCTGTGTGTGTGTGTACGCGACCGTTACAGATTAACAGGCCCAATAACCACTGTATTATGAATCCTCTGGTGACCCTGACTGACTATGTCTCTAATCTGACGCAGATGGTGCAGGAGTTAGGGGAAAAACTCAGCTCTTTTGAGTTAGGGCAAGGCTCTTCCACTCCTCAGGCCTCCAGTCCGCATTTTGAGCCCCAGATTAAGCTCCCAGAAACCTTTTCTGGAGACCGGAAGAAGTTTCTCTCTTTTAAGGAGAGTTGCAAACTTTACTTCCGTTTGCGCCCCGTGTCCTCTGGCCCCGAGAGTCAACGCGTGGGCATTATCATTTCCCGATTACAGGGTGATCCCCAGGACTGGGCGTTCTCTTTACCTGCTGGCGCCAGTTGTTTATATTCTGTGGAGGGGTTCTTTCAGGCCCTAGGTACCCTCTATGATGAACCAGACAGGGCTCTAGTAGCCGAGACGGCTCTAAAGGCACTGGTTCAGGGCAATTTACCAGCGGAGGATTATTGCACCCAATTCAGAAGGTGGTGTGTCCCCTCAGGATGGAACGAACCAGCCCTGAAGAGTCAGTTCAGGTCAGGTCTGTCTGATAAATTAAAGGATCTTCTGGTCAGTTATCAACTTCCAGAGACCTTAGAGGATATGATGACCCTTGTTGTCCGACTTGACCAACGGGTTAGAGAGAGACGACAGGAACAACAGTTCTCTTCCCAGATGGTGGTCCAGCCAGAGGCCTATCCCAGAGACAATGCTGAGGTCTCCACCGAGGAACCCATGCAGGTTGGCATGACCCGAGGGAATCTTCGCCGCAGACGTGGAGAATGCTTTTACTGTGGAGATTCTGACCATTGGATCAACCAGTGTCCTAAGAAGGTCCTCTCTGTCAAGTCTCCTAAGGCAAGGCAACCTAAAGACTAGGTACACCCTGAATTTTCTAAATGTAAGCTTTCGGTACCCATTACGATTTCTCTGGGAGTAGATAAATGGGCGGGTAAGGCCTTTATTGATTCTGGCTCAGCGGCTAACTTTATTGACTCTGAGTATGCTGTTAGATTGGGTATTCCTATGTTTGCCTTACCAACTCCTATCCATGTCATGGCTATTGATGCTACTCCTCTTATTGGTGGTACAGTGAGCTTATGTACCTCAGAGATTTCTCTAACCGTGGGTGTGTGCCACTCAGAGAGATGTTCACTTCTAGTCCTGGAGAACCTACCTGCTGAGGTGGTACTAGGGTTGCCTTGGCTCCGACTACATAACCCCACTATAGATTGGTCCAATGGGGAGTTGGTGAGATGGGGGCCTAAGTGTGACTCGTGCCTGTCCGTGGTACAGGCTGGGGTCTCAGTAAAGTCTGATACTTTACCCTCTGTTGTTAGAGAATATTCTGATGTATTCTCATCACCAACCCCAGAGGTTCTACCCCCCCATAGACCTTATGATTGTACCATAGAGCTAGTAGAGGGGGCCAAGTTTCCTTAAGGACGAATTTATAATCTTTCTATGCCCGAACGCAAGGCCATGGAAGATTATATTAAGGAGAGCCTTGGTAAAGGGCATATTAGACCTTCTGTCTCTCCTATGGGGGCGGGGTTTTTCTTCGTTAAGAAAAAAGATGGTGGTCTTAGGCCATGTATCGATTACCGGAGATTAAATAAAATCACTGTCCAGAATAGATACTCCCTCCCATTGATTCCGGATTTATTTAACCAGGTCCTGGGGGCAACCTGGTTTTCCAAAATTGACCTGAAAGGGGCATACAATCTAATCCGAATCAAGGAGGGAGACGAATGGAAGACGGCGTTCAATACTCCGGTAGGACACTTTGAATATGAGGTGATGCCTTTTGGACTCAGCAATGCCCCAGCTGTGTTCCAAAACTTCATGAATGACATTCTTAGGGAATTCTTAGGTAAATTTGTTATTGTCTATCTTGACGACATTTTGATATTCTCTCCTGACTTCGAATCCCATGTGTCTCATGTTAGACAAGTATTAGAGGTGTTGAGGGAGAATCAGCTATCCGCTAAACAAGAGAAATGTGTCTTTGGTGTGCAGGAGATTCTGTTTCTAGGGCATGTTCTGACTCCTCACGCCTTCAAGATGGATCCTGGTAAGGTACTAGAAATTAAGGAATGGGTAAGACCTTCATCCTTAAAGGCCTTACAACTAGAGTTGAGCGAACACCTGGATGTTCGGGTTCGACGAGTTCGGCCGAACTTTCGAAAAATGTTCGGGTTCGGGATCCGAACTCGACCCGAACTTCATCCCGAACCCGAACCCCATAGAAGTCAATGGGGACCCGAACCTTTGGGCACTAAAAAGGCTGTAAAACACACCCGGAAAGGGCTAGAGGGCTGCAAAAGGCAGCAAAATGTAGTTAAATCCCCTGCAAACAAATGTAGATAGGGAAATGATGAGTTAACATAAAATAAATAAAAATTAAACAATATTAATTGGAGTGAGGTCCCATAGCACAGAATCAGGCTTCAAGTCACCCACCAATGGAGAAGGTCACTTACTATTATTTTGACCACAGCACCCAGACAAAGGAGAGAGGTCCCACAGCAGAGAACCAGGCATCATATCACCCACCACAGGAGTAGGCCACCATTTAGTTACTTTGACCCCTACACCCAGACTGAGGAGAGAGGTTACACAGCAGAGAATCAGGCATTTAGATCACCCACCACAGGAGTAGGCCACCATTGAATCAGACCCCGGCAACCATGTCAGATGGCACAAGCATAAGCTTTATATCAATCAGCACAGGAGAAGGCGACTTTGACAGACTTTGACCCCTACACCCGGACGGAGGAGAGAGGTTTCAAAGCAGAGAATCAGGCATTTAGATCACCCACCACAGGAGTAGGCCCCCATTGAATCAGACCCTGGCAACCATGTCAGATGGCACAACCATCAGCTTTATATCAATCAGCACAGGAGAAGGCGACTTTGAAAGACTTTGACCCCTACACCCAGACGGAGGAGAGAGGTTTCACAGCAGAGAATCAGGCATTTAGATCACCCACCACAGGAGTAGGCCCCCATTGAATCAGACCCTGGCAACCATGTCAGATGGCACAACCATCAGCTTTATATCAATCAGCACAGGAGAAGGCGACTTTGAAAGACTTTGACCCCTACACCCAGATGGAGGAGAGAGGTTTCACAGCAGAGAATCAGGCATCATATCAACCACCACAGGAGAAGCCACCATTTAGTTACTTTGACCCCTGCACCCAGGAAGAGGAGAGAGGCACCACAGCACATATTCTGGCATCATATCAGCCACCACAGGAGAAGCCACCATTGAGTTACTTTGACCCCCGCACCCAGGAAGAGGAGAGAGGCACCACAGCACATATTCTGGCATCATATCAGCCACCACAGGAGAAGCCACCATTGAGTTACTTTGACCCCCGCACCCAGGAAGAGGAGAGAGGCACCACAGCACATATTCTGGCATCATATCAGCCACCACAGGAGAAGCCACCATTGAGTTACTTTGACCCCTGCACCCAGGAAGAGGAGAGAGGCCCCACAGCACATATTCTGGCATCATATCAGCCACCACAGGAGAAGCCACCATTTAGTTACTTTGACCCCTTCACCCAAACAGAGGAGAGAGGTTCCACATCAGAGAATCAGGCATCATATCAACCACCACAGGAGTAGGCCACAATTTAATGGGACCCCGGCAACCATGTCAGATGGCACAACCATCAGCTTCATATCAATCAGCACAGGAGAAGGCGACTTTGAAAGACTTTGACCCCTACACCCAGACGGAGGAGAGAGGTTTCACAGCAGAGAATCAGGCATTTAGATCACCCACCACAGGAGTAGGCCCCCATTGAATCAGACCCTGGCAACCATGTCAGATGGCACAACCATCAGCTTTATATCAATCAGCACAGGAGAAGGCGACTTTGAAAGACTTTGACCCCTACACCCAGATGGAGGAGAGAGGTTTCACAGCAGAGAATCAGGCATCATATCAACCACCACAGGAGAAGCCACCATTGAGTTACTTTGACCCCTGCACCCAGGAAGAGGAGAGAGGCACCACAGCACATATTCTGGCATCATATCAACCACCACAGGAGAAGCCACCATTGAGTTACTTTGACCCCCGCACCCAGGAAGAGGAGAGAGGCACCACAGCACATATTCTGGCATCATATCAGCCACCACAGGAGAAGCCACCATTGAGTTACTTTGACCCCCGCACCCAGGAAGAGGAGAGAGGCACCACAGCACATATTCTGGCATCATATCAGCCACCACAGGAGAAGCCACCATTGAGTTACTTTGACCCCTGCACCCAGGAAGAGGAGAGAGGCCCCACAGCACATATTCTGGCATCATATCAGCCACCACAGGAGAAGCCACCATTTAGTTACTTTGACCCCTTCACCCAAACAGAGGAGAGAGGTTCCACATCAGAGAATCAGGCATCATATCAACCACCACAGGAGTAGGCCACAATTTAATGGGACCCCGGCAACCATGTCAGATGGCACAACCATCAGCTTCATATCAATCAGCACAGCAGAAGGCGACTTTGAAAGACTTTGACCCCTACACCCAGACGGAGGAGAGAGGTTTCACAGCAGAGAATCAGGCATTTAGATCACCCACCACAGGAGTAGGCCCCCATTGAATCAGACCCTGGCAACCATGTCAGATGGCACAACCATCAGCTTTATATCAATCAGCACAGGAGAAGCCACCATTGAGTTACTTTGACCCCTGCACCCAGGAAGAGGAGAGAGGCCCCACAGCACATATTCTGGCATCATATCAGCCACCACAGGAGAAGCCACCATTGAGTTACTTTGACCCCCACACCCAGGAAGAGGAGAGAGGCACCACAGCACATATTCTGGCATCATATCAGCCACCACAGGAGAAGCCACCATTGAGTTACTTTGACCCCTGCACCCAGGAAGAGGAGAGAGGCCCCACAGCACATATTCTGGCATCATACTAACCACCACAGGAGAAGCCACCATTGAGTTACTTTGACCCCTGCACCCAGGAAGAGGAGAGAGGCCCCACAGCACATATTCTGGCATCATATCAGCCACCACAGGAGAAGCCACCATTGAGTTACTTTGACCCCCGCACCCAGGAAGAGGAGAGAGGCACCACAGCACATATTCTGGCATCATATCAGCCACCACAGGAGAAGCCACCATTGAGTTACTTTGACCCCTGCACCCAGGAAGAGGAGAGAGGCCCCACTGCACATATTCTGGCATCATACTAACCACCACAGGAGAAGCCACCATTGAGTTACTTTGACCCCTGCACCCAGGAAGAGGAGAGAGGCCCCACAGCACATATTCTGGCATCATATCAGCCACCACAGGAGAAGCCACCATTGAGTTACTTTGACCCCCGCACCCAGGAAGAGAAGAGAGGCACCACAGCACATATTCTGGCATCATATCAGCCACCACAGGAGAAGCCACCATTGAGTTACTTTGACCCCTGCACCCAGGAAGAGGAGAGAGGCCCCACAGCACATATTCTGGCATCATACTAACCACCACAGGAGAAGCCACCATTGAGTTACTTTGACCCCTGCACCCAGGAAGAGGAGAGAGGCCCCACAGCACATATTCTGGCATCATATCAGCCACCACAGGAGAAGCCACCATTGAGTTACTTTGACCCCCGCACCCAGGAAGAGGAGAGAGGCACCACAGCACATATTCTGGCATCATATCAGCCACCACAGGAGAAGCCACCATTGAGTTACTTTGACCCCCGCACCCAGGAAGAGGAGAGAGGCACCACAGCACATATTCAGGCATCATATCACACACCACAGGAGAAGGCCTCTTTCAGTGATTTAGGCCTTTGGACCCAGACAGAGGAGAGAGGCACCACAGCACATATTCTGGCATCATATCAGCCACCACAGGAGAAGCCACCATTGAGTTACTTTGACCCCTGCACCCAGGAAGAGGAGAGAGGCCCCACAGCACATATTCTGGCATCATACTAACCACCACAGGAGAAGCCACCATTGAGTTACTTTGACCCCTGCACCCAGGAAGAGGAGAGAGGCCCCACAGCACATATTCTGGCATCATATCAGCCACCACAGGAGAAGCCACCATTGAGTTACTTTGACCCCCGCACCCAGGAAGAGGAGAGAGGCACCACAGCACATATTCTGGCATCATATCAGCCACCACAGGAGAAGCCACCATTGAGTTACTTTGACCCCTGCACCCAGGAAGAGGAGAGAGGCCCCACAGCACATATTCTGGCATCATACTAACCACCACAGGAGAAGCCACCATTGAGTTACTTTGACCCCTGCACCCAGGAAGAGGAGAGAGGCCCCACAGCACATATTCTGGCATCATATCAGCCACCACAGGAGAAGCCACCATTGAGTTACTTTGACCCCCGCACCCAGGAAGAGGAGAGAGGCACCACAGCACATATTCTGGCATCATATCAGCCACCACAGGAGAAGCCACCATTGAGTTACTTTGACCCCTGCACCCAGGAAGAGGAGAGAGGCCCCACAGCACATATTCTGGCATCATACTAACCACCACAGGAGAAGCCAACATTGAGTTACTTTGACCCCTGCACCCAGGAAGAGGAGAGAGGCCCCACAGCACATATTCTGGCATCATATCAGCCACCACAGGAGAAGCCACCATTGAGTTACTTTGACCCCCGCACCCAGGAAGAGGAGAGAGGCACCACAGCACATATTCAGGCATCATATCACACACCACAGGAGAAGGCCTCTTTCAGTGATTTAGGCCTTTGGACCCAGACAGAGGAGAGAGGCACCACAGCACATATTCTGGCATCATATCAGCCACCACAGGAGAAGCCACCATTGAGTTACTTTGACCCCTGCACCCAGGAAGAGGAGAGAGGCCCCACAGCACATATTCTGGCATCATATCAGCCACCACAGGAGAAGCCACCATTTAGTTACTTTGACCCCTGCACCCAGGAAGAGGAGAGAGGCACCACAGCACATATTCTGGCATCATATCAGCCACCACAGGAGAAGCCACCATTTAGTTACTTTGACCCCTTCACCCAAACAGAGGAGAGAGGTTCCACATCAGAGAATCAGGCATCATATCAACCACCACAGGAGTAGGCCACAATTTAGTTTATTTGACCCCTGCACCCAGGAAGAGGAGAGAGGCCCCACAGCACATATTCTGGCATCATATCACACACCACAGGAGAAGGCCTCTTTCAGTGATTTAGGCCTTTGGACCCAGACAGAGGAGAGAGGTCAGAGATTAGCTTCATATCCCCCAGCACAGCAGAAGACCGCTTTATTTGACTTAGGCCTCAGCACCCAGACAGAAGACAGAGGTAGCATGGCAGAGGTTATGGCTTCATGTCACCCGTTAGTTTAACCGGCCACTTTCATCTGGTTAGGCCCCGGCGCCCAGACAGAGAAGAGTTTCATTCAACTGTGGGTTTCATAAAATTTGTATCAAATAAAGAAGTGGCCCGTAGCACAACAAGACATGTTTTAGGCAGTTAATAAGGACTACTCTGCACAAGGGAGGGACAGGTCCTGTGGGATCCATGCCTGGTTCATCTTTATGAAGGTCAGCTTGTCCACGTTGGCTGTGGACAGGCGGCTGCGCTTGTCAGTAATGACGCCCCCTGCCGTGCTGAATACGCGTTCAGATAAAACGCTGGCCGCCGGGCAGGAAAGCACCTCCAAGGCATAACATGCTAACTCTGGCCACGTGGACAATTTCGAAACCCAGTAGTTGAATGGGGCCGAACCATCCGTCAGGATGTGGAGGGGTGTGCAGACATACTGTTCAACCATGTTAGTGAAATGCTGCCTCCTGCTAACACGTTCCGTATCAGGTGTCGGTGCAGATAGCTGTGGCGTGGAGACAAAACTTTTCCACATTTCTGCCATGCTAACCCTGCCCTCAGATGAGCTGGCCGTGACACAGCTGCGTTGGCGACCTCTTGCCACTCCTCTGCCTTCACCTTCCACCTGTTCCCCTGTGACATGTGGGAATGCTCTCAAGAGCGCCTCTATCAGCGTGCGCTTGTACTCGCGCATCTTACGGTCGCGCTCCAGTTCAGGAATTAAAGTGGGCACATTGTCTTTATACCGGGGATCCAGCAGGGTGGCCACCCAGTAGTCTGCACACGTTAAAACGTGGGCAACTCTGCTGTCGTTGCGCAGGCATTGGAGCATATATTCGCTCATGTGGGCCAGGCTACCCATGGGTAAGGACAAGCTGTCCTCTGTGGGAGGCGTATCGTCATCGTCCACCGTATCCCCCCAGCCACGCACCAGTGATGGGCCTGGGCTGCCACCCCGCTGTGAACTTGCGTCATCCTCGTCCCCCTCCACCTCCTCCTCCTCATCCTCCTCGTCCTCCAGTACAGTGCCTTGGCTGGCGACTTGTGAACCTGTCCTCTGCTGCTTAAACAAACCTCCCTCTGAGCCACTTCGAACAGACTGGCCCGAAAGTGTTAGAAACGAGCCCTCATCCTCCTCCTCCTCCTCCACCTGGGCCACCTCCTCTAACATCATTGCCCTAAGTGTTTTCTCAAGGAGACATAGAAGTGGTATTGTAACGCTGATAACAGTGTCATCGCCACTGGCCATGTTGGTGGAGTACTCGAAACAGCGCAGCAGGGCACACAGGTCTCGCATGGAGGCCCAATCATTGGTGGTGAAGTGGTGCTGTTCGGCAGTACGACTGACGCGAGCGTGCTGCAGCTGAAACTCCACTATGGCCTGCTGCTGCTCGCACAGTCTCTCCAGCATGTGCAAGGTGGAGTTCCACCGGGTGGGCACGTCGCATATGAGGCGGTGAGCGGGAAGGCCGAAGTTCCGCTGTAGCGCAGACAGGCGAGCAGCGGCAGGATGTGAACGGCGGAAGCGCGCACAGACGGCCCGCACTTTATGCAGCAGCTCTGACATGTTGGGGTAGTGGTGAATGAACCTCTGCACCACCAAGTTCAGCACATGCGCCAGGCAAGGGATGTGCGTCAAACCGGCTAGTCCCAGAGCTGCCACGAGATTTCGCCCATTATCGCATACCACCAGGCCTGGCTTGAGGCCCACCGGCAGAAACCACTCGTCGGTCTGTTGTTCAATACCCCGCCACAACTCCTTTGCGCTGTGGGGCCTGTCCCCCAAACATATGAGTTTCAGAATGGCCTGCTGACGTTTACCCCGGGTTGTGCTGAAGTTGGTGGTGAAGGTGTGTGGCTGACCGGATGAGCTGGTGGAAGCAGTGGAGGAGGAAGCCGAGTAGGAGGAGGAGGCTACAGGAGGCAGAGAATGATGCCCTGCGATCCTAGGGGGCGGAAGGACGTGCGCCAAGGAACTGTCCGCCGGGGGCCCAGCCGCCACTACATTCATCCAGTGTGCAGTTAGTGAGATATAGCGTCCCTGGCCGTGCTTACTGGTCCACGTATCTGTGGTTAGGTGGACCTTGCCACAAATGGCGTTGCGCAGTGCACACTTGATTTTATCGGACACTTGCATGTGCAGGGAAGGCACGGCTGTCTTGGAGAAGTAGTGGCGGCTGGGAACCACATACTGCGGGACAGCCATGGCCATCAGCTGTTTGAAGCTGTCTGTGTCCACCAGCCGGAATGACAGCATTTCAAAGGCCAGCAGTTTAGAAATGCTGGCGTTCAGGCCAAGGGCTCGAGGGTGACTCGGGGGGAATTTGCGCTTCCTCTCTAAGGTTTGAGATATTGAGAGCTGAACGCTGCTGTGTGATATAGTGGAGACGCTAGTTGACGGTGGCGGTGGTGGTGGTGTCGGTGGCACATCCTCTGTTTGCTGCTCGGCAGGTGGCAACATTCCTCTCGAGGCGGAAGCCGAGGCAGCAGCGGTAGAGGGAGCAGGGGGAGCCTCAGCGAGTGCCTGGTTTTTAAGGTGTGTACCCCACTGCAGTTCATGCTTTGCATGTAGATGCCTGGTCATGCAGGTTGTGCTGAGGTTCAGAACGTTAATGCCTCGCCTCAGGCTCTGATGGCAGAGCGTGCAAGTCACTCGGGTCTTGTCGGTAGGACATTGTTTAAAGAAGTGCCATGCCAGGGAACTCTTTGAAGCTGCCTTTGTGGGGCTGGGTCCCTGTTGGCGATGTCCAGTAGCAGGCGAACTCTGGGGGCGGCGGCTCGTCTGCTTTGGCCCCCTGCTCCCTCTTTGGCTTCGCTGTTGTCTCGGTCTCACCACTACCTCTTCCTCTGAACTGTGAAAGTCATCGCCACGACCTTCAGTCCATGTGGGGTCTAAGACCTCATCGTCCTCTGCATCGTCTTCCACCCAGTCTCCCTCCCTGACCTCCTCCTGTTCAGTCTGCACACTGCAAAAAGACGCGGCAGTGGGCACCTGTGTTTCGTCATCATCAGAGAGTCGGTGACTCTGCTGTGGTGGTATTCCCATGTCCTCTTCATCTGGAGACATAAGTGGTTGTGCGTCAGTGCATGGTATGTCTTCCTCCACTGGGGAAGGGCTAGGTGGACGCCCCTGGGAAAACCTGGAAGCAGAGTCTTCAAACAGAAGAAGAGACTGCTGCATAACTTGTGGCTCAGACCGTTTCCCTGATATGCTTGGGGGTGATGTGACAGACTGATGGGCTTGGTTTTCAGGTGCCACCTGTGCGCTTTCCGCAGAAGACTGGGTGGAAGACCATGTGGTGAACGTGCTGGAAGCACTGTCGGCCACCCAATCGATTAATGCCTGTACCTGCTCAGGCCTTACCATCCTAAGAGCGGCATTGGGCCCCACGAGATATTGCGGTACATTCTGCCGGCTAGTTGAGGGAGTTCGTTCCCTACTGTGTGCGCCTGGGGCCGAACGGCCACGTCCTCTACCAGCAACAGAGGCTCCACGGACACCACCACGACCGCGTCCTCGTCCCTTAATAGCATTTTTCTTCATTGTTGCGATTCAACTTGCACCACAATGAAATATATTATTTTTTATAAGCAAAATCCCCTCACTGGAATACTTTCAGTCTTTTGACTGTATGGATTACAGATGGAATGACTGTTATATGTGAGTACCGCTTTCTTTGACAGATTCTAGTATGGGTACATATATGTTTTCCCAACCCCAGCACATTAGTTTGCTAATTCCAGATGTATGAAACGCAGGCCTAACTGTATCTAGTATATTGAACGCCAGATAAACTAACTTGGCCTTTTTTAAATAAAAAAAAAATTCCCTCACTGGAATACTTTCAGTCTTTTGACTGTATGGATTACAGATGGAATGACTGTTATATGTGAGTACCGCTTTCTTTGACAGATTCTAGTATGGGTACATATATGTTTTCCCAACCCCAGCACATTAGTTTGCTAATTCCAGATGTATGAAACGCAGGCCTAACTGTATCTAGTATATTGAACGCCAGATAAACTAACTTGGCCTTTTTTAAATAAAAAAAAAATTCCCTCACTGGAATACTTTCAGTCTTTTGACTGTATGGATTACAGATGGAATGACTGTTATATGTGAGTACCGCTTTCTTTGACAGATTCTAGTATGGGTACATATATGTTTTCCCAACCCCAGCACATTAGTTTGCTAATTCCAGATGTATGAAACGCAGGCCTAACTGTATCTAGTATATTGAACGCCAGATAAACTAACTTGGCCTTTTTTAAATAAAAAAAATTCCCTCACTGGAATACTTTCAGTCTTTTGACTGTATGGATTACAGATGGAATGACTGTTATATGTGAGTACCGCTTTCTTTGACAGATTCTAGTATGGGTACATATATGTTTTCCCAACCCCAGCACATTAGTTTGCTAATTCCAGATGTATGAAACGCAGGCCTAACTGTATCTAGTATATTGAACGCCAGATAAACTAACTTGGCCTTTTTTAAATAAAAAAAATCCCCTCACTGGAATACTTTCAGTCTTTTGACTGTATGGATTACAGATGGAATGACTGTTATATGTGAGTACCGCTTTCTTTGACAGATTCTAGTATGGGTACATATATGTTTTCCCAACCCCAGCACATTAGTTTGCTAATTCCAGATGTATGAAACGCAGGCCTAACTGTATCTAGTATATTGAACGCCAGATAAACTAACTTGGCCTTTTTTAAATAAAAAAAATTCCCTCACTGGAATACTTTCAGTCTTTTGACTGTATGGATTACAGATGGAATGACTGTTATATGTGAGTACCGCTTTCTTTGACAGATTCTAGTATGGGTACATATATGTTTTCCCAACCCCAGCACATTAGTTTGCTAATTCCAGATGTATGAAACGCAGGCCTAACTGTATCTAGTATATTGAACGCCAGATAAACTAACTTGGCCTTTTTTAAATAAAAAAAAAATTCCCTCACTGGAATACTTTCAGTCTTTTGACTGTTTGGATTACAGATGGAATGACTGTTATATGTGAGTACCGCTTTCTTTGACAGATTCTAGTATGGGTACATATATGTTTTCCCAACCCCAGCACATTAGTTTGCTAATTCCAGATATATGAAACGCAGGCCTAACTGTATCTAGTATATTGAACGCCAGATAAACTAACTTGGCCTTTTTTAAATAAAAAAAATTCCCTCACTGGAATACTTTCAGTCTTTTGACTGTATGGATTACAGATGGAATGACTGTTATATGTGAGTACCGCTTTCTTTGACAGATTCTAGTATGGGTACATATATGTTTTCCCAACCCCAGCACATTAGTTTGCTAATTCCAGATGTATGAAACGCAGGCCTAACTGTATCTAGTATATTGAACGCCAGATAAACTAACTTGGCCTTTTTTAAATAAAAAAAATTCCCTCACTGGAATACTTTCAGTCTTTTGACTGTATGGATTACAGATGGAATGACTGTTATATGTGAGTACCGCTTTCTTTGACAGATTCTAGTATGGGTACATATATGTTTTCCCAACCCCAGCACATTAGTTTGCTAATTCCAGATGTATGAAATGCAGGCCTAACTGTATCTAGTATATTGAACGCCAGATAAACTAACTTGGCCTTTTTTAAATAAAAAAAATTCCCTCACTGGAATACTTTCAGTCTGTTGACTGTATGGATTACAGATGGAATGACTGTTATATGTGAGTACCGCTTTCTTTGACAGATTCTAGTATGGGTACATATATTTTTTCCCAACCCCAGCACATTAGTTTGCTAATTCCAGATGTATGAAACGCAGGCCTAACTGTATCTAGTATATTGAACGCCAGATAAACTAACTTGGCCTTTTTTAAATAAAAAAAAAATTCCCTCACTGGAATACTTTATGGCTTTTCACTGTATGGATTACAGGTGGACTGGTATTAGTAGGGGTGACACAAGCACACCCAAGTCCCTGATGTAGGATTTCTATGGCACAGACCACTATTACAAGTGATTAATGGACGTTGGGAGAGATTGTGCTGCAGCACTAGTCCCAAGATGGCCGCCGCCTATCAGCCCAGTAACATGTGCCACAAAATGGTCTGCACAACCTTTAAAAAAAATAGCCTTGGACTGTGCTGCTAAATAGCTATTGGTCTGAATCCCAGGTGTAGATGTCTGACTTGTTTGGAGCTTTGGAATGCACACTGTGGCAGCTTCTGCTGCAGCACTACAAGTCGCAAAATGGCGGCCGGCTGTCAGCCCAGGTACATGTGGATGGAAAAATCACTCTGGCCACTCTAAAAATAGCCAATCCCTATCAAAAAAGCAGCTCAGCTGCAGTTGTTCAGATGAATCACAGGTGGAGGAGAGAAATTTGCTTCCAGTTATTCAATTATCCCTGCCTATTCTCGCCCTAGCATCAGCTGCGTCTATCCCTGTTCTATTCACATCGGGAGTGAGCACGTCCCGACGTGCGCACAAGCTTATAAAGAGGCTGAGTCACATGCTGCACTTGGCCAATCACAGCCTTGCCAATAGTAGGCATGGCTGCGATGGCATCTTAGGGCAAGTAGTATGATGCATGTTGATTGGCTGCTTTGCAGCCTTTCAAAATGCGCCAAAATACATGCCGAACGACGAACCCGAACCCGAACTTTTACGAAAAAGTTCGGGTTCGGGTCCGTGTCACGAACACCCCAAAATTCGGTACGGACCCGAACTATGCTCGAACTGTTCGCTCAACACTACTTACAACGGTTCTTAGGTTTCGCCAATTACTATCGTAAATTTATTATGAATTTTTCCGTAATTGCTAAACCGTTGACCGACCTTACTAAGAAAGGGGCGGATTTGGAGAATTGGTCTACTGAGGCCATTTCTTCATTTGAAAAATTAAAAAAGGCATTCAGTAGCGCTCCCATTCTGATCCAGCCTGATCAGGAGAAACCTTTTATTGTGGAGGTGGATGCGTCCGAGGACGGCGCAGGAGCAGTCCTTTCACAAGGTCCTGCCAGCCTCACTAATCTGAGACCATGTGCCTTCTTCTCCAGGAAATTCTCTCCCACGGAGAGAAACTACGACATAGGGAATAGGGAGCTTCTGGCCATTAAATGGGCATTTGAGGAGTGGAGGCATTTTCTGGAGGGGGCAAGGCATTGTGTAACTGTTGTCACTGACCATAAAAACCTTATGTTTCTCGAGTCTGCTAAGAGGTTGAATCCCCGTCAAGCCAGATGGGCTCTGTTTTTTACTCGTTTTGATTTTTCCATCACGTTCAGGCCGGGAAGTAAAAATGTGAAGGCGGACGCATTATCTCGGAGCTTCCAGGCTTTTCAACCTACTGAGGTACCACCTGAATCCATCCTACCAGCAAAAATCTTCTTAGCAGCTCTTACCCAGGATATCTCGGCTC
The DNA here is from genome assembly GCF_905171765.1 of Bufo bufo. Taxonomy (NCBI): domain Eukaryota; kingdom Metazoa; phylum Chordata; class Amphibia; order Anura; family Bufonidae; genus Bufo; species Bufo bufo. Next base: position 749,244,136 of record NC_053389.1, on the reverse strand, counting down.
GCATTAGGTCGGAACAACATCTGGCACCGGTATCCACCCCAACAGATAAGTTGTTTGTTCCCGTACAATTTCGTCTCCAGCTGTTGGGTGAGTGTCACGATTCTGCCTTTTGTGGACATCCGGGTGTTGAGGGCACTAAGGATCTGGTTTCTAGATCTTATTGGTGGCCCACTCTAACTAGGGATGTCAAGTCCTATGTGTCAGCCTGTGAGGTTTGTGCCAGGTCCAAGACACCTAGGACTCGCCCTGCTGGTAACCTACGACCCCTACCCATTCCCAGTAGACCCTGGTCCCATATCTCGATGGACTTTATAACTGACCTACCGCTGGCGGAGGGTAAGACTGTAGTGTGGGTAGTGGTGGATAGGTTTAGCAAGATGGTCCATTTCATTCCCCTGTCTAAACTCCCGAATGCCAAAACCCTGGCGTCTATTTTTGTGAAAGAAATTGTTCGATTGCATGGTATCCCGGAAAATATTGTTTCGGACAGGGGTGTGCAGTTTGTGTCCAAATTCTGGAGGGCCTTCTGTCAAATATGTAAAATTTCGTTGTCTTTTTCTTCCGCCTACCATCCTGAGAGTAATGGGCAGACTGAACACCTTAATCAGTCTGTGGAACAATTCCTGAGGTTGTATGTTGCTGATGACCAGCAATTATGGGTCAAATTCCTTCCGTTGGCTGAATTTGCTCTGAATAACCGTGTCAATTCTTCTGCTGGGGTCTCCCCTTTCTTTTGTAACCATGGTTTTCATCCCCGTTTTCATTCTGGGTCGTCCGTCTCCTCCTCTAACCCTGAAGCTGATAAACTCTCCTCCGAACTGTGCACAGTTTGGGCCCGGGTTCAATCGAACCTAGAAAAGGCTCAATGTTCTCAAAAACTCAAGGCCGATAGGAGACGTTCAAGGGGTGTAAACTTTCAGGTTGGGGATAAAGTATGGTTGTCCTCCAAGAATCTCTCTCTCAAGGTAACTTCTAAAAAATTTGCTCCTCGTTTTATTGGACCATATAAGATCACGGAAGTGATTAACCCGGTATCTTTTAGGTTGGAGCTGCCTGAGTCATTCCACATTCATAATGTGTTCCATAAATCTCTGCTTAAAAAATATTTTGAACCGGTAGTACCATCAAAAGCCTCGCCTCCGCCAGTTCTTGTTAATGATGCTGTCGAGTATGTGGTGTCTAAAATAGTGGATGTCAGGAAGGTGCGTAATTCCTTGCAGTACCTGATTCACTGGAAGGGGTATGGACCTGAAGAGAGATCTTGGGTACCTGCCAGGGAGGTTCATGCTCCTAGACTTGTTCGTAAATTTCATTTAGAACACCCTGAAAAGCCATCGCCTGAAGTCTTGGGTCCGGTGGCCCCTCGTAAAAGGGGGGGTACTGTCACGATGTTCCGAAGGTGCACTCGGTCCCCCATTGCCCGCAGAACTGTTGCTTAGCTTTTGGAATGAGGTTCTGTGTTTGACCTCATTCCCAGGGCGGCTTTACTAGCTGGGTGGCTCCTTGCTCCTAAGTCTGCCTTGAGCGCCGAGCTGATCACTCGGTGCTCGACTGGTTGGTCTGTCGGTCATGTGACGCTGGCCACGTCACATGACCCTCACTCCCCACTATAAATACAGGCAGCCTGCTGGCTACAGGTTGCCTGTTAATTTCTAGGTTCCTGGTATTTGTTGGACTGCTGAATACTTACCTGATCCTGTTCCTTGACCATCCTTTTGCCTGATCCTCCTGTACTGCGCATCCGTCCTGGTATTGTGACCTCGGCTCCCACCTGACTACTCTCTTAGGACTCCTCTTGTACTTCTCTGCTCTCCTGGTATTTATGACCCCAGCTTCTCCTGACAATTCTCTGCTTGCTCCATTTGTACTTTGCAGCTCTCCTGGTATTGACTCGGTCCGTTCACGTCCTGTTGTTTGTCTGTCTGTCATCCCTGCACTTACTCCAAGTTAGGGATTGCCGTCCAGTTGTCCCCTGTCATTAGGACTCGCGAGGCAAGTAGGCAGGGCCAGGGGTAAGGGTGGAGCGCAGTGGTCACTTCCCTCCCCCCTGTGTGTGTGTGTACGCGACCGTTACAGCAACACAGGGAAATTCCTTCAGTTCTATGAGGCAGTCCTCAAGGCCCTGATCTTTTCTGACCGGGAAAGAGCAGGCCGGAGTACCTCGGGAACTGGAGGCGCCCGGATCGTCCCTGGCCAACACTTTCCAGGTGTGGTCCCCCATACTGGAAAGAAGGGACGGTCCCAAGGAAATTGCAGAGTGTGTCACAGGAGGGGGATACGGAAGGACACCACCACTCAGTGTGACACGTGACCCGATCATCCGGGCCTCTGCATTGACGGTTGCTTCAGGGGAGTACCACACTTTCATGGAGTACTAAATTTATAATCCCCTTCCCCAATTTTAATTCCATTTAGCTACTGACAATCAGAAAAAAACTATAGTTCTCAGACTTGAGACACCAAAACAAAAAAAAATGTTTTCAAAAATATTATTTTGTAAAACTAAAATAAATAAAAAAGTTGACATATTAGGTATCGCCACGTCCGTAAGAATCTGATCTATAAAAATACCCCATGACCTAATACCTCAGATGAACACAGTCAAAAAAATAAAAACAAAACGGTGCAAAAGAAAGGGTATTTTTTTGTCATCTTACACCACAAAAATTGTAATAGCAAGCGATTAAAAAGTCATATGCCCCCCAAAATAGTGCCAATAAAACAGTCCTCTCATCCTGTAAAATAATCGGCAAAAAAAACAAAAAAGACTTTTAGGCCTTATGCACACGACAGTGTTTTTTTCATTGTCAGTGATTTGGCTTCAGTGGTTCGTGTCCGATTTTGCTTCAGTTGTGTTTCCTTGTGTGTTCCACTTTTTTTGTCTGACGGGGAAAAAAAAAGGAAGGTTAATGAAAAGTGTAATTTTATTGCACCACGGTCTTGTAGAAAAAAACGGACACAGACGTGGAAACGGATGACATACCAGTTGTGCATCCGTTTTTTTTTGACGGACCCATTGACTTGAATGGGTCCGTCCTCCATTTTCCACTGACAAGAATAGGACAGGTTATATTTTTTTGACGGACTGGAATCATGGATCACAGACGCAGAGAAAAAACGGAGGACTATCATTTTTTTTTCACAGCTCTATAGAAATGAATGGGACCACCGCTAAACTGTGAAAAATGACGGAACGGACGCGGATGCACACAACGGTCGTGTGCATGAGTCCTTAGACTATAGAGATCCAAAAATTATTTTTATTTTTTTATAAAAGGAAAATATAGTGTAAAACCTAAATAAATTTTAAAAAAGTAGATATATTAGGTATCGTCACGTCCGTAAGAATCTGCTCTATAAAGATACCCCATGACCTAACCCCTCAGATGAACACGGTCAAAAAAATAAAATAAACACGGTGCCAATATACCTATTTTTTGGCAAATTTTCCATTTTAATCCGTTTTTTTCCAGTAACAAAGCAAGGGTTAACAGCCAAACAAAACGTAATATTTATTACCCTGATTCTGCAGTTTACAGAAACACCCCATATGTGGCAGTAAACTGTTGTATGACCAAACGGCAGGGCGGAGAAGGATAGGAACGCCGTATGGTTTCTGGAAGGCAGATTTTGATGGCCTTTTTTTTGGCACCATGTCCCATTTGAAGACCCCCTGATGCACCCCTAGAGTAGAAACTCCATATAAGCAACCCCATCTAATAAACTACACCCCTCAAGGTATTCAAAACTGATTTTACAAACTTTATTAACCCTCTAGGTGTTCCTCAACAGTTTATGGCAAATGGAGATGAAATTTCTGAATTTCTATTTTTGGTAACCTTGCCTCACAAAAATGTAATATATAGCAACCAAAAATCATATGTACCCTAAAAATGAGGTCACTTTTATGGAGTTTCTACTCTAGTAGTTTACGGCCACATATGGGGTGTTTCTGCAAAATACAGAATCAGGGCAATAAATATAGCGTTTTGTTTGGCTGTTAACCCTTCCTTTGTTACTGGAAAAAATTAAAAATTTGCCCAAAAAATCCAGAAATTTTGAAATTTTATCTCCATTTGCCATTAACTCTTGTGGAACACCTAAAGGGTTAACGACATTTGTAAAATCAGTTTTGAATACCTTGAGGTGTGTATGTGAGATTGTGAAACAGCTATTTCTGCATAATGTCTGTACTTAAACTGTCTTTTGGCATTCCGGGCACTAGAGGCCACTGTTTTGCAGCTACAGCCAGCACACTCTGAGATTTGAATATGCAAAACAGATGATGACTCATGCTGCTGCCTGTGAGTGAACCAGGAAGTGTTGATCTGGCATGGTGGAAGGATTGTGCTGTGAGGGACTGAATCCGATTCCATCCTGGTTTGCAGTTAATGGACACTCAGAAGAAGGAGAGTAGCTGTTATATCCTTTCTGTATCCAGCTCTTTTGAAAGAGAGGTTGCCCCAGGAAGACCAGTTCAGTGTGTGGACAGAAGGCCTCATCATCAAGCAAGGCCGCACGGTTGCTGAGAAGTTGGTGGCCATCTCTGGTAGGCTGCATTCTCGGGCCCAGAACGGACACAGTTCAGTACACCTGGTTACTGATTGTAATATATTGTGTGGCACCTAAAGTTACAGAGCCTAGCCTAGGCCTCGCATTAGTTAGCTAGTTAGGGTTATATCGTTTTGCTAGGCTGTACTGTACTGGACTGCAGCGCAGTTATTGACTTGCAGGCTCTGCTGCGTTTGCCCCCGGCTAGGGGTGTCCTCTGCAGCGGCACAGCACGACTTGCAGGCTCTGCTGTGTCCGCCACCGGCTAGGCCTGTCTAGTAGGCGGGGACATTGACTGTGGGTCCGGGATATAGCGTTTCTATGCATGTTTGTATTGCTTTGGTGATGCTTATGTTATTACTTGTTGTCTAAGTAAAGTTTTCTGTTCTTGCTTATTAAGCTGGTGTCAGTGTCATTTTCCTTTTCTGTGACTTCGCTGTATTCTGGGGAGCCCACCCTGGTACACGGCTTACAACTTGGCATAGTCAGCAGGATACAGTGACCGTTATGGACGGGAATGCGGCGGGAGATCGTCCCCCGGCGCCAATGGTGCCGGATTAGGACCCAGCCCATGGTGCACAGGCGCAAGTCCAGCTTGCCCCCAACAATATGGCTACCCCAGTAGGATACATCCCTGTAGGGGCACTGCTGCGTCATCTGCCAAAGTATGACATTGCAGGACTGGACTGAAAGGGTGCGAAGTGCGCTTAAAATGTTTAACCTGACCCCCGAACTGCGGGCCGAGGTTGCATTGGGAGCCCTAGAGGGTGACGTCAGGCGGACAGGGATGGTAAGGCCTGACTCTGAGAGAGATACCCTAGAGAAGATTTTCTCCCTGCTAGAGAGAGCCCATGGGGGGCGGGCCAAAGTGGTACAGTTATGGAGTCACCTTTTTAACCGACCCCAGCGTGAGTGCGAGACCCTGATGCAATATTCCAATGCTCTACAGGAGACACTGATTGAGATACAACGACGAGACCCTGAGGCCATGGGCGCCTTCCTGGAGGTGGACCGGCTTCTACGAGATCAGTTCATAGAGGGGCTCTCCAATAAATTCCTACAAGATAAATTGCAAGAGATGACACGAACAATGTCCGATATGACATTCTACAGCGTTTATTTAGCCGCCGTAGAGAGGGAGGAAGAGCCCATCCCTACGGCAGCGAAGTGGTGAATAGCGTGCATGTTACAAGGGACCGGCCGAGATCTGAAGAATCGGAGTCCTTAAAGGATGTGGTCCAGGCCCTGCGGGTGGAATTGAAAGAGCTTCGGCTGGAAGTGTCCCAGATGAAGGTAGAACCATCCCGACCTCCGGAAACTGTCCCCGCACCTCGTGTCACTCCACTCAGAACAACCCCGGTGAGGGGGCTGGGCAGAAGAGGGCCCCTCTGTTGGGTTTGCCGAAATTACAGCCATATGGCCAGAGGGTGCCCAGAACAGGTAGCGTCAGAGCCGACGTTAAACTTCCGACCGCTGCAGTAGCTGGGCGTCCTGCGGCAGTGCACCAGAAGTTAAGCTCTCTGCGTGAAGAACGTGATCTGTATGCCAGCAGCCCTGTATTAGAAGCAGAGCTGGAAGGCCGAAAGGTATGCTGCCTAGTTGATACAGGAAAGGATAAAAGAAAAAATTGGAGTGGATGTGTGGAATAGGGAAATGGGACAGGGAATGGAGAAGAAGGAAAGGTAAAGCGCCAGAGGAGAACTGGGAACTAACGTTGAACTACCGGCTCGTAATTAACTGGCTACAGTGCGAGGCAGCTGCCCACTTAAAAAGAAACAAAGCACAGGAACACTATCAGTGTGCCATACACAAGGAAATACATAACAGTATAGTGGGGCGCCACTTACACGTGACCGGTATTACATGGGTAGCGGTATAAATATATATGTATATGTATACTGTATATAAAAATATACGGAATAGCTATAACAGCTCAGATGACAGATCTACTAATATTATATTGAAGCTGTATAAAAACATGTCATAACCATAATTAAAATTATAATTAAAATTATAATTAAAAATCAAGTTAAGTCAAGGGACTTACTTCACCAGGGAGGAGGATGAACAGGATAAGCTCAAGACACCTGTTCTCCTTACCTCCCTCGCCGAGGTCGCCTGTAAGATGGATACACACCCCGTCCTCGCGATGAAAGTAAACTTGAGGGCTTCAAACCAAGGATGCTTGTTTTATTCTTATTAAAAAGCTCGATGCGTTTCAGGGATTACAACTAAGTCCCCTTTATCAAGAGCATAAGCATAACATAACACTGGACAGACTCACGGTTAAATAGGGAAGATGCATATCATTCGTTTGGTAGGTTCCATGTGGCATGTCATTGTGGGCAGTAACTTCCTGGTCACATGACCTCCAGGGCCGGAACAGGAAGTGTGTTAATGGGGAACTCTAACTGAATACTGTTATATTCCAGGGGTTCAGTAGCTATATTCTTTAATAAAATAAAATTTTGCTATAAGGAAATATATTTTAGCCAGAGGTCTACACCCTCTGACTACATTCTTATGGACTCAATTTCGCTGTGCGTTCCACTGTGGAACGCACCTGTGATTTGCCTGCTGGGTAATCTGCTCTTCCTTGGTGCGCTCCAGCCTGGAGCGCACCGCAGCGAACCTACTTCCTGTGTAGCTAACTGTTACCTGATGCGCTCCAAGCTGGAACGCATCGCTCTGGTTTTCTGCCGAGGGGAGTGGCTACAGTCCTTTAGATTTACGATGCGCTCCAACCTGGAGCGCACCGCAGCATGCAGGGGGGCGATCGATGAAAGCATAATCCTATGGACCTGGACTATGCACTCCACATTGGAGCATAAGTGGACAAATTAGTGAAATTAAGTGCTATTAAAGGTGATTCTTGTCAATGAAGGGACTTAGAATGATATGCCTAATCCCATAAGAAACATTAAGTATCACAACAAGGAGTATATAAACTACTAATTAGTTAATAGCTCTGGGGCATATTGAATAACATACCCCAAGCATCTACATTAAATACTGGGTGATAAATATTAAAAAATCATTATCATGCATAGTGGCTAGCACTATACTGGACCAAAATCATACACGGTGATTGGAAATTCACAGGATATTCGATATTACAGATAATTATCATACATGGTGATTAGTAATTTACCGGATAAAATTGTACATGGTGATAAGCAATTCATCGGATATTAAATAATAAAAAATAATAATAATAAAAAAATATAAAAAAAAAAATATATAATATATATATATATATTTGTGTTAGGCGCTTACGGTAGTACAGTGAAGAGCCCTGGGAAAGCAGGGAATGAGTGCAGTCGGTTGTGGTGTGCCGAAACCGAGGATGAGGTAGGCCTGAGAAAGAAGAGGGCCTACCCAAGGAAAAGATATGGAAGAAATGAGTTGTGAATGAGTGGAGTGGTGGGAGGGTCAAAAGCTCAGACCTCAGATGGTGCAGGAGCCAGGTAAGGGGAGTGCCCTAAATATGCTGGAGGCGGACCTCAGCCCCTCCCACAAATCCAGGCAAATTGCCTTAATACTTGTGTTAGGTGCTTACGGTAGTACAGTGAAGAGCCCTGGGAAAGCAGGGAATGAGTGCAGTCGGTTGTGGTGTGCCGAAACCGAGGATGAGGTAGGCCTGAGAAAGAAGAGGGCAAAAATGGAAATAAACCAGTTTATTGTAGCCAATTAATACATAAATAGCTCAACCCGACATGTTTTGGAAAGCCACTCTTAACTCTTGTGCTGGATTGGGAATGTATCGTGTGTAAGCGGATGACTTCCAGCGCCCCAATTTCTTGATGACGTGAGTAGGGATGTTGGCACTGGAGGCCGTGGAGGCGGCTCCAATGCGAAAGGAGTGCCCTGAGTAGTTGGCTGCGTTGAGGCCCAGTTGTGTGAGGGATGACCTGATATGGGTCATGAAGGTGGTGGTGGTGAGTACCAAACCATGAAGTTGAAGTAGCGGTTGAGAGGGTAGAAACTTGTGACGCTGACTGTAGGCGTCCAGAACCGTTGACTGGACACCATCTGTTGTGCGTGGGGTAATATGAAATGTTGATGGGTGAGTGCTGACTATTCTTGGAGTGCGGTAAGGACAGGATGTAATGATCCAGGTGTTTCGTCAAGTGGGAGACAAGAAGACAAAGTGAGGTTTGGGTCGTGGAGGTTGTAGTGAATTCCCCGGGTCTCAGGAACCCGTAGAAGGCCAAGTAAATTGCCGTTTTGATGATGGAGTTGGTATCTGCTTCAAAAGGCGTGGCGTCCAGCAAGTCGGATAATGCTTTGAAGATATGATTGTTTATGGGTAGCCTCTGGGCTGGACGTGCGGGTTCCGTCTTCTGAATACCTCTGAGTACGGTTTTGATCTGGTGCGAGTCCATGAAGCTGATGTTATTGGGGTGTATGATTAGCATATGATGTTGAATGCCAGTGAGATATAGTTTGATGGTGTCGTATGACATTTTGAGTTTGAGGTGGCAGAAAGAAGCAAACCCCAAAAGAGACGTCATGACAAAAGGGTGCGTGATGTTGTGTTCCAACAGGAACCTATTGAATAGTGTGAACGCTCTGTTGTATGTTCTATGTGTATTGTCTGACTGTGCTAAGCGGGACAAAGTCTGGCTATGCCGCATGATGACTTCTAATCCAGAATGAGCTGTTGAAATGATGGAGTGATGGAGGCCGTGGGTGACGCTGATGGGAGAGCCTGATGAAATGCCTGAAATTTGAAGCGAGACAGATGGTCAGCTGCCGTATGCACACCCCCGGGACATGGAAACAATGTAAGAAGAAATTATTGCAAGCGGCCAACCAAGTAAGTCTTCGTAGAAACCTCATGATTGTGAGGGATTTGGAACGACCTTTGTTGAGGATCTGGCAGGTTGCTTGGTTGTCTGAGTAGCACCGGACCGACATGTTCGCCCATGAATGACCCCACGCCATGGCAGCCGCCACGATGGGATAAATCTCGAAAAGCGCTGAGGTAGTGGAGAATCCTTCCAAATCCCGGACCGCAGGAGGCCAGTTGCCCCACAGCCAATCGTTCCCAAAAATGGCCACGAAGCCTGTGGTAGATGCCGCATCTGACCAGATAGAGGGGGAAGAGTCCGACAGCTGAGGGAGAAACAAGCTCCTGCCATTCCAGGTGGACAGAAATCTCCTCCACATGCCCAGATCTGCCGCAGAGTGGGCATCCAGGGACAACCTGTGTGAGTCGTGTAGGAAAAGGGGGAAGAGGTGCAGAAGCCGTGATATAAATGAGCGACCCCGAGGTATGATGCGCATGGCAAAGTTCAGGGAGCCCAGCAGGGACTGTAGTTCTTTGCGGTTGCAGGTGCAGAGTTGAAGGTAGTTGTCTATGTGGGTGAGAATGTCCTGGATCTTCCCGGATGGCAAACTGGCTTGCATTGAGGCTGAATCCAACTGGATACCCAGGAAGGTGATGACCGTGTCTGGCCCTTCTGTCTTCTTGGTGGCGATGGGTACCCCAAGTTCTTCGAACAGCTTGATGGTGGATTTGAGGCTGGAGGGGGGGAGTGTTTTCCTCCACCAGTAGAAAATCATCCAGGTAATGTAATACCATCAGGCACCTTGCTACGTTTAAAAGCAACCAGCACAATGCTTCTGCAAATATGTCAAAAATGGCCGGGCTACTCTTGGAACCGAAAGTCAACCGGGAGAAAAAATAATAGTCTCCGGACCACTTGATGCCGTGAAGATGCCACAGTGTAGGGTGAATCGGTAGTAACTTGAAGGCATTGGCGATGTCGGTTTTGCTGAGCCATGCCCCCACCCCTGCCTGTATGATGGCGGTGATGGTGTGATCTATGGTGGTGTACTGCAGAGAGAATTCCTCAGAAAGAATGAGGGAGTTGAGACTGGGGTTGGCTGAACCGTGTGGCGCCGATAAGTCGATGATGAGCCTCTGTTTCTGGGAAGATTTCCCAGTGACGATGCCAATGGGGTTGGTGCGCCATGTGGCGAATGGGGGGGTTTTGAAAGGTCCTAACACGAAGCCCTCTGTTACTTCTTGGGTTATGAGGGCGTCAATCGCAGTGGGGTTATGTTGAGCGGATAGAAGGTTGGGACATTCCAGGGTGCCAGTTGGCATGTGCAGGATGCCCGTGTGGAAGCCCTCCGTCAACCCTGAAACAAGGAAATCTGAGAGATGCCTGGATGGGTGTTGTGACATGAAGGCGGTAAAAACTGGCATGTTGATGGTTGTTAGATACGGTTTTGCAAACATTTCATCTGGGCACATGAACTTGGCATGTGCCCGGAAACATTTGGTACATATATGCAACAATTTACACCTGCTGTAATTGCAGGACCCCTCATTGAAATTGTTGCAAATCTGGGACTTGCCCAGAAACTTGATCGGCCGACCCAGCTTGTCCCGGGCTGACCTTTCCGAGACCCCGGAGGGACCGGCTGCTTGTGAGAGGGCCTGTCTGTCCGCCGTGTTCGGGCAGAAATTGGTGGTGTGGGCCGTGGAGGAGCAGTATGCACAGGCTGGGGTCCTTAGGCCTGCGAAGTGCCGACAAAATATGACCGTGTCGATCCTTGCCCAGTTGGAGCGGACTCCGTACTGGGAGAAAGCCCCTGCCACTTTCGCCGAAAAAGACCTGTGATAGTCATAGAAAGCCGACCCTCCGTATTTGTTGCCCAGGTCCACCAGTTTGTGCATGTAGAGGTCGAATTCCTCCCTTCTGTTGGGGTAGACTGCACAGATGACCTCTCTATAGATCCCAAAATCCAAAACAAATTCGGGAATAGTCAATTTCCTATTGAGGCGGGCATCCCTGGACTTGACCACAACCGAAACCTCATCATAGGCATAGGTTGTGTTCTCAACCACATCCTGGGAGGCAATCAGAAGGGAGGCCAGGTTTACATCCTTACCTTCCAGGATGTCCCTTTTCAAGTGCTCCGGTATCATGTGCGCCAGGCTGACTTCCTCGTCCTCCAGGCTAACGGACGGCGTGATCACTGGCAAACCAGCCGGTGCCGGTGACGCCGCCGGTGGCGGCCCTGCCAAGGAAAGGGTCGTGGTGACCAATTCTAGCCTCTCCAACCTGGCGTTGACTGTGGACATGGATGTCATCAGAGAGGACAGCATGGCATGTATGTCCCCGGTGCCGGACTGGCTAGGTCCTTCCCCTGCCTCCCCGTTATCGGTTGACGCACGCAGTAGCCGGAAAAGCTCCGCTTTCCTCGCCATGGTGGGGAAGGGAACATGCCGTCTCCTTAACTCCGTCGTTATGCGCGGAATTGTCCAGGATCTGATGAATGCTGGACTGGCTAGATCGTCTCCCTGGGTAGCAGTGACAGATCTAGTAGGGGTGCCAGGCAGGGAGAAGTTCTCTATCCCATCCAGAGACATACTAAAATAAAACAGTTGATTAGCTTGGGGAAACAAAGGATCGTGCTGGCAAGCTAGCTAGGCCGGACAGCGAAGAAATTATACTTGCATGGTGACAGATGAGGCCCTGCTAATTGCCAAGCGGCTTGAGAGGCTCTACCTATGAGTTGGCGCGAGGGGTTAATGAGGCCACTTGTTGTAGTGGCAGGAGCGTTGGCCTCTCGGTGACTGTAAGACAGAACTAGGGGAAGGGAGTGACAGGTGAGGCCCTCTCTATGCAACACGCGAGGCGGCTTACTAACGAGTGGCGCGATGGGCGGCTGCCTCTGAACGATTGAGGCGGGGTGTTGGCCTCGCGGGACCACTAACTGATGGCGAAGCCAAGAGGGGGTAACCTAGTGGGATGATAGTGCCCCTAAAGCCAGCACGCTGACCCTAACGGGACCTTCCGAAATGTAAGGAGAACCATTGTTTATGAGCAGGTTTACGTACCTGGTAGCAAGAAACAATTCTCCGGATACACGTGCAGCGCAAAATATGTTATAGCTTGACCGCCTAAAAAGGGGGGGTAGACAGAAAGTAGTATGATGAATGTTGACTGTAGTTTGAACATTTAGCATGACCCAGGAGGATCATAAACATAAGCCTGCGAGAATGCCATGCTTGTGCGGATAGTGTGAGAAATGAGGCCTGCGGTGTGGCCGTATGCTGATGCAGAACGTGTGAACGTACGGTTTGCCTTGGAGTTAAAGATTTTTTTTTTTTTTTTTTGGTTGAACGAGTGGCCATGTGATATGCGGCGGGACACCAATTTCTCTTTGTTATATACACTCACCTAAAGAATTATTAGGAACACCATACTAATACGGTGTTGGACCACCTTTTGCCTTCAGAACTGCCTTAATTCTACGTGGCATTGATTCAACAAGGTGCTGATAGCATTCTTTAGAAATGTTGGCCCATATTGATAGGATAGCATCTTGCAGTTGATGGAGATTTGAGGGATGCACATCCAGGGCACGAAGCTCCCGTTCCACCACATCCCAAAGATGCTCTATTGGGTTGAGATCTGGTGACTGTGGGGGCCATTTTAGTACAGTGAACTCATTGTCATGTTCAAGAAACCAATTTGAAATGATTCGAGCATTGTGACATGGTGCATTATCCTGCTGGAAGTAGCCATCAGAGGATGGATACATGTTCTCATTCTGTTTACGCCAAATTCGGACTTTACCATATGAATGTCTCAACAGAAATCGAGACTCATCAGACCAGGCAACATTTTTTCAGTCTACAACAGTCCAATTTTGGTGAGCTCGTGCAAATTGTAGCCTCTTTTTACTATTTGTAGTGGAGATGAGTGGTACCCGGTGGGGTCTTCTGCTGTTGTAGCCCATACGCCTCAAAGTTGTGCGTGTTGTGGCTTCACAAATGCTTTGCTGCATACCTCGGTTGTAACGAGTGGTTATTTCAGTCAACGTTGCTCTTCTATCAGCTTGAATCAGTCGGCCCATTCTCCTCTGACCTCTAGCATCCACAAGGCATTTTTGCCCACAGGACTGCCGCATACTGTATGTTTTTCCCTTTTCACACCATTCTTTCTAAACCCTAGAAATGGTTGTGCGTGAAAATCCCAGTAACTGAGCAGATTGTGAAATACTCAGACCGGCCGTCTGTCACCGACAACCATGCCACGCTCAAAATTGCTTAAATCACCTTTCTTTCCCATTCTGACATTCAGTTTGGAGTTCAGGAGATTGTCTTGACCAGGACCACACCCCTAAATGCATTGAAGCAACTGCCTGTGATTGGTTGACTAGATAATTGCATTAATGAGAAATAGAACAGGTGTTCCTAATAATTTTTTAGGTGAGTGTATATATATATTTTTTTACTCTTTTTCCCCGGTGCCATGGTGGGTTCCAGTTTATGTTGGGGAGCTGCTGGGGTGATTTAATATGGAGGGGTTTTTCCAGGCAATGCTGGATGCCCCCCTGACTGCTGACTGTGCGGGTGGGGGCAGATGCAGAAAACGCCCGACCCGGAGTTCTGCCGGCCAGGCCGGAGGCCAGACCACCCGACGGCGGCTCCCCGCATCAGACGCACTGCCGGACGGCCGCCGCGACACCGTGCATGCGCCGACGCACCGTCGCGCATGCGCCGTACCCCGGCCGCGCGTGCGCAGACCAGGCATCGAGACGCGGTCGGCCGCCATCGGCCACGTGGCAGGAGGAGCGGCGGAACAGACCGGAGGCAGTGGGGGGGGCGCCTGAAGCAGCGGTGCGCCAGCGATGCCGGTCATGGAGGGAGGGTGTGTGCTGTGTGCACAGATGCGGAAAGCCTATGTGAGCAAGTGTGTGTACTATTACCGATTCAACATGAAACAAGGGGGGGCATGATTGTGAATGATTGTGGGGTGCGAATGGAAAGGAGAGCTGAAATGGGGGATGAGCCCAGGAAGCAACCTGCCTGCTTGCTGCAGGGGTGTTGACCGGAGTAGTGGTACGGTGTAGACAAATTCTTATGCATGAACAAAGGCATGACAGACATGAAATGCTAGTGACTTGTAACGAGAAACTGTGACATGAGTGCAACGTTTGGTGAAATGAAATGAACCGGTTCAGGGGGCAACCGTGAGGCCCCGGCTGTACCGTATGGATGACTCACAGTTTAACGGGCAAACGCGACCCACAGTGAACCGAGTGAAGCAGGATAAATAGAACAGAAATGCTCCAAATCCAGAAACTGATGGCAACGCAAAACTCCCAGAAACTCAGCGACTCGCAGGTAACTCTCCAGAAACTCCACAAGCGACTTCCTCTCCAAAAGCTCAGACCTCAGATGGTGCAGGAGCCAGGTAAGGTTGAGTGCCCTAAATAGGCTGGAGGCGGACCTCAGCCCCTCCCACAAATCCAGGCAAATTGCCTTAATACATATATATATATATATATATATATATATATATATATATATATATATATATAAAATTAAAATTAAGATGAAAATAAATTAATAAATTTTTATATTAATATATGAGTATATAGGTATGTAAAATATATATATAGAAATATAGCGAATCTATTGGTAAGACCATTAATATACATTTAAAACTACATTAATATATATAGAAATAAGTTTACCCATATAAAAACAATGCATTGGTATATTAGGAAAAAACTTCCTAGATTCTTTAAACGAGTTAATACAAAAGGTAAAAGCATCCCATGTTCTTTGATCAGATTAATACACAAAGTGATTATTAATTGAATACATTTCTAATTTTAGTGTGGAATTAGTTTGTCAGTCCATTGATTTCTTGTATACTTTTCTATATCTCGGTACTGGGGGAATAGGGGATTGGATAATGATGATTCTAATTTTAATATATGGACAGACTTGCCTCTGCGGGTTCCTAATTAGTGTCGACTTTGAGCCATCATCTGCCTCACTGTATTTGGAGTAGTGAGGGTGTGGTGAATTCAATAGTTGCAGTACTCAAGGGACTCATTAAGTCCAAAGGGAGCTAGGGTATTGAAACGAAAGATCCAAAACATTTCCTTCTTGCATAATTGGGCGTATGAATAGGGAATCCAATCTATTGGTGTCAGTAGCAACTTACTAGGATCATTGTTATGTTTGATGGAAAAGTGTTTGGAGACACTGTGTTTAAGGTAACCTCGGTTGATATTCGAGCGGTGCTGATTAAGTCTCTCTCTGAGGGTTTGTGTTGTACGGCCAATATATTGGAGGCCACAAGTGCACTCCAACATATATATCACATTTCTTGAGCCACAATTCATTGAATACTTGAGTTTGATTATTTCTCCACTACTATTAATCTTTGTTTCACCTATATCATCTTGAATTGTGTCACAACATTTGCACCGCTTGGAGCCACACTTATGTGATCCAATTTTGTCTTGACTTTTTGATGAGTCAATGTTGGTTGTGTGGACTCCACGGTTAGAGTCAGAATTTTTTGGGCAAGATGGTGCCAGGAGGCTCTTCAAAGTGCGTGCTCGGTGGTATGTGATGGTAGGGTGGCTCGGTAAATCTTTGCCTATAATAGGATATTTGCATATGATCGGCCAATGTTTCTTCATAATCATTTTAATATTATTAAAACTTGAGTTATATCTCGTAATGAAATTCGGTCCTGGGGGTCTTGAGCTCTCTTTTTTCTTTTTTGGTTGTAAACACTCCTTCTGGTTTTCCTTCAGAACTCTATATACTCATATATTAATATTTATATTTATTAATTTATTTTCATCTTTATTTTTATTTTTATTTATTTTATATATAGCCCGGTAGCCCGGGCCACTTGCCGTTGTGAAAGACGGATGTGTGCCTATACGCTGCTGTAATGTTGAGGACTGCGAATTAACTGTCCCCGCAAACACCCTGCTGGCCAAAGTTTATGTGTCCGAAGGGGGTATCGCTCGACGAAGGGGCTTTATGCTGCAGCCGGATAGGAGATCAGCCTGGACCTATGCTGTGGAGGTCCATTCAAGGGAAACCCGGACAGCGGAGTGGAACAGTCGAGTGATCATGGCCCGTATGGGGGTGGACTGCAGAACCCTGACCCCGGGGGAACAAAAGCTGCTGGAAGATACCCTCTGGGAATTTCAGGAGGCCTTCTCAAGACATGATGAGGACTTTGGGTGTGTTACTGCCATCGAACATAAAATCCTGACCGGCGATGCTGCACCGATCAGGGAACGGTACCGGCAGATCCCACCTAAGATGTATCAGGAGGTGAAAGATATGGTGGCCAGCATGTTGGAGAACTGGGTGATCCAGGAGAGTCAATGTCCGTGGGCTGCTCCGGTAGTCTTGGTGCGGAAGAAAGACGGGAGTCTCCGGTTCTGCGTGGATTATCGGAAGCTGAATGCTCAGACCGTCCGGGATGTCTACCCCCTTCCGCGGATTGAAGAGTCATTATCAGCCCTAAGCCAAGCTAATTTCTTCTCAACCCTTGACTTGGCTAGTGGGTACTGGCAGGTGCCGGTGGCCAAGAAGGACAAAGCCAAGACGGCCTTTATTCTACCTATGGGACTCTTTGAGTTCAACCGGATGCCCTTCGGCCTCTCCAACTTCGAATCAGTGTTAATATACCTGGATGACATAGTAGTGTTCGGGGCCTCCTTTGAAGATTACCTCCAGAAGCTGCAACCAGTCTTGGGACGGTTAAGAGACCATGGGCTCAAGATCAAGCTCAAGAAATGCCAGCTGTTCCGACAGCAGATAGAGTACTTAGGACATGTGATCACCCAGGAGGGGGTAAAAACGGCCCTCAGCAAGGTGGAGGCCGTTCAGAAGTGGCCCAGCCAAGTACGCTATGGGAGGTACGGGCGTTCGTGGGACTGGCCGGCTACTACAGGAGGTTTATACCCAAATTCACTCATCTGGTGGGCCCGTTAAACGAGTTGCTAAGAGCCACGGCTGGGGGCCCGAAGAAACGTCCCATCAACTGGGGGCCCCGGCAACAAGAGGCCTTTGAAGCGGTGAAAGAGGCGCTTACCAATGCCCCGATCCTGGCTTACGCTCGGTTTGATACCCCATTCCTGCTAAATACTGATGGAAGCCTACATGGTCTGGGAGCCGTCTTATCCCAAGTTCAGGATGGACGATAGAGAGTCATCGCCTATGGGAGCCGATCCCTAAGAGAGTCAGAACGCAACCCTGATAACTATAGCTCCTTTAAACTGGAACTACTGGCACTGGTGTGGGCCATGACCGAAAGGTTTGCAGAATACCTGACTGGTGCAGAAGTCACCGTGATGACGGACAACAACCCGTTGGCACACCTGGAGAATGCCAAGCTCAACACACTCAAGCAAAGATGGTTGGCCCGCCTCTCTAAGTACCAATACCGCATCAAGTTCTGGTCCGGTAGGGAGAACGGCAACGCCGATGCACTCTCTCGAGTTCCAGTAGGACAGTCGACTCAGAGAGTCGATGAGGAGTTAGAGGATACTGAAACTCCTGACCTTGGTCGCTTACCTCTGTTCCCGGATGTGGCACATTCAAGTGGGGTGGCGTCTGGAATGACGCTGGTGCTGGGGAAAACGTTGACTGATTGGGAGAGAGTCCAGGATTCCCTTTAAGTGCTGATAACTTTAAAACGCTTTGACTCATCCAGGCCGTTCTGAGATAGTTTTTTCGTCACATATTGTACTTCATGACACTGGTAAAATGAAGTCAAAAAATTATTATTTTTTGCACCAAAAAATACCTAATTTAACAAAAATTTGGAAAAATGTAGCAAATTTCAAAGTTTCAGTTTCTCTACTTCTGTAATACATAGCAATACCCCCTAAAATTGTGATAACTTTACATTCCCCATATGTCTACAACATGTTTGAATTGTTTTGGGAATGATATTTTATTTTTTGGGGATGTTATAAGGCTTAGAAGTTTAGAAACAAATCTTGAAATTTTTCGGAAATTTACAAAAACTAAATTTTTAGGGACCAGTTCAGGTCTGAAGTCACTTTGCGAGGCTTACATAATAGAAACCACCCAAAAATGACCCCATCTAAGAAACTACACCCCTCAAGGTATTCAAAACTGATTTTACATACGTCGTTAACCCTTTAGGTGTTGCACAAGAGTTATTGGCAAATGGGGATGAAATTTGAGAATTTCATTTTTTTGTCTAATTTTCCATTTTAACCCATTTTTTCCACTAACAAAGCAAGGGTTAACAGCCAAACAAGACTGTATCTTTATTGCCCTGACTCTGCCGTTTACAGAAACACCCAATATGTGGCCGTAAACTACTGTACGGCCACACAGCGGGGCGTAGAGTGAAAGGTGCGCTGTTTGGTTTTTGGAGGGCTGATTTTTATGGACTGGTTTATTTACACCATGTCCCATTTGAAGCCCCCTGATGCACCCCTAGAGTAGAAACTCCCTAAAAGTGACCCCATCTAAGAAACTACACCCCTCAAGGTATTCAAAACTGATTTTACATACGTCGTTAACCCTTTAGGTGTTGCACAAGAGTTATTGGCAAATGGGGATGAAATTTGAGAATTTCATTTTTTTGTCTAATTTTCCATTTTAACCCATTTTTTCCACTAACAAAGCAAGGGTTAACAGCCAAACAAGACTGTATCTTTATTGCCCTGACTCTGCCGTTTACATAAACACCCAATATGTGGCCGTAAACTACTATACGGCCACACAGCAGAGCGTAGAGGGAAAGGTGCGCCGTTTGGTTTTTGGAGGGCTGATTTTTATGGACTGGTTTATTTACACCATGTCCCATTTGAAGCCCCCTGATGCACCCCTAGAGTAGAAACTCCCTAAAAGTGACCCCATCTAAGAAACTACACCCCTCAAGGTATTCAAAACTGATTTTACATACGTCGTTAACCCTTTAGGTGTTGCACAAGAGTTATTGGCAAATGGGGATGAAATTTGAGAATTTCATTTTTTTGTCAAATTTTCCATTTTAACCCATTTTTTCCATTAACAAAGCAAGGGTTAACAGCCAAACAAGACTGTATCTTTATTGCCCTGACTCTGCCGTTTACAGAAACACCCAATATGTGGCCGTAAACTACTGTACGGCCACACAGCGGGGCGTAGAGGGAAAGGTGCGCCGTTTGGTTTTTGGAGGGCTGATTTTTATGGACTGGTTTATTTACACCATGTCCCATTTGAAGCCCCCTGATGCACCCCTAGAGTAGAAACTCCCTAAAAGTGACCCCATCTAAGAAACTACACCCCTCAAGGTATTCAAAACTGATTTTACATACGTCGTTAACCCTTTAGGTGTTGCACAAGAGTTATTGGCAAATGGGGATGAAATTTGAGAATTTCATTTTTTTGTCTAATTTTCCATTTTAACCCATTTTTTCCACTAACAAAGCAAGGGTTAACAGCCAAACAAGACTGTATCTTTATTGCCCTGACTCTGCCGTTTACAGAAACACCCAATATGTGGCCGTAAACTACTGTACGGCCACACAGCGGGGCGTAGAGGGAAAGGTGCGCCGTTTGGTTTTTGGAGGGCTGATTTTTATGGACTGGTTTATTTACACCATGTCCCATTTGAAGCCCCCTGATGCACCCCTAGAGTAGAAACTCCCTAAAAGTGACCCCATCTAAGAAACTACACCCCTCAAGGTATTCAAAACTGATTTTACATACGTCGTTAACCCTTTAGGTGTTGCACAAGAGTTATTGGCAAATGGGGATGAAATTTGAAAATTTCATTTTTTTGCCTTATTTTCCATTTTAACCCATTTTTTTTACTAACAAAGCAAGGGTTAACAGCCAAACAAGACTGTATCTTTATTGCCCTGACTCTGCCGTTTACAGAAACACCCAATATGTGGCCGTAAACTAATGTACGGCCACACAGCGGGGCGTAGAGTGAAAGGTGCGCCGTTTGGTTTTTGGAGGGCTGATTTTTATGGACCGGTTTATTTACACCGTGTCCTGTTTCAACCCCTCTGATGGATCCCTGGAGTAGAAACTCCCTAAAAGTGACCCCATTTTGGAAACTACGGGATACGGTGGCATTTTTTTGGGGACTATTTTTAGGGTAAATATGATTTTTGGTTGCTCTATATTACATTTTTGTGAGGCAAGGTTACCAAAAATTTTAATTCTGAAATTTCATCTCCATTTGCCATTAACTGTTGAGGAACACCTAAAGGGTTAATAAAGTTTGTATAATCAGTTTTGAATACCTTGAGGGGTGTAGTTTCTTAGATGGGGTCAGTTTTGGGGAGTTTTTACTCTAGAGTGCATCAGGGGGGCTTCAAAAGGGACATGGTGTCAATAAAAAAGGCCATCAAAATCGGCCTTCCAGAAACCATGTCAGTCCTTTCCTTTTGCGGCCTCCCTTTTACTGATACAGCAGTTTACGACCACAAATGTGTTTTTTCTGTAAACTGCAGTATCAGGGTAATAAATATTAAGTTTTGTTTGGTTGTTAACCCTTGTTTTGTTACCGGAAAAAACGGATTGAAATGGAAAAGTGCCAAAAATAGCGGTTTTGGCACCGTTTTTTTTTTTTTTTAACCGTGTTAATCTGGGGGGTTAGTTAATGGGATATTTTTATAGAGGAGATTCTTACGGACGCGGCAATACCTAATAAGTCTACTTTTTTTTTTACAATTATTTAGGTTTTTGACTATATTATCTTTTTTGATACAAATCTTTTTTTGGGTATCTCTAAAGTCTAAGGGTCATTTTTTAAATTTTTTTTTTATCCAATTATCTCATGTGGGGGCTCATTTTTTGCGGGATGAGCGGACGGTTTTATTGGCACTATTTTGGGGGCTATATGACTTTTTTTTCGCTTTCTATTAAACTTTTTGTTATGTAAGGTGACAAAAAAATTCTTTTTTTGCACCTATTTAATTTTTATTTTTTGACCATGTTAATCTGGGGGGTTGGGTAATGGGGTATTTTTATAGAGGAGATTCTTACGGACGCGGCAATACCTAATAAGTCTACTTTTTTTTTTACAATTATTTAGGTTTTTGACTATATTATCTTTTTTGATACAAATTATTTTTTGGGTATCTCTAAAGTCTAAGGGTCATTTTTTTTAAAAAATTTTTTATCCAATTATCTCATGTGGGGGCTCATTTGCGGGATGAGCGGACGGTTTTATTGGCACTATTTTGGGGGCTATATGACTTTTTGATCGCTTGCTATTAAACTTTTTATTATGTAAGGTGACAAAAAAAAACTTTTTTTGCACCTTTTTTTTTTTTCTTGACCGTGTTAATCTGGGGTGGTTGGTCATGGGGTAGTTTTATAGAGGAGATTATTACCGACGCGGCGATACCTAATATGTCTACTTTTAATAAATTATTTTTGTTTTTTTGGGTGTCTCAGGTCTGAGAACCATTTTTTTTTATCCGATGTCAGTGCTAAATTGGGATATAAATTTAGTACTCCATGGAAGTGTGATACTCCCTGAAGCAACCGTCAATGCAGAGGCCCGGATGATCGGGGCACGTGTCGCACTGAGTAGTCGTGTCCTTCCGTATCCCCCTCCTGCGACACACTCTGCACTTTTTTTGGGTTCGTCCCTTCTTTCCAGTATGGGGGACCACACCTGGAAAGTGTTGGCCAGGGACGATCCGGGCACCTACAGTTCCCGAGGTACTCCGGCCTGCTCTTTCCCGGTCCGAAAAGATCAGGGCCTTGAGGACTGCCTTATAGAACTGGAGGAATGTCCCTGTGCTGCCAGCGCTTCGGGATAGTACAAAAGAGTTGTACATGGCAACCTGCACCAAGTAGACCGCAACTTTTTTGTACCATGCCCGGGTTTTGCGCATGGCATTATATGGCTTGAGGACTTGATCAGAGAGATCAACTCCTCCCATATACCGATTGTAGGCGACGATACAATCGGGCTTGAGGACCGTTGCCGCGGTACCTCGCACAGGGACAGGGGTGATGCCGTTACCATGAATTGTGGACAGCATAAGGACATCCCTCTTGTCCTTATACCTGACCAGCAACAGGTTTCCAGTGGTAAGGGCACGGGTCTCACCCCTGGGGATAGGTACCTGGAGGGGGTGGGCAGGGAGGCCGCGTTGATTTTTCCGCACGGTCCCACAAGCGGACGTGGATCTGGCGGCAAGGGACTGGAACAAGGGGATACTGGTATAAAAGTTATCCACGTAAAGGTGGTAACCCTTATCCAGCAGTGGGTACATAAGGTCCCACACAAGTTTCCCGGTAACACCCAGAGTGGGGGGACATTCTGGGGGTTGAATACGGGAATCTCGCCCCTCGTACACATGAAATTTGTAAGTGTACCCTGAGGTACTCTCACAAATTTTGTATAGCTTTACGCCATACCTCGCCCGCTTGGAGGGCACATACTGGCGGAAAATGAGTCTCCCCTTGAAAGCAATGAGAGACTCATCAACCGCGACCTCCCTTCCAGGTACATAGGCCTCCATGAATTTGGCCCCAAAGTGATCGATGACCGGCCGTATCTTATACAGACGGTCATGGGCAGGATCACCTCGGGGGGGACATGCTGCATTATCGGAATAATGCAGACATTTCCGGATGGCCTCAAACCGGGAGCGTGTCATGGCTGTACTTTAAAGTGGGGCCTGGTATAGGACGTCCCCACTCCAGTACAGCCTGACACTGGGTTTTTTGACCAGGCCCATATGCAGCACGAGGCCCCAAAATGTCCTCATTTCGGCTGCACTGACCGGCGTCCAGCCACCGGGCCTGGCCAAAAAGGAGCCCGGGTGTTGAGCGACGAACTGTTGGGCGTACAGATTCGTCTGCTCCACCATCAGATTTACCAGTGGGTCACTGAAAAAATGACAAAAAAAGTCATATTCAGTGTAGCCCACTGTGGAAATCTGGATTCCTGATTGGCCTACAAAATCAGGAATCACGGGCTCGTATCTCTCTGGGCTACACCAGACAAGTTCACCGGCAGGGGGCTCCGGTGGATTTAACTGGTGGGCCGGGAAACCAGTACGAGCCCCAGAGCTGCTCGTACTAGTGTGGGCCACAGGGTCCCTAACATGGCGGTCCCCTTGCTCCGCCTGGCGGCGTCTCCGCCGCCTTGGGGGCTCATCATCATCGCTAGATGATGAGGAGGATGCGGATGACAACAGGAATGTGGGGTCATCCTCATCCTCACTGGGACTCTCGGAGTCGGAGGCAAGCTGGGCGTATGCCTCCTCGGCCGAGAACGTCCGGCGGGCCATAGGGGAGTGTGTGTCTGCGTGTATATGTGCGTGTGTGTAACTCTTTATTTTGTGTGCGTGTGTGTGGGGGCACGGGTTCATGTAAAATGTAGAGCAGATAACCAGTGGCACTACACCAAACCTAAAATTGTCAGGATGCGACTGCCGAGGAGTGGTGCCTCAAGGAGGTGCTCAGCTTGTAGCTGCAGTGAGCATATGTGATAAAAAGAAAAAGAAAACAAAACGAGCGGCACTCACCGTTGATAGGCAGGTTACTTTATTCCATGGCAGGAGGGGGGTGCAAGGGTTGCAGATACAGCAGCAAATAAGCAACAGCCGTTTCGCGCGTGTATGCGCTTCTTCTGGCTTTCCAACACTGAAGAGGTCACGGCACCTACTTATAGTGCACAGGAAGCCGCATCATCACAGTAATTTGCTTAATTACTAAGTAATCAACACCTGGCCTCTCAAGAGGGAGGGCAGGGATTACAGTCAGGCGGGACCTCTTCAATGATGTAAGGTGCATATGTGAACATACATAAACCAATAAGAACAAATCAAAATACGAAAATACAATAAGCAAGAGTGGTTCATTACAAAAATACGCTCATATCTATTTTTTCATTTAGTCCCAGCGGACCCAATGCATCCGTGCGTAGGATCCATATAGTTTCTCTTCTCAGAAGCTCCCTTTCTCTGTCACCACCTCTTTCAGTGCGGTTAACTACTTCAAGGCCAGCAAAAGTCAGCACATTGGGATTTCCACTATGTGCCTTATTCACATGATCTATTAACCGCGGAACACCCTTTCCTGTTTTTAAGGAGTTTAGGTGTTCGCGGAATCTTTCAAATAAGCAGCGGATAGTTTTTCCGATGTAGAAGCGTCCGCATCTACATAAAATTATATAAACCACAAATTTGCTGCGGCAGGTAATAAGTGGAAAAACCCTATGTTCTATCCCTGCAAAAGAGATCACTTGTAGTTGGGAATTGAAGCTGCAGAAGGAACAGTTTCTGCAACTCCTATTCCCTTTTGGTCTCTGTTCAGACAGCCATGTGAGACGTTTTTTCCTGAAATGGCTAGTTACCACTTGATCGCGTATAGTATGGCATCTTCTAAACGCTATCACTGGTTTCATATCTTTCAATTGTTTTAGGGAATCGTCCCTCACTAGGATACTCCAATTTTTCTTTATGACCTGTTTTATCTTATCGGCCATAGGACTGAATTTAAAGGAAAAGGCAAAGGGTGGGGGCCCTTTTATTGAGGGTTTACCCTCCCTTACTTCTGTCTGATGTACTTGTGACGCTTTTGTCATAGCTTGATTCAACAAGTCTGGGGGATACCCTCTACGTCTCAGCCTAGCGCGCAGATCCTGCGCCTGTTTATCATAACTCATTGAGGTGGTATTTATACGTGCAAGTCTTCTGAATTGGCCATATGGCACTGATTGTTTTACTGTGCTTGGGTGATAGCTGGAGAAATGGAGGAGGGAGTTGGCGGCGGTCGGCTTGCGAAAACCTTCCGTCACCAACTCCCCCTCCACCACTGATACCACTACATCCAGAAACTCGATTTTATTGCCCCCAAACTGGTAAGTAAATCGCATGTTCATGTCATTCTGTGTATTCAAGTAATCCACGAAAGCCCGGAAATGTGCCTCGTCGCTGGACCATATGATGAAAACATCATCCACGAATCTGTAATAGGCATGCATATATTTCAGAAATGGATTAAAACTCGAGTACACAAAACGGTCTTCGAACCGGGCCAGGTACAGATTGGCAAAAGTACACGCCACTGGGGTCCCCATCGCGGTACCGACCCTTTGTTTATACCAGGAATCTCCGAACATAAAGGCATTGTTAGTGAGAATTAGTTTCAGGCCTTCCGTGATGAACATCTTGAAGTCCTCACTTCTATCTGTGTTCTGTAGGACTTCCATCACTGCCTCAATGCCCTTATCCTGAGGGATCCGGGTATAGAGACTCTCCACATCGAGGGACACGAGTCGGAACTCCTCCTGCCACTGAATATCGGTCAGTGACCGGAGGAGGTCCGACGTGTCCCTCAAATGTGAGGGTATCATCTTAACGATAGGTCTCAACAGCCAGTCTATGTACCTGGACACCGGTTCGGTCACTGACCCAGTCCCGGAGACAATAGGTCGCCCAGGGGGCTGGGTCAGTGACTTGTGTATTTTAGGCAAAAAATACCAGGTGGGCCGTCTCGGAAAAATCGGAAGCAGTTTTTCTGCCTGCTGGCGTGGTACTACATTTTTCTCTACGTATGTATGTAAAAAACTGCGCAGAATATTTTGGATTTTCCAAGTGGGATCAGTACACAATTTCTCATACACCTGTCTGTCATCCAATTGTCTAAGTGCTTCGGAAACATAGTAAGACTTGCTCAGTATCACTATATTACCCCCCTTGTCCGCCGGCTTCACCACTAGATCCTCTCTGTTTTTCAGCCACTTTAAGGCTTTTTTCTCTGCATCTGTGAGATTATTTTCAGCACGGGGATATACCAAAGCCTTAACCTCTTCCAACACTCTTTGCTGGAAGAGGTCAATGCTAGAGCCGGCGGGCAAGGGGGGACAATAGGTGGAGCGAATGCCCCCTGTAAACGCAGGGCATTCAATATCCTGTGCCTGATCCCTCAACACGGAATCTGTCAAGGCCTCAAGGCAAGAGATTTCTTCATCGCTAAAGTTAGCATTGATGCTGAAACCTAGAGGGCCGATACTCATAGGTCGTTCCCCTTCAAGGTGGATAGGAGGTATTTTGGGAGCTATAGGGTTCTCATATATTCTTTTAAGGTTAAGTTTTCTGGTGGCTTTAAATAGGTCTATCTCGAATTGTACTGGATCGAACTGTTCCGTGAGACTGCAATTGAGGCCCTTATTGAGCACGCGTTCACAGTCCCGGGGCAATTCGATCCCGGACAAATTAACCACCAGGGTCTCCTCACTGACAGGTTCCTCCTCTATCGTTTCCAGGATACCTGTTTGCGTTTGTAACCTTGCTTCCCTATATTTTTGTTTTTGTTTCTTACTATTCCCTCTTCCCCTTCTAGTGCCCTGGGTGTTCACGAACTCACCCTAAAACTAACAGAAAAAAAAAAAAAACTAACTAAAATGTGGGGAAAAAAAATCAAAACCGCTGATCAACCGTCCGAAGTTGATCAGCGGTGGGGTGTGCGATGCGCTAACAGTGGCCGGACACTAAGTGCCGGCCACAATCAGCGTACACAAAAATAAATAAAAAATGCACCCCAAAAAAGGTGGGGGGGGGGGGCAAGTGGCAGCACCCCTGGGGGGTCTAGGGTCACACAGCTGTGCTGTGGACCCCAGACACCCTAACTTAGGGTGATGCAATAAAAGTTAGAAAAGTTCAAAAACTAACTTTCCCTTTTTTTTCCCTGCCTAAACCAAACTTTCCCTATGCTGTCCCTATGTACCTGATGGGGGGTGCTGGGGCACAGATCGGGTCCTGGGGGCACAGATCGGGACCTGGGGGTGCTGGCAGACACACGTGCAGGCAGCTCCTCTCTCCTCCGGCTCCGGAACACAAAAGGAGGAAGAGAGGAGCGCCTGCCTCTTTTGAATTTGCCGCCGGACCGCCCACAGACCAATCAGGAACCGATCCTGAGTGGTGATGTCACCATCACCACTCAGGATCGCTGGATGGTGATTGGTGGGGTGAAATCACACCACCATCACCATCCTGTTCCGGGTTATCGGGTCTTCAGAGACCCGAACAACCCGGAAACGCAGAAAACCGCAGGTCTGAATTGACCTGCGGTTTTCTGCGATCGCATACATGGGGGGGTCACCGGACCCCCCGGCGCATTTGCCCCAAGTGCCTGCTCGGCGGTGATCGAAAATACACAGGGCGTACATGTACGCCCTGTGTCCTTAAGTACCAGGGCACAAGGGCGTACCTGTACGCCCTATGTCCTTAAGAGGTTAAGGGGTTAAGTACTCAAAAAAAGTAATACGCTATTGAATATAAAGGAGGTAATGATGATAATGGTTTTTCATTTTAAGACGGGTGTCTGGGATGAAACACCCAATTTCACATACCATGACACAAAGGCAAGTCATCTTTCTTTGTGGGGGACAAAGCATGCC
Organism: Bufo bufo; assembly: GCF_905171765.1. Taxonomy (NCBI): domain Eukaryota; kingdom Metazoa; phylum Chordata; class Amphibia; order Anura; family Bufonidae; genus Bufo; species Bufo bufo. The sequence continues at coordinate 749,216,387 of NC_053389.1, read as the reverse complement.
CATGCATTACACATACAGCCTGCTGATTTCAATAGACACCATACATTGCCTATTTGTCCTGTGGTAGCACAGCAGAGGAACTGAATCATTGCTTCCAAGATCTCCACAGATAAAAGCAAGTTGCTGGGGGTCCCAACAATGCCATGCCTTTTGATGACCTTATTTCTGGTAAACCTTTCTAAGAAGAGGTTTAACACCTTACATTAGGTTATGCACATGGGAAGGAATAATGCAAGTCACCCGTACATACTAAATGGTAAAACACTCAGTAACACTGACATGGAAAAGGACCTAGGAATTTTAGTGAACAGCAAACAGCTGCAAAAACCAGTGTCAGGCAGCTGCTGCCAAGGCCAATAAGATAACGGGCTGCATCAAAAGGGGCATAGATGCCCGTGATGAGAACATAGTCCTACCACTTTACAAATCACTAGTCAGACCACACATGGAGTACTGTGTACAGTTCTGGTCTCCTGTAAACAAGGCAGACATAGCAGAGCTGGAGAGGGTCCAGAGGAGGGCAACTAAAGTTATAACTGGAATGGGGGGACTACAGTACCCAGAAAGATTATCAACATTAGGGTTATTCACTTTAGAAAAAAGACGACTGAGGTGAGATCTAATTACTATGTATAAATATATCAGGGGTCAGTACAGAGATCTATCCCATCATCTATTTATCACCAGGACTGTGACTGTGACGAGGGGACATCCTCTGCGTTTGGAGGAAAGAAGGTTTGTATTGTTATTCTGATTGCCTGATTAGAGTCGGGAAATAATTTTTTTCCCCTTAAGTGGGGAAAATTGGCTTCTACCTCACAGTAGAGTTTTTTTTTGCCTTCCTCTGGATCAACTTGCAGGATAGCAGGCTGAACTGGATGGACAAATGTCTTTTTTTCGGCCTTATATACTAGGTTACTAACAAAAAAACATTGTCCAAAGTGGGTAACTCAAGGGATTTTTTTTTTAAGAATACAAGTCATAAGAAGTAAAAAAATAAAATAAATCATTACTCACATCCACTGATCATCTGTCACTGCTGTTCCAACACTGCTGTGGCCCCCCTGCTCTTTACCTTCTGGTGATGGATCAAAAAGCTGGAAATACTTGGAAAGACCTTCTCAGTCAATCAATGCCCCTAGAGGTGACCCACCCAGCCAGTGATTGGTTGAGCATTCCTTTTCTGGCATTTCTAGCTGGCAAAGCAGGGAACAGGAAGTTAGGAGCATCAGACATTGGAACAGCAATGGTGGCAGATTTGTAAAGAAGAGTAATTAATCCATCTTACTTTTAACTTTCTGTCCTGTAGACTTAAAAAGAAATCTGGAAAGCCCCTTTAAGTTCTGTCTCATAATGTTAATGCTTTTCCAGATCCAACAGTAGACATTCTACATCAGTGTACATGAGATCAAGATACTATTGCTCTAGCGAGGGTTCCATCTAACTGAACACCAAGAAATTTAGCACCTATATAATTGTTGCTACATTGATGGTCTGTGCCCTCCTCCTCACACTTGGCTGGTACCAGGGGCGTAGCTATAGGGGGTGCAGAGGTAGCAGTCGCTACCGGGCCCAGGAGCCTGAGGGGGCCCAAAGACCCTTGTGCCACATAAGACACCAGTATTATAGAAAGACACCAGTATTATAGAAAGTGCATGCTGATCAAGTTATAGCTCTGGCTGGAGGGAAGGGGTTAGGTCAAGAATTTGGCATGGGGGGGTTCGTCTACTGTTTAAATTTTTTGCCGCAGGCAGCATGAAGGCTATGTGCTTCCCTAGCCACAAAACACTGAGGGAATGGGGGGCCCAAGCTGAACACTTGGACCAGGGCCCATGAGCCTTTAGCTACGCCCCTGGCTGCTACGGTTGCTGGAATTTTGGCCTGCCCTCCCCTGCTGTTGCCTCCACTTTCAGAGCAGTGCTGCTTTGTCCACTCCACACGGGCTGCGGCTTGCTCTGCCTCTCACCGCCTGTAGTACATGAACGCTTCCTCTGACTTAAAGGGTCAGCGCACACATCCCAATCTTCCCCAATACATGGCTGGCATCTCACGGTATCCAAGGCATCTTGCCCTATGGGAGGGAGCCTGAGCAATAGGTTCAAGTTATACAGTTTCCTGCAAACATGCTCCACTATCTTGTGCTCCACTCCATCCACCTGTTTCAGGATGTGACCATTCCCTGATCTGGCCTCTACCTGATCCTCATTTGGACCCTATGCTGCCTGACTTGAACTGTAGACTGTTTTCCGGATTGCTCATAAACTGCCTGCCATGACTTCAGCTTCTTTCTTGCCTACAGTTTTCCCTGACCCCTCTGTGGTACAAACCAGTGTCTCTTGATCCCCGTAATCAGCAGTCACTGAATAGAGATCACTCCAAGAGTAATGGCCTGGTGGTTACCATCCAGCAGAGTCCAGATTCATGCATAGAGGCTAAAGGGTGAAGACCAGGAGGACCACTTAGATAACACCCGTTGGTGTAACCCTAAGTCAAATCTGTGCAGTAGCATAGCCACAGGTTACTGTTACTGTTAAGGATTGAATTTATGGGCATGACTCATTGGACACTTCTTTTTGCTGTGTGTTTTTTTTATAATATTTGTCTGGGTTTCCTTCTGAAAAAAATAAAAAATAAAAAATCCTTCAAAGAAATGAAATGTCTGCCCAGGTAACAGCATCAGACAATCAGTGGTATTTAAATAGATGAAAAATGAATAACTACTGAGTGTCTCAAGAGAAAATTGTCCTGAGTGGCCTTGGGAGTGCCCTTTCTCATTAGGGAAACTACCTTGTATGCATGAGAAGTATTGTAGTCCAGCCAACGCTGCGCTAAGTTTCTGAAAAAGATATATGCAAATTAGCATGTCTTATATATAGTGTCAGACATGCTTCTTTTTTAACCCATTAGTGACCAGCCTGTTTTGGGCCTTGCTGACCAAGAGTTTTTCTTCCTTTTTACATCGTCGCCTTCCAAGAGCTATAACTTTTTTATTTCTCAGTCTGTGTAGCTGTTTGAGGGCTTGTCTTTTGTGGGACAAGTAGTAGTTTTAATGGTGTCATTTTGGGGTACACATAACTGTCTGATTAACTTTTATTAACTTTTTATGGGAGGGAGATGGGAAAAACAGCAATACTACCCCAGAGTTTTTAGGTTATAATTTTTATGGATTTCATTTTTCTGTATAAATAACATAATATCTTTATTCTCTGGGTCTTTTCTGATTTACTACTTTTGTTCAATAAACCCCTTTTTTAAAAAGAAGAAAATCTTTTTGCATCACCGCTTCCCAAGACCCATAACTTTTTTTTTTTATTTCTATGGAGTTATGTGAGGGCTTGATTTTTCCAGGACGACTTGTAGTTTCATTGGTATAATTTTGGAGTAAATTACGCTTTTTGATCGCTTAAGTTTTTTAGTGGTAACTAAATATAATTTAGCAATTCTGTCTTTTTTTTTTTTTTTTAAAGCATTCACTGTAGGGCATAATTTGCATGATATTTATGTAGTGCGGGTCATTATGGACATGGCGATACTAAACATATGGTAAAGAGAGGCACACCCTGCTGGAAAATACTCAAGGCTGGTTTGGGGTCTAAATCAGACCCCAGCCAGCATTTTCGATCACATTTGCGGGGTGCCGATGGGAGACAGTGGGAGATCGTTCCCTCTGTCACCGTTTTACATGCGGCGGGCACCTTTCCCCAAGGCATGTAAAGCGTTAAACAGCCCAGATCGGCACTCCTGTTGGTCCTGGCTGTTACAGCAGGAGCGTGGCTCTCATGTGAGAGCTGAGCCCCCCTCCCTGCTGGCCCCTTAGTGACTGTCGTAAAAAGGTGTATGAGTGGTCACTATGGGGTTAATGAAAGCAAATTTGAATATCTTTCCCAGAAACCCAAAGGGAATTTGAAAATTTGCTCATCTCTGGACGAATATTTTCATCCTACAAGAATTTTCTCCCTCTTAAAACCTATTGCTTTCAGAGTGCTCTCAAACACAGAATAAGAATCATTTATTTATTTCCACTTAAAATTTCCTCTGTCTTCCCTTTTGTTCGGTGTGCAAGGATTCTGCTCTTATTAAAGTTCTGTTCTCGTGACCTAAGGCAAAGCCAGCTCAGCATTTTGTAGAGGCATGGTCCATTCTCCCGTGAAATATCCTGAATCATTTTATTGATGTCACTCAAGAGACGTCTGACTGACATCTTGCAACAAGCTATAAAAGATCACTTGCTAGGGATATTCTTGCTATAAATGCATGTCCGTACACTCACTCACAATGTGCACCAGTACTTCAGGTTATCACTGCAGTCATATATGGTCCTATGTCTAACCCAGGAATGGTCAATGCAGCACATTATAGAATCCTTAAACAGAACCCTTGAACCCAGCCATCAAAGCTAAAGGTGAACTGGGCCACCTTTGTGACTAGTGGTGTGATACTGTCAGGCACAGTGAGGACAAAGCTAGTCATTGTGTCTGCTTCACCTAGCCATCAGGCAGACCAAAGCAGATCTACAGTGAGAAATCTGATCCACTTGATGTGGGAACATAGGCTATGTGAGTATTATTTTTGGGGACACTAAAGAGTCACCGTATTTTGTTGGAACACATTTGGGAGCATTATACTGTGTGATGGGCACATAAGGGGACATCATACTGAGTAGAGGGGCACATAAGGTGGCATTATACTAAGTAGAGGGGCACATAAGTGGTCACCATTTTAGCAGTGCTACAGTGCAGAGCTTAGCGGTGTAACAGGAATCCCAGAAATAACTTCTCTAGGCCCCAAAATTGCCAAATCCACTCCTGTATACACAATGCATTCTGTGCTTATATTTTCATGTAGAGACTGCAATACACAGTAGGCAAAAGCAGCTCACATAGCAACCTCTGAGTGCTCCCAATTGGGCAATGGCATCACTTCTCAGGGGCAGACACAGACACAGAGGGCCCCTGTGCAAGGAATGTACCTGCCCCCCCCCCCCCCCCCCCCAAACCACACATACAAATATAAACATATCCATGCAAATAAAAAAACATCTTGTTAATATGGGTTAATGTTAATATGTTTACAGTATGTACAGTATATATTGTGGGGAGTCACTCTGGTAGACAGCTTAGCGGACACAGTATAGAGACAATCACAAACTCTTTAACTTAAATAGTTCAGTCTTTATTCACACAAAAGGCAAAACAAAATAACAGTTTGCAGTATTGGTGTATGTTCACACAATGGAAAGTCCACAGAACACAAACGTTCACCTTGTTAGCACTTTTTCATCAGCCATCCACAGCAGGCTTTAGGGGCCCTGTTTTCCAGCAATGCAGCTCTCAGCCCTTTAGCATGGCATACCTCATGCAGATCCCAAAATCACAGCTTCACTGTGAAATGGAGCATAATCCACACAGCTGAGACTGCTGGCTGGGTTTTTATATCCCAAACCAAAACCCGGCCTGGAACGTGGGGAGAAGCCACCCACCCTTCACTTTGGCTGCTCCCAGTAAGAGCAGGCCCGGATCGGCTCTACAGCCATACGAAATAACAAATAGTGTCAGTCAGCACTAACTGCCGCTGACACTTAAAATGACCAGCTCTTACCTCACCGAGGCCAGGAATCTCGGTGACACATGCCTTCCGTCAATGACGTACCCTTGCACCTTCCTACAATATATATATTTTTTTCATACTAGGTCATGGCTCTAACTGCGCCCATAGTATAACTATACACAACCAGTCCCCTTAATGCCCCCACATAGTAATTATTCCCCCTTTGTACCTGCACATAGTAGTAATGCCCACACTGTGCCCCCTTCACAGTAGCTATGTCCAGATATGCCCTTTTCACAGTAGTTATGCCCAGAGATGCCCACTTCACAGCAGTTATGCCCAGATAATCTCCCCCTTCACAGCACTCATGCCCAGATATGTGCCCCCTTCACAGCACTTATGCCCAGATATGCGCCCCTTCACAGCAGTTATACCCAGATTTGTGCCCATTTCACAGTAGTTATGCCCAGAGACGCCCCTTCACAGCAGTTATGCCCAGATATGTGCCCCCTTCACAGTAGCTATGCCCAGATATGTTCCCCTTCACAGTAGCTATGCCAAGATATGTGCCCCCTTCACAGTAGTTATGCCCAGACATGTGCCCCTTCACAGTAGCTATGCCCAGATATGTGTCCCCTCTCAGTAGTTATGCCAGATATGTGCCCAATCACAGTAGCAATGACCAGAGATGTTCCCCCTCACAAGAGTTATGCCCAGATACGTGCCCCCTTCACAGCACTTATGGCCAGATATGTGCCCCTTCACAGTTATGCCCAGATCTGTGCCCATTTCACAGTAGATATGCCCAGAAATGTGCCCCCTTTACAGTAGTTATGCCCAGATATGTGCCCCCTTCACAGTAGTTATGCCCAGATTAGAGCCCCCTTCACAGTAGCTATGCCCAGAGATGTGCCCCTTTCACAGTAGTAAAGCCCAGATATGTGCCCCCTTCACAGTAGCTATGCCAGATATGTGCCCATTTCACAGTAGCTATGCCAAGATATGTGCCCCTTTCACAGTAGTTATGTCCAAATATGTGCCCCCTTCACAGTAGCTATGCCAGGTATGTGCCCCCTTCACAGTAGTTATGTCCAGATATGTGCCCCCCTTCACAGTAGTTATGCCGAGATATGTGCCTCTAACAGTAGTTATGTCCAGATTTGTGCCCCCCTCACAGTAGTTATGTTCAGAAATGTGCCCCCTCACAGTATTTATGGCCAGATATGTTCCCCCTTCACAATAGTTATGTCCAAATATGTGCCCCCTTCACAGTAGTTATACCCAGATATGTGCCCCCTTCACAGTAGTTATGTCCAGATATGTGCCCCTCATAGTTATGTCCAGATATGTTCGCCCTTCACTGTAATGTCCAGATATGTGCCCCTCACAGTAGTTATGCCCAGATATTGTCCCCCCATCACAGTAGCAATGTGATGTCTAACACTACATTGTGCTGCTGCTGTGGAGCCAGGGCAATATTTAGATTTTATGCTGCCCTAGGCACTTTAGTGCTGGCTTTAACCCCCAGACTGAAGTCCATATTTTTTAGATAGCTGACAGTAAAATGCTCCCTAGGCCTTCAGCTATCCCTCAGGACTTATTTCTATCAAGGGTACATACGGTACATGTGGCAACAAAGTGTGAAACTGTTGCGGTGTATTGCGGTGGTACTGTGCACTTACTGTTATGTGCCCCCGCTCGGTCTGTTCCCGGAAGTTCAGTCTTGTTAATGATGATCCTCTTGTCTTGTCCTGGTGTGTCTTCAGCTTGCTTTGTGGTGCGCGCGCAAGCTACCGGCCGGAGCTGCGCTCGCATCACAAAGCAAGCTGAAGACACACCAGGACAAGACAAGAGGATCATCATTAACAAGACTAAACTTCCGGGAACGGACCGAGCGGGGGCACATAACAGTAAGTGCACAGTACCACCGCAATACACCGCAACAGTTTCACACTTTGTTGCCACATGTACCGTATGTACCCTTGATAGAAATAAGTTAAACCACCAACAGCATACAATAACTATATGGTGCCACATGCTACAATTAGGGTGACACTATCAACAAACTTACAGGGAGGAATCTAGTCAGCGCGGGTTCTCCTTCTTTTCTACTGTTCAACATTAGGTCTTTTCCTACTCTGTGGGCGTTTTTTTGGCAATTAACCCCATAATAGAACCCCGCAGCGACGGGGCTCACGCATAGCCAGTTTGTGTGAGCTCATTTTTACTCCATCCTATCCAGACGGCAGCGCGACTGTTTATTCACTGCTTTTATCCCTCAGGACTCCCCCCGCACAATTAAAGGGCTGACCTGTTTCATGTGCGCTTGGCAGCTGCAGACATCTGTTTTGGTCTCATGCTCACATGTGCCCGCATTGCTGAGAAAAATGATGTTTTATTATATGCAAACAGGGGCATTATCATTACTCCTAGAGGCTCCGCTCTCTCTTTGACTGCTGCACCCTCTGAACTTTGACATGGCCAGTTGTGATGACATTTTCACTGCCAGGCTCTGCAGCGTCAGTTGCAAAGAAACCGGAGCCTCTAGGTGTAATGGCAACACCCCCGTTGCTCCTAGAGGCTCATTTGCATAAATCAAAACATCATTTTTCTCAGCAATGCAGGCACATATGAACATGGGACTAATACAGATGCCTTCTGCTGCCAAGTGCACATGTAACAGGTCATTTAGTGTCAAAACTGCTGACAGATGCCCTTTAAAGCAGTTGTCGGGGTTCAGAGCTGAACCTGGACATATCCCCTTCTAACCCCACTCAGCCCCTCTGACATTTCATACTCTGACGCTCTCCCTTGGCCTGTGCTGTAAAACGTAGGGTAAGGGCTGTCTTGTTTATAGCCCTAGCAGTGTTCCCGATCACGTCACCGGCACTGATGGGCAGCTTTACAGGCTAAGGCAGTGCTAAAGCCCGTCCATTAGTCACCGGGCTTATTGCTAGGCAGAAGCCCCCCTCAGTACCCCTACAGTGTCCTCAGTACTAATTTGGCACCCATAATAGATATAAGGCCAATCTATAAGGCACTCCTATGGAGCCCTCAGTAGTAATGCCCGCCACTACTGCCCACAGTATTTATAATGTTCCCTGCAGTGCCCCCTGTAATTATAATGCCTCCTGCCCCTGGAGTTATAATCTTTTCTGTAGTGCCCCCATAAATTATAATGCCCGTCCTCTCCCTCCAGTCTTCTATACCATGCAGTCCAATGTAAATAACTTCACTCCTCTCCCTCCAGTTTTCTATACCATGCAGTCCCATGTAAATAACACCAGTCCTCTCCCACCAGTCTTCTATATGACACAGTCCCATGTAAATAACCTCTATTATACATGTAAAATATAAGAAAAAGAACTGTATCACACATCCTCAATACTATGCCTTTATCTAATAACTGCTTCTCAGCATAATTTACATCGCTTCTCAGCGCAATCTATCGTATACCTACCCCTATGCTGCATGCTATACATGAGGCATTAGTATACAATTTGATCAAACGACAAGGTTGCCTCTTTGAATGAGACCCTATTCTAAATTTGGCGCAGCGCTGCACAGCAACCACCGACGCTGCAGCACCGCACCAGCAGGCAGCAGGACCCAGAAGTCAAACAGGGCCTCCGCTGTCTCGCAAAGCCACCCTGGCACTGGGCCCCACCAAGTCACCAGCACAGCACCGAAGCTACCTCTCAGTTGGAGTTCCTGAGAGTATGTGATAAGGTGAGTTCCACATGGTGCAGTACTGCACAGCGGCCATTGTTGCTTCGGTGCGGTGCTGGTGGGTTGGTGGGGCCCAGTGCCAGGGTGGCTTTGCCAGACAGCGGGTCCCATTCAAAGAGGCAACCTTGTCGTGGTGAGTGGGCCTATGCTTTTTGATCAAATTGTATACTAATGCCTGATGTATAGCGTGCAGCATAGGGGTAGGTATACGATTAATTGCGATGAGAAGCAGTTATTAGATAAAAGCATAGTATTGAGGATGTGCGATGCAGTTCTTTTTTTAATATTTTACAAATAACCTCTATTCCTTACAGTTTTCTATAACATACAGTCCCATGTAAATAACTTAAATCCCCTCCTTCAGCCCCTCCAGCACAAAGTCCAATGTAAGTAACATCACTCCTTAACCATCAGTCCTCTATAATATCCAGTCCCATGTAAACAACACCAGTCATTTCCCCCCAATCTTCTGTAACATACAGTCCCATGTAACTAACCCCCCCCCTCCCTTCAGCCCCTCTAACATACAGTCCCAGTTAAATAGCAGATTTCCCTCCCACTAAGCAGGGAGGAGGTCTAATAGAGAGAACCACATCTCCCAGCATTTCTCTGGCACTCACATTCATTCCATAGCATCACAGGTCTCCACTACTAAGGCTGATTTTTCTTCACTGGTCACATGATGGTGACCTCATCACAGGTCCTACCTCCACTTCCAGTGTTGAAAAGATCACATGACTATGATGTCATTGCAGGTCTTTCAGCTATGGAGTTTTGGCAGAACGGGGAGCAGATTTTCACAGTAAGTCCTAATCAGCTCCCCCCCCACCTCCACCCCAAGGTCACCAGGTTACCCTGGCAGAGGAAGGGAGGGAAAACATTAATAAAATAAATAAAAAAAAACACCTCAGCTGGCACTGGGAAAATTTGTTTCAAGAAACAGCAGTAAATCTGACCATAGACTGTTTCCGCCATTGCAGCAAGTCGATCCTGCAAAGCTGCAATATCAGACAGATTTTCGGAATCTTGGACAATCCCTCAAAGGGGTTCTCCGGGAATCAAGAAAATAAAAATACTTAAATATTACTTTATAATAAATATATTTCCAAATACCTTTCATTATTTATTAAGGCTCGTTTTGTCAGGGGAGAAATCATCATGGTAAACAAAATGGCTGCTGTCCTACCAGTACACAGAGAACCTGTCCTAATCACACAGCAGGACAAGTTACTTCACAACACTGAGGTAAAGAGCAACCTCATCCTCCACTCTGCTCTACTTGTTAGGGACTATAACCCTGAATACAGATGGTAAGAACTTTAGCTGAATCTCCGGGGAATTTAGTTCAGAGGAGTCATGAAGTACAGCTAGGATGGACAGAACAGGCTGTGGTAATGGAGACTGCATACAAGTGCTGCTGCTCATTTCCCCCACCCTCCTCTTTGTTCTCCATGTCTCCTCATCATTTTCATTCCCACAGAGCAGAGAGGATGATGAGGCAGCTCTTCAGCTCAGTGCTGTGAAGTAACTTCTCCTCCTGTGTGATTAGGATAGGTTTTGTGTGTACTGGTAGGACGGCAGCCATTTTATTTCTCCTAGTGTTTGCTCCATAGACAAAACTATTTAACTCCCGAAGAACCCCTTTAAGTTTGTTTCCCAATTTTTCACTGTAATTGGTGGTACATAACAAATGTGTCCACTCTTACCACAATAAAAATTCAGTACATTATCACAACATGCAAAACCCTCCACAGGCTGCAATGCACATTACAACCACTCGGTGGCCACATATGGACACATATAGCATAAATAAGTCCTGACAGGATATGGAGACATATAGCATAAATAAGTCCTGACAGAGTATTACAAAAATATGTTTTTTTTGTTTGTTTTTTCAAAGCTGCTCATCTCCTGCCACATATCTCAGGATATGTTGATCCTAGAGGAATAGTAAGAAAGAACACATCTGTAGAAGACCAGGGATGACCAGACCACATTTTGACTTGGGAGTCACATGCTGCTTTCAAAACTTGTTTGTGAAGCTTTGTATGTCATTTTGTTCAGTGGACAACAATGCAAGGGAAATTCCAATTACTGTTCTGGAAACACTTTTGCGCCAGTGAGCGCTTTAGTGTAAAAATACTGTATGGTGGCACCACAATTAAGGGCATCATTATGTCTGAGCAATCAGAAAATAGAAACAGAAAAAAAGTTTGGTTTTGGGGTGAAGTGTGTCATTGGGGAATGGGAATTGTATTATACTGGTTGTGACTTTCCCGGCAATGACGGCTGTTAACTGGGAGGCAAAAAAAGAGAAGCTTTTAACAGCAATTGCACTTGAATTGTGAAGTCCACAATTCATCAGTTTTAAATTAAATAATTTGGCTTACTAAACACATTCAGGGGAAATTCCTGCTGATTTGTGAATTGTGTTCATTATCAGCAATGTGTGTTCATGTCCCTAGGTCCTACGTATAATAATTTGTACACACACACATGGAGATGTATCACAGTCTGCTGCAAGCACTGGTGCATGAGAACACAATATGCTTCACAAGCCAGATCCTAATGTCTTCATTAACAATATGTATACTGTAACTGTATTTAACATGTATTGTGCAACAGGTGCAGTCATGAAAGGGCAAATCCCAACTCATATAGTGATGGCATATCGTTATGATATATAGTCACTTTATAATCAGTTCGGGGCTTCCTCTGGGATCCCCACGATCTTGACAATGAAGTGGCCACAATTCTAGTGTACAGTCGTGGCCAAAGGTTTGAGAATTACATAAATATTGGAAATTGGAAAAGCTGCTGCTTAAGTTTTTATAATAGCAATTTGCATATATTCCAGAATGTTATGAAGAGTGATCAGATGAATTGCATAGTCCTTCTTTGCCATGAAAATGAACTTAATACCAAAAAAAACGTTCCACTGCATTTCATTGCTGTCATTAAAGGACCTGCTGAGATCATTTCAGTAATCGTCTTCTTAACTCAGGTGAGAATGTTGACGAGCACAAGGCTGGAGATCATTATGTCAGGCTGATTGGGTTAAAATGGCAGACTTGACATGTTAAAAGGAGGGTGATGCTTGAAATCATTGTTCTTCCATTGTTAACCATGGTGACCTGCAAAGAAACTCGTGCAGCCATCATTGCGTTGCATAGAAATGGCTTCACAGGCAAGGATATTGTGGCTACTAAGATTGCACCTCAATCAACAATTTATAGGATCATCAAGAACTTCAAGAAAAGAGGTTAAATTCTTGTTAAGAAGGCTTCAGTGCGTCCAAGAAAGTCCAGCAAGCGCCAGGATCGTCTCCTAAAGAGGATTCAGCTGCGAGATCGGAGTGCCACCAGTGCAGAGCTTGCTCAGGAAAGGCAGCAGGCAGGTGTGAGCGCATCTGAACGCACAGTGAGGCGAAGACTTTTGGAAGATGGCCTGGTGTCAAGAAGGGCAGCAAAGAAGCCACTTCTCTCCAAAAAAAATATCAGGGATAGATTGATCTTCTGCAGAAAGTATGGTGAATGGACTGCTGAGGACTGGGGCAAAGTCATATTCTCCGATGAAGCCTCTTTCCGATTGTTTGGGGCATCTGGAAAAATGCTTGTCTGGAGAAGAAAAGGTGAGCGCTACCATCAGTCCTGTGTCATGCCAACAGTAAAGCATCCTGAGACCATTCATGTGTGGGGTTGCTTCTCATCCAAGGGAGTGGGCTCACTCACAATTTTTCCCAAAAACACAGCCATGAATAAAGAATGGTACCAAAACACCCTCCAACAGCAACTTCTTCCAACAATCCAACAACAGTTTGCTGAAGAACAATACATTTTCCAGCATGATGGAGCACCGTGCCATAAGGCAAAAGTGATAACTAAGTTGACATTTTGGGTCCATGGCCTGGAAACTCCCCAGATCTTAATCCCATTGAGAACTTGTGGTCAATCCTCAAGAGGCGGGTGGACAAACAAAAACCCACTAATTCTGACAAACTCCAAGAAGTGATTATGAAAGAATGGGTTGCTATCAGTCAGGAATTGGCCCAGAAGTTGATTGAGAGCATGCCCAGTCGAATTGCAGAGGTCCTGAAAATGAAGGGCCAACACTGCAAATACTGACTCTTTGCATAAATGTCATGTAATTGTCGATAAAAGCCTCTAAGATGGAAATACGCCATTGAAAGAAATTATCATTCTCTTCTGCTACATGTTTATAATCTAAGAGCCAAGAACAGTGGGTGTGAAACCATTGTTAGACTTTTGGCTCATCCTAAGATCGTTTTCCTAACAGTCCCCTGGTTTTCACCTTTTAATCGCTATAGAGAGATCTGGACTTTGCTGTAGGGGAACCACTATTCCACTACCTCTTGGAGTAGTCCCTTTGTGGTTGATAATTGACCCACCAGGTTCAGAGACACCAATGCAGGGTATTGAGGGATCAGGCAAATTTGTAGTCAGGTACAGGCTGAAGTCAGAGCAGGCATGAAAATCCATGAAACAAGTCTGAGGTTAGGGCAGGCAGCAAAGTGTCAATACAGTAATCAAGTACAGGTCAGGTCAGACAGTAAAGGGTCAGAAATGGTAAAAAATGCAAAGGTCAGTACATGGCAGACAAAGGGAACAGCATACCTTCACAGAAACCAGCAACTTAAATACCCTCCAATGTCAAGCTATTGGCTCGTAAATAGAGTTGAGCGGACACCTGGATGTTCAGGTTCGGCAGGTTCGGCCGAACTTGAAAAAAAAGTTTGGGTTCGGGACCCGAACCCCATTGAAGTCAATGGGGACCCGAACTTTTGGCCACTAAAATAGCTCTAAAATAGCCCTGGTAAGAGATAGAGGGCTGAAAAAGGCAGCAAAATGTGCTTAAGAGCATGGCAAATGCTCTGCAAACAAATGTGGATAGGGAAATGAATTAAAAAAACATAAAAGACCTTAAAAAAATAAAAATTAGGAATGATGTAGGAGGGGGAGGTTGAGGAGGCGGTGAATGGGTGGATGTGGCCGTGTAGGCTCATGTGGCGGTCTAGGTGGAAGCGGCGGCGAAGGAGGAATAGGTAGCCAACACAGATGTGTGTTATTTTGCATTATTGCATTTTTACATAGGGGTATCCCCCAAAATATTGGGACATACAGTATAAAAAAGAAAAAAAGGAATAAGTGCACTTGAGTACAAGGATGGATGGTTGAGGCTGTTAGAACTGTCCATTCTACACAAGGTACAGACAAGTCTTGTGGGATCTAGGCCTCGTTCATTTTAATGAACGTGAGCTTGTCCACGTTGGCTGTGGACAGGCGGCTGCGTCTATCTGTAATGACGCCTCCTGCCATGCTAAATACACGTTTAGAGAGTACACTGGCTGCAGGGCAGGCCAGCACCTCCAAGGCATACAGGGTAAGCTCTGGCCATGTGGACAATTTGGAGACCCGGAAGTTGAATGGGGCAGAACCATCAGTCAGTACGTGTAGGTGTGTGCACAGGTACTGGTCCACCATGTTGTTCAAATGCTGCCTCCTGCTAAGACGTTCCATATCAGCAGTTGGGGCCGGTTGTTGCGGCGAGGTGACAAAGCTTTTCCACATGTCGGCAAACAGCATAAGAGACTGCTGCATGACTTGAGGCTCAGACAGGTTCCCCGATATGCACGGGAGTGATATGACAGACTGATGGGCATTGCTCAGGCCTTACCATCCTTAGAACGGCATTAGGCCCGACCAAATATCGCTGTAGATTCTGGCGGGTACTGGGACCTGAGGTAGTAGGTTCAGTAGGACGTGTAGCTGTGGCAGAACGGCCACGTCCTCTACCTGCACCAGAGGCTCCACCAACACCACCACCACCACGACCATGATCGCGTCCCTTATTAGATGTTTGCCTCATAGTTAGCGTTCACCAAGCAAAGTAAAAAGTGGTTAAGTCTGTTAAAAATAATTAACCGCCAATAAAAACCCTGATGTAGGGTATTGCACAAAATTTTTTTTTTTAAAACTCTATATGACAGCGGTATTTGTGGCCTAAATTTCACAGTAATTTATGCACCTCTAATCCCAGATGTGCAGTATATCAGAGTTTTTTTTTTTTAACCCCAGTAAGCAAAAGCTGTATTTGTGGCCTAAATTTCACAATAATTTATGCACCTCTAATCCCAGATGTGCAGTCTATCAGAGGTTTTTTTTTAACCCCAGTAAGCAAAAGCTGTATTTGTGGCCTAAATTTTACAGTGTCACGGAACCATGAACCAGACGTACAACAAGAGATAAGTGAAAATAAGAAGGCTTTATTGAAAATAAAGCTGTAAAGCAAAAGTCCAAACGGATGGTGAAACCGAGCAGAGTCTTTGCGAAGCCAGAGGTCAGGAACCAGAAGGGTAGTCAGACGAAGCCAGGATCAGGAACCAGCAGGGTAGTCAGACGAAGCCAGGATCAGGAACCAGCAGGGTAGTCAGACGAAGCCAGGATCAGGAACCAGCAGGGTAGTCAGACGAAGCCAGGATCAGGAACCAGAAGCAGCAGCAGTCTTAGAAGCATGTGAACACAAGAGGACCAAGCAAAGAACTGAAGCCACAGACCTCCTATATATATGAGCTAGGCATCCAGCTCCTCCCAGGGGAAGGAGGAGCCGCAGGGTGGAAGGCTACAAGAAACCCAGAAACCAAGATGGCCGCCAGCACATGTCAAACGAAGGAGAGCAGCAAGCAGGTAAGACCATGACATACAGTAATTTATGCACGTCTAATCCCAGATGTGCAGTATATCAGAGGGTTTTTCAACCCCAGTAAGCAAAAAGCCGTATTTGTGGCCTAAATTTCACAATCACTTATGCACGTCTAATCCCAGATGTGTTGTATATCAGAAGGTTTTTTAACCCCAGTAAGCAAAAAGCCGTATTTTTGGCCTAAATTTCACAGTCACTTATGCACGTCTAATCCCAGATGTGCAGTATATGAAACAGAGGGGTTTGTTTCACCCAGTATGCCCCAGTATGCCAAAGCTGTATTTCTGGCCTAAATGTGACACTCACTTATGCACCTATAATCCTAGATGTGCACTATATGAAACAGATGTTTTTTTTTTACCCCAGTATGCCCCAGTAAGCAAAAAGCCGTATTTGTGGCCAAAATTTCACAGTCACTTATGCACGTCTAATCCCAGATATCCGAGGGTTTTTTAACCCCAGTAAGCAAAAAGCTGTATTTCTGGCCTAAATGTGACACTCACTTATACACCTATAATCCTATATGTGCACTATATGAAACAGATGTTTTTTTTTTCCACCCCAGTAAGCAAAAAGCCGTATTTGTGGCCTAAATTTCACAATCACTTATGCATGTCTAATCCCAGATGTGCAGTATATGAAACCCAGTATGCCCCAGTATGCCAAAGCTGTATTTCTGGCCTAAATGTGACACTCACTTATGCACCTATAATCCTAGATGTGCACTATATGAAACAGATGGTTTTTTTTCGCCCCAGTAAGCAAAAAGCTGTATTTGTGGCCTAAATTTCTCAGTCACTTATGCATGTCTAATCCCAGATGTGCAGTATATCAGAGGTTTTTTTTAACCCCAGTAAGCAAAAAGCTGTATTTCTGGCCTAAATGTGACACTCACTTATGCACCTATAATCCTATATGTGCACTATATGAAACAGATGTGTTTTTTTTTTCACCCAGTAAGCAAAAAGCCGTATTTGTGGCCTAAATTTCACAGTCACTTATGCACGTCTAATCCCAGATGTGCAGTATATCAGAGGGTTTTTTCATTTCAATAGTTTTTATTGAGGAAGTTTTTTAAGACATAAATGACAGAAACAAAACCGGGAGTACCTGTTAGGATACAATGTAAATTGTTACATTGTACGATGCAAAGCGCATTACGCCAATATAGAAAGTAAAGAAAATACCATAACAATGATGCAAATAAGAATGCAAGCAAAAGATATAACATTTGCAAATATATTTAGCGAGCCTGTGAGATGGTATACTTAAGGGTGTTAAGAATATCGCCACCTAGTCAGGTTAAGCCCTGAACCTTAATAAAGCCTATTGGGTCCAATGCGTGTACAGGAGTGCGATATAGTACTAGTTACTAAGGTGGTGAGCAGAGTGGGGATTTTATCCAAGCCTTCCATTGCAACTGGAGTTTGGTAAAACTACCATTTCCCATTGATATGATTCTTTCATAAGCATATGTCGTGTTTATTGCAGAGATTAGTTAACACAGCTTCGGCACGTCTGGAGATTTCCAGTGTCTCAATAATATTAGTTTGGCTAAAACACAAATTACACAAAAAAGTGTTTTATATTGAGTCGGGACATTGTTAATGCCTATAAAAAGTAAGACTAGGTGAGGGGACCAGCTGATCTCATTCTGAAAGTCGATTCATCATGGCCGTGCAGTCAGACCAGTAAGAGCTAAGGACCGGGCATTTCCAAATGATGTGAAAGAGCGTTCCTTTACTATCACAGCCCCTCCAGCATAGATTTGAAACACCGGGGTACATAATTGCTAGTCTGTCTGGCGTATAATACCAAAGTAAAACTGTTTTTAGCGCTGATTTAATGTGGGAGGTGCATTTGAGATATTTGTGAATCGCCTTAAGGGCTCCAAGCCATTCGGTATCTGTAATGGATATTTTTAGGGTTTTCTCCCATGTACGCATGGGATGGGAACGTTTAAATTGGGTCGGTTGAAGAATAGAATTGTATAGTGGTTTTAGCCCTTTGGCATTGCTTAAAATATAAGCCTTTGCTAGCTTATCCATTTTTAAACCTGACGGCTGTAAGTTCTGCAACAAATGGGGAATCTGGAGGTATTTGTAAAATTCCGTCGCCGGGAGGGCCAAGCGGTCCCTAATTGTTTGAAAAGGTTGTAACACCCCGTCCACAAATAAGCTTTCCACCTTCCGATTTGTGTCCAACATCCAGAGAGACAAATCCGAGTGTGGGAGCATAGCCTGAAGCATAGATAATGGTATAGAGGAGAGGGAAGGAGGGCTATCGGAGTCAGCTACAGTATGATAGAGGGACCAAGCTTTTACACATGCTAGCATTGTCGGGCTCAGGTGTTTAGGAGTGGGGAATTTCCAAAAGGGCAAATGCAACAGATCTGTCAGTAAAAAAGGGGCGGCCTGTGCTAATTCCAAGTGAACCCAAGGTATTTTCGTATTAGATCTTGCCCATCCTTTAAGCATTGACACCAAAGTTGCTACATAATACAATTTAAGGTCTGGAACAGCAAGGCCCGGTTCCTCCTTATAACCTCCCTAGCAATTCTGGGTTGTTTCCCTTTCCAGATATACTTTGAAAGTAAAGCTTGTGCCCGTACGAAAAATTTCTCTGGGATTGGAATAGGCAGGGTGCGATATGTATAGAGAAATTTTGGAAGGGTAAACATTTTGAAAGCCACAATTCTCCCCATCCACGAGGTTTCAAGTTTGTTAAAGTCTAGTAATTCCCTTTCTGTGGAGCTTAAGAGAGCGTCATAGTTAAGTGCGTATAGTTGTGATACAGAATGGGTCATATTGGTACCTAGATATTTAATGCTTTCCTTTTGCCAATCAAAATCCCAAGTGGTTCTTAGGTTTGTCACCATGGATTCTGGCATATTAATTGGCAAGGCTTGAGTTTTGGAGGAGTTGAGGTGATAGTATGAAAGATCCCCATATCTAGAAATCTGAGCCATCACTGCCTCTAGGGATACCACAGGGTTCGCTAGAGAAAGGAGAACATCGTCCGCATAGAGGGATATGACATGGGAACGGTTCCCTTCTAACACCCCGAAATTTGCTGATCCTGCCTAATTGCTTGTGCTAGAGGTTCCATTGCTATTATGAAGATCAAGGGGGATAGGGGGCAGCCCTGCCTAGTTCCATTTGTTAAATTGAACGCCTCTGAAAGGGCACCATTCACAAAAAAATTTGCTGTTGGATTGCTATAGAGAGCTCCAATGGCCCTTACAATAGGGCCCTGAAAGCCCATCTGTGAGAGCACCGAGAAGGCAAACGACCAGCGGAGCCTATCGAAGGCCTTCTCGGCGTCCAGTGCCAGGGCCAACATGGGAGTTTTGTGTACATTTACACGGTGAAAGATTCCCAGAATTCTCCTTGTATTATAGTAGGGTTGTCTAGAGGGAACGAAACCTGTTTGATCCTTGTGGATAATGGAGGGAAGAATCTTGGCCAACCGCATAGCCAGCAGTTTTGCGTAGATTTTTATGTCTTGGTTTAGTAAAGAGATAGGTCTAAAGTTTTGAGGCCTATCAGGAGTCTTACCCGGCTTGGGGAGGGTAATGATAATTGCCTGTAGGTTCTCCGTGGGGAAAGAACCGGATGTGAGGGCGGATTGACAAAAGTTTCTCAAGTATGGGCCTAAGATTACTTTAAAGTGCTTTTAGTAGTGACTGGTAAAACCATCCGGACCAGGGGCTTAATCGCGTGGTAGGGAGTTAATCACCTCTTCTACTTCTTCTATCGATATTGGAGAGTTAAGAGCTTGGAGTTAGGAGGCAGTGATATTGGGCATGTCTAGGGAGGTAAGGTAGGAGTTTGTTAAGTTTTCCAAATTAGCTGGGGTGGGACTGGATTCTTCCAGATTATAGAGACTGGAATAATGAGTCTGGAAGCCATTTTCTATATCTATAGGGGAGTATACTTTGTCCAAGGTCCGAGGGTGGATAAGATGGGGAAGTCTACTCTTCATATGTCTCTTTTTGAAGCTAGAAGCTAGTAATTTACCTGCCTTGTCCCCTTGGGAGTAGTAGGACGCTTTTGTCTTGCGAAACATTTTTTCATATGAGGCAAGCATTTGGTTCCTTAGTTCCTGCCTAACCTGAGTAAGTTCTTCAGCTAACCGTGGAGTGGGATCTGCCTTGTTTTTATTTTCTATTTGTTGTAATTTGGATAGTAGGGACGAGATGACCGCTTCCATTTGTTTCTTACGTATCGCACCCTGTTGAATGAAAGACCCTCTAATACAAGCCTTATGGGCGTTCCATAGAGTGACTGGATCTATTTGAGGTTGAGCATTGAGTTTGAAGAAGTCTTTTAGATCTAATTCAATGCGAGATCCGTGTTGGGGATTGGATAGTAAAAGAGGGTTGCTTTTCCACAGATATTGGCAGGGAAAATTGATGCTCTCAGAGATTTTCAAAGTGACCGCTGCATGATCAGACCATTTGATCATTTCCAATGAGGATTCGGTTGCTTTACTAAGCAACGATCTATCTATTATAAACATATCAATACGAGAGTATACATTATGGACCCCAGAATGGAATGTGTAATCTTTGGCGGATGTATGGTGAATGCGTCAGATGTCATACAATTCCTCCTTCCAGAAGGCTGAGGCCAGAGATGGTGTGTTTCTTTTCTGCGGGGAGGAGGTGTCTAAACTTGGGTCTGTTGTCATGTTAAAATCTCCGAAAATCACCAATCGTCCCTGTCGTTTTTTATTAACCAGTTTCATTAGCTTGCGAAAGAATCCCAGTTGGCCTCTGTTAGGGGCATACAAGGATACTAAAGTAAAGGGAGCATTATTAATTAAGCATACTAAGATAATAAACCTCCCTTTAGGATCAAAGTACTCTTTTACTTGGGAGAAAGCCACCGTATTTTTGATAGCAATCATCACTCCTCTAGACTTAGAGTGGAAATGAGATTGGAATATGTGGGGGAAATGTGCATGACTTAATCTAAATGCGTCTTTTTGGAGTAAATGTGTCTCCTGAACCCCTAAGATGTCACATTGCAGGGTTTTGGCTTCCCTCCAAAGGTACGCCCTACGCATTGGACTGTTCAGACCATTTACATTCAGGCTAGCGATGGAAATGACCATTATACAGTAGAATAAACATCATTGCAAGATCCATATAGCAGAAATTATAAAAGAGATGCAGAGCGCCGCACAGCCAGGACGCTCGCATCAATCGGACATAGGCAGCGTGAAGTGACACAGGCAACATATATGCACCATTTAAACATAACTTCCCAAAAGACAAATGGGAATATAACATAAAAACAGAAATAAAAATAGAACATACAAAAAATAAACTTGAAGAGCTCAAGGCTCTCTGACAATTGGGGCTATAGTCCCGTCTGTGACCTAGGTCAAGAAAAACAGGTCTAGGGAAATAAGACTAGTTTGACTTTAGCACCGTAATGTGGAAAAAAACCTTCACAGTGAACCCAAGTTAACGGACTGTTTCCCACTCCTTATGGATCCTTCTTGGAGCATTTAGTCGGGCTCCCTCTGGTGGAGACAGTGCAATATTCCAGCTTTTCAGGATCTTGTGGCCCTCAGCCAGGGACTTGATGATATGTAGCTCCCCCTTATAGTGCACTAGGAGACAAACTGGAAATCCCCAGCGGTACTGGATCTGCTCCCGTTGGAAAGCCGAGGTAATTGGGAGTAAGGCTCTCCGTAGCGTCAGCGTGGTGGCGGATAAATCCGCAAAGATAAGAACCTTATGATATGGAGCAGGGAGTCCTCAATTTTTTCTGGCGTGAGCCATAAGTTGCTCTTTAACCTTAAAGAAATGGACTCGGTGGGCCCTATCAATCTCCAGATCTTTGTCTTGGCAATGTGGCAAAGTCGCTTTAATAAGAGATTGCACATATTCTGGAATATCTTTTGCGGAAATTGATTCAGGGACCCCGCGCAATTTAATATTGTTGCGCCGACTCCTGTCTTCTAGGTCGGCCATTTTTATTTTTATGGCTTCCACCTCTGCTTCCAAGTCAGTGTGCGCGTCAATCAGGGTGTTATGAGACGTTGCAAAGTCCCCGAATTTGTTCTCCAGATGGTCTGTTCTCGCTTCTAGGTCCGCTATTTCAGAGCGTAGGGGGGCCACCACCAGTCGCATATCCCGCAATAAGGAGCGCCTCTGGAGCAATAGCATGTCCCGCATGGCGGTATCAGTCAGGGCGGTGTTGGAGACTGGTATGGCTAGTAAAGCGGCCTCTCCCTCTTCGCCGGATTCCCATCCCCAGCCCTGGTTACCTTTTTGTGAGGACGTCGGAGTAGGTTCCTCAGGCTGATGGGGTTGTAAGCGAACCGGTTGCTTGTTTGGAGAGCCGGCAGGATTCGCGTTTTGCCAGACCACCCCCCCATCAGAGGGTTTTTTAACCCCAGTAAGCAAAAAGCTGTATTTCTGGCCTAAATGTGACACTCACTTATGCACCTATAATCCTACATGTGCACTATATGAAACAGATGTTTTTTTTCACCCCAGTAAGCAAAAAGCCGTATTTGTGGCCTCAATTTCACAGTCACTTAGGCATGTCTAATTCCAGATGTGCAGTATATCAGAGGGTTTTTTAAACCCAGATTGCAAAAAGCTGTATTTCTGGTCTAAATGTGACACTCACTTATGCACCTATAATCCTAGATGTGCATTATATGAAACAGATGTTTTTTTTTCGCCCTAGTATGCCCCAGTATGAGAAAGCCGTATTTCTGGCCTAAATTTTACAGTCACTGTAAAGGTTTTTTTTTTAACCCTAGAGTCTCAAAGCAGTATTTCTGGACTTGCAGACATGCAGATATCCTGTGCTGGTGCACTATCGTTGCATAAAATGGCTGCCGATTATGTATTGATATTGACTAACTGAAGGAAAAAAAGTTCGTTTTCAGTAGTAGTTGGCTCAGGGCAGGCTTAAAACAATTGTGCACTGCACCCACAAAATACATTTGCTGTAGATCGCTGAGTAAAGAAGCAGTTCTTCATAAGATTTCTCCCTGATCTCTCCCTCACAGCAGCTGCAGCCTATCCCTACACTAATCCGAGCAGAGTGACGGGCGGCGTTACGTGACTCCAGCTTAAATAGAGGCTGGGTCACATGCTGCAGTTGGCCAATCACAGCCATGCCAATAGTAGGCATGGCTGTGATGGCCTTTTGGGGCAAGTAGTATGACGCTTGTTGATTGGCTGCTTTGCAGCCTTTCAAAAAGCGCCATAAAAATTGCCGAACACTGAACCCGAACCCAAACTTTTACGTAAATGTTCGGGTCCGGGTGCCGAAAAACCTAAAGTTCGGTACGAACCCGAACTTTACAGTTCGGGTTCGCTCAACTCTACTTGTGAATATTTGTGAGCAGGGACATTGGCCATTTAAGGGCCAGGGAGTGTGCACAACCTATTGGATCAAGGATGAAACCTAGGAGTCAGGAGCTAGCTGCAGCTTCCAGCAGAGGACACAAATTCAGCAGCCAGGATGACTGCCCATCCTGCCTTGAATAGTGGGAAGGTGACAGGCATAGAGTACTGCCATAACACTAAGTAATGTACTGATCATTCGGAGCTGATTCATAATCTTTATAAGGGCCAAATCTCTATTTTTATAATGGAGTTCCGAATAAGCTACATTGACATATATAAGTAAGGGAGTTTTGTGGTTGAACAGTCATTTCCTGTGTGTTGAGAAGAACCAGAAAGTGGAACCAGTGGGGAACTGGTAAGTATTGGAGGTCAGGGATCAGTGAAATGAGAGTCATTTTGTAAGATCCTCACCTGTCTCGCCCTCCGGTGTGACCAAAAAGGGTCCTCGTGGAGCTGCGGGACAGGTTACGCGTGTCTCCATTGATACACCAGCTCCGACCCCTTTGCGAACCCACGCGGGGATGCGTTCGCATGTGCGCTGGAGGGGAAGACGGCATGGCTTTCGGGGACAGCTTGGCTGGGCTAGTGGCAGTACGCTGCGGCTGAGCTTGTCTCCGGTGCCTGTTGCAGATTCCATTCTGGTGTCCATGTCGATGCGCTCGCGCACTCTCGCAGAGCCTGTTGGGCATTTACATTCGAAAATGAGTTTGCAAGGGGATACGCGGTCACATGTACGCGCTGCTTATGCGCTTTGCCAACCAGCGAAGGGAATAGCACCTGGCCGCAAGTTCAAAGCAGATTAGGGGGCCTGCTTTGGTCTAATTGACTAAAGACCGACCAAAGCCTTGTACACAGGTGTAGGGTAGGATCATGACCTATAGGGAGTGGACACTTGGCGCCCTGGGATTTGTTAGCATGCACATAAAAGGTGGCCTCCCAGGTCGGTCAGTGCCCACTGTTATCCTTCCTTATCCAGGTGCAGGTCAGTACTGCTAGCTTCTGACTGAAGTTTGCTGGGACTCCGTCCTTTCCAGTGGGACCCAGGATCCGGGACTTTCCGTGACGCATCCGTTTACCTTACTGGCAAGTTGCACAGAGACTAATGCATGGATCGGGACTACTCCTGGCTTTCCTTCGTTTTTTGTTTGCCTGATGTTTGCCCAGAGAAGTTTACCTGGACTTTGGTTATTTTGTTAATAAACCCCTTTTACTTCACCCTCACTGGTCTGTTTCGTTGGTGCCTTGCATTACAGAACAGTGGGCCAAAAAAACTGTTGTCATGGAAAAAATCCAGCAGCAGCTAACTGAGTTAACAGGAGCAGCTAATCTGTTAACCCAACGACGCCCGAATGTGCCGTCAGTTGCTGCAGCTCAAATCCAGGAGCAACTGTCTAATGTGATGGGGGAGGTTCAGCAGCTATTCCAAAGAGCTTCCACGTTACCCATCATGATCGCAAGACACCAAGTGGAGCCGAAGATTCCTCTGCCTGACTCCTTCACAGGAGATAGACAGGAATTCCTAAACCTCAGGGACTCCTGTCTTTTATATTTCCAGTTGCGGCCAATAGCTTCCGGCAATATCAGACAGAGGATTGGGATCATAATGTCCTTGCTGCGTGGATATCCCCAACATTGGGCGTTTAATTTGCCCCAGGACCACGCCGCCTATTTGTCAGTCGAAGCTTTCTTTGAGGCCCGATCGTACCCGTACTGCCGAGAACCATCTCGAGCCTATTCAGCAAGGTCGCCCCCCTGCCGAAGAATATGCTGCGGAATTCAGGCGATGGGCAGCTTTCACCACCTGGGGCGACGCAGCCCTCCACCATCGTTTCCGGCTGTGACTTTCTGATTCAGTCCGGGATCTTCTTTTAGCCTTACCCACTCCCGTCTCATTGGAGATGGCCATCTCCCAGGCAATCGATGCTGACAGACGGATCCGGGAGAGGCGGGTAGAATGGTCGACTCGCTTTACACTTTCATGGCCACATCCAGGGTCCACCAAGCCGGCAGAAGAGCCAATGGAGGTTGGGTCCTCCCATCTTACACAAGCGGAACAAGCTCATCGCCAACAGAAAGGTCTGTGCCTGTTTTGTGGAAAAGCAAGACATCTCGTTAAGACCTGTCTCCTCCTGTCGGCGGGAAACAAATGTACCTAGGGGGCATAGAGGAGAACCTCCTAGGTGCTACTATCCCTCCTCCAACTCGAGTGATGGTACCCATTTCACTACAGTGGCAAGACAAAGTCCATGTGTTTTCTGCCCTGATTGATTCTGGAGCAGCAGGGAATTTTATGGACTCAGTCTTGGTGCATCGACTTGGCATCCCGCTTATCCAACCGAAGACCACCCTGTCAGTGACCGCTATTGATGGATCTCCTCTTCAGGATGGTCGTGCCGTGTGGATGACGCCCGGGATGCAGGTAACAGTGGGGGCTGATCACCGGGAGACCTTAAGCCTTTTTGTCCTGGACATGCCATCCACTCCTGTGATTTTGGGTCTCCCTTGGTTGAGACTACATAATCCGATAGTGGACTGGCGTTCTGGTCAGATTTGCCGGTGGAGTACTAAATGCCTCACTTGGTGCATATGTCCGGAGTTGTCACTAGCCTCCACAGAAGTATTAAGTACATTACCCCAGCATTACCATCACTTCCAGGATGTGTTCAGTCCACAGGGGGCTGATGTGTTACCTCCCCATAGGTCATATGATTGTCCCATAGATCTGTTGCCAGGTACCATGCCACCCCGGGGACATCTATATAATCTCACTGGGCCTGAGATTCAGGCCCAGCGTGATTATATTAAAGAGAATCTCAAGAAGGGTTTCATTCGTCCATCCACTTTCCCGTGGAGAAGAAGGATGGAGGCTTGAGACCCTGCATCGACTTTCGCGCCCTCAATCGGACCACGGTGAAGAACCAGTACCCTCTGCCTCTGATTGACGATATGTTTTCTCAGCTGGCAGGGGCCCGGATCTTTACGAAACTCGATTTGAGGGGTGCATATAACTTGATACGCATCAGAGAAGGTGATGAATGGAAGACCGCATTCAACACCAGGCAAGGGCATTACGAGTATCTCGTTATGCCTTTTGGTCTCTGTAATGCCCCTGCGGTCTTCCAGGAGGTCATCAATGATGTCCTCAGGGATTTCTTAGGTAGATTTGTTGTTGTCTATTTAGATGACATACTAATCTACTCGTCAGATCTGGTGTCTCATCAGAGACACTTGTGTCAGGTTTTCCAGAAACTAAGGGAGAACCGCCTCTTTGCCAAACTAGAGAAGTGTCTGAGGTAACGGAATTGCCTTTTCTGGGGTACATTATCTCAGAAAGGGGACCTGCTATGGATCCATCCAAACTTTCTGCTGTATTGGATTGGCCTCGGGCTAAGGATCTGAAGGGACTACAGCGTTTCTTAGGCTTTGCCAACTTCTACCGCAAGTTTATTAAGAATTTATCTGCGAGTGTGGTACCTCTCACTAACCTCACTAAGAAGGGAGCTAATCCTTTAAAGTGGACAAGAGAGGCAGACAGAGCCTTTGAAACGCTAAAGCAGGCCTTTTGCACTGCGCCAATCCTTACTCATCCAGACACTTCCCGACCTTTTGTCCTCTAGGTCGACGCCTCCGAGGTTGGTGTTGGGGCAGTTCTTTCACAGTATTACGGGGTCCCTGAGAGGTTACATCCCTGTGCCTTTTTCTCTCGGAAGCTCTCTCCAGCCGAGTGTAATTATGACATCGGCAATAGAGAGCTTCTGGGAGTAAAATTGGCTTTTCAAGAGTGAAGACATTGGCTAGAGGGTGCGGAACATCCCATTACAGTTTACACTGACCACAAAAATTTAGAGCACCTAGAGACTGCCAAGAGACTCAACTCCCGACAAGCTCGGTGGGCATTGTTTTTCACCCGCTTCAATTTTCGCCTCACGTATAAGCCAGGTTCTAAAAATGTGGAGGCAGATGCTCTGTCCCGCTGCTTCCTGAGGCTGCTTCCATCCTGAGCTCTGAGCCAGAGACTATTCTTCCCACTAAATGTTTTCTGGCCGCCCTAGGGACCGCAGAGTTAATGGAGGACTTTTCCTCTCTTCTCGAGCCTTCACAGGCAGAGAGTCCGCCTAACGAGCCAGAGGGGCGATGGTTTGTACCAGTTAACCTTCGGTTAAAGGTTATCCAACAGCTTCACGACTCCAAGTCTGCAGGGCATCTGGGTGTTAAGAAAACACTTGCCCTTGTTAAACGTCACGTTTGGTGGCCCAGTTTGTCCGTGGACATTAAGGCCTACATCCATGCATGTAGTGTGTGTTCTCGATGTAAACCATCTCTGTCCGCCCCTTCTGGTAATTTGCTCCCATTGCCCATTCCTCTGGCTCCATGGACTCACATCTCCATGGACACAGATTTGCCAAGGTCCTCCGGAAGTACGGTAATCTGGGTAGTGGTGGACCATTTTAGTAAAATGGCCCATTTTATCCCACTTCACGGATTGCCCTCGGCCAGATAATTGGCAGATCTGTTTTTGAATCATGTCTTTCGATTACACGGCCGGATGATATTGTTTCAGATAGAGGTGTTCAATTCATCTCTCGGTTCTGGCGTTCTTTCTGCTCCCAGTTGGGTATAAATTTGTCTTTCTCTTTCGGTTTTCATCCAGAGACCAACGGTCAGACGGAAAGGACTAACCAGACCCTGGAGCAATATCTCCGGTGCTTCAGACTGCCAGGAGGAATGGGCCGCGCATCTACCCTTCGCGGAGGTGGCTTATAACAACTCTGAGCATGCTTCCACTGAGATGTCTCCATTCAGGTGCGTGGGGGGCAGGGATCCAAGGCTCTATTCACTGGCCGGGCCCTCCAATGATTCACCGGTGGTGGATCAATGGTTCGAGGATAGATGTCCCATTTGGTCGTTGGTTCAGCAGAATCTCCGCAGGGCGGTGGCGCAACAGAAGAAATTTGCTGATTGTCATCGCACTGTAGAGCAAAAGTTTAAGGTGGGAGATCAGGTGTGGGTCTCCACCAGGAACATTCTGCTGCGTCAGCCATCTTCTAAGTTGGGTCCTCGATTCATTGGTCCATACCCGGTGACGCAGAAGATCATGTATCACTTCTCAAATCGGCGGCCGACTCCGCCCCCTTCATTCAGACTCCACCCCCATTGGAGGTCCAAGGGGTGTCAGAGTTTGAGGTGAACAGGATTTTGGACTCTCGTTTTGTCCAGAGGTCTCTCCAATACTTGGTAGACTGGAAGGGTTTTGGTCCAGAGGAGAGATGTTGGGTACCTGCTTGTCAGGTGCATGCGGATGAGTTGGTGGCAGCCTTCCACCCGGATAATCCGGGGAAAGCTCGCTTGGAGTCTTCTGAGCCGCCTCCTAGAGGCGGGCTGCCATCTTAACTCACAAGTCCGGCGATGCACAGGTAAGCGGTCACCGGGAGCAGGCAGTTCCGAGAACAGCCCGATGAAGGCCCGTGGCGGCTGTTCTCGGAACTGCCTGCTCCCGGTGACCGCATTTGTTTCAGACCAGCTCGCGGCACAGGCACAGGTAAGGGCTTACCTGTGCATCGCCGGACTTGTGAGTTAAGATGGCAGCCCGCATGTGTTCGCGGGCGAACACGGCGAACTGGCCATCGCTGCTTCTTATGCGCTTCGGCGACCAGTGAAGGGAATAGCACCTGGCCGCAAGTTCAAAGCAGATTAGGGGTCCAGCATTGGTCTAATTGATTAATGACCGACGAAAGCCTTGTACCCAGGTGTAGGGCAGGATCATGACCTATGAGGAGTGGACACTTGGTGCCCTGGGATTTGTTAGCAGGCACATAAAAGGTGGCCTCCCAGGGTGGTCAGTGCCCACTGTTATCCTTCCTTATCCAGGTGCAGGTCAGTACTGCTAGCTACTGACTGAAGTTTGCTGGGACTCCGTCCGTTCCAGTGGGACCCAGGACCCAGGACTTTCTGTGATGCATCCGTTTACCTGGCAAGTTGCACGGATCGGGACTACTCCTGGCTTTCCTTCGTTTTTTGTTTGCCTGATGTTTGCCCAGTGAAGTTTACCTGGACTTTGGTTATTTTGTTAATAAACCCCTTTTACTTCACCCTCACTGGTCTGTTTCGTTGGTGCCTTGCATTACACATTTGCTTTTCCATTCTCACCCTTTTGTAAACAAAACACATGTACCAGCTGGACAATCCCTTTAAATTGTGAAATTCATTAGTAGCAGCAGTAGGAAGACAGCATTTTCTCATCTAATTCTATGACTATGCACGAGATTTTGGAGTTCTTTACAGATCTAAACAATAACAAAATGCCATGAATTTGACCTGCACAGAACAGTGAACTTCAAAAAGGTTCACCTTAAAGGGAACCTATCATTTACTTTTCATCCCTTAAACAGAGCATATGGTCAAATAGTCTTTTGCAAAATCATGTACCTCCAAACCCTGTTTATGAGCGCCAAGAAAACCACCCCTCGCCTCCTATGGTTGACATGAAAATCTTTCTTAACCCATCAGTCTGATTAAATTCTGCACCTGTGAGGTGATGGCAGTATCGAGGAAAGGTGCATAATCAAGTCATTTACAACAGCATAGTGGGAGAGTGAGGCCAAAGAGGTCAGAGATAAGAAAATAACTTAACTATGTGCCTGTTCCTGATATTGCCATCAGTGCACAGTCATGGGGTTTAAAATGGGGTTAAGAGGATGTTTGCTGGGACTCTGATGTCAAGGATTTCAGAGTGGAAAAAGGCTCCTCTGTGTGACTTTTATCTCATCTGATCTCATGAGCTGGTGCCGAGACAAATAAATGAATGGGATACATTATAAAAATAAATAGTTGTGCCTCTATACAAATCACTAGTCAGTCTTCACATGGAATGTTGTGTGCAGTTTTGGTGGACATCTATATTAAAGAAGGACATTGCTGAACTAAAGCAAGTGCAGAGGAGGATGACCAAGGTAATTTAAGGGATTGTCTAGCCTAGGAGCCATTAACTGCAATGGTCCTAATCTATGTTTCATAAAACAGACACACACTCACCTGTCTGTGGTCCCACAGTCCCAGTGTTGTTTCCTTTTTTTTTTTTTTTTTCCTATGGGCACAGGTTAGGACTATTGGGGTTGTTGGGGTTGTTAGGACTATTGGGGCTCCTAGGCAGGACAACCCCTTTAAGGGAAAGGGTGGATTGTAATACTAAAACAGGATATTGCTGTAAGTTTAGG
This sequence comes from Bufo bufo, assembly GCF_905171765.1. Taxonomy (NCBI): domain Eukaryota; kingdom Metazoa; phylum Chordata; class Amphibia; order Anura; family Bufonidae; genus Bufo; species Bufo bufo. The sequence continues at coordinate 749,185,796 of NC_053389.1, read as the reverse complement.
TTTGTTAACTCCAGGAAAAAAAAAAAAAAACACAGCTTAGTTGCGATCTAAAAACAGTATGGAAATATATGAACCGACAGCACAGAGTTCTTGCTGAAGATCTTTTTATATCTAGGCCTGTAATCAGAGGGAATCCTCTATCTCTAGAGGAAAGAAGGTTTCACCATCAACATAGACAAAGATTATTTGCGGAAAGAGCAGTGAGACTACGGAACTCTTTGCCCGAGGAGGTGGTGAGGTGAATTCACTAAAACAAATCAAGAAGGGCCTGGATGTATTTCTCGACTGCAAAAATATTTCAGCTTATGGGTACAAAATTTTTAGAGATGTGACGTTGATCCAGAGATTCATTCTGATTGCCAGATTTGCAGTTGGGAAGAATTGTTCTTGCTTAATCTGGGGCAATTGTCCTCTGACTAATTTTTTTTTTGCCTTCCTCCAAATCAACACAGTAGGAGTATAGGTTGGACGTGATGGACCTGTATCTTATTCCAACCTTACCAATTGTATAACCAATAGACTTGATGTTTTTTTCCTGATTCTATGTAGCACCTATAGTATGAGGCAGTTCTACATATCCAATATTAAAGAACATAACTGCTTCTCATATCCACATGTAGCGTATACCGCAGCTCGCTTACTAGAACATTATTTTCAGTTATGCTTAGATCTTACCAACTGAGGACCTAGCTACACCATCCAGACCTAGACGAGCATTAAAATGCTGAGGGAGCCACAGACTTTACAATTTTTTTGTACATATTATCGTATTTGGGGAGTGAAAAGATGAGGAAACACAAGACGTTAAAAATGGTCTGGAAGAAACTGTTCGTTTATGTAGAGAAAGCCTTACGGTAAAAAAAAAAAATGTCTCTTCATTAGCAAAATTCCCAGACGGTGCATATTAATTTAAAATAATTGTAAGGCTAAATGTAAGAAAGTGACACTTCTGTGGGGAATCGTAGTAAGGCAAGGAATAGCTTGTTTTTTTTAACCTGCAGTGAGCCACTTATCCATTAACTTCTCTAATTGCCAGTCTGCCAGGTAGCTACACGGTAAAGCCATCATCCTCTCCACCCTGCAGAGAAAAGCAGATTTCCTACATTATGTTTTGTGATAACAATTTACAATATGTTAAAATTCTAATAAAAGCACCTTTTCCTTCCTTTTAGGTATTGTAAGATGCAGCTAAAATGATAATAACCCAGTCAATAATCCACACAAGTTCCCCGATCCTCTAACTGTCTGTCTTAAATTTGAGGATTAAAAAGAGGTATAGTTTGTTAGGATTGATTTCTTGGGTCACTTGGTGCATAATGGTGAAATGTAATATCATAGTTACTCTTTTCAGCCATGGGGGTGCTCTGTTAGCTTAAAGGGGTTAGCCCATCTGGACATTGATGGCATATTGCTACCCACTCATCTCCAGAACAGGACTCCTGAAGCGAACAGAGAGCAGCCGTGCATTCAAAACATTTGGCTACTTTCACCAGTTCTACAGTGGTATATGGACCCGCTTGTGCAGTGCTCTCTCCATTCACTACTATGGGCCTTCCAAAAATAGCCGTGCATGCTAGCTCTGCTATTTTCAAAACTCCCATACAGATAAATGAATAGCAGCTCTCTTTCAATTTGGGAACACCGTTCTCAATATAGGACTAGGTCCCAGAGGTGGGACCCTCACCTGTCTGACATTGATGGCATATCCAATCAATGTCTGAGATGGAAATTCCCCTTTAAGGAATAGGTTTCCATGATAATGATAGTGGGCACAGAAGGCATACTGAATGCCCACCATGGTGTCATTGAGCATCAGTATAAGGGTTAATAGTAATTCATAAGTCTCTATTTTTACCGCCTTTTGTGTTCTAATGAATGTTCATTTTACATTTTCTGAGGTGATTCTAATTCTGCATTTTGATTGGTACCTGGTTGCCTACCTGTTGCTGAGGTACCTGTTCTCTGCCTGTTCCTGATTGGAGATTGAGAATTCTGGGCGGGAAATTCGAATATTTAAGGAAGGTCGCATCAGGTCCGGAGCTTGTCGGCCGCGGAGCCTGGAAGAAGAGGACGTCGTCGCCTGAAGCCCTAGGAAGTGCCGGCCTAGCTGCAAAATAGCTATTTGGCTTCGCCGGCATTACTAGGCGGAATTTGACAAGCGGCAGTGAAGTAGTGGCGGCGGAGGAGCAGCGGTGGAGAAGCGGCGTGTGAGCAGTGAGTCAGCGCTGCTGTGAAGAATAAAGCGGCGCTGAGTTCCTGAGGTGAGGGCCACCCTAAAAGCTGAAGAGCAGAAGATTTTGAAGAAGGGCCGAAGTTTAAAGGCAACAGTAAAGAACTCACCGGTCGGATGGAAGAGCTCCTGAGGAAGTTGATTCAGCGCGCCGAGTCAAGTGGCGGGGAGGCGTGGCTTCAACGATGCCTGGCCGACGGAGTGTCAGTTGAAGATGAAGAGGCGGGACTTCAGGACGTCGCGGTGCGCAGTGACGTCACAGGTCAAGCGACTGCGTCTGGATCATCATCAAGAGGCGCTTCCCATAGCGCTGAAGCTCGGGTGTCCAAGCGGATCAAAAGGCCAAGGAGGGCTTATTCACCAGCGGAAGCAAGAAGCCGGAAAGGTGGCAATGTGCGCTCCTCCCCTAGATGTGCGGTATCGCAGCCTGGGGTTTTGAGTAGAGCGCAATTGCCGGCCTCCAGTGCCCCCAGCATGGACCCGGGACCGGAGAATGGTGAGGAGACATGTAGGCAGAGCTTGTCTTTGCCTACCGACATGGGTACTCAAGAGAATAAGTTATTGCTTAGCTTAGCAAGTTTATTTTCAGAATGGGCTTCAGCTAGTGTGCCTGTTTCTGTAGATCAGCCTGCAGCAGTGTGGAAGGATATTCCAGCTGATGCAGGAGCTGATATTTTGAATGTTAATAAATCAGTGAATACAGTAACCTTAGATAATGGTATTGGTATAAGTGAAACTTGTTTAAAAGAAGCTTTGACATGTGACGGCTCTCCGTTGGGGTTTCACTTGTCTCAATCTGTAAAGGAAAAAATTTGGAGAAGGGAATATATTGATATTTTATCATTGCTCCCTTCTGCCAAAGAACCTTTTAAAAGTGAGAAGAAAGCGTTTGAAAAAGAGGAAGAAAGGAAAAGGATTGCGCCAAGATCTTTTAATAATTGGTTGCAAGCCTTTTTTATTTACGCTTCTGTGTTTTGTGCGAAACATCCACAGAGTTGTGTTGGTTTGTTTCAACATATGGATTCCATTTTAGAAGCTTACCGTAATTTTGGCGGCCTCGCATGGTTTACATATGATGAAACTTTTCGCCAGAAGTTAGCAGTACACACTAATATGATTTGGGGTTCTAAAGATGTGGGTCTTTGGCTTAGCTTGATGTTGCCACAGAAAAGTGGTTTTCAAGCTAGGCCAATTAATTCAATGGTGTCTGGTGCTGTTAGTAAAAAAGGTTTTTGCTTTGCATATAATGAATCGGCATGTAGATGGCTGAGCAATTGTAGATATAAACACGAATGTTCATTTTGTTCAGGTGCACACCCCATGTTTCGGTGTTTTAAAAAAGCTAATCAGTCCATGTTACAAAATCAACCCAATAGAGATTTTTCAAAAAGCTCAGACACCAGTGAATTGGGTAAGAATGCTTCCATGGCTAGATTTGTTTCCAGACCGTCTGAAGGCGGAGTTAATCCTTAGAGGTTTTGTTTGTGGTTTTTATGTTCCTAAATTTACTGGCAAGGGTTGTTTAGTTCATGATAATTTGCCCTCAGTTAATAAGCATTTAGATATTGTTGAAGTTAAGATTCTGAAAGAATTGCATGAGGGTAGGATAGCTGGTCCTTTTCCTTTTCCACCTTTTTCTGACTTTAGGGTCTCTCCTTTGGGAATTGTTCCAAAGAAGAATCCTAATGAATTTAGACTGATTCATCATTTATCGTATCCGGTTAAAGAATCGTTGAATGATTCTTTGGATAAGGAAATAGCTTCTGTAGCCTATACATCCTTTGACGATGCAGTTTCTTTAATATGTTCAGTAGGGAAAGGGTGTTTTATGGCAAAGGCAGATATTAAAGCTGCATTTCGTTTGTTACCTGTGGATCCGGTAGGTTTTAATTCATTAGGTTTTCATTTTAATGGTCAATTTTTCTTTGATAAGTGTTTGCCAATGGGGTTTTCTTGGTCGTGTTTTTATTTTGAATCATTTTCTTCATTCTTGAATTGGGTTGTTATTAAGGAGTTGGGTTCTGTTAATATTTTACATTATTTAGACGATTTCTTGTTTGTTGGTTCTTTTAATGTTTGTTCTAGTTTATTAGAGGGTTTTACACAGATCTGCCAGTATCTTGGCATTCCTTTGGCGCAAGAGAAATCAGTGGGTCCTTGTCAGATTATTGAATTTTTAGGTATTATAATTGATTCAGTGAATATGGAAGTCAGGTTACCTATTGAAAAGGTGGAGAAGGCAATAGTTTTGATTAGGAAAATTGTTTCTGTAAAGAAAGCTCAGCTACGAGATGTACAGAGTTTATTAGGTGTTTTGGCTTTTGCGTCAAGGGTCATTCCGGTAGGTCGGGTTTTTTCTAGGAGATTATATATGGCAACGAAAGGGTTAAAATCTCCTTATGCGCATGTTAGGATTACAAAAGTTCTTAAGGATGATTTAGCAGTGTGGGAAGAATTTTTAACTCATTTTAATGGTCGTTGTGCTTGGCAAGAAGAGTTTCAAGAAGCAGGGGCTATAGGTTTATTTACTGATGCTTCAGGGTCATGGGGTTATGGTGCATTTTTAAATGGGCAGTGGTCTGCTGAACCATGGCCGGAGTGGTGGGTTAAGCTAGGTTTAAATAAGAATTTAGTGTTATTAGAGTTGTTTCCTATAGTAGTTTCTTTAGTAATTTGGGGTAATGTTTTTAGGAATAAAAGACTATTAGTTTTTTCGGATAATAAAGGAGTTTTATTTGCGATTAATTGCTTATCATCACATTCTGAGGTTGTTGTTAGATTATTACGTTATTTAGTTTATTGTTGTTTAGATTTGAATGTTTGGATAAAAGCTAAATATATTCCTAGTAGAGATAATGATATAGCTGATTCTCTTTCCCGCGCACAGTGGGAAAGATTCTTTTATCTAGTACCGCAGGCAGAGAAAGTGGGAATTCCGTGTCCAGAACGGGTTTGGAATCTTATCCGGAATTAATCAGCAAGTTTATTCAGAAGTCATTAGCACCCCGCAGTTATTCATTGGCTTGGAAGAGGTGGTATCAATTTTGCTTAGTTAGGAATGTTTCGTGTTTTTTATTCGATTTAGATGTATTTTTTCAATTTCTCTGTTCATTATTAGATAAAGGTGTTGGTTATTCAGTTCTACACTTGACTGTTTCAGGGGTGTCATTCTTTTTTAAACTGGCTGGTTGTCAGTCATTTTCTAACCAATTTGTAGTGAAACAATTTTTGAAAGGGGTTAAAAGATCACTTAGAAGGATTGACTCCAGAAGACCAATCACTTTTGAGTTGCTTGGTTCCTTGGTGTCAGTATTGGAGAAGTGTACATTTTCAAAATTTGAGGCAATTCTTTTTAAAGTAGCTTTTGTGGTAACATTTTTTGGGGCACTTCGGGTAGGAGAGCTAGCCGCGGCTAATAAAAAGTCGTTTTCACCACTGGAAGTTAGTGATATTAATTTGTATAATAATTCAGTAGGAATTTTTATTAAAAAATCTAAAACAGATCAGTTTGCAAAAGGGTCATGGATCAGGTTAGCAATGTTAACTGAGTCACCATTGTGCCCGGTCAAGACGGTTAGTGATTATTTTGACATTAGACCTCAGAGAGATGGTTCTTTTTTAATTCACGAAGATGGTTCTGTTTTGACAATATATCAATTTAACGCTATTTTGAAAAAGTGTCTGGTATTGTTAAACTTATCTAAAGAAAATTATTCGTCTCATTCATTTCGGATTGGTGCGGCAACAGTTGCCGCTAGTTTGGGATTGAATGAGGCAGTAATTAAAAAAATTGGTCGCTGGGAATCTGACAGATTTAAGTTGTATATTAGACCTAATCTGGTGCTCTAATTTTATTTGATATTTTTCAGGTCCAGAGGAAATGGTCATATGGATTCTGGGCCATTCTTTCGTGTTTTGGGCAGAAAGAAGGGCTGCGGAGCGTAATTATTTGCAAAAAAGTTTTATTGGTGCTGTTTTCGTTTCCATAGTTTGGTTAGGTTTTAGAGGTTTGAAATGGTACCAGATCATTCCGATACTGAAAAATGAATTGAGGTCATTACCACAGCCTGATGTATTAATAATTCATGCTGGGGGTAATGACTTGGGAAAAATTAAAACGTTGGATCTGATGGAGCACATGAAATCGGATCTGTTTCAGATTAAATCATTAATCCCGGAGGTAATTTTAATTTTTTCCGAAATTATACCAAGATTAATTTGGAAAGGTGATCAGTATGGTTTTATGGAGAAAATTAGAAAAAGGGTTAACAGAAGTTTAGAGAAATTTCTTCCTAGTCTAAATGGTTGGTCAATAAGGCATACCGAGCTTGAGGGTTTTATTGCAGGTCTATATCGGAATGATTTGGTCCATTTGTCGGATATAGGGCTGGATATTTTCAATTCAGGTCTACAGGATATGATTGATAAGGCTGTGGTTTTTAGGGGGGGACATGTGGGATAATTCCCTCATGTCTGGTGGGTTAGTCACCCAGCTTTGCTGGGGGGACAATTGTGGATTTAATGAATTTTAAATGAGTATTTATTTATTGGTTATTTATTTATTTAATTATTATGGTGATTTTATTAGTAATATTATATTTATGTAACCCTTAATAAAAGACCACGGCCAATTTCTACCACAATAATGTGTTGTGTTTATTTTAATCAGTTTAGAAGTTAAGTTTAGTTATTCTGTATAAGTAATTGCTCATATGGCACCATGATAGTGGGCACAGAAGGCATACTGAATGCCCACCATGGTGTCATTGAGCATCAGTATAAGGGTTAATAGTAATTCATAAGTCTCTATTTTTACCGCCTTTTGTGTTCTAATGAATGTTCATTTTACATTTTCTGAGGTGATTCTAATTCTGCATTTTGATTGGTACCTGGTTGCCTACCTGTTGCTGAGGTACCTGTTCTCTGCCTGTTCCTGATTGGAGATTGAGAATTCTGGGCGGGAAATTCGAATATTTAAGGAAGGTCGCATCAGGTCCGGAGCTTGTCCGCCGCGGAGCCTGGAAGAAGAGGACGTCGTCCCGCCCGCCCTCCCTTGTTTTAAAAAAAAAAAAAAAAAAAGAAGTCGTGGTCTGATATTGAAGGGGGGTTAGTCACCCAGCTTTGCTGGGGGGACAATTGTGGATTTAATGAATTTTAAATGAGTATTTATTTATTGGTTATTTATTTATTTAATTATTATGGTGATTTTATTAGTAATATTATATTTATGTAACCCTTAATAAAAGACCACGGCCAATTTCTACCACAATAATGTGTTGTGTTTATTTTAATCAGTTTAGAAGTTAAGTTTAGTTATTCTGTATAAGTAATTGCTCATATGGCACCATGCTATACTGTATTTTAAAACTTGAGGGGGACACCTTTGAGGACACTTTTTACTGGAATACATGTATTTTTAGCTTGGAATTATTCTTGTAATTGAGTTTTATTAAAACTTTGCTCTGTTTGTGTTCTGAAGCCTATGTGTGTTCTCATACATTGCAGGCTGCTAAGTCCAGTTTATCGTGAATTCCAACAGAGAGATCTTTAATGGCTCAATCTGCAGCCCTTATCTCTGTTCTCCTGAATGTTCATAGACCTGTTATCCTTTTTTTAATGGAAATTTAAAGTTTTTCTTTTAATTTCTTGTAAGCTTATATTTGTATTCAGAAGAGCAGAGTTCACCTGATGGGGTTTACATCAAACAGGGCTGGACAGCCTGAAATGGATGAGAAGACATGCATGCTGCAGTATGCAAATATCTGAAATATTTTAAATAAAATAAAAACCATTTACAAAAACATTTTTGACAAAATTATGGGGGTCATTTACTTACAGAGCTACATCTAAAATTGGTGTATTTCTGGTGCAGGTTGCGGTGCAAAGGTTCTTTTCCCTGCTCACGCCAGGTCCACAAAAGTAGGCGGGGAAAAGGGACAAGCCGGCAGGCCCGTCTCCTTCATCTTTTTCTGCACCTGTTTTAGGTGTAGAAAATGGTCTAAATCTATGCCAGTAAGGGAGCTGGCATAGATTTAGAAGTGGCAATAGATCCGCTGAAGTTATGCAGAAGCCTTCTCATCTAGATAACTTTGGCGGATCCACTGTCCAAACAAAATGTCCCAAAGATGCCCATAGCATCTAAAACATGTCTGTCATGTATGCGAGACACATGCTGAGCTTGGTGATATATAGTTTTCTATTATTGTACTCAGTGAGGGGCATTTATTAAGACTGGCGTTCCCATCTTCTGTGCACTGAAGTGAGAGGCAGATGCTTCTTAATAAATTAATAAATCTCTGGCAGTTCTTGTGACAAAAACTGAAGTCTACACCAGGTAGGGGCTGGCGTAGACTTCAGCTATAACTTATGCTAGTTCTTGGCATGTTATAGTAAATCCGGTGGGTCATGTGAAGCCCTACCCCCTCTTGCTAGGCCCCACCCTTTTGTTGCAACTTTAGAAAAGTGGAGAGAAGCTCAAAAAGTTGCAAATTAAGACACAAATAAGTTTGCACCATAATTTGCGACTTTTCTGGCATAAATACTTTAGTAAATGCCCCTCAGTATCTGCAGCACGCCAGACCTGCAGGGTATAGCGACAGTGAGGTCACGGTTATGGGCAATCGAGGGTTACTCACTTTTTGGAGGAGAACCCTGGGCAGGCATGCGGCAGTGAATGAGAGGTAGACACAAGTTCCTCTGGGGCACACTCGGTATGTAGAGACCTGGCCTGATGTTGGGTGAGATGCCCTGGATGTTGCAGGTATTTTAAGTGCCTGAGGCAAGGTCCCTTTAAGTATCGTGACGCCAGTGCCTGTAACGGTGGCATACCAGTTTGTAGGAGTAGTAATGGAGTACACAGGTGGTAAACCAAACGTTGCTTTACTTTAGGAAACAGTCCAACTTTATACAAGTAATTGCAGTAGATGATAATGCAGTCCTTGACAGTACAAATGCACAGCAGGTTTACTTTCAATAATGGCAGGTATTAATCTTGCAAGATACTTGTAGGGTACACAGTTAATGCTTTGCAGTACAATGCTGCTCTATCCCCACAGCTATTCTAGCTGTCTGGATACCAAGGCCCGGATGCCTAATTGCTGGCTTGAATCCGTGGTATATATAATTCTTCCTCCAGTATTGGCACTTGCTTTATATTAAACACTTCTGCCCCTCAGGTTACTTAGCTGTACTTGTGGTATTGTCCTTGCTGTAAGGGATACTGCAGGTTGCTCCCAGGAGGTGCATCTCCTACTACTGGGGTGTCTTCTGAGCTAACTGCGGCTCACTTGATCTACAGGCAGGCTAGAGTTCTTCACTAGCCTCCTGGTCATAGCTAGCAGCCAGGGCTATCAAGCTGCATGTCAGGAGGAGGCCCTCAGCATATCTCTGGCTGGTGCCTGCTCACTTCTGTCTCCACAGACTCCTGACTATGACCTAACTCCTCCCTGTCTGGGCCTGAACATTTATACTAGGGGCTCCCTATCTCCCTCTAGTATCTAGGATGCCTAACTACACCCTATTAGGCCTGCTATGCATGACACAGGGGAAACATTGCATGTAAAAACACACAGAAAAATACATTAAAGTGCACAGTTAAATGTATTATTACTGTCCCTTAGGAGTAGAAGTAACACGTGAACCAATTGACCCTTGTGTAGTGCCCACTCCTACCTAGTGGGACACTACATACCTTCATGAAAAAAACGGCTTAAATTCTTCAAGGAATTAGAGAAATCCTGTGAACCCTGTTAGCCCCGTCCGCACAAAGTGGTTGACAACTCATCCTATACTGTTTACAAAACTGTCAATCACTGCTTGTGGGTGGGGAAGCAGAAATCACAGGCTTTCTCCATGAGTCCTATTTCTACAGCAAGTCAGGTGAAAGAGGCAGTTGCAGAACATTCTGCTGGATGTTAATATTAATATTTTATTAATGTGAACAGATTACAGTTAATGTATAATGTTGTGAACATTAACACTTTCATGACCAAGCCAATTTCAGCAACCATGTTTTTTATAGAACGAGTTGTATTTTTTTAACGGCACCCTTTAACTCGTTTTCTACCAGCGCCGTACATGTACGGCGCTGGCTGCTCTCGCTTAAAAACCAGCAGCGTAGTACTACAGCGCGCAGATCGGGCAGGTGCAGGAGCTGAGCCCGCCCGATCAGCTGCAGGGGTCCAGCAGTGACTGATAGCCGGACCCCTGCTGTGTGCACCAGCATCGGTGAAAACACCTTGCCTTACGAAAAGTGTAATACCAAGGAATCAAAAAATCTTATGTACCCCAAAATGGTACCAATCAAACTGCAGGAGTACATCAGGGTCTCTTCAAATAAAAAATGGTGCCTAAAAACCATTCTAGCAAAATCTGCCTCCAAAATCCATATGTCGCTGCTTTCCTTCTGATCACTGGCACATGCCCATAGAGCAGTTTACCACCACATATGGGGTATTTCTGTAAACTGCAGAATCAGAGTAAAGCATATTGAAGTTTATTTTGCTGCTAACCCTTGCTGTGCTGCAAGAAAAAAAATATATATTAACATAAAAAATCTACCAAAAAAGTGAAATTCTGAAATTTCACCTCCATTTTCCTTTAATTCTTGTTGAACACTTCAAGGGATAACAAAGTTTGTAACATCATTTTTGAATAATTTGAAGTGTGTAATTTCTAAAATGGGGTCATTTATGGGTGGTTTTCATTACGTAAGCCCCTCAAAATCACTTTATAACTGAATTGGGGCTTAAAAATGGTTTGGGAAATTTTGGTGAAAGTTTGAAAAATTGCTTCTAAAATTCGAAGCCTTCTAACGTCCTATAAAAATAAAAAGACATTCACAAAATTATGCCAACATAAAGCAGACATAGGGGAATGTTAATTGATAACTATTTCATGAGGTATTACTATCTGTCTTAAAAGTAGAGAAATTACATTTTAAAAAATTGTAAGTTTTTCCACATTTTTGGATTATTTTGGATTATTTTATAAATAAAGGTGAAATATATCGACTCAAATTTACCGCTATCATGAAGTACAATGTGTCACGAAAAAACAATCTCAGAATGGCTTGGATAAGTAAAAGTTATTACCACATAAAGTGACGCATGTCAGATTTGCAAAAATCGGCCTGTATTGACAAACTATAAAAAACAAATAAACAAACCAAAAAAATACATATTATTATTATTATTATTATTATTATTGCTTTCTGTGTTTTTCTTTTAATATTTACTAGGTGGTAAAATGGCAACAACCCTTTTCTATATAATTTTTATGTTTTACAACTTTTACAAAACTAAAAAAACTTTTTTAATGCAGGGTATAATAGAAGCAAGCCTTCATAAGGCCATGACAACCAGCCTTCTCCCTCTGTCTCACCACTCAGATGCTGTGATTGCTATTGACTGTGGCATCCAAGAGGTTAAACATCCAGGATCAAAATTATCTCCAATCCCGATCACTGCAGGTGGGTGTCAGTGGTGTAAAACATGCGACATCCACTGTATATATGGAGAGGACTCACCTCCACACCTGTAATATACATTTACATGTAAAAGGGGGGAAGCAGCAGAATTTTACTTTAAGTCCACTTTGTCAGCAGAAGAAAAAATCTTTGTTAATTCTAATCTGAGAGATTTGGAAAAGAAACTCTGGAGTGTTACTTCGTAATGTAATTTTCATTTTCAGGATTGCTACAGCAATAACAGTAAAACATCAGTCTATAGGAAAATGATAAAATGTTCAAAAGATTATCCAGTGTCCAAGTGTATTTTCAGATTACAAAGAGTTCTGGTAACCCACAGCGGCCACATTCTGGTAATGCTTTCCATAGATTTGGCTTGCAGTAGAAATACATTGTTATAGGTATTAGCTGGGCCTGGATTTCACAAACGGTTTACATCGTAGCCAGTAACAGAAGAATTTATAAATCATCTCTGCTATACAAAATGAAAGCGATGGGATTTTATAGAAGGAGCTGCACTGACATTTACTGCTTATTATTTCTAATTAGTTATTCAAAGTGAATAAATCACACACATATCTACTCATTTTTTTGATACTTTATATTTTAGGAGCAAGAAATACTTGCAAAGTTGGACCCCCTCCAGGAACCCCATTAAACTAGGCATACTGCCTGGTAGGGTTGATCCTGCTTATTTAGAATGATATCTGTGTTATACTTTATGCAAACGAAGGATTCATTTTCCTCAGCTTTCCGATGCTGGCCACGCTCGTTCCTAGGTGCACTGAGGTCCTCATTTGCATAAAGAATAAATGTAATCAATTTTTGCAAGACAAATATTATTTTAATCAGCAGGAACAGTTATACCAGGTCATGTCCCTGGTTTAATAGGGTTGATCCTGCTAACATTTGCTCCTTAAAGGGGTTATGCCAGGATGGAGTAATATACAGTAGTAAATGACAATCTCTTTCTACCAAAGCTAGAACCAGTTCTGCCCTGTACCTCACATGGATCCAAAGATTTCCACATTCATCGCTTCACATGCTCTGCTAGATTCTCTTCAGGCTGTCATCAAAGGGGAATGTTCTTTCGGAGGGGTCTGTCCTTTCTGCTTCAGCTCTCCGAGAGTTCCCGTATACTGCAAAATGCAAAAGGGTTAAAAAAATGTATAAGCTTTAATATGTAAAAGCTGAATATATATGTATTTGCACAATGTAACCACTGGCCATATCCTTAGCCATCACTAAATGGGGCTGGTGTGACCCACTATATAAAGGAAGGTAGAATATAGAGTCAGTTTTAATCTGAGAGTCTAAGAGTTGAGCTCAGTAGTCTAGCCTAGCAAGGGCTAGGAGAATAAAGAACATATACAGTATATAGCTGACATGCCAACTCATCCTGGACCTCATACAACCCAGAAAGCAGACCAGATGCAAGAGCGTTGTAGAGAAAGACCTGTAGATATAACCAGTCTTAACTCTACAGAACCCGTATTCGGGAGAAGCTTCCAATGCCAGAGAACACCAAAGCACAATTTGGCCCGCTGTGGAAAATCTCTGCATTCGAAGGTGGAAGAGTGGTTTAGCAACCTGTTCAAATAATGCTGCAGAAGTGTTTGCCTGCCAAAGAGGGGAACACCTTTATTGGTTACGAGATTTTGCCTAAAGTGAAGTATTACACTCTACATCTGGATGCTAAAGCACAAGTCAGTTAGCAAAGTGCATAGTAAGTAAGATTACTTCATCATTAAAAAATTGGAGAGGATGGTGCTCTCAGGTGATACACCCTCCGTGAAGACACTTTATCTAGCAAGATGTCCAAGACCAGTATCACGGGAAGCGTTTCCGGCATCCCTCACATCTGGCTACCGGCATCTAAGACATGAAAAAGGAGCTCCGCATGTTCCAAAACTCGTTGTCAACCTCGATTGAATAAACAGAAGTTCACATCCTTACTCATCTGGTCGTTCAGTCTCGCCGACAAAGTGTCTTCACGGAGGGTGTATCGCCTGAGGGCACCACCCTCTCCAATTTCATTATCCACCTCCCAGGGGCTGGCAACCCTTTTTAGTGAGGATCGAATGACACTGGCAGCACTGACTGCTTACCAACACCTGTGTACACTAGGGTTGTGCCTACAGTTGCACAACCACCTAAGGTGAGCCTAATCATCTTAAACAGTCTTTTTCTGCCATACATACTACCCTATGAGCGCCTCTCACCTCCTTGTGGCCCGATTTGCTGTCATCTTTAAAGAGACACCTCTTGGCCTATGATTTCCTGTGCAGCCGTGAAGACTGTAACATCTGAGGAGACTGTATTTTTTCTGTAACATCAGCCAGTCCCGAACTGTCTGCATATGAATTCTTCGTAAAGAACCGTTCTGCTGAACAACTGTCTCATCATTGCTTCCTGCACTACATTTACACCTCAAGAATATTGGCATCACTACAACAGGGGCCCTGCCTTGCACAGTAAAACCATCAACACCAAGGGCACCTTGACCTTCATCAAGCAGGAGGATCTCAAGAACTGAAGTGTGTCCCAAAGGGAAGAACCAGTGCAACCTTCCTTTCACTGCATGAGCCCAATGATGTTTTTAGAACCGTGGGTACAACTACTACTACACTTATCCGGCTACATCTACCCTATGCATCTCTCCGAATCACAGCACAGGGGGTGTCTTCTTTCTCGAGTGTGTGCTCTTTCAATTTCAACTATCTCCCAATGACAGCTTCTAACAGTAGATATGGCAGGTGGCAGTTAAAGAATGGAACTGAGCATGTGTGACCACATTAGCAGATGTAGGTACATTCATATACAGAGTAAATATAAGGGGGCTCCATTATATTGAAGCAAGGAGAATATCTCACAACTGGGGCATTTTGAAACAGAAAGAAAATCCCAAAAGTAACTCGTTTTTCATGCTAAATTATATTACACAACCCCTTTAACTCTTCCAAAAGAACACAGGGATGCCATGTTCATGAATGGACACAAATAGTAACACTGAGGCTCCGAATGATATCCTGTAGATTTGCTAGTAACATATTCCATAGTCTAGATTCACATTCTACACATATAGCTCAATCAATGCATCCTCTCTGAGTCCATGTGTGGAAACGGATTATAATTGCGTCTCCTAGTCGTAATGTCTATATATTCTTTGTACTTTGTGTAAAATCACAGGAAAAAAAGTGCAATCAGTATGAATGCTGACACTGTAATAACACTAAGTGTTAATGTAATTGTAAAGGAAAAATGTGGGAGCAATTAGCAATTTCATTTCTTTTCTTAATGAGAAGCATAAGTGAATTATTGATGATTAAGTGTAGGATTTGCCCACTAATGTTATTTTTGAGAAGGCCGTTATGAAGTGTCCCTGTGACCCATAACACAATGTAATAAATGATTTCATTCTGAAACTCGAATGTTTTATCTTTGGAATGATGTTTAAGAGAATGTATCATCAGGAATTCACATATTTATTTTTTTATATAAATTTTCTGCCATATGCAGCTCCCCTATCAGTTTTTCTGTGCAGAATAGGATAGGTCAGCAGAGTAATTTCATTGTCATTAGTAGATAGATGATATAATGATAGATGACAACTGTATTTTACTATCATAAGGCACAATATCAATAGAGTACACTAAACAAATAGATATAGCTCTGTAGCAGCTCCCCTGAAACTTCCTGGTTTCATGGAAATAAACTACAGTCCACTTGTTTCTGGGGTCTGTAATATGGACACTGCCTTACGACTAGAGATGGCCTTGCGGTTCCCCCCGGCTGTTGGTTCGCGGCGAACTTTACACATTTGCGGTTCGCGGAACATGCAAACATATGGAGATATTCGCCGGCGCCATATTGTTTTACATTGTGAGAACTTTGACCCATGACACATCCATCAGGTGGTAGAGGACAGCCTATTAAGACGTTTCACCACAAGGACATACCCCCTACCTTATAAATAAACCTGATCTGGCTGCCATTTTACATTCTGTCTTTTGTCAGTGTAGGGAGAGGTTGCTGTGTGTAGCAGGGACAGGCTGCTAGGGACACCAAACGCTAGCTACTAGGTCCACAAAAGTCCTTTTAAGGACTGGTAAAGGTGTGCTATTGATTGGTGTGCAGTATATAGGGATGTAATACACTTATAATATACTTTCTAATATAGAAAGCATATTATAGTGGATTTGTATAGTGCAGCATTGTGACTGGGGATCGGTTCTGCAGCGATACGACAACTACAAAGAGTGACAACGCAATTAGAAAAAAGTATTAGAACTGGTGTGATAGACCAGTGGCCCCCCAAAACAACATATTGAAGCGGGGTGTTATCTAAGAATATACTACTCAAATAGTGTATTTGTTTGCTGCAGAAATGTATCCGCTTTCACTGCGTTACCTCTGCTACACACAGTGATAGAATTTAAAATAATATATTTTTTTTAAACTGGTGTGATTATAGATCAGTTGACACCAAAACGACATATTGAAGCAGGGTGTTATATACCTTCTTCCACATACACTGCGCTTCTCTAGAGACTTTTGTCACTGGGTCATTAAAAAAATGACAGGCAGAGGAAGAGGCAGGCCCTTCCGCAGGGGTGGTAGGGGTCGGGGAGGTGCACCAGGCCGGAGCCAAAGTGGTAAGTTGCAGAAGGTGCGTTCAATTTTGAGGAGGGGAGTTCCGAGGGAGAGATGGACCAGTAGATATGGAGGAGAAGCAGGCCGAACTTACATTGCACAGGAGGGACAAACCAGACTACTAATGTATCAGGAGCGAGCCATCAACGATGTACGGTCACATCTGGCGCTCCCAGGACGCCGGCACATTGCTCCGCAGTGTGGGCTTTTTTTAATGTGTCAGCGGCCTACAATAGTGTTGCCATCTGCAGCCTTTGCAGTCAACGCATAAGTCGCGGTAAACCCAACACTCACCTAGGGACGACCACCTTAAGAAGGAACCTGGCCTCACATCACCGAGCCCAGTGGGAGCAACGCCATCAGAACCCACAAAGCCACACTCCAGGCTCTCACCGTCCAGCCTCTTCTCCTTCTCCTTCTCCTCTCTCCTCCCAATTGTCCTCCACTCCACCTTCCATCATGCCGTCCTCACGTTTTTCAGGAAAAAGGCAGGCTTCCATGGCTCAAATCTTCGAGCGTAAAAAAATAATGACGCCATATAACCCTCTTGCCCAACGGTTGACCGCTGGCTTGTCGGAACTGATAGCCCGCCAACTACTGCCATATAAACTTGTGGACTCGGAGGCCTTTCGAAAATTTGTGGCCATTGGAACACCACAATGGAAGGTCCCAGGAAGGAAATATTTCTCGCAGAAGGGCATCCCAGAGCTATATGGTCACGTTCAGCGGCAAGTGAATGTATCTCTGGCACACAATGTCGGTGCCAAGATACATCTTACCACAGACACGTGGTCTAGCAAACATGGCCGTCAAGCATGTAACCCGTGGCACCCGTGTAGATTTGGTTTTACCGCCACGGATTGCATGCAGGCCTGCCTCTTCTTCTCCTTCTCCTACTCCATCCTCTCTCTCCTCCTCGGCTGACTCCTTCTTTTCCGCTGCTACCGTCTCTTCCGCTGCGCGAACCAAGATCCCCAGAACCTATTCGACATACCAGGTTAGACGTTGCCATGCTGTGCTGCATCTGTTGTGCCTGGAAGCCAAGAGCCACACCGGTCCTGCACTCCTTTCAGATTTGCGTTCACAGGCAGATCAGTGGCTAACACCGCTCAATTTGACAGTTGGTAATGTGGTGTGCGACAACGGTGTCAATCTGCTGAGCGCGATTAAACAGGTCAAAATGACACACGTGCCGTGCATGGCACATGTCCTGAACTTGGTCGTGCATCGATTCATTGTCAAATACCCTGGGGTCCAGGATGTCTTGCGGCAGGCCAGGAAAATTGCGGGCCATTTCATAAGATCTTACATGGCCATGGCTCGCCTTGCTGAAATCCAGCGTCGACACAACCTGCTCGTCAGACGTCTTATTTGTTACTGCCCGACGCGATGGAACTCAACCTTGTATATGCTCGATAGGCTGCTCCAGCAGAAACGTGCAGTTAACGTCTACCTGTACGATCTCTGCGGCAGGACAGGTTCTGGGGAGCTTGTTTTTTTTTCACCGCGCCAGTGGCTGCTCATGTGCGACGCATGCAGACTTCTGCAGCCATTTGAAGAGATCCCCAAAATGGTCAGTCGCAGCCAGGGTGCCATCAGTGACATCGTACCTTACGCCTTCTTTCTGGAGCGTGCATTGCGTTGTGTCATTGATCAAGCCGTCGAAGAGCAGGAGCAGGAAGATGAGGAAGTAGCAATGTAGGATGAATTCCCGAGGGGGGCTACGCCATCTGAGACAAGTCAACAACAGGAGTCGGAAGAGGAGTCAGAGGAGGATGGTGCCGGGGAGGAGGAGGAGGATCAAGAAGAGCATGCTTTAAACCTTTATGGGATCCCTTGTGTTGTCCGTGGATGGGGGGAGGAGAACGAGGACAACATTATCCTGGATGATGAGCAGGAGCCAGGCCACTATAACGCTTCCAGTTTAATGCAAATGGGGGCCTTCATGTTCCAGTCTATTAAGAGGGACCCCCGTATAAAAAGCGTCATGGGCAAGGACCATTACTGGGTGGCAACATATTTAGACCCCCGGTACAAACCAAAAATGGCAGAAATGTTACCACCATCACAGAGGGCTGTCAGAATGCAGCACTTCCAGGCCTTGCTTCAAGAAATGCTGCATTCTGCTTTTTTAGGCGCTGGCAGAGGAGTTTCCAATCACAGAGAAACAGTTGTGGGTACCAATCCAACTGCGCCTGCAAGAAGAGGGCGGTTTGAAGATGTGTTGGTCACTTCTGATATGAGAACATTCTTTCAGCCGACCCATCAACAGGTGTCCTCCGGATCCAGCCTCAGGGATCGCCTAGACCGACAGGTGTCTGACTACATCAGGTTAACGGACGATTTGGATGCGCTGAGAAGTGATGAACCCCTGGACTACTGGGTGGGCAGGCTTGACCTCTGGCCAGAACTTGCACAATTTGCAATGGAACTGTTGGCTTGCCCCTCATCAAGTGTCCTGTCTGAAAGGACGTTCAGCGCAGCTGTTGGGATGGTGACCGATAAGTGGACTCGCCTAGCTCAAAACAGTGTTGACCCTCTCACATTTCTAAAAATGAATGAGGCATGGATCTCGGAGGAATTCAACACATGTGAACAGTAGACCATGTTTGTTTAAAATTCCTCATGACAGCCCATATCCGCCACCACTCATAACAATTTATGGTCCCTGTCTTCGGTAAATACAGCGGCATAAAATGCCTTTCATGTATGTTGAATGCCTAATTTTTGTGGCCTGTAATGGCCGACACTTACTTCTGTATCCTGTGAATGCCTAATGTACCACCAGCAACAGAATACAAAGTTATTTTCTGTCAGGGGAACGCCTGTCGGATAATTTTTGGGACCTGTAATGGCCGACGCTTACTTATGTATCCTGTGAATACCTAATATACCACCAGCAACAGAATACAAATTAATTTGCTGTCAGGGGAACGCCTGTCCGCTAATTTTTGTGGCCTGAAATGGACGACACTTACTTTGGTATCCTGTGAATGCCTATTGTACCACCAGTAACAGAATACAAAGTAATTTGCTGTCAGGGGAACGCCTGTCGGCTAATTTTTGGGGCCTGTAATGGCCAACACTTACTTCTGTATCCTGTGAATGCCTAATGTACCACCAGCAACAGAATACAAAGTTATTTGCTGTCAGGGGAATGTCTGTCGGCTAATTTTTGGGACCTGTAATGGCCGACAGTTACTTCTGTATCCTGTGAATGCCTAATGTACCACCAGCAGCAGAATACAAAGTAATTTGCTGTCAGGGGAACGCCTGTCGGCTAATTTTTGTGGCCTGTAATGGCCAACATTTACTTCTGTATCCTGTGAATGCCTAATTTACCACCAGCAACAGAATACAAATTTATTTGCTGTCAGGGGAACGCCTGTCGGCTAATTTTTGGGGCCTGTAATGGCCGACACTTACTTATGTATCCTGTGAATGCCTAATGTACCACCGGTATGGGAGAAAAGGTAGAGGGTTAATCACAAGACTTACTTGGAACCTAATCCAAGAAGTCTATATAATTAGCTGCAGGGCGCCAAAGGAGGAAAGAATGGAAGTGATTAGGGCAGAGAATACGGTAGGGTGATCGGTAGGCAGCCGAATGTGGTCGGTAGTGTGAACAAGTTCAACACATACATGGAATGAAAGAAAGGAACAAAATAAAATGGGTGACCACAGTGTAAGGCGCCAATCGAGAAAGGGAAAAATAACAATGACAGTAGCTGAAGAATATATATTTTTTGACCCGTAGAGATCAATGATATTGATACCGGAGGTATCGAGATATAAGATTAATTTTCGGTCGATGAATAGCAGTAAAAGAAATCAGGAAGATGCAACACGGGAAGAGACCCTGAGTATTCAAATCCTGAATAGGCTGCGTAGACAGAATATGGTAGTAATAAAAATCACACTGGTGATACTAGGTTTTAGACCCATGCAGGGTCAATCTAGATCCATAAAAATGTATAAAATGCATATGATCGATTTAAAATCAATAGATCGTAGTAATCACCACTCACTTCACAGGGAGGAAATTTTTGAGGGATAAAGCTCAAGACACCCAAAAAAATTCCTCCCAATCCTGGATAGCTTCAAGGTTTTAGGAAGAGGCGGCAGTTCCACACTTGGTACTTCTTGCAAGTTCCTTTATTTCCAATACAACAGGAAAAATAGAGCTCTATTTTACAGTCACCAGGAGTTCTTCCTCTTGCTCGTTGAACTTTGCTCCAACCATCGCATCCATCTATTTGATAGTCGGTGTAAACCAGTTCCTGTACACCACGCCTTCAGAAAGCATGTGATCTTGCGTTTAATACTTTGCCGAAATATCGCCGATAAAAAAAAATATGCTTGCAGATAGTAAAATCGCTTAATACTTCTGGTATGTCAGTGTCCATGTTGTGGGACTATGTGTGCGCATTTACTAAGTATTTTGTGGCTGCAAATATGACCTGGAGGTTTCTCATGTTCGCATGCCATTAAAATGAATGGGCCCCGCATTCGCGAACCGTCCCATCTGATGTTCGTCCATCACTACTTACGACACTTCTTTGTCCTGCTGTTCTGTCTATATAGACAATACAGGTAGAAAGTCTGTGACTATAATATAGCAGTCCCAAAAACTTTTTGAACAAATTGTTTTTGTTACGCATAAGAAAACTAAAATGAAATAAAGCTTATTATCTTATTAGTGCCTTTTTCGGGGTATATTGGTGATGTTTAGAAATTTTTGTAGTTATAGATGAAATATGAAATAATATCTGTAAAAAGAGGCTCAACAGCCAGCCAATCTTCCAAGGTTCCAAAAAGTTTGCATAAGTTTGACTGGTGTGGGGATTCACTCTGGTAGACAGTGTGTGCGGACCCAGTACAGAGGCAAATTACCTGTTCTTAAATCAAACTTCCGTGTTTATTCACACATAAAGCAAAAACAAAACATCACTTTGCAGTCTTGGTGTTAGTTCACACACAATGGAAAGTCCACATCGAAAAAAAATCACCTTGTTGGCAGTTCTGCCTCCAGCAGTCCATAGCAGGCTTTTAGGGGGCCCGTTTCCCTTATAGATGGATCTCAGCCCTCTAGCAGGGCACAAGCTTCAGATCCCAGCACACACACCTTATGAGCTCCACTGTCAGACTGAGGTAATCCCCCTCACCTGGCAGGTCTGGCTGGTGTTTAGGCCTGGAAAAACCTGGCTTAGAACATGGGGAGTAGTCACCCACCCAGCACTTTGACTACTCCAAATAAGAGCCGTCCTGGATCAGCTATACAGACATACTAAGTATTAAGGTGTCAAACAGCAACTGCTGCTGATACATAAAAAAAGGCTCTTACTCCACCGAGGCCAAGAACCTTGGTGACACGTACGTATCATCCATGATGATTCCTTGTACCTTCTTACACTGATCATTGGAAGCTTGAGACTATTTGGCCAATCAAAAACATGGAAAAGACTTATGTATTAGCTTTTTCTATGTAGGCTTCTTCTAATTGGTAAAGGAGTGTCAGGGAACATGATTCTCATACAATGTTCAAAATATTTTGCAATTTCATCCTCTTACATGAAAAGCCCTACACATTTGTAGATTATAAAATGCTATCAAAGAGAGAAATTATCGAGAAAACTATAGAAAAAATTCAATAAAGAAATATTGACAATTTATTCAATGAACCCTGGAGGAAAAAGAACAGACAGCTAAGCTTAACAAAAGGGCCAGAGAGGGTGAGCATGATACAGATTAAAAAAAGAAAACACACACACACACAAAAAAAGATCAGACCTTTAGACCCTGCACTAGAATTATTATTATTCATACGTGCCTCTCTCCGTTTCTTTTCCATATCCTCATAAATTTTAATTTTAAATTTAAATTTGTCGAAGATACTGCATCCATTCATTTAGCGAGGGTGGGGAGACAGACCCCTAGTAATTAATTAAGATAACTTTTGCCGCCATCAACCCCCTCATCCAGATGTGTCTGACCCAGACCGGAATTACCGTATCTGAAGCAAAATATCCCAACATTACCGTCAACATCCCGGGGTTATATGTCGAAGAGGACTCCTTTTTTAGGGCTACAAAAACCTGTTCCCAGTACCATTTTAATTTGCTGCAGTTCCAAAGTAAATGGCCAAAATCCGCATTCACACATCCACATTTTGGACAGCAGCAATCTCGGCCTTTATTTTGAGGAAATTTCGCTTGGGTTTTTGGCGAATAGTACAATCGGTGCAAGATCTTAAATTGAATTAATCTGTGAGCATTATAAATTGTGGCCTTTCTTACATTTCTATAAATACTGGTCCATTGTAGTGGGGGGCAATGCAACTCTTGCTCCCATTTACTTGGGCTTTTAAATACAGTTATGCTTGCCAGTGCCATTTGAAGTTTACAGTATAAGCTAGCTATCTTAACCCTCTCATCTGTCTGGGCATAACAATTATCAAAAAATACATTCTCCCGTGGAAAAATATAACCTTTATTGCTAGAGCCCTCATATATGTGTTTTAGATGTGCATACATAAACACATCTAATAGTGTACTATCAGTGAAATTAAATTCCAAAAAGGATTTAAAATGTCCTAAAGAAAAAAGATGACTCACATTGACAACCCCCTTACGGAGCCAATAAATAAAATCTATGGAAAAAGATATCATCGATCCAAACAGGTGAGGCACACATCGGGTACATCACCATAGGCAGAATGATCATTTTAACCAATGCTATTCGATCAGTCTGTGCCAGTATCAATTTCTGCCAAGCGCATATTTTGGACATAACTTTATTCAAAACTGGGGCCAAATTAAGGTCATAGAACCTATTTATGGGAACCCCAATCTTAACCCCCAAGTAGTCCAAGGTTTCATTGGGGGCAAGAACCCGAACTCCACTCCCCTCATCTACGGCCCTGCGGTTCAGCGGGAGGAGCGATGACTTGGTCCAATTAATCAAATAGCCCGATAATTTTCCGAAATCCTTTATGGCTTCCATCACATAGGGAAGGATCTTCCATCCCTGATCCAGAAACAGAATAACATCATCGGCATAGAGGCTTATTTTATTGCTCACTCCTGCCACCCCAAAGCCGTCTATGCGGTTATCTGATCGGATCCTACAGGCCAATGGTTCAATAAATAAGGCAAAAAGGAGGGGAGAAAGGGGGCATCCCTGTCTCATCCCTCGCCGCATCGTAACAGGGGAAGAACTAATGCCATTAATTTTAATACAAGCTGACGGCATTTGGGTCATTTCTATGAATGCATTCCCCAAACCAAAATGCGACATAGTGGACCACAGAAAAGACCACTCCTGTCAAACGCCTTAGCGGCGTCTAGAGACAGGACGGAGTGGTCTATACTACCCCCAACAGAGAGATTCAGAAACACCCTATAAAGATTCATCTGTATTTGCCGGCCCAGAATGAATCCTGTCTGGTTGGGATGTACCAGAGAGGCTATGACCCTCTTCAGGCTATTAGCCAAAATTTTTGCAAAGATTTTATAATCTGTGTTTAAGAGCGATATGGGTCTATATGACCCCATATCGCATATATCTTTATCCTTTTTCAACACCAAGGTGATCACTGCCTCTCTAAATGATGGAGGTAAAGAACCAGATAAACAGGATTCATTCAAGACTCGCACAAAAATTGGGAGGAGCGATTTGGCGTGGTACCTATAGAGTTCAAACGGGAGACCATCCGGGCCAGGGGATGAGTTGTATTTCAACATTGGAAGTATCGATCGCAACTCATCCAGAAGAATGTGGCGATCCAGCATTTCCCTATCCTGTGGGTCTAACTGGGGGAGCCCCATTTGTTGTAAGTATTGATCCATGTCATCCCGACTAGGAATAGGATCAGACTGATAAAGAGAGGAATAGTACTTCACAAATTCCTCTCTGATCATCTCTGGGGACCTCACCCAATTACCCTTTGAACACCTAATCTCCCTTATGCTAGTAGCCTCTCTCTGATTGGCAACTAACCGTGCCAAAAACGTCCCCGTTTTGCCCGATTCACAGAAACGGTTTTGACCTTGAAAAAGGAGCTTGTGTTGAGCTTTACTATACTGAAGTGTCTGAAGCTGTGAATTGGCCTCCTTCAACTGGATTATATTGCTCATTTTAATGGGCAACCAATGCATCCTGTAAGCTCCTGATTGTCTCTGTAAGCTGTTGCTCCCTTCGGCGTAATTCAAATCTATACCTATTAATTTTAGTAAAATATACTCCCCTTATATGGGCCTTCAATGCATCCCACACATAGTGTATATGTGTAGAGCCTACATTAAAGCCCCAAATTCCTGTATATCTAGATCAATTCGATGTTGCTCCTTTATCACATTGAACCAATGCGAATTCAGTTTAAAGATTCTACCTGGGGCTGGGAAGTCCACCTCTCTAAACGATATCAGGACTGGGGAATGATCTGAAATTCCATGGGGTTCATACTTCATTTTCACAATTTGATGACTCAAATCACGACTTGAAAAGGCCAAATCTATTCGGGACATTGACCCATAGGACTGGCTAAAGCAAGAGAAAATTATCTTATTGCCATAGAGGTGGCGGCAGATATCAACCAGCGCCAGCTCCTGGCAAATAGTACTCAAAGGGGAACCAGTCCGACCTCGGTCAGAGGAGATAGAAAAACAATCCAGCTCAGGGTCAAGAACAGAGTTAAAGTCTCCGGCTACTAATAATGGACATTGATTTTTTGTGGCTATATATTTAGATAATAGAGAAAAGACAGTTGATTTATATGGTGGGGGAATATAAATAAATCCAAATATAATCTCCTGCCCGTTCCAGAAACCATGCAAGAAAACAAATCTCCCTTTCTTATCAATCATATTATCCACTGGTTGAAACTCCATCCCACGGTGAATATATACGCTGACCCCTCTTGCATAAGAGGAGAAGTAAGCGTGATATTCAAGGGAAGCCCATTTTCTTTTCAATGTATAGAGCCTATCTACTGATGCATGAGTTTCTAATAATACCACAATAGCCGGCAAATGACGAGCTACAAGATCAAACACCACCGTCCTCTTAACTCTGTCTCCCAACCCTCTCACATTCCAGAATAGAATATTACGTAGCATAAGCAATGTATAGATGAGAATCCCAGTCCCCCATCTAGGAGAGAGACACGTTGACCTAAAGAGCCAGTGACGACAGCCAATCCCTCCCTTATACCCACCCCCAAAAAACCCACTAAATGGTTGATAAGGTATAACACATTACCCATCAACCTCTTTCAATCCACCAAACCTCCCCCCCACCCATTTCCCCCGTTAGCCTCCCTCCTCCCCACATTTACATTTACATTAACATTATAACCCCATCGAGTCCAGCCATTGTACAACATCCGCCTGTGCAGAAAAGGACCAAACAGAATCATTGTGTACCACCCTCAGTTGGCTGGAAATAGCATTGAGTATTTAATATTGGCAGCGGCCAATCTTTTTTTAACATCAAGGAAAGATCTTCTTTTAATTTGGGTCTCTCGCGAAAAATCTGGGTATATCGATATCAGATTACCATCAAAATAAGTGTCTAATACTTCTCTTTTACGTCTGAGCACCCAATCCCGGTCCTTCGAACATACCAGTTTCGCCAAAATTGGCCTAGGGGGGGCCCCTGGAGGAGTTTTTTTAAAGGGGATTCTATGGGCCCTTTCCACACAAAAGGTGGATGCATCATGATCTGGCCCTAAATTTTCGACCAGCCATTTTTTAATAAAATTTGCATGATTATCTTGTTCTACCCCTTCTGGGAAACCCACCAGTCTCAAGTTGTATCTACGGGATCTATCCTCCAGATCTATCACTTTCCTTCTAAGCCAAAAGCGATCTTGATTTACCTCTTCAATTCTCTTTTTTAATAGACTGTTCTCTGAAGTAACAGAGATAACTGCGGATTCTAACTCCTTCACCCTCAGTCTCAGTTTTGTCATTTCTTCTCTAATTATCGTGATATCCCCTTGTACTACTGAGAGGGAAGAGGCCAACTCTGCAACTGAAGTGCTGGTGGAATTTACTACTCCCAATATATCTGAGAGTTTTTTGTTAATACTATCTAAACCTTCACTCTGGGGCGTACTAGATTTAACAGTACCCAATTCTGGCCGGCTCGTGTTAACCTCTCCCAGCTCAGCCTGTGGGACAGATCTTTGCACACCTCCCCTAGTTTTGGGTGGTGGTGACTTAAAAAATCTGTCTAATCTAGCCTGGGGGCTACCCCTCCGAACCACCTTTCGGCGAGGGCACCCATCCAGATTTACGGTACTTTGGTGGGATTTTTATTTATTTTTTATTTTTTATTTTTATTTTTTCTTGTTTCTCTTTCCCCTCCCCCCTTTTTTTTTCTCCTTTTTTCTTTTTTCTTTTTTTCCTTTTTCCTTTTTGGCGAGATCTAATAGGTACACACTATACATACAATTCCCAGGTACAGAGACTAATATTGGAGCCAGACAGTATAATATACCGAGGGATTTCCAATACCAGATCCACTAATAAGCCGGACCGGTCTGAGAAACACCCAGTATCAACTGTAAAGACCCCAATGGCCTATTCCGTGCTCATAGAAACATAGATATCCCCCACGCAGATATAGCATATATATATATATAAAGGCCGGTAACTAGAGAAGATGGGTACATGTAGTGGGGGAACATAGAGGCTGGATGCCTATAAGCTGAGAACATATAGAACAAAGAGCGTGTCAAAACACTCCGGCGGCTATACAAGTTAATATTGAAGCATGCAGGAGGAGGTCTCTGAGAATATATCAGGGCAAACAGCGGTATCAAACTTTAAGTTAGTTATTTCCTCTCAGGCACCCCTGGAGTAGATCTGACCCCAGAACCTCAGCTTTTAAAAAACAAAGAGACCTTATTTTATCAGGAGACAAAAATCTATGAGAAGACTTGCCCTTTAACCCCAAATTACAGTATGGATCGGCTTGCAAAAGATCATACAAACTGGATCCGCTTTATATCCAGATATCTTGCTGGGTCATAGTTTGTCATATAGCTCCCATGCGGAAAAATAGGGTGCAAGCCTCCCTTTAGACCTCACGGTCTTGCCCTCGAAAGGGAGATGCCCAGAATGCCCAGTCCACCCAAACGACAAACTTATCAGACCAACCACTGGATGCCCCCCAGCGCAAGATGTTTTCCTGAGCACAAAACCATCCAGACACAGAATACAGGGAGGTAGAACAGGGCACCTGACAATCAGCGGGCGGCAATGGAGACCTCAACAAGCGATCTACGACCTCAGCCCCTCTCAAGCACGAAACAGAGGTCAGCAGGACCAGGTCACCTAAGGCTCCACGGCATCCACAGAAGGCTCCGCCGGCGTCCGCAGCAGCACACCGCACTCCGGGTGGTAATGGCACATCAGCACCTGCTGGTCAAGACCGCGAGGCTTTCACCATCTCCTGCCACCGGCCGCAGGTGAGTTTCCGCCCAAGACCACAAACTCTGCAGCGCACAGGACTCAGGCTCGATCCCAATCTCAGTCGCATACACCTTCGGCTGCTTCAATCCATAGCCTGCCGACTCCCCCCTGTCTTGATCCAGCCTAACAAGATGCACGCTGAGACAGAGAGGATAGCATCTCAGAACACCACAGCCACGGCTACTCCGACTATCAGTTCGACTTTTCTGCGATCCACAGAGCACGGCTGAACCCGGCATTCCTCATCGAATCGGGAGGCAGGGAGAGAGGGGGAAAGGACGGCAGGAGGAGGAGCGCGGCACGCACACCTATGTCATGCCGCTACACTCATTGGAAAGTTAATGCACATGTCTGGTGGCTGTAACTTTAGTTCTGTCCATGGTGCTGAATTACACTCAATTTTACTTTATTTTACTTGCTTAAATACTGTAGCACTGACATATTCTGCAGTGCTTTACAGGCATTATAATCACATGCTGTGGGGCTCACAATCTAAATTCGGAGTAAACCCATGCAAACACAGGGAGAACATATAACCTCCATGCAGATGTTATATGTGGTTAGATTTGAAGCTAAGACCACAGAGCTGCAAGGCACTAATGCTGACCACTGAGCCACTGTGCCACCCGTATGATAGAGGAAGAGAGTTTTCTCATTGTTAGGCCTCATGCACACGACCGTTGTGTGTTTTGCGGTCCCCAATTTGCGGATCCGCAAAACACGGATGGCGTCCGTGTGCGTTCCGCAATTTGAGGAACGGCACGGATAGCCATTAATATAACTGCCTATTCGTGTCTGCAAAACTCGGACAAGAATAGGACAGGTTATATTTGTTTTACGGACCACGGAATGGAGCAACGGATGCACGGAACGGAGCAACGGATGCGGACAGCACACGGAGTGCTGTCCACATATTTTGCGGCCCCATTGAAGTGAATAGATCTGCATCCAAGCCGCCAAAATAATGCCGCTTGGATGCGGACCAAAACAACGGCCGTGTGCATGACGCCTTAGTTGGTATATTTTTATCTTCTTCCTTTGTGTCTTAATATGTCCACATTTGCAGACCTTGGTTCAATGCATTTACATCAATAAATGAAGTCTTGATTGAAATATCTTATTTTTTATGTATAAAATTCCTCTGTGTCTTCAAGGAAACAGACTACTAACAAACCCTGTTTAGCCTGATCCTGCAACTATAAACTATTACCCCATTTCTTGCCAACATACATTGAATTGGATAATTAACATCATTCATGTGATTAACCTCCTCCAGACATACTAATTCAAATATATCTGTGGAATTAACAGTTTGAATAATTTATGACTTCATGGGCATCGCTAGGCCAAAAGATCTGGGACCCAAGCCCCGGATGTTTTGCTCAGGGCTTTGAACATCATGATTGCTGCACATTCAATTGTATCCCCATCCTCAGGATGCTGATACAGTTGAATATTGCGGCTGGGTACAGAAGTCCATAGCTCCTTAACCTACCATAAATCACTCTCATTAGCTACACACCAGTAGGCAAGATGATCCTTACGCAGATGATGACATGGAACGGGTATGAGGTGAGTATTTGATTTTTTGTTTCATTTGTCCCTTTGAGGACAGGAGTATTATAACTACTGGGGCGCTACAGGGGGAAGGGGCATTAAAACTACTGGAGCACTACAGGGGGTAGGGGCATTATAGCTACTGAGGCACTATAAGGGGAAGGGCTATTAAAATGACTGGAGCAATACAGGGAGAGGGGGCATTATAACTAGTGAGGCTCTACAGGGGAAGGGGCATTAAAACTACTGGGGCACTACGGTGGTAGGGGCATTATCACCAATGGAGCACTATCAGGGGCAGCATAATAATTGGGGAACTACCGGGGGCAAGGGCATTATAACTACTAGGGCAGTATAGAAGGGCATTACAACTACTGGGGCAATACAGAAGTGCATTATAACTACTTGTACACTACAAGGGGCTTTTTTTCTACGTGGTCATAGGGAGACCTTTTAACTTTAGGGGGCATTATAACTAGCAGGGGCACTGCAGGGATCATTACAACTACTGGGGCACAATAGGGGACATTACAACTACAGGGAACACTACAGCGGCCTTATTAATACTAGGGTCAATTTAGACAGACCCAATTACTACCGGGTGTACTATTGTGGGCATTATTTGGCATAATATGGAGGTAACTACTACTCATAGGGGTACTCTTGGGGAGTATTATCATTATTGGGGGCACTGATACTGAGAGCACACTGTGAGAGAATTATTATAATGGAAGAACTTTAATATTACTATGGGGAACTATCTGTATGCCACTGCACTGCTATTTCTGTAGTTTAGTATCTGTAGGCATTGGGAAGCACAGCAGTATTGGGAGCAGCAGCAGGATAACACTGTTGGGGCATAGGGAGGAGGAGGATGATAAAAAAAAGTGAGGAACCTAAGATGTCTGTGTGACAAACTGCAGAAACACGGCATGGCAGGAAGTTTTCATGGGCTGAATGGAGAAGATGATGAAAGAGAATATCTAAATCAGAGGAGACGTCATCTGTGAGACACTGGATGTAATAGGTATGCTAGGGCATGCGTGTGTGTTGGGGGGGGGGGTTGATTTGGATAATTTGGCATACAGTCAGGTCCATAAATATTGGGACATCGACACATTTCTAACATTTTTGGCTCTATACACCACCACAATGGATTTGAAATGAACACAAATAAGATGTGCTTTAACTGCAGACTGTCAGCTTTAATTTGACGGTATTTATATCCAAATCAACTGAATGGTGTAGAAATTGCAACAGTTTGCATATGTGCCTCTCTACCAAAAGTAATGGGACAGAATAATAATCTTAAATCAAACTTTCACTTTTTAATACTTGGTTGCAAATCCTTTGCAGTCAATTACAGCCTGAAGTCTGGAACGCATAGACATCACCAGACGCTGGGTTTCATCCCTGGTGATGCTCTGCCAATCCTCTACTGCAACTGTCTTCAGTTCCTGCTTGTTCTTGGGGCATTTTCCCTTCAGTTTTGTCTTCAGCAAGTGAAATGCATGCTCAATCGGATTCAGGTCAAGTGATTGACTTGGCAATTGCATAACATTCAACTTCTTTCCCTTAAAAAACGCTTTGGTTGCTTTTGCAGTATGCTTTGGGTCATTGCCCATCTGCAATGTGAAGCACCGTCCAATGAGTTCTGAAGCATTTGGCTGAATATGAGCAGATAATATTGCCCGAAACACTTTAAAATTCATCCTGCTGCTTTTGTCAGCAGTCACATCATCAATAAATACAAGAGAACCAGTTCCATTGGCAGCCATACATGCCCACGCCATGACACTACCACCACCATGCTTCACTCATGAGGTGGTATGCTTAGGATCATGAGCAGTTCCTTTCCTTCTCCATACTCTTCTCTTCCCATCACTCTGTTACAAGTTGATCTTGGTCTCATAGGATGTTGTTCCAGAACTGTGAAGGCTTTTTTAGATATCGTTTGACGAACTCTAATTTGGCCTTCCTGTTTTTGAGACTCACCAATGGTTTACATATTGTGGTGAACCCTCTGTATTAACTCTGGTGAAGTCTTCTCTTGATTGTTGCTTTGACACACATACATCTACCTCCTGGAGAGTGTTCTTGATCTGGCCAACTGTTGTGAAGGGTGTTTTCTTCACCAGGGAAATAATTCTTCGGTCATCCACCACAGTTGTTTTCCGTGGTCTTCCGGATCTTTTGGTGTTGCTGAGCTCACCGGTGCGTTTCTTCTTTTTAAGAATGTTCCAAACAGTTGTTTTGGCCACACCTAATATTTTTGCTATCTCTCTGATGGGTTTGTTTTGTTTTTTCAGCCTAATGATGGCTTGCTTCACTGATAGTGAGAGTTCTTTGGATCTCATCTTGAGAGTTGACAGCAATAGATTCCAAATGCAAATAGCACACTTGAAATGAACTCTGGGCCTTTTATCTGCTCATTGTAATTGGGATAATAAGGAAATAGCACACACCTGGCCATGGAACAGCTGAGAAGCCAATTGTCCCATTACTTTTGGTCCCTTAACAAGTGGGAGGCACATATGCAAACTGTTGTAATTCCTACACCATTTACCTGATTTGGATGTAAATACCCTCAAATTAAAGCCTACAGTCTGCAGTTAAGGCACATCTTGTTCGTTTCATTTCAAATCCATTGTGGTGGTGTATAGAGCCAAAAATTTTAGAATTGTGTTGATGTCCCAATATTTTTGGACCTGACTGTATATGCATTGGGGCTAGGGTTGTTACAGGACATCTGCTAATTATCCTTCTAGTGATCATATCAATTTGAAACAGTAGACTCCTGGTTAGTTGCTATCTTAGTAATCATTTTTACTTCTATTTTTATATTTAATACTAGCAATCCTTAGACAAGCTATATACATGTAGAACTAAATATGGTGACTGAACTACCCTCTGAAGAAGCTTGAAGAACAGCTGTGTTTCATATAGAATTTACTTGACCTCATATGTATTGTAAGCCTGGCCATACACCTAAGATACAGCTATCTCTCCTGACTTGCTATACCAGCAGAGCTGAATGTGCATGAGTTCTCAATGGGTAGAATAAGCCACTGCCAGATATCCTTTTCTGCCCTAAGTTCAAAAGCAACAGACATGTTGAAATCCAATGTACGATCTTTCTTTCCTTAGAAATCTACTATCGGGGGAGATGGGTGCCCCTATACACATTAAATGGTAACCCAGTGTCAACAAAATCCACAACAATAATCTAACGTGTGTGGTCAGGTAAAGGTTTAACAACTAACCAAAAAAGTGTTATAATAGCATGGTAGATAACCCTACATCCCAACATATGCCAAAATAGGTAAATAGCAAATCTTCTAGATAAATGATGCGTTATGGATTCCCTTTACAAATCACAACTAGAACACCTGTGGAGCTGATACCATGTTCACCCTGATGCTGTTCCACCTGTAAAGTTGGTAAAACATTTTACAAATTGTAAAGCAAAGAGAGAGCTGTAAACATGGGCATTATACAACAGATGCATCGTATAGTCATCAACTCATCCTCCGTTGCCTCAGTGATCTACTAGTTGTTGTGGGAGACACCACAATACTTGAGACTTCTCTCTCTGAAATCCCATAAAAGGAAGTAACTGGGAGAAAATCTTCCATTAATGAAACACTGTGGACCCCCTGATTTATTTTACACACATGATGGAAAAGTCCAGCGGCCTGGGAGGTGCTGGAGCCGAGTATGGTAGTGTTAGTGACTGTGGCAGTCACAGTCAAAAACAGTGGCTTTCCTCACAACATTGCTCCCTAGGGTTATGCAGTGAAAGTAGGGAACACTCTTTCTTCCCTTAGGACACACCCTGTCTCTGGGGCTCCTGCCTGGTGGTAGTTGCCGTGCCCATAATGTTAGGTGTTTGGATGAGTGCAAGGCAGGGCATGTAGAGTGCAATGGCTAGTGTGTGGTGTAGGAGTCAGGAAACCAGTCCAGAGGTAGAAGAATAAATATCTCTCTTTACTGTAGTGCAAAATGAGAGTTGTAGTACAGCCAACCATAGCAGTCCCAGTTCCAACTGTTCACAGTGCAATTCTCTCCCAGATAGTGATGCATGGATTTAGTTTAGGTAAGGAGAAGAGTTATGGTCCATTTTCCTCTCTATCTTGCTAAAGTAAAATCTATGGCTGGCTATGGTGTTCCTCACTGCAGCACAGTTTGAATGACTGTAGTTGCAGATTACCTTGCTGATGCCTAAGCTTGACCATGAAGATTCTCCTGCTCTCTCCTTTGTCTTCCTTCCCTCTCTTTCTATATATCTTGCAGAGATTTGTTAGTCTCTTATGCATTCTGAGCCTGAGAAGAGGGAGCATGGGACACAGCTTTCTCCCTCTCAGAACTGCCCTCTAAGACTCCCCACCCAACCTCCTGCAAAGGGCTTAATTAGGAGTATTAACCCTGGTTGTGCCATCCCTACACAGTTATGTTGGGTATAATACATAACATGAGAATACATAACAATAAAGCACATTATATAACAAATTATTTGCAGATACTCCCCGCTCCGCGGTATTACACAAGCATTACAGTTTAAAACATCAACTGGACAACAAACCTGATCAGCGTCACCCACCATAAGTTTCATTACCTTTTTGGCTTTTTCTTCCTGTGCTTGTCCTCTCATTAAATGGCTATCACAGTCACTCACGTACCGCCCATAGAGGCAGACAATGCAGTTGCTATGGGGCCCAGGAGTTTGAGGGGCCCCATCAGGCCTATTGACCCTGCCCCCTTTCCACTTGAAGAACAAAATCTCCCTTCCTCCTTGCCCCTGCAGCCACTCACCAAATCCTTTTGTCTGCTGTGTTCTGCTGCTTAACCTGTCTAGTATTGCTACAGTTTTACAGCAGCAAAGCACTGTGTGAGAGAGAGGGCCCGGCAAGGTTAGCAGCGTTTCACTGCTCTAATCTCCTGACCTCCGACCACTTACCTGGAGAGCCCTGGCCTGCAAGGTAGTGTGTAAATTCCATGAGCTGTTGAACTCCCGCATCCCACAGCCAACACAAACAGCAGACAGCACATTCTATATAAATATATATATACTGCAAAGGACAACATCTGCATGTATTTGGGGGGGGGGGGGGGGAGCAATTCTGAGTTTTGCTATGGGGCCTCATGATTTCTATGTACACCCCTGATTGCAGTTAGACATTTTTACCACTTCAAGCACCTTATTAATAAAAATAAATAAAAATCCACCTAATCTATCCCTATTTTCATTTAAACAGAAAATTAAAATATATATATATTTTATTTATATTTATTTATAAATAGTCACACTGCAGTTCTTATTTCCAGTCAGGATACCCAAATTATCCAATCAAAGGATTTGATAAGCCTCATTCATCAAATCAGTAGTATACTGTAACTACTACAGCCAATCACAATTCTGAATTTCTTCATTCATAAAATCAAAGTACTGTATATACAAATGTGTTCCACTCTTGGGCATATCTATGAGCATCATGAGATGCCCACAAAAACTGTTAATGGAATGATTAGTTAAAAACAATAAGACTGGCAGATGGAAGAGAGAATATAGTTGGTGGTTTTGTTTTAATATAATTTCATGGATGTGGTAAAAGTTATAAATACAATAGACCTTTGATGAACGTTGGGTGACAATCAGAACATTTGATATCTGATTGATGCTTTAAACCATAGTAATAATAATATCTTTCATAATAATGTATGATTTGCTGAAAAACAGCGATTTAACATTGGAGGTTTTCATTCCAGTATCTTCCCAGTTTAGAACTTATGTTCTGTCTTCATACACGTTCACACAGAGTCTATTCTGACATTCAGCAAAAACCATTCCTGTCTTCCAAATAAGAGGACTGTTCTTTGTAGTCTAACTTGTTTATTGGCAAAACAGGGTGTAAATGAGAGATTGTACATTTGATTGGTAAAACGTCAAGAATACAAATAGCAAGTATAAGTATAAAGTATAGAATTGCATGTATGATAACATTTGCATAACACTGAAGAACATGGTAAAATGGCTGCCTAATATAGGACTAGAAAAAAGTGGGTTGCTGGTGGCTCACCTGGCCAGTACAATGCCTAGGTGCTCTAGGTTTGACTGATCACCCAATCAGAGGAGGAAAGTATGCAATAAAGATGTATAATGAAAACCGGCACTCTACATCTGGTGATAACGCTTAAAGAGCAATGTAGACAGATTGATGGATAAAAATATGCATTTATTAATTATCTACAGTTGCAAGAGAAAAGTATGTGAACCCTTTGGAATGATATGGATTTCTGCACAATTTGGTCATAAAATGTGATCTGATCTTCATCTAAATCACAACAATAGACAATCACAGTCTGCTTAAACTAATAACACACAAAGAATTAAATGTTACCATGTTTTTATTGAACACACCATGTAAACATTCACAGTGCAGGTGGAAAAAGTATGTGAACCCTTGGATTTAATAACTGGTTGAACCTCCTTTGGCAGCAATAACTTCAACCAAACATTTCCTGTAGTTGCAGATCAGACGTGCACAACGGTCAGGAGTAATTCTTGACCATTCCTCTTTACAGAACTGTTTCAGTTCAGCAATATTCTTGGGATGTCTGGTGAGAATCTCTTTCTTGAGGTCATGCCACAGCATCTCAATCGGGTTGAGGTCAGGACTCTGACTGGGCCACTCCAGAAGGCATATTTTCTTCTGTTTAAGCCATTCTGTTGTTAATTTACTTCTATGCTTTGGGTCGTTGTCCTGTTGCAACACCCATCTTCTGTTGAGCTTCAGCTGGTGGACAGATGGCCTTAAGTTCTCCTGCAAAATGTCTTGATAAACTTGGAAATTCATTTTTCCTTCAATGATAGCAATCCGTCCAGGACCTGACGCAGCAAATCAGCCCCAAACCGTGATGCCCCCACCACCATACTTCATAGTTGGGATGAGGTTTTGATGTTGGTGTGCTGTGCCTCTTTTTCTCTACACATAGTGTTGTGTGTTTCTTCCAAACAACTCAACTTTGGTTTCATCTGTCCACAGAATATTTTGGCAGTACTGCTGTGGAACATCCAGGTGCTCTTGTGCAAACTGTAAACGTGCAGCAATGTTTTTTTTTTTGGACAGCAGTAGCTTCCTCTGTGGTATCCTCCCATGAAATCCATTCTTGTTTAGTGTTTTACGTATCGTAGATTTGCTAACAGGGATGTTAGCATATGCCAGAGATTTTAGTAAGTCTTTAGCTGACACTCTAGGATTCTACTTCACCTCATTGAGCAGTCTGTACTGTGCTCTTGCAGTCATCTTTACAGGATGGCCACTCCTAGGGAGAGTAGCAGCAGTGCTGAACTTTCTCCATTTATAGACAATTTGTCTTACCGTGGACTGATGAACAGCAAGGCTTTTGGAGATACTTTTATAACCCTTTCCAACTTTATGCAAGTCAACAGTTCTTAATCGTAGGTCTTCCGAGAGCTCTTTTGTGAGAGGCATCATTCACATCAGGCAATGCTTCTTGTGAAAAGCAAACCCAGAACTGGTGTGTGTTTTTTATAAGGCAGGGCAGCTGTAACCAACACCTCCAATCTCATCTCATTGATTGGACTCCAGATGGCTGACCCCTCACTCCAATTAGCTCTTGGAGATGTCATTAGTCTAGGGGTTCACATACTTTTTCCACCTGCACTGTGAATGTTTACATGGTGTGTTCCATAAAAACATGGTACCATTTAATTCTTTGTGTGTTATTAGTTTAAGCAGACTGTGATTGTCTATTGTTGTGACTTAGATGAAGATCAGATCACATTTTATGACCAATTTGTGCAGAAATCCATATCATTCCAAAGGGTTCACATATTTTTTCTTGCAACTGTATATCGATAATATAGGAAAGGGTTGGGTTTAGAGGGTAATATTCAGCAATGATTGGTAATAAAAACCACCTTCGTAAAAGTTGAAGGAAAAAATAGGAAATAATAAAAAAGGAAATATTAAAAAGTAATAATAATAATACAATGTACAATGCAAGAGTGGGAGTGCAAATGCAGCAATGCGGTGGTCGTATAGCGGTAATTACCACCTTCAATAGTTCGTTGGCACTCTGGTGGGTAGATGTCCCTTGTGAACAGTTCGTAGACGGAGACGCAGTAAAAAAATGTTTAAATATATAAAATATATAAAATATGGGTAAGGCAAAATATATGCAGTGCTTCCCTGTCAGGGATTGCTGACTGTTAGTGGTAGTAAAAAAATGAAAAAGAAAAAAGAGGGGGATGATGTACCAGTTGGGTGCTACACCTGGTGTGGCATCCCACACGGTGAAAAGGGCTGCACCCTGACTGTGGTTTACCTTCTTTTTAAGGTACGGGTATCCCGGCTGCTAGAGCATCCTTACTGCGCTCTGTATTCTGTGATGGCCGTTCGGGTTCTTCGGCGCCACGCGTGGGTGTGACATTACTTGTATGGCGTCTCACGTGTCTTCAATACGCTCGGTTCGTGAACGTTGTGAAGCAGTCTTTTCGATCCAATAGTTGGGTAAAGTCGATTGAATGGAAGCGCTTCCAGGATGGTATGTTTAGCGGGTCTGTGGGGGAGTCACCATACGCGTTTCGAAGGTCTGAGCTGCCTTCTTCATCAGTGGTAGCCCGCTGTCTGCCATAGTGTTGGCTCTTATACCCTGTTTATGGATCTGTCGAAGACCTGGAATAATATAGGACTACATGTCTAGCTAACAGTACTAACAACTTCCCTGAGTAACAATTATAACTAGTTGAACAGCTCTGCATAACATAATGTCCCTAAAACAAAGATAGATCTCTCAACAGATAAGCTTTTACAAGGATAGTGGAGTTTAATAAGGAGATATGTAAAAGAACTGCTCTGCTGATGTGCACTGGAAAATGGAGACTTCTCTTTCTCAGGATGCCTTGCAATAATCCACAATGCTTTGCACCACCCACAATGCAGCAGTCTTTGTAACAGGAAAAAAAAAGTATAATACAACTTAACACCGCTAGATGGTGCTATAACCACACTAATCACTACAGGAATACCAAGGCTCTGGCAGACGTGATCTGTAATCATTTTCCCTAACCCTGCTGGGCAGAACACTCCCCGTATAACGTCAACAGATGCCACCACTGAATCCTTCTTTCTTAGCAACTGATTTTGGTCAATAATGGGATCAAGCTTCTTCAAATTGCTATCCTTGGAGATTTTTGGGCCTTCGCTGAGGTAGTCTATTTCCTTTCCATAACATTCATGTTGTATAGTGCAAATTATTATGTTTTTGGACTTTTCCAGATTACCAGCGGCAGAGGTGTGTTTGTAGTGATGCCAACCTTTGCAGGGCTTATGGCTCACAGATAATGTCGATTTGTAAGACTGAGCTATATGAACTAGACAGGCTATAGCACGAATGAGCGACATCCAGGTGGAGAACCTGTTGAAGTTATGAGATTTGAGTTGGTGGTCCGAAGTCACCGTACGTAGAACAGATACTTCATGTCAGATTTCTTCATCTGCATCTGGGTCTACCAATTCAAACGTGTCAGCTCTGGTGCTGCAAGACGTTAAATGATACAGTAATGCAGGACCGTTGTGTCCTTAAGGTGGCTCGCTGCGACAGATCTAGTTGCGTGGTCCGCAGGATTATGCTGTGTAGCCACATAGTGCCACTGTTTAGGACAAGTAGATCTCCTGATCCTTAGCACCCGATTGCTGACATAGACATAAAAGCGCCTGGTTTTGTTGCAAATATATCCTAGGACTACCTTGCTGTCCGTGTAAAAGTCGACTTCCTGGATTTCCAGGTTCATTCCTGTTGTTATAAGTTTAGCCAACTCCACTACAAGCACAGCAGTGCAGAGCTCCAGTCTGGTGTTCGCTGAGTGGCGCCAGATTGGTCCTGCTCATGACAAACCTTATATGGCTTTGTTCTTTGACGTCAATGGTCTTTAGGTATGCTACGGCAGCAATTGCCTTGACTGAAGCATCACCTAAAGAATTATTAGGAACACCTGTTCTATTTCTCATTAATGCAATTATCTAGTCAACCAATTACATGGCAGTTGCTTCAATGCATTTAGGGTTGTGGTCCTGGTCAAGACAATCTCCTGAACTCCAAACTGAATGTCAGAATGGGAAAGAAAGGTGATTTAAGCAATTTTGAGCGTGGCATGGTTGTTGGTGCCAGACGGGCCGGTCTGAGTATTTCACAATCTGCTTAGTTACTGGGATTTTCACGCATAACCATTTCTAGGGTTTACAAAGAATGGTGTGAAAAGGGAAAAACATCCAGTATACGGCAGTCCTGTGGGCAAAAATGCCTTGTGGATGCTAGAGGTCAGAGGAGAATGGGCCGACTGATTCAAGCTGATAGAAGAGCAACGTTGACTGAAATAACCACTCGTTACAACCGAGGTATGCATCAAAGCATTTGTGAAGCCACAACACGCACAACCTTGAGGCGGATGGGCTACAACAGCAGAAGACCCCACCGGGTACCACTCATCTCCACTACAAATAGGAAAAAGAGGCTACAATTTGCACGAGCTCACCAAAATTGGACTGTTGAATACTGGAAAAATGTTGCCTGGTCTGATGAGTCTTGATTTCTGTTGAGACATTCAAATGGTAGAGTCTGAATTTGGCTTAAACAGAATGAGAACATGTATCCATCATGCCTTGTTACCACTGTGCAGGCTTGTGGTGGTGGTGTAATGGTGTGGGGGATGTTTTCTGGGCACACTTTAGGCCCCTTAGTGCCAATTGGGCATTGTTTAAATGCCACGGGCTACCTGAGCATTGTTTCTGACCATGTCCACCCCTTTATGACCACCATGTACCCCTCCTCTGATGGCTACTTCCAGCAGGATAATGCACCATGTCACAAAGCTCGAATCATTTCAAATTGGTTTCTTGAACATGACAATGAGTTCACTGTACTAAAATGGCCCCACAGTCACCAGATCTCAACCCAATAGAGCATCTTTGGGATGTGGTGGAACGGGAGCTTCGTGCCCTGGATGTGCATCCCTCAAATCTCCATCAACTGCAAGATGCTATCCTATTAATATGGGCCAAAATTTCTAAAGAATGCTATCAGCACCTTGTTAAATCAATGCCACGTAGAATTAAGGCAGTTCTGAAGGCAAAAGGGGGTCCAACACCGTATTAGTATGGTGTTCCTAATAAATCTTTAGGTGAGTGTATAGTCTTTGCATCTTGACTTCAGTAGATGGCACGGGAGCATAGGGTCGTGCCACGTGAAGGCTGGTCAAAGCTTCGAGAGACTTCTTCCAACCTGTCCACAGGTCGTTTTTCTCCGCGGGAAGTGGGTCATACCAAACAGACGTCTCTGTGGTGAAGTTTCTTAACATAATTTTGCCTTGGATAATAAAAAGCGCTACGGATCCCAGAGGATCATATAAGCTGTTTCTGGTGGACAGAACTCCTCTACGTGTATAGGGCTTATCTTCCTTGCTAATTTGGAAGGTGAATGTGTCTGCCTTTAAATCCTAGAGCAAACCAAGGCTCCACTGCATGGGAAGGGAGTCGGTACTAAGATCCAAGTCCTTTAGATCACTTGAATGGTCTTGGGGTGAGAAGACCTCCATTAACTCACGGCTGTTGGAGGCGATTTTGTGCAACCTGAGATTAGATAGAGCGAGCATTTCTTGGGCCCTTTTCAGGAGAATGATTGCGGTCTCGTCCGTGGGGGTGGATTTCAAGCAGTCGTCCATGTAGAAATCTTTTTCCACAAAGGATCTGACATCTGCCCATACTTTGCTTAACCCTCTCTGGCTGAATGTCTGAGACCGTAGATGGCGACTGCCGGGGAAGGACTGTTTCTGAAGATGCGCTCTCTCAATCGGTACTCTTTGGCTACTTTCACACTTGCGTTTTTCTTTTCCGGCATAGAGTTCCGTCACAGGGGCTCTATTCCGGAAAAGAACTGATCAGTTTTATCCCCATGCATTCTGAATGGAGAGTAATCCGTTCAGTTTGCATCAGGATGTCTTCAGTTCAGTCGTTTTGACTGATCAGGCAAAAGAGAAAACCGCAGCATGCTACGGTTTTCTCTCCGGCGAAAAAAACTGAAGACTTGCCTGAATGCCGGATCCGGCATTTTTTCCCATAGGAATGTATTAGCGCCGGATCCGGCATTCAGAATACCGGAATGCCGGATCCGTCCTTCCGGTCTGCGCATGCGCAGACCGATA
Source organism: Bufo bufo (assembly GCF_905171765.1). Taxonomy (NCBI): domain Eukaryota; kingdom Metazoa; phylum Chordata; class Amphibia; order Anura; family Bufonidae; genus Bufo; species Bufo bufo. The sequence goes on along the minus strand of NC_053389.1, from coordinate 749,144,190 downwards.
AAAATGTGAAAAAATGTACAAGACGGATCCGTCTGTCCGCATGACAAGCGGAGAGACGGATCCGTCCTTGCAATGCATTTGTGAGACGGATCCGCATCCGGATCCGTCTCACAAATGCTTTCAGTCAGCGGCAGATCGGCGGATCCGGCGGGCAGTTCCGACTACGGAACTGCCCGCCAGATCACACTGCCGCAAGTGTGAAAGTAGCTTAAAATGTCTTCATTGGGGTCGTTGTTGCGGTACCAGAAGAACCGCAAGTAGTTTCTATGTTGTTCCTTGACAAGGAAATAGTGGAACATCTGTTGTATGTCGGCCATAAATGCAATAGAATATTTGCGGAATCGTAGAAGTACCTCTAGAAGTCTGGTGCTGAGGTCTGGACTACACAGTAAGACATCATTTAACGAGACGCATTCACACCTGGAGCTCGAGTCAAATACTACTCATATGTGCCCTGGTTTTTTAGGATTATACACGCCAAATATGGGTAAGTACCAACACTCCTCGGAGTCTTGGAGCATGGGTGCCATTTCTGCATGGTTGTTCTGGAGTATTCTTTCAATGAAGGTAAAGAAATGTTCTCTCGTCTCTAGTGTCCTCGGAAGTTTATGTTTGAGGGAGATAAATTGACTGTAGACAAGTTCTTTGTTGTTAGGCAAGCATTGTCTCCGGGGTTTAAGCGGTAAAGGTGTGACCCAGCTTTTTGACTTGTCTTTTACTATTCCTTGATCCATGATATCCAAGAACAGCCTGTCTTCTATGGACATTGCAACCCTGTTGTCTTCTCTTGTCCTGTGGAAGACTGTGCACCCTAAGTGATCTTGCTCACCATCACGCATGGGCAATCCTTAACACTAAACACTGGGGTACCACGTGGCTGTGTGTTGAGCCCTCTCCTTTACTCCCTCTTCACAAATGACTGCAAACCTATTAACAATACCAATACAATTATAACATTTTCAGATTACGTGACCGTGATAGAGATGGAGTAAGAACAACAACCTCATACTCAATACCAAGAAAACAAAGGAGCTAATTCTGGATTTTAGGAAGAAGAAACGAAAGGGACACCATTCCATTGGCATAAATTGTGGAAACGTGGAGATAGTTCAGTTTCAGATTCTTGGGAGTTCATATTAGTCAGGACCTGTCATGGATAAAAAACACAACAGAAAGGGCCTTCAGAGGCTTGATTTTCTGAGGAGTCTGAAGAAAACACAATCTCCAAAACAGCTGCTAGTCTATTTTTATAGGTGCACCATAGAATCTGTTATCACATACTGCATTACAGTGTGGTACTCTGGCTGCTCTTCTGTGGACAAGAAGACCCTCAAGCGCATCATCAGAATGGCTGGAAGAATCACTGGTACTCAGTTACCATCACTGGATGACATCTTCACTGCTCGTTGCAGCAACAGGGAAAAGATTATCTGCGGGGATCCAACTTACCCCGGCCACAGCCTTTTCCCTCCCCTACCCTCCGGTAGGTGTCTTAGAGCCCTACATGCCTGCACCACTAGGCTGAATATCAGCTGTTTTCCCAAAGCAATCAGTCTCCTAAATGTTTAGAGACTATTGCCCCTTCCTAGGATACAAACTGCCACAGACTGAAAGTGACTGCTGCATTCGTGACCCCAAGATGATCTCTTGTCTGCAGTGGTGTCTGAATTAGTTTGTATATATATTTAGAAGCACTTCCTACTTTGCTCTTGCTATATATATATATATATATATATATATATATGCTGTGAACTGTGAATAGTAATGCTTTGTAGTGCAATGTGTTTCTTTTTTTCTATTATAGTACTTTAATTTAAATGTCAGTTGCATTGTATTCATTGTATTGTACAGTAACAATAAAGGCATCTTATCTTATCTTAATATGGAAAGGTCCAAGAACATGATAATTCACACAATACAACGTGAAGGTTATACTAAGGGAATAGGCTACCTCAGCAAAAGTCAATCTCCAAGGATAGCTCTTTGGAGAAGCTTGATCCCATTATTGACCAAAATAGGTTGCTAAGAAGAAGGATTCAGTGGTGGCGTCTGTTGATGCTAGGCGGGGAGTGTTCTGCCAAGATGCCACTTGCCACCAGTTTGGCCATATTTCAGAGCTGCAACATCACTGGAGTGCCCAAAAGCACAAGGTGTGCAATACTCAGAGACATGGCCAAGGTAAGAAAGGCTGAAAGACGACCACCACTGAACAAGACACACAAGCTGAAACGTCAAGACTGGGCCAAGAAATATCTCAAGACTGATTTTTCTAAGGTTTTATGGACTGATGAAATGAGAGTGAGTCTTGATGGGCCAGATGGATGGGCCCGTGGCTGGATTGGTAAAGGGCAGAGAGCTCCAGTCCGACTCAGACGCCAGCAAGGTGGAGGTGGAGTACTGGTTTGGGCTGGTATCATCAAAGATGAGCTTGTGGGGCCTTTTCGGGTTGAGGATGGAGTCAAGCTCAACTCCCAGTCCTACTGCCAGTTTCTGGAAGACACCTTCTTCAAGCAGTGGTACAGGAAGAAGTCTGCATCCTTCAAGAAAAACATGATTTTCATGCAGGACAATGCTCCATCATACGCGTCCAAGTACTCCACAGCGTGGCTGGCAAGAAAGGGTATAAAAGAAGAAAATCTAATGACATGGCCTCCTTGTTCACCTGATCTGAACCCCATTGAGAACCTGTGGTCCATCATCAAATGTGAGATTTACAAGGAGGGAAAACAGTACACCTCTCTGAACAGTGTCTGGGAGGCTGTGGTTGCTGCTGCACGCAATGTTGATGGTGAACAGATCAAAACACTGACAGAATCCATGGATGGCAGGCTTTTGAGTGTCCTTGCAAAGAAAGGTGGCTATATTGGTCACTGATTTGTTTTTGTTTTGTTTTTGAAAGTCAGAAATGTATATTTGTGAATGTTGAGATGTTATATTGGTTTCACTGGTAAAAATAAATAATTGAAATGGGTATATATTTGTTGTTTGCCTAATAATTATGCACAGTAATAGTCACCTGCACACACAGATATCCCCCTAAAATAGCTAAAACTAAAAACAAACTAAAAACTACTTCCAAAAATATTCAGCTTTGATATTAATGAGTTTTTTGGGTTCATTGAGAATATGGTTGTTGTTCAATAATAAAAATTAATCCTCAAAAATACAACTTGCCTAATAATTCTGCACTCCCTGTAGTGTAGCTGATAGGTTCTGCTGTCCATACATACATGCTACATACATACATACATACATACATACATAGTGCTGTGATGTCACAAGTTCACAACAATACTTAGTGCACCAATCACTAATAAGTAGTCAGACCTGTTAAAATGTGAAGTTGCACGTATTGCGTCAAAATATTCGCATCATTAGTGCCGATTTCGCAATCGGGAATATATTAGAGCACTCTATCTGCATATAAAGCTATTGTAATGTTCTGCCATGCCAACCATTTTCTCCAGTCTCAGGAAACTTCTAGCAGCTTGAAAAATGTAGCTATAGTGACCCACGCATGTATTCCGCGCGTATTATGCAAATATTACATTGCCAATTTTTCACAATCAAGAAAATATTCTAGAATTTACGAATTTGGCGAATATATGACAAATATTCTACCAAATATTCGTAAAATATCGCAAATTAGATTATTGCCCCTGCCGCTCATCACTATTAACTAGCCATGCAATGTATGTATAGGCAGCCATTTTGGACATCGGCTTTCTCTGTCAATGTATTACTGTGCATACTATTCTATATGTTTTACTTACACAAGCCATTTGTATTCTTGTAGTTTTACCAATTCACAATCCTGTTGACCAATAGTTAGACTACAGAAAATAGTCCTCTTATTTGGAAAACAGGAATGGTTTATACTCAATGTCAGACTGCACACTGTGTGACCATGTATGAAGACAGAACAGCGGTAGTTGCTGTCAGCATCGCTTTGTCGCATACCATCCAACTTAAGGTACTGTGGTTCAAGGTAGGATCTTTGGCACTCTGTATAAGCTGACTGATATACTGGATAATAGTCGTCATCTGCCTTGGGATGCTGATGGACATATTCTGAGACACGCTGTGTTGGATCTTGTTCATCTAGGTCTGGCCCAAGTACTTGGCTGTGTTTCTCGGATTCAGGGAACTTCAAGTCTTCTAGGAACTCTGCTTTGGCCACTGCGGCTGCTGCTTCTTTCTCTCTGGTGAGTTTTTCCAGTCACGTTTGCAGGTATGCTGTCTCTTCTTCCAGTGCCGCTTGCAGACCTACTCTCTCTTCTTCCAGTAACACTCTCTCTTTTTCTTTTGACACTTGCAGGCATGATCTATCTTCTTCCAGTGCCACTTGCAGGCGTGCTCTCTCTTCCTCCAGTAATGCTCTCTCTTTTTTCTTTGACGCTTGCAGGTATGCTTTCTCTTTTTCCCTTGAAGGGAACCTGTCATCAACTTTTTGCTGATCCCTCTGAGGGCAGCATAAAATAGTGACAGAATTGCTGATTTCAGATCCACTATCGCTGGTGACTAGCATTTGTTTTACTGTTCTGTCTTCATACACGTTCACACAGTGTGCAGTCTGACAGTCAGCATAAACAATTCCTGTCTTCCAAATAAGAGGACTGTTCTTTGTAGTCTAACTTGTTTATTGGCAAAACAGGATTGTGAGAGATTGTACATTTGATTGGTAAAATTACAAAAATACAAATAGCAAGTATAAGTATAAAGTATAGAATTGCATGTACGATAACATTTGCATAACACTGAAGCACATGGTAAAATGGCTGCCTAACATAGGACTATATGTCTAGCTAACAGTAGTAACAACTTCCCTGAGTAACAATTATAATTAGTTGAACAGCTCTGCATAACATAATGTCCCTGAAACAAAGATAGATCTCTCACCAGATATGTTTTACAAGGATGGTGGAGTTTAAGAAGGACATATGCAGAAGAAAAGCTCTGCTGATGTGCCCTGGTGACTGGTGACTTCTCTTTCCCAGGATGCCTTGCAATAACCAACAATGCTCTGCAACAGTAAAAACAAAGTATAGTACAACTTAACACAGCTAGATGGTGCTATAACCACACTAATCACTACAGGAATACCAAGGCTCTGGCAGATGTGATCTGTAAGCATTTTCCCCAACCCTGCTGGGCAGAACAACTTACCTCCTTTTAGAAATTCTTTGGATTAGTTTAACAGGACCAATACCTAATAAAGCCCTGCTGATACGATGTTATACACTTATTTTCATTCAGATACTCCAGGATAGTATCTCTTAGAAAACCTTCAAACAGTTACCCACGACAGATATTAGGCTTACTGGTCTATATTTTTTGGGCTCTGTTTTTGACTCCTTTTTGAAGACTGGCACCACATCAGCTGAGCACCAATCCTGTGGAACAGACCCTGTCATTATAGAGTCCTTAAATATCAAAAATTAGGGTCTGTCAATTACATTTCTACTTAATTATCTTAAAATTCGGGATGTATGTTGTCTGGACCAAGTGATTTGTCTATTTTAATCTTTTTAAAGCGTTGCCACTACTTTCTAGTTCAGGGGCGTCAAACGGCCGCTGGCTATGTCCAGATGTTGCAGAGAGCATTCCTCATGACTGAGGGCCCTCGTCTGTGTGGTAACGACTGGGTTTTTCAACAGGACAATGCTACAGTACACAATGCCCGCTGGACAAGGGACTTCTTCCAGGAGAATAACATCACTCTTTTGGCCCATCCTGCGTGTTCCCCTGATCTAAATCCAATTGAGAACCTTTGGGGATGGATGGCAAGGGAAGTTTACAAAAATGGACAACAGTTCCAGACAGTAGATGGCCTTCGTGTGGCCGTCTTCACCACTTGGAGAAATGTTCCCCCTCACCTCATGGAAAGGCTTGCATCAAGCCTGCCTAAACAAATTTTTGAAGTGATAAACAATAACGGCGAAGCTACTCATTACTGAGTTCATGTTTGGAAGTTGGATTTCTGTTTTGGGGGCATTTAGTTTTTTTTTGGAGATGTGGTCCTAAACATTTGATCAGCTGAAAAACAGCCTGTTTCAGTTTATTCGTTGTTTTCATTAAATTGAATGCTCAAAAAATGTTTTGTCTCACTCCCATTTCTTCTTGTTGCATGTTGAAGCTCTACTTAGAACCTTGTTAAGATCCAGCCATGTTAAATATGATTTTTTGCCATTTTTCAAGTGGTCTTAAACTTTTGATCAGGACTGTATATGCACAACTGCATATATCAAGTTGAGCACTTCCTGCCTGTTTAACACCACGCTATTCTTGTTAGTTCTATTGGTTCATACTAAGTCCAGTATGGCCGTCCCTCTGCTCAGAACCTGAACCAGTTGGAAAAGGTAATTGTCTTTAGTTATTGCCAAGAACCCGTTTCCTCTATGAGATCTGCAGCTTTCAGTTTCCCAGTCTATATCTGGGTAGTTGAAGTCCCCCATAATAATGACCTTGTTATGATTTGCTGCTTCATCTATTTTCTTTAGTAGTAGATTTTCTGTGGGTAAGGTGGCTTATAACAAGCCCCATATCAGTACTTTATTATTGTTTTTTCCACAATGTATTTCTAACCACAGTGACTCCACATGTTTATCACCCTCACTTATATGTTAACGGAGTGTGGACTTTGGCCAGGACTTTACATAAAGGAAACCCCCTCCCCCTTTCCAGTTTTCATAATCCTTTCTAAACCGAATGTAACCCTGTAAATTAATTGTCCAGCCATAGCTACCATCCAGCCATGTTTCATCTATTCTGCCTTGTCGTAGTCTTCCTCAGACATTACTTATTTTAGCTCACCAATTTTATTGGTCAGGCTTCTGGCATTAGTATACATGCAATTAAGAGGTTTTGGGAATTTATAGTCCTACACATTACGAACTGTTCTAGTCCCTTCGGCCATTCCACCACCAGCTTCATTATCTAGTTCCAGGTCACTATCTGTACCATCATCCCCGCCTATAATGTAACCACACCCTAATGCAAGCTATGTCCAAAAAGACATGCTCTAGAGCAGACATGGGCAACCTGCGGCCCTCCAGCTGTTGCAAAACTACAACTCCCAGCATGCCCGAACAGCCTACTATCAGCCTATAGCAGGACATTGTGGGAGTTATAGTTTTACAACAGCTGGAGGGCCGCAGGTTGAGCTTGCCTGCTCTAGAGCAATGGTGGGCAACTGGCAGCCCTCTCCATCTGACTTCTTGCTCTCCTTTTCCATTTGTGTATTGTACCATATGCATCTCCATGTGTATGTTCAGCTGCCCTTCCTAATGCTGTTCTGTCCTGTGTACTAACACTGCCCCATGTCATATGCTGAACTCTTCAAAATGAAAGAGATTACTATAACCATCTGCCAGAGAATAGGGATCAGCTCACTGCAGAGAGCCAAAATCACTTTATCATGAGGGACCAACACTTGCAGGAGAGGTATGTTGGATTAAAAGTGCTTTTTCACATTGCTACTGCTAGTAAAATCACTGAAAAATGTATGTTTATCCAGCTGTCTTCAACACCTGCTGACAGATTCTATTTAAACTAGAAAAGATATTTTGGCATACCTCCAAACTTTCAAAGTAAGGAAAGAAGCACAATTTGTACAGCACACTGTGCAGGACATTGTGGCCTCTAACCTTTCCCATTCCCTCTACGTTGATGGCCAATTCTGTATACTCTCATTTTGCCGCCACTCAGCACACAGTTATGGTTCCCATTTAGTGACCCCTTAGTTTCCCCTCACAATTGCGATAATCCCTTAGAGTTCACATAGGAATAGTGCCCGTGGTGATAGCCCCAAATAGTAGTGATACCCCCATCCCACAGAGTTATAAAAAAAAAAAAAAAAGCAATACTCACATATCTCATTCTCACGATGAACAGAGTGCAACATTCAGTAGCTTGTGATACCTGTGGCTCAGCGCAGCAGGACAGATGATGTCACTGCATTGTGCCTGTCTGTGGGCGTAAAACACTGGGAATGGATGTGTGTATGTAGTGTCCCACTACGTAAAGGTGGGCACTACTAAGGGTTATATTTGCTCCCACCTCCTGTGGGAGTATGGTGTTTTGTATTGCATTGTAATGCCATGTTAATTCCTGTTTACCAGGCCTGGTAGGGGTGTAATTTCTCCTCCCAAGCTGTAGTGGGAGCTAGGGAACCCCCTAGTATATATAGTTAGGCCCAGACAGGAAGGAGTTAGTGCAGTATATTCCAGGAGGTTAGTGAGTACAGTCTAGCCTGCCTGAGGGTCCTGAGCAAAAGAAGCTCAGAAGTTGCACCAGGAGAAGAGTCTTCCTCCTGAGAAACCAAGTTCCTAGCAAAGTACAGTGCAGAGAAAAGTTGTTCCAGCCAAACAGAGAGCTGAAGGGCAGAAGGATTTATTCAAAGCAAGGAGTCATATACCTGAGGAAGTTTTCCCTAACCAAGAATAAAGCCAGCAATAGGGCATACGGGCCTTGGGATAAAGACAGACAGGATTCTGAGGAAAAGTGCAGCCTGATCTGTAAGTGTTTAACCTGAGTATTTTGCAAGAACATTGTGCCTGCCATTTGATATAGAGCCTGCCTGTTACAACCTTTTACATATGGAACTTTGCCTAAAGACTGTAAATAGTTAACCGTTCAGTAAAAAGAAGTTCTGGTTTACTGCAACCTGTGTTCCTCACTTATTACTACAATAAATTGGTGTGCCACCGTTACCGGCACTGGCGTCACGAACTTAAAGGGATCTTGCCACAGGCACATTAAACCTGCAACACCCAGGGCACCTCACCTACCACCTGGCCTGGTCCCTATACACAGAGAGTGCCCCAGAGGATCCATGTGCCAGCCTCTCCATCACTGCTGTACGCCTGCCCAGGGTCTTCTATAAACTGTGAGTACCAAGAGAAACCCTCGTTCTGCCTATTAACCGTGACCTCACACTCGCTCACCCTGCAGGGCTGCATACTGCATGGACAGGTTACAGTATTTTTGGGGTGGGGAGGGAAATTCAGTGGAGACAAATTAGTTAGCTCCATTTATTTGGAACATTAGTACCATAGCATTCAGTGTCCATGGTTTTCCTGAGTGGGCAACTGGAAGGGAGTGGTAAAGTAGTTCTCCTGTTTGGTGAGGTTCAGTACTGAGGAGTGATTGCTACAGACAGTGGATGTAGATCCACTCTGACAACCAAAAGGTTTGACTTTGTGTTAGTCCTGAGGGAATTAGTCAGGCAGTTTCCTGCCTTTCACCCCTCAACTCCTATACAGGGATGTGGCCTTTGTTGTAGGGGAACCACCAGGCCACTACATCTTGGAACAGTCCCATTGTGGCTGGCTGCCAACCCACGAGGATCAGAGACACAGAGGCGTTTAACTGAGGAATTAGGCAATATAAGTAGTCATGAAACATGCAGAGGTCTCGGCTGGCAGAGCTTGTGTAAATCTGTGAAACAATCTGAAGGTCAGAACAGGCAGCACAGGATCAGGATCCGGGAATCAGGTCCGTACATAGGCTGATAAATGGATTATAGCTATGATACAGGCTCTTACAAGTTAGATAGACCTAGCAAGATCTATGAAGACCAATTGCAGACAGAGAAGTTAGGTCAGCAGCATAGCTATATAGGAGAGTTGATTAGCTCATGAATCATGCAGCTGAGAAAAAGATAAGAAATGTAATTAACCCCTGCAGTGCTGCAGGGAAAAGTCTAATACACACACAGGAAGAGGCCCTGAAGTCAGGTTACATTCTGTAGTCTGGTGGCCAAGCAGAAGCAAGGTAACTGATGCTAGATGGTGAAATGGCAGTGGACACGGAGTGCCATTATAACAGTGACATTCGATGCACCTGTCTGAAAATATCCGAAGATTTGAGCAGAAGCAGCTCAGGTGAGCAGTAGTGTAAGGTGTGGAAAATGGTGGAAGCCTTGCAAATCATGTGGCCGAGTATTTCAACCTCCTCTCTTCTGCATCCTCCTCCAATAGATGCTGTGTAAAATTCTGAGACTGTATAAGACAAAAAAGACAGTAAACCTGGTGCAAGTTAGTCTTACTTCGCTGCCACTTGCTGGAAAGGACCTGTTAACCTTCTTCACTGTTACACAGCACAGGTGACAGAGTAAATGATGGAGTACTCACCATTGTATTTACTGTAACTGTGTTCTGAGGATGCAGCTCAAATTGGGACATTCAGCAGCAATTGCAGGACAGGGAGACAGTGAACAAGATGTGAGACTGTCCGGCTGCATCCTGCACAGCAATGTTCATTTACAGCACCGGTGGGTCTAATCCCAAATCCCAATGACATGGATATGGAGCGGGCTCATGATCTTTGCCTGCTCCAGTGTCCAGTTTCGTCAGGCGGACAGTTTTGTCAAGCGGACACCAAAACGCAGCAGGCAGTGTTTTGGTGTCCGCCTCCAGAGCGGAATGGTGACTGATCGGAGGGAAACTGATGCATTCTGAGCAGATCTTTTTCCATTCAGAATGCATTAGGGCAAAGCTGATTTGTTTTGGACCGCTTGTGAGAGCCCATGACGATGGATCTCACAAACGGAAAGCCAAGACGCCAGTGTGAAAGTAGCCTTAGCTGTTATATACAGTTGGCAACCTGCTGCAGCAGCCAGGATCAGAGATAATTCAACTGTGAATTAACCTGTATGTTCAGCTTCTTTTTACTGTTTCTTAAACATTGGGCATAATTGATGACAGTGCTCAGCAGTGGAGTAAATAAAAGGAGGGGAACTAGTTACTTGAATATTCAAGGGACCAATTTACAAAGCTGGAGGAAACATTGCATGGAATGATTGCTAGCAACCATACAGGTTGTGAGAAAATAGATAATAATTGCCTCTCAACAAAGGCTGTCTTTCCAAAACTATTTTCCTCGCAAATCACAATCTTTACAATTGTTACCTTGCTTCCAGAAGAACTTTGAGGCTTACATTTTTTTGTTCTCCCAAAATAGCCTTCACCGTCTACATTATAGGGACAAGAAATACAACACCAATTCTAAAAAAGTTGGGAGGCCATGTAAAATGTACTTAAAACAGATTGTATTGATTTGCAAATTTCATAGACCTATATTTTATTTACATTGGATCATAGAACAGATTTGGAAAGTAGGACATTTTACCATTTCATGAAAAATAATTAAATCATTTTAGAAATTGATGGCAGCAACGCATCTCAAAAAAAAGTTAGGGTAGGCCATGTCTATCATTATGTCGCACCCCCGTTTCTTTTAATAACAGTCTGTAATGTCTGGGAAGTGAGTAAACCAATTGCTGGACTTTCAGTAGAGGAATGTTGTCCCATTCTTGTCTGTTGTAAGATTCTACCTACTCATGAGTATTTTTTGCCAGATTTTTCATTATATGATGCACCAAATGCATGGTACTGCATTTCCAGATGTGTAAGCTGTCCACGTCATAGGCACTAAGGCAACCCCATACCAACAGAGATGCAAGCTTTTGAACTGAAGTTTGCACAGATAACAAGCTATCTGGTCTCTCTCCTCTTGAGTCCACAGAACACAGTGTCTGGTTTTCGAAAAGAATTCCAAATTTTGTTTCATTTGTCCACAGAACAGTTTTCCACTTTGCTTCAGTCCATTTTAAATCAGCTTTGGCCCAGAAAAGACAGTGGCGTTTCTGGATCATCATAACATTCGGCTTCTTCTTTGCATGATACAGCTTTGTAGATTGCATGCCAAACTGTGTTCACAGACAATGATTTCTGCAGATTCTCTGAATCTTTGAATGATATTATGTACTGTAAATGCTGGGATGTTTAACCACCTCAGCTCCCCTAGCTTAAACCCTTAATGACAGACCACTTTTTACAATTCTGCACTACACTAATTTCACGGTTTATTGCTCGGTCATACAACTTACCACCCAAATGAATTTTACCTCCTTTTCTTCTCACTAATAGAGCTTTCATTTGGTGGTATTTCATTGCTGCTGACATTTTTAATTTTTTTATATTAATCAAAAATGACCGAAATTGTTGCAAAAAAATTACATTTTTCACTTTCTGTTGTAACATTTTTCAACTAAAATTACATTTCTATATAATTTTTTCTCTAAATTTATTGTTCTACATGTCTGTGATAAAAAAAAAATGGAATAAGTGTATATTTATTGGTTTGGGTAAAAGTTATAGCGTTTACAAACTATGGTGCAAAAAAATTTATTTACGCACTTTGACTTTCTGAGCACCTGTCATGTTTCCTGAGGTTCTACAATGCCCAGACACCCCACAAATGACCCCATTTCGGAAAGTAGACACCCTAAGGTATTCGCTGATGGGCATAGTGAGTTCATGGAAGTTTTTATTTTTTGTCACAAGTTAGCGGAAATTGAATTTTTTTTTTCTTACAAAGTCTCATATTCCACTAACTTGTGACAAAAAATAAAATTTTACATGAACTCACCCTACCCCTCACGAAATACCTTGGGGTGTCTTCTTTCTAAAATGGGGTCACTTGTGGGGTATTTATACTGCCCTTGCATTTTAGGGGCCCTAAAGCGTGAGAAGTAGATTGGAATCCAAATGCGTAAAAATGCCCTGTGAAATCCTAAAGGGTACTCATTGGAATTTGGGCCCCTTTGTGCACTTAGGCTGCAAAAAAGTGTCACACATGTGGTATCACCGTACTCAGAAGAAGTAGGGCAATGTGTTTTGGGGTGTATTTTTACATATATCCATACTGTGTGTGAAAAATATCTCTGTAAATGACAACTTTTAAAAAAAATTTATACAAAGTTGTCAATTTACAGAGATATTTCTCTCACCCAGCATGGGTATATGTAAAAATACACCCCAAAACACATTGCCCTACTTCTCCTGAGTACGGCGATACCACATGTGTGACACTTTTTTGCAGCCTAGGTGCGCAAAGGGGCCCAAATTCCAATGAGTACCTTTTAGGAGGGCATTTTTAGACATTTGGATTCCAGACTTCTTCTCACGCTTTAGGGCCCCTAAAATGCCAGGGCAGTAAAAATACCCCACATGTGACCCCATTTTGGAAAGAAGACACCCCAAGGTATTCCGTGAGGGGCATGGCGAGTTTATAGAAGATTATTTTTTTTGCCACAAGTTAGCAGAAATGTTTTTTGTTTTTTCTCACAAAGTCTCCCTTTCCGCTAACTTGTGACAAAAAGTTCAATCTTTCATGGACTCAATATGCCCCTCAGCTAATACCTTGGGGTATCTTCTTTCCAAGATGGGGTCATTTGTGGGGTGTTTGTACTTCCCTGGCATTTGAGGGTCTCCGCAATCATTACATGTATGGCCAGCATTAGGAGTTTCTGCTATTCTCCTTATATTGAGCATACGGGTAATGAGATTTTTTTTGGTCAACTAAATTTAGGGGGTATTCCCTGAGACTACCCAAGAAAAAAAGCAAGCCTGTCTTACAAATGGGAGGCTAGCGAAGTACACGAAGCCGCTGCGATGGATAAAAAAATATCAAAACTGATTTTATTATCGCCGCAGCGCTTGTGTAGTGATTGTGCAGTGATAAAAAATAATAAAAAATTTTGTCACTGCGGCGGGGCGGGCGTGGGTGAACGCACGTGTGGGCGATCGTTCAGCCCTGATCGAGCAAACACTGCATTTTGGGTGGAGGGCGAGCTAAGGTGACACTAATACTATTATATATCTGACTGTGATCAGTTCTGATCACTTACAGATACTATAAAGTACCAATGCTGATTAGCGATACGCTAATCAGCGAATCAGTGACTGCGGTGCGGTGGGCTGGGCTCTAAACTGAAGCTGACTACCTACCAAAAGGGCCTAAACTAACCTAAACCTAACAGTCAATACTGGTGGGGGAAAAAAAGTGACAGTTTACACTGATCACTTTTTTCACTTTCACTAGTAATTGACAGGGGTGATCAAGGGGTTAATTGGGGTGATGGGGGGGGGTGATCTGGCGCTAAATATGTAGTGCTTGGTGTACTCACTGTGATCTGTGCTCAACCAACCGACGAAATGGACCCAGCAGAGAGCACAGAAGCCATTTAACACATTATATTTATATAATGGAGGTGGTTAAAGTCTTATTCCACACTTTTTAGACACAGTTTTTTGCAGATTGATAAACCTCTGCCCATCTTAGCTTCGAGAGACTCTGACTCTCTACCATGCTCTTTTTATACCCCCTCTTGTGACTTAGCAGCAAATTGTTCCTCCAGCTCTTTTTTTATTAGTATAATTTACTTTTCCAGCCTTTTGCTGAGATGTGTTGCTGCCATCAAAATGTGTTTTTTTTTGTTCATGAAATGATCAAATGTCTCACTTTCAACATTTTTAACATCTGATATGTGTTCTATCATCTACTGTGAATACAATATGGATCTATAAGATTTACAAATCATTGCATTCTGTTTTTATTCATATTTACACAGAACCTCAATTTTTTTTGGAATTGGCTTTGTAGTTTATGTGGCAAAACCAACCTCGCCACTGGGTTTTGGAGATGCGCAAATACACGAACACCGCTGACCCTTACCTTCTTCCATACGGAACTTTCAGCTCCAGAGACTAAGTCCCGTTCGAAGATGGGACTTAGTCGTTTTTCTGCATAAAATTGACCGACCGCACAGCCCAAATCTATGGAACTGTTTTGGGCAGGAAATTGTGCTTGCGGTCGGTCATAAAGGACTTCCACTTAACTTTTGATCAGCTGGAGGGATTTGTGTGATTTTTGGAAGTGGTTATATTTGATGTATGCTGAGTTTAAATATGTAATTTTTATGGAGATGGAATGTATGGTTTTAAAGTTATAGAGTATGTTTAAAAACTGTATTTTTACTGTCTGTGATGGTTATGTTAATCCATAATTATATCACAGACAGAAGGGAGGATTTTGTGTGTTTGGGTGGGGATTCCTGTCCTGTTGTCTCTCTGTGTGTATTGGCGATGTCCTTTGTCCTGAGAGATAATTTAATTACTTCTCGGTTGTCTCCAGGACAGAGGATATTGTGTATTCGTCTGTCTGTGATGATTGCATCAACCCAGTGTGAGGTAATTCTATCACGGACAGAGGGGAGGATTTTGTGGGGATGTGTTGTAATATATTGATTGGTTGTATTTCAAACCCCTGTGGGCAGTACTATGTTTTTGGTTTGTGAATAAAAGAGGCTGTACGTGAAGTACAGTCAGTTCCGGTTTTAACCCTCAAGGTGAAGTGTCGTCTCATTCTTGGGGGGAGGATTTATGGTATGCTGTTCCAGTTTGACTGCTAGGAGTGTAAACCTATTCGTATGGTTCCTATTCAACTGTCTACAGCATTCAGAGGCTTGAAGAGGATATATATGCTTCTTCGGTTCGGTGATTGTGGTGTCTGCCAGAGTGCTTGGAACCCTCAGAAAAACGCTAGGAGCATCGTCAACGGAGGTACCCAGTTGGGGTGCCAGGTGATCCGTTACATTGGTGGCAAGCAGTGGGATGGCGTCCTAGTGTGAGGAGAAGCAGCTCGGAGACACCGTTCGTGGATTTACTAAATTGAGGGTAATGCTAGTATCCGTACAGCGCCCCTGGCTACAGCAGGATGGAATTGGCTAGTCTTCGAACAGCGTTCCACTACGAGGATGAGGATGACCCGGACTGGAGGGATGCAGTCCGGAAAGGCGTCTGGTATGATGCCCTGGAAAATGCCCAGCGGCGGCGGGGCGAGTGTCTCCCCAGTGAGGAACAGCAGTTGCGGATGCGAGTGGCCCTGTGAATGCCCCTTCTGGGAGAGAAGCCCCTGAATGAGTGGGTGACAGAACTGGAGAGCCTGGTATGGAAGGAGCTTTGGCTAGATGACGCCTACCAGGCACTCTGGTGGTATGTGATTCGGCACTCCCCCTGGATGGCTGAGCACGACAGACCCGAGGGGGAGAATTATGATGGCCCTGGCCTGTTGTTTGAGGCCTTCGCAGAACCGGAGTTCGGAGATGCTGGAGGGTCCCGGTTCTGGGATATCTATGACTACAGGGAGGCTATGCATGATTGGGCTACAGCGAGAGAGGTGAGACAAGACCTGGCACCTCTAGTGACAAAGGAGTGGGAGCTGGAGCAGGACTACCAATACTTCTTCAGCTCAATTCGGTCCCAATATACACTGCCAGAGAGCTGGGTGGCAGTCCCAGACCTACAACCCTACAGCTGGGAAGACCCGACTGAAGTATCCCCTGCTTCAGTACCAGCTACAGAGGTAGGAGTCCTCATAGACTGGTCCTGTGAGGAACCACAACAGGCAGGTGGAGACGGGACCGAGGTCTCTCCACCGGGATGCTGGGCAGCTGGCCCAGACCCTCAACAGCAGCCGGAGTTTCCAGGTGTGGACGCAGGTGGTCCTTACTCGCAAATGTTGAGGGACCTCACAGACTGGTCCTGGGAGGACCCACAGATGGCAGGTGGAGATGGGACCGAGGTCTCTCTACCAGTCCTACAGAGATGCTGGACGGTCAGTCCAGATCTCCAGCCATCTCCGCAGGGATACCAGGAGGAGGAGGTAAGCAAGCCCTCCCCTTCCCAGGTACTTCCCAACCGAGTTCTGGGTGCAGGGGATGAGCCTGCGATACCCACTGATCTCTCTCCCCAACCACAGGGGGACAGCACCCCTAACTCCGATGGTGCAGATGGGACCGCGGTCTCTGCACCAGGCCTACCGGGATGCTGGACGGCTGGTTCAGATCCCCCACCAACCCTGCAGGAATGCCAGGAGGAGGAGGTAAGCGATTCCTCCTCTCCACAGCCGATCTGCAACAAGGTCCTGGGGATAGGATTCCCTGACCACATCCCAGCGGAAGAGCTGGCATCTGGGCAGAGCGCAGTCGGCCTCTGCCCTCCTCTATCCTCTTCTCCAGAGGCTGACTTTCCACAGGCTACCCCAGTGGAAGCGCTGGCATCTGGGCAGAGCGCAGTTGGCCTCTGCCCTCCCCTATCCTCTTCTCCAGAGCCGGACTTCCCACAGGCTACCCCAGCGGAAGAGCTGGCATCTGGGGAGAGCGCAGTCGGCCTCTGCCCACCAAGTACCTACAGCTCCAAGCTGGAGAACCACAAGGAAGCGAGGAGTAGCAGATGCCCACTCAACAGCTGGGGACATACAGAACAGAGCCAGGCCCCAAGATTCAACAGGTTAAGTATTGGGTTGTGGTTGGACTGCCAGACTAACTCAGGTACTGACCGTGAGGTCAGGTATCTGGTTAGTCTTCCCTGGGAGGGGGAGATGTGTGGCAAAACCAAACTCGCCACTGGGTTTTGGAGAGGCCTGTTTACCAGCCTCTTGCCCTACGACTATGGCCCCGGGACATATTACCCTTCAAGAACAGTGTAACAGAACTATGCCGCATGTCTGGACTGTTAATAGGACCGAACGCGGTCAGCGGTGTATACTAAAGATTCTGTGGAACTAAAATCGGATGCGCAAATACACGAACACCGCTGACCCTTACCTTCTTCCATACGGAACTTTCAGCTCCAGAGACTAAGTCCCGTTCGAAGATGGGACTTAGTAGTTTTTCTGCATGAAATTGACCGACCGCACAGCCCAAATCTATGGAACTGTTTTGGGCAAGAAATTGTGCTTGCGGTCGGTCATAAAGGACTTCCACTTAACTTTTGATCCGCTGGAGGGATTTGTGTGATTTTTGGAAGTGGTTATATTTGATGTATGCTGAGTTTAAATATGTAATTTTTATGGAGATGGAATGTATGGTTTTAAAGTTATAGAGTATGTTTAAAAACTGTATTTTTACTGTCTGTGATGGTTATGTTAATCAATAATTATATCACAGACAGAAGGGAGGATTTTGTGTGTTTGGGTGGGGATTCCTGTCCTGTTGTCTCTCTGTGTGTATTGGCGATGTCCTTTGTCCTGAGAGATAATTGAATTACTTCTCGGTTGTCTCCAGGACAGAGGATATTGTGTATTCGTCTGTCTGTGATGATTGCATCAACCCAGTGTAAGGTAATTCTATCACGGACAGAGGGGAGGATTTTGTGGGGATGTGTTGTAATATATTGATATATGAAGGATGGCCTTATGCCTATCCCATGCATGCTTAAACTCCTCCACTGTATTTGCAGCTACCACTTCTGCAGGAAGGCTATTCCATTTTACACTTTGCATCCCCCATAAGGTCATACAAGACATTTAACGTCACTTTTTTTTTTTTTTCATTATTAATTTCTTTTGTAACTGGGGCTGACATAGTAGCCCCAGTTACAGGGGAAATACACCCCCCAGAGAGGCTGTACAGCACTATACAATGCTGTACAGCCTCAGTGCAGGGCTGATCGTTGTCTATGGAAGATTCTACAGCTCTTGCACTCTCCAGGCCCCGGCGGTCACATGGCCACCGGGCCAGGACGGGAAGCGCTATGCGCTTCCCGATCTGTATACACAGCGCCCAACGATCGCTGTGAATACATCGATCTGAAAGGCATGGACACTTGTGAACTGTCCCTGCCTTCTCTGCTGGGCAGCTGCACTATTAGCGTGTAGCTGCCATCTCTGAATGGACGTTTTAGAACGTCCATTCAGAGATAAACAACCGCCTATAAGACATTTATATCCTATGGGCGGTCAGGAAGTGGTTAAAGAGCTGTCCGTGTGTTTAATATTGATGATCTATGCTCTAAATAGGTCATCGGTATCTGATCTGTGAAGGGCTGATAGCTAGGAGGGATAACAGAATAATAGCACAATGGTGAGTTCTAAGAAATGAGGTTCCAGCGTAGTCCTTTTATGGGGATCCAAGTATTTACTAAAACAGACATGCCAGAAAAAGATACCATGCAAATCTCGAACCTGACAATTGTATAAGCCCCATTTTTATTATCATTGGAACATTTTCATACATCTTCAAAACAGAATAATTAATAGTGTTACCCTGGCATTACACTGCGTGCAGAATTATTAGGCAAATGAGTATTTTGACCACATCATCCTCTTTATGCATGTTGTCTTACTCCAAGCTGTATAGGCTCGAAAGCCTACTACCAATTAAGCATATTAGGTGATGTGCATCTCTGTAATGAGAAGGGGTGTGGTCTAATGACATCAACACCCTATATTAGGTGTGCATAATTATTAGGCAACTTCCTTTCCTTTGGCAAAATGGGTCAAAAGAAGGACTTGACAGGCTAAGAAAAGTCAAAAATAGTGAGATATCTTGCAGAGGGATGCAGCACTCTTAAAATTGCAAAGCTTCTGAAGCGTGATCATCGAACAATCAAGCGTTTCATTCAAAATAGTCAACAGGGTCGCAAGAAGCGTGTGGAAAAACCAAGGCGCAAAATAACTGCCCATGAACTGAGAAAAGTCAAGCGTGCAGCTGCCAAGATGCCACTTGCCACCAGTTTGGCCATATTTCAGAGCTGCAACATCACTGGAGTGCCCAAAAGCACAAGGTGTGCAATACTCAGAGACATGGCCAAGGTAAGAAAGGCTGAAAGACGACCACCACTGAACAAGACACACAAGCTGAAACGTCAAGACTGGGCCAAGAAATATCTCAAGACTGATTTTTCTAAGGTTTTATGGACTGATGAAATGAGAGTGAGTCTTGATGGGCCAGATGGATGGGCCCGTGGCTGGATTGGTAAAGGGCAGAGAGCTCCAGTCCAACTCAGACGCCAGCAAGGTGGAGGTGGAGTACTGGTTTGGGCTGGTATCATCAAAGATGAGCTTGTGGGGCCTTTTCGGGTTGAGGATGGAGTCAAGCTCAACTCCCAGTCCTACTGCCAGTTTCTGGAAGACACCTTCTTCAAGCAGTGGTACAGGAAGAAGTCTGCATCCTTCAAGAAAAACATGATTTTCATGCAGGACAATGCTCCATCACACGCGTCCAAGTACTCCACAGCGTGGCTGGCAAGAAAGGGTATAAAAAAAGAAAATCTAATGACATGGCCTCCTTGTTCACCTGATCTGAACCCCATTGAGAACCTGTGGTCCATCATCAAATGTGAGATTTACAAGGAGGGAAAACAGTACACCTCTCTGAACAGTGTCTGGGAGGCTGTGGTTGCTGCTGCACGCAATGTTGATGGTGAACAGATCAAAACACTGACAGAATCCATGGATGGCAGGCTTTTGAGTGTCCTTGCAAAGAAAGGTGGCTATATTGGTCACTGATTTGTTTTTGTTTTGTTTTTGAATGTCAGAAATGTATATTTGTGAATGTTGAGATGTTATATTGGTTTCACTGGTAAAAATAAATAAATGAAATGGGTATATATTTGTTTTTTGTTAAGTTGCCTAATAATTATGCACAGTAATAGTCACCTGCACACACAGATATCCCCCTAAAATAGCTAAAACTAAAAACAAACTAAAAACTACTTCCAAAAATATTCAGCTTTGATATTAATGAGTTTTTTGGGTTCATTGAGAACATGGTTGTTGTTCAATAATAAAATTAATCCTCAAAAATACAACTTGCCTAATAATTCTGCACTCCCTGTATAAGATAAAAATCTACAGGTTACTGGGAGGTCTGGTATGGTAACTTTACTTTATCCAGATTTGTGTGTATGTCTTTGTGTATATAAATGAATTCTAACTCAAACATCTGAGAAGCTTATTAGCCTCCACAGGCTCTGGTTTGTGTACATCATAGGCCTGGTTAAGCAGCATGTCACTGCTGTGAGGACCCATGCAGATGTAATATTATGGAGATACAGACTCCTGCTAAGAGTACCAATTGAATATTGTATGTCTCGGAACACTGTGCTAAGTGATTTCGTACAGAGGATGCTATTTTCTTTCTGTGGTTTTCACAAACAAAAGTAAATTCAAAAGGACTTATAAAAGTGAAAAGAAATTATACATCAAAAGACTAGGCCTGTGTTATAACGATATCAGTCATCTTGGTCTATTCCCGTTATCTGGTACTTGAATTATTCATTTACCTAAGTGCTTTTTTATAACAATGTGTGACATATTGTTATATCATCTATGATTTATCTAAAAAAAAAAAAAAGGATTTGAGGGAACAGAAGAAGCATGAGCCAAACAAATACTATAGGCTGGTGTCATAAATTCTCAGTAAAATGAAACTTATATGCATACAGTATTACATAGATGATGACAGATCTTGATATTTTAAATAATAATAAAATCTCCTATGCAGCTCTAAATCCTCTACACTCCTTCACAATATAAAACTTTCTGCCTGCAGCCACCACTAGGGGTAGCTCAGTGTATAAGAATGTATACAGTGACCATCAAACCCAGTGGAAACTATAAAAACTCTCTATGTACTGAGCTTCCCCTAGTGGTGGCTGCAGGAAAATACTGTTGTTTTATGTGAAGAAGTAGAAGAAGTTCAATGCTGCAGCACTATGGGCCCCATAGCATCAGTGTGTTCTGCCTCCATTTTACTATAAGCATGCCACTGGTGGCAATGTAGAGTGTTGTTATTTATACAACCTTATGGTACACAGACCATGCAATGCAACAGCTCACTGCAAACCAAATAAAGTACAAAATTGCATCATAATTGCAAATGCTATACTAATAAGTTAGAGATGCTTGGCAAATCTTTTTGCAAGGCGATCTCTAGTTAGATGGGTTCCTAACACTAAATTTTACCTGTTATGTGCCATATAATTCAGAAAGTGCAGGTTCCACATGCATGCTGGATCCGCCTGAATTTCTGTCATTTTTGGTGCTAAAATGGCCTCCATTATATCCATGGAAAGCAGTTACCAGCATGCATGTCGGGCCCACTCCACACCACCCCTGGCGCCAAAAGGTCACCAAAGTCTGCAATGAGAGTCCACACACTATCTCTCTCCTGGTGCCAGATGGCTTCAGTGAGTGAGGGGGAGCAGGCCAAGCTATATACTAACACTAATTAAAATGGGACAGACGAGCTGGTCAGGAGTGCACGACTAATAAGTTAGAGATGCTTGGCAAATTTTTTTGTACAAAATTATTTGCATGTGGAACCTGCACTTTCTGAATTATATGGTAGCCGTCATGGCACAAAACAGGTAAAATTTAGTGTTAGGAACCCGTCTAACTAGAGATCGCCTTGACGTGCGGCAGACGGGCTCAAATAATTTTGTACAAAAAGATTTGCCAAGCATCTCTAACTTATTAGTATAGCATTTGCAATTATGATGCAATTTTGTACTTTATTTGGTTTGCAGTGAGCTGTTGCATTGCGTGTTTTGTTTAACAGTCTTGCTCTCAGCCATAGCAACGTGCCCCTGCGCTTTGGGATGTGCTGACAGACCCCCTTTTTCTTTGCAGCTTGTGCTGGAGGTGTGGCTGCCTCCTTAGTCGTGCACTCCTGACCAGCTCGTCTGTCCCATTTTAATTAGTGTTAGTATATAGCTTGGCCTGCTCCCCCTCACTCACTGAAGCCATCTGGCACCAGGAGAGAGATAGTGTGTGGACTCTCATTGCAGTCTTTGGTGACCTTTTGGCGCCAGGGGTGGTGTGGAGTGGGCCCGGCATGCATGCTGGTAACTGCTTTCCGTGGATATAATGGAGGCCATTTTGGCACCAAAAATGACAGAAATTCAGGCGGATCCAGCATGCATGTGGAACCTGCACTTTCTGAATTATATGGTAGCCGTCATGGCACATAACAGGTAAAATTAGTGTTAGGAACCCGTCTAACTAGAGATCGCCTTAATGTGCGGCAGACGGGCTCAAATAATTTTGTACAAAAAGATTTGCCAAGCATCTCTAACTTATTAGTATAGCATTTGCAATTATGATGCAATTTTGTACTTTATTTGGTTTGCAGTGAGCTGTTGCATTGCATGTTTTGTTTAACAGTCTTGTTCTCAGCCATAGCAATGTACCCCTGCGCTTTGGGATGTGCTGACTGACCCCCTTTTTCTTTGCAGCTTATGGTACACAGAAGACAAAGGGTGGCATGGTACACAATAAAGTGAAATAATGCTCAATTTTCCCTGTGGTGGCACCGTAGAGTAACTAAACACTTGCTGACAGGTTTCACCATAGATTAAAACCAATCTCTGGTGGCTCCAGTGACAGGACATCTTGTGATCACATTATTGTCATGAAAAAATGGTTCCGTAAATAGGTCAAAGCCACCCTATGTCTCACAATGAAAATGCCACAGTAAATGGACAGTTGAAATACCTGCTGCCTTGCATTTGAGCCTTTTTGGTTCCTCTAATTTCCAGTTCTCTCATCTCTGTAGCTTCTCAGACTGCTCCATGTACAATGTTCTTTGCAAGTCTGAGAAACTCCCTTCTACTCTTAGTTGATCCGAGAATCAAAGCATCTGCCTTAGGGTTCATTCACAGAACCATTTGAATGGGTCCTCATACGTTCCACAACCCTGCAAAAAACATAGAGCATGTCCTATTCTTGTCCTATTTTAGGGCCGGCCATGTGCAGACCACAAAACACTTACGATTGTGTGAATGCACGCTTAGAAAGATTAAAGGGGTTCTCCAGGAATTTAGAAAATGAAAATACTTAAATATTACTTTTTTGTAAATATATTCCCATATACCTTTCATTAATTATAATGGCTCATTTTGTTTAGGGAGCAATCATTAGGAGAAACAAAATGGCCTATTAATACACACAAAACCTATCCTAATCATACAGGACAAGTTACTTCCGAGCACTGAGGTAAAGAGCTGCCTCATCCTCCTTTACTACTTGTCAGCGGTTATGATCCTAAATACAAATGATAAGAACTTTAACTGAATCTCTGTGGGAATGGAGTTCATTAGGAGACATAAAGTACAGAGAAGACCAACAGGACAGACTGTGGTAATGGAGAATGCATACAAGTACTGCTGCACCTTATTCACATCACCCCCACCCTCCTCTATGTACTTCATGCCTCCTCATGAACTCAATTTCTACAGAGATTCAGCTGAAGATCATATTAAACTGTATTCAGGATCATAGAAGAAGATGAGGCAGCTCTTTGACTCACTGCTCTGAAGTAGCATGTCCTCATATGTGATTAGGACAGGTTTTCTGTGTACTCATAGGACGGCGGCCATTTTATTTCTTCTGATGATTGCTCCCTTGACAAAATGAGCCATCATAACTAATGAAAGGTATTTGGGAATATATTTATAATAAAGTAAGATTTAAATATTTGGAGAGAACCCCTTTAAAAAGGAGGCCACTAGGTACATGAATCTAACCATGCATTATGAATTTATTGCAATTTTTTTTGTGTGAACTGGATTGTAACATAGGCTCAGTTTGAGATATTGAAGTAGCTATCTCTTGAAGACAATCCTCTTTTAAAAAGGAGCCAACTTCTCTATCTCCAGGAATTGGCAATTAACACTATGTCTATTCATATGTATTATTTGGGCATAATGCAGTATTATTTAGCAGTCATTCAAATGACAGTATTACATGGAATGCATAGACTTATTGGGTCTTCCAGAGTGGGAGCTTACAAAACAACTCTCCATTCTGATACATAGAGGGTAGGGTGACCCTTTATTATGTATTATTAACATGGGATTTTATTGTACAAACCCTTTAAAGGGGTTGACCCATCTACAACATTAACGGCATATAGCTAGAATATGAAATCAATGTCAGATAAGTGTGGGTTTTCCCCTTGGGACTTGCTCCTATTTTCAGAACAGGGCCTTAGAAGTGGAGAGCACACCTCACCTGCACAGCAAGCTCTCCATTCATTGCTATGAAGGCTCTGAAAATAGCTAAGCAAAGGTGCTTGTCTGTTTTTGGACGTCCCATTGTGATGAATAGAGAGAGCACCATGTTCTTTTTATTGCCATATTCTAACCCTCATACCTTAAGGGGTAATTTTTTGTGGGCTGATCTGTAGTTTTTATTGATACTATTTTGGAGTGTGTTTGAATTTTTGATAATTTTTCATTCAATATTTTTTGGAAGATGAAGCGACAAAAACAGCGAATGGCCGTTTTTCAATTTTTTTTTTTTTCAATTACAGTGTTCACCATAGGGGATAAATACATTTTTTATTTAATAATAGTGATAATTGGGGATCCAGTGATGCAAATGATCTTTATTTTATTTTTTTTAAATTGTCTATTTTATATTTTTAATATGGGGAAAAGGAGGTGAACAGAATTTTTAGATATTCTGAAAGATTTTTTTTTTTTTATTTGTTAAACCTCCTTTGGGGACTTTACCATGTAATCATTAGATCGCTTCTCCCATAGACTGCAGCCTATAGGAGATTCAATATATTCCTATGGAGCAATAGCACCTGCAGACCCCCATAGCAATATATTGTACTTGTAGTAGGCATACCTTAGCTGTACTGACTCCAGCAGAGAAAATATATCTCTGCAAGAATCAGTACCAATCTCTACCAAAACCTTTATAACACTACAGGGAGTGCAGAATTATTAGGCAAGTTGTATTTTTGAGGATTAATTTTATTATTGAACAACAACCATGTTCTCAATGAACCCAAAAAACTCATTAATATCAAAGCTGAATATTTTTGGAAGTAGTTTTTAGTTTGTTTTTAGTTTTAGCTATTTTAGGGGGATATCTGTGTGTGCAGGTGACCATTACTGTGCATAATTATTAGGCAACTTAACAAAAAACAAATATATACCCATTTCAATTATTTATTTTTACCAGTGAAACCAATATAACATCTCAACATTCACAAATATACATTTCTGACATTCAAAAACAAAACAAAAACAAATCAGTGACCAATATAGCCACCTTTCTTTGCAAGGACACTCAAAAGCCTGCCATCCATGGATTCTGTCAGTGTTTTGATCTGTTCACCATCAACATTGCGTGCAGCAGCAACCACAGCCTCCCAGACACTGTTCAGAGAGGTGTACTGTTTTCCCTCCTTGTAAATCTCACATTTGATGATGGACCACAGGTTCTCAATGGGGTTCAGATCAGGTGAACAAGGAGGCCATGTCATTAGATTTTCTTTTTTTATACCCTTTCTTGCCAGCCACGCTGTGGAGTACTTGGACGTGTGTGATGGAGCATTGTCCTGCATGAAAATCATGTTTTTCTTGAAGGATGCAGACTTCTTCCTGTACCACTGCTTGAAGAAGGTGTCTTCCAGAAACTGGCAGTAGGACTGGGAGTTGAGCTTGACTCCATCCTCAACCCGAAAAGGCCCCACAAGCTCATCTTTGATGATACCAGCCCAAACCAGTACTCCACCTCCACCTTGCTGGCGTCTGAGTCGGACTGGAGCTCTCTGCCCTTTACCAATCCAGCCACGGGCCCATCCATCTGGCCCATCAAGACTCACTCTCATTTCATCAGTCCATAAAACCTTAGAAAAATCAGTCTTGAGATATTTCTTGGCCCAGTCTTGACGTTTCAGCTTGTGTGTCTTGTTCAGTGGTGGTCGTCTTTCAGCCTTTCTTACCTTGGCCATGTCTCTGAGTATTGCACACCTTGTGCTTTTGGGCACTCCAGTGATGTTGCAGCTCTGAAATATGGCCAAACTGGTGGCAAGTGGCATCTTGGCAGCTACACGCTTGACTTTTCTCAGTTCATGGGCAGTTATTTTGCGCCTTGGTTTTTCCACATGCTTCTTGCGACCCTGTTGACTATTTTGAATGAAACGCTTGATTGTTCGATGATCACGCTTCAGAAGCTTTGCAATTTTAAGAGTGCTGCATCCCTCTGCAAGATATCTCACTATTTTTGACTTTTCTGAGCCTGTCAAGTGCTTCTTTTGACCCATTTTGCCAAAGGAAAGGAAGTTGCCTAATAATTATGCACATCTAATATAGGGTGTTGATATCATTAGACCACACCCCTTCTCATTACAGAGATGCACATCACCTAATATGCTTAATTGGTAGTAGGCTTTCGAGCCTATACAGCTTGGAGTAAGACAACATGCATAAAGAGGATGATGTGGTCAAAATACTCATTTGCCTAATAATTCTGCACGCAGTGTAGAATCTTTCCATCAAGAGGAAGAACCACTGATGTATTCCAGTTTCCCGAATTCCTCCACTACACCAATAACCTGAGAGATAATACGGTATAAGGATTCATTTAAACATAAAATATCATCTTCATACAATAATAATTTATCCACCTCCCTTAATCTGTTTGTGCCAATAAATAATGCAAAAAGTAAGGGGGGAAGGGGCACCCCTGCCTGGTTCCTCTTGGTAAAGTAAATACATCTGTCTTCTCCCCATTAATCTTAAGCCTTCCCATTGAGTTGGTGTATAAGAAATAAAATGATCCTACAATCTGAACTAAGCCATCACCCTCCAGAGGAAAACCCACTCCACCCTGTCAAGCACTTTGGCAGTATCCAAGGAGAGGAGGGAGGGTGTTTCCCTCCGGTACAACTCCGGATTATTAAACAACTAGCAGAAGGACCCGGCTTCGCTTGGGTATATTTAATCTATTTCATTTAATGTTTGTGTGTGTCATTAAAAGATATCAATACTAACGACTATAACAGTGACATCTACAGCACCCCGTCCCCAGAACAGTGACCTCCACAGCCCCCACCCCTTAACACTGACCCCCCACAGTGCCCCGTCCATTAAATTTGGACCTCCACAGCAGCCCACCCCCTTAACTTTGACCTTTACAGCAGCCTTCCCCTTTAACAGTGACTTTCACAGCATACCACCCCCTTGACAGTGACCTCCACAGGGGCCCGCCCCTTAGCAGTGGCCTTTACAGCAATCTGCCCCTTAACACTGACCTCCATAGCGGACCATCCCCTTAACTGTGACCTCCACAGCAGTCTGCCCCTATCCCCTTAACTGTGCCCACAGCAGTCCGGCTTTAAGACTCCCTATCCTCCGTCTGGCACAGGGCCTGGACGGACACAAGGATGTACTTTTTAGCATCTCACTCGAAGACAGCAGCACTGTGCTGTCTGAGTGTGAACTGCAGGGAGAAAGTCACCCTCCCTCCCACCCCTGCAGCTGACAGAAGTTGATTTTTTAATATATATCTTTAACTTAGAATACGGTAATCCATCAACATTCATCATTGAAAATATCCAATAATTTAGGTAACAAAAAATCCCCATACTTCCTATAAATAAATGGAAAGCCATCAGATCCCGGTTTTCTAAGTCAATTGAAAATGACCTTGTATGTTAAACATATTTTTAAGATTTTTGGATTTATAATGTTTTATTTTATTTGCCTTTTTAATAGGGTTGAGCGAATCGAAGTATCCGGAATGGACTTCAATCCGAATTTCAGGCAAAATTCGATTCGCCGTAAAGCCAAATTTTCTCAGGCTTCGTGGTAACAAATTAATTTCTTTTCTCATGCTTCGTGCTTCGTGGTAAAAAATTAATTTTCTCTGAAATGGAGGAAATAATCATACTCACCTCATCACCGTACAAGATTTTGCATGGGGTCTTCATTCAAGATGGCCATGGTGAATAAGTTGAGTATATTTTATTATTTTTTTCACCAGATTAACCCTCAATGTTCATCTCAGATGCCATGATCAGCGATGATTGCAGCATTTGAGGGGTTAAATGATGGGGGGAGCGCAATTGCTGATTCCCATCATTGTGCAACATGCAGCCTCCCAGGGCCGATCGTGTCCCAGGTTTATAGGGATTGCTGAGTGGTGTGGTGCAGCCTTAATAGTCTCTGTGTGTGTCATGGTGCTCCTACCTGGATACCGTCACTCTGCAGGGTTAGGCTCCAAAGCAATAAAGCGGAGAGTAATGGTTGAGGTGGAGAATAAGTTGAATCCAGACTTTATAAAGTTCAACACCTTTACTTGAATCAACTTGCATCTGTACAAGTGATCTATCTCTTGGTTCCAGCAGGTTTTGGCATAACTGGCAGGCAAACTTGAATATTCTACTTTCTCCTTCTCTGCTGTGCTAAACTCGGCTTTAGTCTAGTAGCTGGACTCTGCAGCAATTCTGGTACCTTTGGAGTGGGGTGGTTTTGGCTGTTGACCCCCTTGCAATACTCTTTCTCTTAATCTGTAAGGTGTCATGGTACTCTATGTGCCGCTTCCCTCTGGAGAGACTCCTGCTGCAGGAGGGGGAACCTTCCCCTACTTCTCCATCTTTACTTGTCTTCTTCTAACACTAAGAATGAATCACTACTTCCTTTTCCCTTGGTAGGAAGTAGGACTAGCCCACTTCTGCCCAACAGAGGGGAGAATGAAATGGTAAGTTTCATTCTATCTAAAAATCTGTCTGCCATATCTGCTTCCACCTGCTGGTGAACCAGGCATGTTACATTAAAGGGCTTCTGTCACCCCCCAAACAGCAATTTTCAGTATTGGACTTAATATAATTGCTAATGTACTCAGAGTCCATATATACCCTTCTTACCTCTGACTGTGCTTTAAATTCTTTAAAAATAGTACTTTTGTGATATGCAAATTTCTTCACTACCAGCAAGTTGGGTGGACTTGCTGGTAGCCCCTGCATCCACGGTCTAAAAAAAACGCCCCCTCCTCCACTTGATTGACAGGGCCAGCGAGCGCTCTCCTCCTTCCGCTGGCCCTGTTTGCAGCTGAAATCCCGCGCCTGAGCGCACTAAGGAAGGAGCAGCCAAGCGAGCGTCCTTCGCTCAGAGCGCCTGCGCCGAATGAGGACTGGTACGGCGCAGGTGCGGGATTTCAGCTGCAAACAGGGCCAGCGAAAGGAGGAGAGCGCTCGCTGGCCCTGTCAATCAAGTGGAGGAGGGGGCGTTTTTTTATTTTTTATTTATTTTTTATTTAAACACTTTATTAGTCATCCAACAATAAAAATTATGTAAACATATCATTATCAACATTTATCATCATATTTTCCTTTAACCCCCCAAAGACCCCCTGCGATGCGGCTTCCTTCACCACCACTCCTCCGATCAAGCCGAGGTGTAGTGGTGAAGATTGAGGAGCCGAGAAGTTCTATAAATTCCAGTCTCCCCAAATTCCAATCCATTTTTTCTCTGTATTCCTCTGCCTATACAGGATATGTTCATACCTCTTAGTAGTATTCACCAGGTTTAGCCATGTATTCATAGTGGGACTGTTTCGTGAAAACCAAGAGCGTGCATCAGAAGTCGTGCCAAAAACATTATCTTAAATAAAATATTTTTTTTATGTTGTTGACAACTCACCTTGGCCACTCACCAAGTACCCAACATTCAATGGAAAAAGGGATCTGCACCTTCAATTTACCCTCAATGTGTTTATGGATAGCCCCCCAGTAATGTTTCAACTCGGGACAAGACCAAAACATATGCAAATAATCTGCTTCAGGGAGATCGCACCTAGGACAGTTAGAGTCTTTCCTAATCCCACATTTATTGAGCCAGAGAGGTGTAACATAAAGTCTATGTAGAATATTAAACTAAACTACCACGTGATTAAAATTATGTGAAACCAATTTCAAATTCAAAGTTACCGTCATGAATCATTGGACACTCATTTTGCCACGTCCTCTGACCAGCAGAGTAAACACCTCCAAATCGCATTATTAATAAAATTTTATAAAGATGAGAAATCTTCATCTTTTGTTCCAAATTCCCAATCCACTCATTAAATTGTGTTGAAGTGTCTATTTGCAGCCTATTTTTTTCCTGTATACCCAAAAGTGCCGATCTTAACTGTAAATACCGAAACCATAATAATTTCTGTGCTTCTTCTCTCTGTGATAGTTCTACAAATGAAAAAATATCTCCATTACTTACTACCTGTGTCAAATATATAATATAGTTTTTTTGCCTATATTGTTCCTTAGCTAGTTCATCTAAGGTTTGTAAATGCTGGTTATACCATAAAGGAGTGCATCCTAGTGAACCTTTCACCCCACACCATAGTCTAATAGCCTGCCATGACTTCATAAAAAGATTCCTGGCTGATCTAAATTCCCTATCGGGGTTGGTCAATTGATCAGACTCCAATAAAGTAAAAAAATTATCATATGGAGATCTGTTCACCAAGTCCCTACAAAGTGGGCTATCTTTCCATTCACAGAGAAAACAAAACTGTGCAGCTAAGAAATATCCCCTAAAACAGGGGAGGTTAACTCCTCCCCTCTCCAAGGGCTTATACCAATGCTCTAAATTGAGTCTTACTCGTTTCCTCCCCCAAAGTAAATCATTAATAATTCTTTCAATTACCTTAAAATACCTATCCGGGATCCAAACTGGAGAATTCCTAAACAGATAGAGTAACTGAGGGAGAATCACCATCTTGACTAACGATCAATGGCATCAAGTTGAGCGGAAAAAAATCTTCCGGCCTAGGGGAGACTGTAATGCCAGGGTACTCAAAGGAGTCAGCAGTTTTCAAGATGTTCAGAGGACTATCCTTGGGAAGTGACAATTTATCTAAGGGCATAGTTGTTGGATCTAGTGGCATAATCGTGGTTTTATCCCAATTTACCTCCAGACCTGAGACTTTTCCAAAAGAGTTTATCGTTTGCATAATAGTTAACAAAGTAGACTTTGTCTGTTGGACATAGAATAAAATATCATCGGCATATAAAGAAATGCGATCTTCCGTTCCCAATACCCCAAACCCTAATATATTAGGATCTAACCCTGGCAGCCAAAAGTTCAATATAAATATCAAATAGAAGAGGAGAAAGTGGACATCCCTGGTGAGTGCCCCTGGTCATGGGAAAACTTCTTGTAAGATGTCCATTTATATTTAATCTTGCAGTAGGAGATCTATAAAGAAGTTTAACCATATTAGTAAACCTAGGGCCAAAGCCCATCCTATGAAGCACTCTCCATAGAAACCTCCACTCCACTCTATCAAAAGCCTTAGACGCATCTGTAGACAAGATAGATCTTGGAGGCCCTCCAGAAGTCTGTATATTAGAAAAAAGACGATGTAGATTATAGTGTGTCCCCTTATTAGGAATAAAGCCATTTTGGTCTGGATGTATAATTGTTGTCATAACACTAGATAGCCTCATAGCTAAGATTTTAGAGTAAAGTTTAACGTCTGTGTTAAGGAGAGAAATAGGTCTATAAGATCCCAGATCTCTGGGGTCTTTACCCTTCTTTAATATTATTGTTATCACGGCCTCTCTCTCATTGATTCTGGGAGAACTCCCTCTTTTATTGAATCAGAGAGTGTTCTCCATAAATAGGAAAAAACAATCTCCCCATATTTACGATAGAACTCATACGGGAGTCCATCCAATCCGGGGGAGGAGTTACCTGAACAGGTCTTCATTGCCTCCTGTATCTCTTAGGGCGATAAATCCATCTCCAAGCATTCCTTTTGCCCATCTGTAAGAACCGGAAGGGAAATAGAATCCAAGTATGAGTCAATCGCTGCCTCTGGGAGGACTCTCTCTGATCCATACAATTCACTAAAATACTTTATAAATACTTCTAATATTCCCTCCTGATCTTCTACAGTGGTGCCATCAGCCATACATATACTACGGATCTCTTTCTTTGAATCCTGGCTTGTTACTAATCTAGCCAACATCTTCCCAGGGCCACCTGCCTCTGAAAAATATTTTTGTCCTCTAAAGAACAGTTTCTGTTGTGCTTTATCCAGAACAAAGTCAGAGAAAGCCTGTCTTGTCCTCTGCATAATCTCTCTACCTTCCTCCGTTTTCCCCTTGGCATACCTAGCCATTCCTTCAGCGGCTGCTTCCTCTAATTCTTTCTCCTTCATCGCATAACACGCAGATTTGCAATTGTGCTGATAAAAATCCCTCTCATGAATGCCTTAAACGCATCCCAACTATATTGAGATTTAGTTGAGGCATAATTCCTATCCCAAAAGGAGATAATTTCCTTTTTTATCTGATTATGGTTATTTATTATTAATAGCCAATGGGGATTCAATTTAAATGGGGGTTTCACTCTAGCATCATTCCCTGCATACCTAGCTCTATTAAGAAGGGAACATGATCTGAAACGGATCTGGCCTCGTATTTCATCCGCTTAACACAATTTAGATAACCTCTATTTATCAAGGTCAGGTCAATTCTAGACATGGAGCTTCCAGATTTACTAATACAGGAAAAAGCTCTTTTTTCTCTAAATAGATATTCCCTGACATCCACGAGGCCCACCTCTTGGCAAAAACGATCCAGGGGGGACCCCTGGACCGGGGCACACCCATTCCCTCCAGCTGAGATCCTATCTACCTCTGGATTCATCACACAATTGAAATCTCCATTGACCATCACCAAACAATCGGGCCACTGATCCACAAAGGCCATCAAACAATTCAATACCTGCCTAGAAAACGGAGGAGGGATATAGATAAACGCCAAGATACATAACTTTCCATCAAGCCTACCATGCAGAAAAACATATCTCCCCTGTTTATCGATAGAGGATGCCAAACATAGAAAGTTAATCTGTTTGTGGATCAAAACTGTGACTCCTCTAGAGTAGGTAGTATATGTAGAGTTATAAACCTGTGTAGCCCACCTCCCCCCGAGTCGGAATATCCTCTCCTGTGAAAAATGAGTTTCAACCAAACAGAAAATAGCTGGCAAATGTCTCCTTATCAAATCCAATACCGCTTGTCTGTTTACCTTCTCCCCTAGACCCCGAACATTCCATGTCAGTATTCTTGTAATTATTGATTAATCATACAGTCTCCAAGTACCATCCTCCTCAAACTTCACTTCTTTCCCCACTTCGACGTTGGACGCATCGCAGGACACCCTCCCAACTTGCTGGTAGTGAAGAAATTTGCATATCACAAAAGTACTAATTTTAAAGAATTTAAAGCACAGTCAGAGGTAAGAGGGGTATATATGGACTCTGAGTACATTAGCAATTATATTAAGTTCAATACTGTAAATTGCTGTTTGGGGGGTGACAGAAGGCCTTTAACCCCTTAAGGACTCAGCCCTATTTCACCTTAAGGACTTGGCCATTTTTTTGCAAATCTGACCAGTGTCACTTTAAGTGCTCATAACTTTAAAACGCTTTGACTTACCCAGGCCGTTCTGAGATTGTTTTTTCGTCACATATTGTACTTCATGACACTGCTAAAATTGGGTCAAAAAAGTAATTTTTTTTGCATAAAAAAATAAAATTTTTACCGAAAATTTTGAAAAATTAGCAAATTTCAAAGTTTCAGTTTCTCTACCTCTGTAATACATAGTAATACCCCCAAAAATTGTGATGACTTTACATTCCCCATATGTCTACTTCATGTTTGTAGCATTTTGGGAATGATATTTTATTTTTTGGGGATGTTACAAGGCTTAGAAGTTTAGAAGCAAATTTTGAAATTTTCACAAATTTTCAAAATCCCACTTTTTATGGACCAGTTCAGGTTTGAAGTCATATTGTGAGGCTTAGATAATAGAAACCTCCCAAAAATGACCCCATTCTAGAAACTACACCCCTCAAGGTATTCAAAACTGTTTTTTAAAACTGTATTAACCCTTTAGGTCTTCCACAAGAGTTAATGGCAGATTGAGAAACAATTTAGAAATTTCTATTTTTTGGAAAATTTTCCAATATAATCAATTTTTTCCAGGAGTAAAACAAGGGTTAACTGCCAAACAAAACTCAAAATGGGTTGCCCTGATTCTGTAGTTTGCAGAAACACCCCATATGTGGTCGTAAACTACTGTTTGGCCAAACGGGAGCACATAGAAGGAGGGGAACACCATATGGGTTTTGGAAGGCAGATTTTGCAGGACTGGTTTTGTTTATACCATGTCCCATTTGAAGCCCCCTGTTGCACCCCTAGAATAGAAATTTCAAAAAAGTGACTCCATCTAAGAAACTACACCCCTCAAGGTATTCAAAACTGGGTTTACAAACTTTGTTAACCCTTTAGGTGCTCCACAAGAGTTATTGGCAGATGGAGAAACAATTTAGAAATTTCTATTTTTTGGAAAATTTTCCAATATAATAAATTTTTTCCAGGAGTAAAACAGGGGTTAACTGCCAAACAAAACTCAAAATGGGTTGCCCTGATTCTGTAGTTTGCAAAAACACCCCATATGTGGTCGTAAACTACTGTTTGGCCAAACGGGAGCACATAGAAGAAGGGGAACACCATATGGGTTTTGGAAGGCAGATTTTGCAGGACTGGTTTTGTTTATACCATGTCCCATTTGAAGCCCCCTGTTGCACCCCTAGAATAGAAATTTCAAAAAAGTGACTCCATCTAAGAAAGTACACCCCTCAAGGTATTCAAAACTGGGTTTACAAACTTTGTTAACCCTTTAGGTGCTCCACAAGAGTTATTGGCAGATGGAGAAACAATTTAGAAATTTCAATTTTTTGGAAAATTTTCCAATATAATCAATTTTTTCCAGGAGTAAAACAGGGGTTAACTGCCAAACAAAACTCAAAATGGGTTGCCCTGATTCTGTAGTTTGCAAAAACACCCCATATGTGGTCGTAAACGACTGTTTGGCCAAACGGGAGCACATAGAAGGAGGGGAACACCATATGGGTTTTGGAAGGCAGATTTTGCAGGACTGGTTTTGTTTATACCATGTCCCATTTGAAGCCCCCTGTTGCACCCCTAGAATAGAAATTTCAAAAAAGTGACTCCATCTAAGAAACTACACCCCTCAAGGTATTCAAAACTGGGTTTACAAACTTTGTTAACCCTTTAGGTGCTCCACAAGAGTTATTGGCAGATGGAGAAACAATTTAGAAATTTCTATTTTTTGGAAAATTTTCCAATATAATAAATTTTTTCCAGGAGTAAAACAGGGGTTAACTGCCAAACAAAACTCAAAATGGGTTGCCCTCATTCTGTAGTTTGCAAAAACACCCCATAGGTGGTCGTAAACTACTGTTTGGCCAAACGGGAGCACATAGAAGGAGGGGAACACCATATGGGTTTTGGAAGGCAGATTTTGCAGGACTGGTTTTGTTTATACCATGTCCCATTTGAAGCCCCCTGTTGCACCCCTAGAATAGAAATTTCAAAAAAGTGACTCCATCTAAGAAAGTACACCCCTCAAGGTATTCAAAACTGGGTTTACAAACTTTGTTAACCCTTTAGGTGTTCCACAAGAGTTATTGACAGATGGAGAAACAATTTAGAAATTTCTATTTTTTGGAAAATTTTCCAATATAATCAATTTATTCCAGGAGTAAAACAAGGGTTAACTGCCAAACAAAACTTAAAATGGGTTGCCCTGATTCTGTAGTTTGCAGAAACACGCCATATGTGGTCGTAAACTACTATTTGGCTAAACGGCAGGACATAGAAGAAGGGGAACGTCATATGGTTTTTGGAAGGCAGATTTTGCTGGACTGGTTTATTTACACCATGTACCCTTTCAAGCCCCCTGATGCACCCCTAGAGTAGAAACTCCATAAAAGTGACCCCATCTAGGAAACTACGGGATAAGGTGGTTGTTGTCTTGGGACTATTTTAGGGGTAAATATGATTTTTGGTTGCTCTATATTACTCTTTTTTGAGGCAATGTAACAAAAAAAAAAAATCTAAAATTGTTTCTACATTCGCTATTTAGTTTTGTGGAACACCTAAAGGGTTAACATAGTTTGTAAAGTAACTTTTGAATACCTTGAGGGGTGTAGTTTCTTAGATGGGGTCACTTTTTTGGAGTTTCTAGTCTAGGCTACATCAGGGGGGGCTTCTAATGGGACATGGTGTCAAAAACAAAAAAATGTCCATCGAAATCTGCCTTCCAGAAACCGTATGGAGTTCCCTTCGTTCTATGCCCTGCCGTGCGGCTATATAGCCATTTACGACCACATATGGGGTGTTTCTGCAAACTACAGAATCAGGGCCATAAATATTGAGTTTTGTTTGGCTGTTAACCCTTGCTTTATTACCGGCAAAAAGGATTCAAATGGAAATTTTGCCCAAAAATGGGTGTTTTGGCACCGTATTTATTTTATATTTTTAACACCGTTCATCCGAGGCGTTTGGTCAAAAGTTATTTTTATAGCGACGACTTTTACGCACGCGACGATGCCCAATATGTATGGCTCTCAGACTTTGGAGACACTAAGCAGGCATCCTAAAAACTGCGGCCCTCCAGATGTTGTAAAACTACAATTCCCACCATGCCCTGCTGATGGCTGTAGGTTGTCTGGGCATGCTGGGAGTTATAGTTTTACAACATCTGGAGGGCCGCAGTTTGAGGATGCCTGCTCTAAAACTAATATTTTTTTGGGGGAAAAAAATTGTTTCCGTGTCTCCAAAGTCTGAGAGCCATAGTTTTTTATGTTCTCTAGTGGACTGTTGGGGATTATAAAAATTTAGTACTCCATGGAAGTGTGATACTCCCTGAAGCAATTGATAATGCAGAGGCCCGGATGATCGGGGCACGTGTCACATTGAGTAGTGGTGTCCTTCCGTATCCCCCTTTTGTGACACACTCTGCATCTTTTTTGGGTTCGTCCCTTCTTTCCAGTATGGGGGACCACACCTGGAAAGTGTTGGCCAGGGACGATCCGGGCGCCTCCAATTCCCGTGGCAGGGGGGGGGTCTGGGGTCTGATAGATGGATCAGAAAGAAAGAAAAGTTTAGTGTAAAAGTTTTTTGTTTTTTTTCTAACTTTTCCCTTCTTTCCCTTCCTAACGGTGCCTCTCCCTCACTGACCCTAACCTACCTGGGTGGCGATGGGTGCAGGAGGGTGATGGATTACGATTAGGGGGACTCAGGAGCTGGACGCTGGACGGTGCTGCACGGTCAGGGTGCTGGACAGGAAGAGGAGGGGAGAGAGGAGCGCAGGAAGTTTGAATCTCGCGCCTCTCTCCCCTGCACCAATCAGCACCCTGGACAGCGGCGTTCAGCACCAGGGCCAGCACCGCCTCTCCAAATCCTCGGACTGCGATAGGTGGTGTAATATTACTCCACCGATCGCAGTCTTTTTCCGGTTCATCGGGTCACAGGACACCCGAATGGACCGGAAACGCTGAAAACCGCAGGTCTGAATTGACCTGCGGTTTTCTGCGATCGTCGATACGGGGGGTCAAATGACCCCCCCCTGCATTGTTACGGGATGCCGGCTGAATGATTTCAGCCGAAATCCCGTTCCGATTAACCCCCGCGGCGCCGGAATAGCAAATTAAAGCCATGACGTACCGGTACGTCATGGGTCCTTAAGAATTCGGGACCCATGCCGTACCGGTACATCCTAAGTCCTTAAGGGGTTAACATAACAGTTTTATAGCAATATTAGCAAAGGACCTCGAATAAATACACAGATGACTTTATGCTAGCCTATTAGAGACAGAAGCATGGTGTAAGAATGGTAGTGCCACTGTCGGATACTACAATTTCAGCTGCTAATTACAAAGAAATGCGCTTCGCGATGAAGTAATTCATCACAAGCCAAATGTCTTGAAATGTCTCTGAAATTTAGCGAAGCAGCTGAATTGAAGTTTTGATAACTTTGCTCATCACTACTTTTTACTATCTATATTTAAAAAATGTATATAATCCTTCCATTTTCACTCTGGCCGATAGACCTAATAATAGGTCATAGTTTCCTGTTCTGTACAGGTAACTATTAGTATCCATTATCATTATCACCACAGGCAGAGTTACAATGACGAGTAACAACTATATATAGATAACACATTATCCACCATTCACGGCTTATCATCTCCCCCTTGACCTCTGCCCTCTTAGACCTCTGGTGACAAAGCATGCCTAGAAACCTATCCCATAGAAAACTCTCCCATAGAAGTCAATAGGGTTCCCACCTGTCCATTTTGACCCATGTTGCTGTTCTAAAAAGAGAGGTTTTAAATAATTTTAGGTTCAGTGACCAGTGTGAAACTAAGATTTTATGATTATTTTTTGAAACATCGATAGTGACATGGAAAAAAAACTAAACAAAAAAACTAATATGCTAAAAAATGCTTAAGATAAAAGCATGATTCAAACAATAGGACATTTTCTGATGACACATTTCCTTTAAAAGGGTTATCCCATGAATAATGTGAAAAAGGAAAATCATACATAATTTAGTAGACAAAAACCTATTAAAATCCTCCTTAACAAAGCTAGAACCAGTCCTGTACCTCACATGGATCCAGAGATCTCCCCATTTATTGCTCCAATTGATCTGCTAAATTAATTTCAAGCTGGCAGCTCAGGGGGCGTGCACTTTTTAAAGGTTGTGTACTTTCTGCTGCAGCTGGTAGCAGTTGAAGGAAGGAACTGAGCATGTGCTCCCTCCTCAGTGAGCAGGACAGAGAAATTAGAAAAAGAGCAAACAGCAGGGGGCGCTATACAGGTAGATTAGCTCAATAAGTTTAATACATTTTTAATTATATGCAATTACAAAAGTATTTAGATCCAGGTGCTGGTTTAAAAATTGTAGAATTTTTTTTGTGGGACACTCTCTTTAACCACCTCCGGACCGCTGTACGCACAGACGCGTCCTGGAGGTGGTTGATTGATTCCGAGTGGACGCGCCGGCGCGTCCTCTCGCGATGGCCGAGATTTCCTGTGAACGCGCGCACACAGGCGCGCGCGCTCACAGGAACGGAAGGTAAGAAAGTGGATCTCCAGCCTGCCAGCGGCGATCGTTTTGATAACAGCGTCTAATATACCTGCTACCTGGTCCTCTGGTGGTCCCCTTTGTTTGGATCGACCACCAGAGGACACAGGTAGCTCAGTAATATGTTGCACCAAGCACCACACTACACTACACCCCCCCCCCCCCCGTCACTTATTAACCCCTTATTCACCCTTGATCACCCCTGATCACCCCATATAGACTCCCTGATCACCCCCCTGTCATTGATTACCCCCCTGTCATTGATCACACCCCTGTAAAGCTCCATTCAGACATCCGCATGATTTTTACGGATCCACTGATAGATGGATCGGATCCGCAAAACGCACACGGACGTCTGAATGAAGCCTTACAGGGGCATGATCAATGACTGTGGTTATCACCCCATATAGACTCCCTGATCACACCCCTGTCATTGATTACCCCCCTGTAAAGCTCCATTCAGATGTCCGCATGATTTTTACGGATGCACTGATAGATGGATCGGATCCGCAAAACGCACACGGACGTCTGAATGGAGCCTTACAGGGGCATGATCAATGACTGTGGTGATCACCCCATATAGACTCCCTGATCACCCCCCTGTCATTGATCACCCCCCTGTCATTGATCACCCCCCCCTGTCATTGATCACCCCTCTGTAAGGCTCCATTCAGACATTTTTTTGGCCCAAGTTAGCGGAAATTTTATTTTTTTTCTTACAAAGTCTCATATTCCACTAACTTGCGTCAAAAAATAAAATCTCACATGAACTCACCATACCCCTCACGGAATCCAAATGCGTAAAAATTTTTAGACATTTATATTCCAGACTTCTTCTCACGCTTTAGGGCCCCTAGAATGCCAGGGCAGTATAAATACCCCACATGTGACCCCATTTCGGAAAGAAGACACCCCCAGGTATTCCGTGAGGGGCATATTGAGTCCATGAAAGATTGAAATTTTTGTCCCAAGTTAGCGGAAAGGGAGACTTTGTGAGAAAAAAATAAATAAAATCAATTTCCGCTAACTTGTGCCAAAAAAAAAATAATTTCTATGAACTCGCCATGCCCCTCATTGAATACCTTGGGGTGTCTTCTTTCCAAAATGGGGTCACATGTGGGGTATTTATACTGCCCTGGCATTCTAGGGGCCCTAAAGCGTGAAAAGAAGTCTGGGATCCAAATGTCTAAAAATGCCCTCATAAAAGGAATGTGGGCCCCTTTGCGCATTTAGGCTGCAAAAAAGTGTCACACATCTGGTATCGCCGTACTCAGGAGAAGTTGGGGAATGTGTTTTGGGGTGTCATTTTACATATACCCATGCTGGGTGAGAGAAATATCTTGGCAAAAGACAACTTTTCCCATTTTTTTATACAAAGTTGGCATTTGACCAAGATATTTATCTCACCCAGCATGGGTATATGTAAAATGACACCCCAAAACACATTCCCTAACTTCTCCCGAGTACGGAGATACCACATGTGTGGCACTTTTTTGCAGCCTAGGTGGGCAAAGGGGCCCACATTCCAAAGAGCACCTTTCGGATTTCACAGGTCATTTACCTACTTACCACACATTAGGGCCCCTGGAAAATGCCAGGGCAGTATAACTACCCCACAAGTGACCCCATTTTGGAAAGAAGACACCCCAAGGTATTCCGTGAGGGGCCTGGCGAGTTCCTAGAATTTTTTATTTTTTGTCACAAGTTAGTGGAAAATGATGATTTTTAAAAAAAAAAAAAAATTTCTTACAAAGTCTCATATTCCACTAACTTGTGACAAAAAATAAAAACTTCCATGAACTCACTATGCCCATCAGCGAATACCTTGGGGTGTCTTCTTTCCAAAATGGGGTCACTTGTGGGGAAGTTATACTGCCCTGGCATATTAGGGGCCCAAATGTGTGGTAAGGAGTTTGAAATCAAATTCTGTAAAAAATGACCAGTGAAATCCGAAAGGTGCTCTTTGGAATATGGGCCCCTTTGCCCACCTAGGCTGCAAAAAAGTGTCACACATCTGGTATCTCTGTATTCAGGAGAAGTTGAGGAATGTGTTGTGGGGTGTCTTTTTACATATACCCATGCTGGGTGAGATAAATATCTTGGTCAAATGCCAACTTTGTATAAAAAAATGGGAAAAGTTGTCTTTTGCCAAGATATTTCTCTCACCCAGCATGAATATTTGTAAAATGACACCCCAAAACACATTCCCCAACTTCTCCCGAGTACGGAGATACCACATGTGTGGCACTTTTTCGCAGCCTAGGTGGGCAAAGGGGCCCACATTCCAAAGAGCACCTTTCGGATTTCACAGGTCGTTTACCTACT
This sequence comes from Bufo bufo, assembly GCF_905171765.1. Taxonomy (NCBI): domain Eukaryota; kingdom Metazoa; phylum Chordata; class Amphibia; order Anura; family Bufonidae; genus Bufo; species Bufo bufo. The sequence continues at coordinate 749,102,462 of NC_053389.1, read as the reverse complement.
TACCACACATTAGGGCCCCTGGAAAATGCCAGGGCAGTATAACTACCCCACAAGTGACCCCATTTTGGAAAGAAGACACCCCAAGGTATTCCGTGAGGGGCATGGCGAGTTCCTAGAATTTTTTATTTTTTGTCACAAGTTAGTGGAAAATGATGATTTTTTTTTTATTTATTTTTTTCTTACAAAGTCTCATATTCCACTAACTTGTGACAAAAAATAAAAACTTCCATGAACTCACTATGCCCATCAGCGAATACCTTGGGGTGTCTTCTTTGCAAAATGGGGTCACTTGTGGGGAAGTTATACTGCCCTGGCATATTAGGGGCCCAAATGTGTGGTAAGGAGTTTGAAATCAAATTCTGTAAAAAATGACCAGTGAAATCCGAAAGGTGCTCTTTGGAATATGGGCCCCTTTGCCCACCTAGGCTGCAAAAAAGTGTCACACATCTGGTATCTCTGTATTCAGGAGAAGTTGAGGAATGTGTTGTGGGGTGTCTTTTTACATATACCCATGCTGGGTGAGATAAATATCTTGGTCAAATGCCAACTTTGTATAAAAAAATGGGAAAAGTTGTCTTTTGCCAAGATATTTCTCTCACCCAGCATGAATATTTGTAAAATGACACCCCAAAACACATTCCCCAACTTCTCCCGAGTACGGAGATACCACATGTGTGGCACTTTTTTGCAGCCTAGGTGGGCAAAGGGGCCCACATTCCAAAGAGCACCTTTCGGATTTCACAGGTCATTTACCTACTTACCACACATTAGGGCCCCTGGAAAATGCCAGGGCAGTATAACTACCCCACAAGTGACCCCATTTTGGAAAGAAGACACCCCAAGGTATTCCGTGAGGGGCATGGCGAGTTCCTAGAATTTTTTATTTTTTGTCACAAGTTAGTGGAAAATGATGATTTTTATTTTATTTATTTTTTTCTTACAAAGTCTCATATTCCACTAACTTGTGACAAAAAATAAAAACTTCCATGAACTCACTATGCCCATCAGCGAATACCTTGGGGTGTCTTCTTTCCAAAATGGGGTCACTTGTGGGGTAGTTATACTGCCCTGGCATTCTAGGGGCCCAAATGTGTGGTAAGGAGTTTGAAATCAAATTCTGTAAAAAATGACCAGTGAAATCCAAAAGGTGCTCTTTGGAATATGGGCCCCTTTGCCCACCTAGGCTGCAAAAAAGTGTCACACATCTGGTATATCCGTACTCAGGAGAAGTTGGGGAATGTGTTTTGGGGTGTCATTTTACATATACCCATGCTGGGTGAGAGAAATATCTTGGCAAAAGACAACTTTTCCCATTTTTTTTATACAAAGTTGGCATTTGACCAAGATATTTATCTCACCCAGCATGCGTATATGTAAAAAGACACCCCAAAACACATTCCTCAACTTCTCCTGAATACAGAGATACCAGATGTGTGACACTTTTTTGCAGCCTAGGTGGGCAAAGGGGCCCATATTCCAAAGAGCACCTTTCGGATTTCACTGGTCATTTTTTACAGAATTTGATTTCAAACTCCTTACCACACATTTGGGCCCCTAGAATGCCAGGGCAGTATAACTACCCCACAAGTGACCCCATTTTGGAAAGAAGAGACCCCAAGGTATTTCGTGATGGGCATAGTGAGTTCATAGAACTTTTTATTTTTTGTCACAAGTTAGTGGAATATGAGACTTTGTAAGAAAAAAAAAAATCATCATTTTCCGCTAACTTGTGACAAAAAATAAAAAGTTCTATGAACTCACTATGCCCATCAGCGAATACCTTAGGGTGTGTACTTTCCGAAATGGGGTCATTTGTGGGGTGTTTGTACTGTCTGGGCATTGTAGAACCTCAGGAAACATGACAGGTGCTCAGAAAGTCAGAGCTGCTTCAAAAAGCGGAAATTCACATTTTTGTACCATAGTTTGTAAACGCTATAACTTTTACCCAAACCATTTTTTTTTACCCAAACATTTTTTTTTTATCAAAGACATGTAGAACAATAAATTTAGAGCAAAATTTATATATGGATCTCGTTTTTTTTTGCAAAATTTTACAACTGAAAGTGAAAAATGTCATTTTTTTGCCAAAAAATCGTTAAATTTCGATTAATAACAAAAAAAGTAAAAATGTCAGCAGCAATGAAATACCACCAAATGAAAGCTCTATTAGTGAGAAGAAAAGGAGGTAAAAAGTGGCCTGGTCTTTCAGGGTGTTTAAGCACTGGGGGCTGAGGTGGTTAAAGGAATGGGAGTCAGAAGCCAGAGTTCCACGTGTTTCCATAAGCATTAATGTTATTTAGTTGTAAGAATTATAAGTGGAAGTTCATATCTAAAAAGTTGAAGCATCGGAGTCTTAATCATATTCCATAGAAATTTATCCTGGTTTCTGTAGACAATTTCTACAAACACATATCAAATACATTGCAGATTTGTTTTGCAAAATGACTGAACAGAGTAATCACGATCGTAGGTTGAAATTACCATATGGTTTGGAAAAAAAAATAAGAGAAAGCTGGCAAATAGTCCCTCCGTGGGAAGGATGATTTCTCTTTTGTAGAGCAGAATTGACTTTGTTCAAACTAATGAATCATCTTCCAATAATTTCTATTACTGGGAGAGGAGCGGGCCCAGTGTAATCACTAAATCTGCCTTGTTTTGTGCTCCAGGGAGTTGCCAGCTGTAGAATAATAAGAGGCATTTTTTTTCTTCCTGTGTTCAACTTATAGTTATTTTAAGAAGATGAGCAAATTGAAGGTTAGAGTAATAAAGTCTTAATCGGGCAGCTTGTTGTCTGACGCAATACTTTATGTTTGTGTACCTTGAAGACATGGAATATATGACTATAAAGCTCAGTGCTTATTTTTTGTAGACCAGTCGTGACTATCATAAATGGAAGATAAAATGCCAAGTGGTGGGTAGTGTAAGAAGGTACAAGGAATCATCGTAGATGATAGGTACGTGTCACCGAGTTTCCTGGCCTTGGTGGAGTAAGAGCCGATTTTTATGTGTCAGCAGCAGTTGCTGTTTGACACCTTGGTACTTAGCATGGCTGTAATAGCTGATCCAGGACGGCTCTTACTGGGAGTAGTCAAAGTGCTGGGTGGGTGACTACTCCCCACTTTCCAGGCCGGGTTTTGCCAGGCATAAAACCAGCCAGCACTGCCAGGTGGAGAGGATTACCTCTGTCTGACAGTGGAGCTCAGGAGGTCTGTGTGCTGGGATCTGAGGCCTGTGCTGGGCTGGAGAGCAGAGACCCGTGTGTCAGGGGAACAGGCCGTCTAAAGCCTGTGTTTGAACTCTCTGAGGCAGAACTGCCACCAAGGTGACTTTTGTTATGGTAACTTGCCATTAGGTGTTAAGTAACACCAACACTGCAAAAGTGACGTTTTCTTTTTGGCATCATGTGTGAATAAACACTGAAGTTTAAATTACGAACTTGTATTTTGTCTCTTTACTGCGCCCGCTTATCCTAACTATCAGAGCGAATCCCCACAGTAGCATAAATCAAAGGTGTAACTTGACGATCCTCAACCCCAGTGCAAAATCTGTAATAGGGCGCCCACCTACAATGTGTCTGTGCAATGTATTGTTTGTAGTAGTGTTGGGCGAGCATGCTCGGCCGAACACCAATTTTACTCGAGCATCGCGATGCTCGGCACATCGCAGTGTTCAGCCGAATACTGCGTTTGCTCGAGTGCGATGCTTCAGTCTTCTCCCCACACCTTTGTTGCCAGCTACGCAGCCAATATGCGTGCAGGTTAGTACTCCCATTCACTGTAATGCCGTAGCCTTGTTGGCTACTGAATTACAGTGATTGGCTGGCCGGAATGCATCATCGGGTGCTATATAGCACCCGATGACACATGTTCGGCTCAGTCTTAGTCAGGAAGAGCTGGAGAGCAGACATTACCTGGACTACATCTCCAGTATAACGTTAGCGCATACGAAATATCAGTGACATTCAGTGTAAATTTTTTTGCGCTGGTGATAGCGACATTATCTGCGCTACATCTCCTGTGTAACATGTGCGCAGCCTAAAAATATCTGTGACATCCAGTGTACTTTTTCTGTAGACGTTGTCCACTGCGTACAGTTACATTACCTGCACTACATCTCCTGTATAACGTTTGCATAACCGAAATATTAGTGACATTCAGTCAAATTTTTTTGTTGTTGGTGGCAGCGAAATTACCTGCGCTACATCTCCTGTATGACGTTTGCCCATCCTAAATATCAGTGACATTAATTCAGTGTAGTTTTTTATTAGCCGCTGGTGACAGCGACATTACTTGCGCTATACCTCCTGTATAATGTTTGTGAATCTTAAATATCAGTGACATTCATTCAGTGTAATTTTTTATTAGCCGGTGGTGACAGCGACATTACTTGTGCTATACCTCCTGATAGAGATGTGAACTACATTATTTGATTCAGCTGAGAAAGCTCCCACATACTTTAGCTCTCAAATAACACCTTATCTTCTCCAGAGCACAAAGGTTCCTACCAAAGAGAACACACCTCCTTGCTATATAATATATGCTTTTCTGCTGTTAGAGAAAACTCCATTACAAGATGGGGGTAACAGTTAGATATTTACATAGTTTACATACCACAGTTAGTAAAACAATGCACAATGCTCAGATGCCAAGTGTTATCTCTTTTCATATTTTCATATGTTAGCCAATGTAACAATGCCACACAACTCATGGGGAATGCCCCTCTGATGAATTTATAAACTGCTGTACTTCCTGTAATAATTGATAACTTGCTTTGACCCCAGTGTGTGTGTCACAGTTTTTTTTTCTTCCGTGCACGTAAAACCCTTGGGTTACTATTAATTTGGAGCAGTAAAGCAAACGTGATTAGCCCTGATTAAGGACATATTCCACAGTTGGCGCCCAACGTGGGGTTCAAAAGAAGTAATGTCGCTAGCCGAAGTTTGGGGGTTCCCAGGGCATGGTGGACCACACTTGAGAAAATTTGGTTACCTTATCTGCCTCTTGCTGCTCCACTGTGCTGTGGTAATCTGTTCTGCTATTGAGGTTACGTACGTAGTAGCAACTTCGGTTGATGTAAAATCCTGAGTTCCTAGAATCCTTTTGAGTTTGCTCTTCTGTGGTAATGATTTGTGTTTTGCTTCTGTGTGGTTTCTGTCAGGCACCTTCAAAGTCAACGGTTAAGAAGAGCAATAGATTTCCCCTGGCAGGCGGCCTACAGTTGATTTCGGAAGGACCTTGGCTGGGGCATCTTTACAGATCTCCCCTTAGGAGGTGGCAGATGGAGTAGCCCAGGGGGACTATGGTAAATTTTTGCTGGACATGGACTGGGGCATATTAAGTGATCTCTAGAGTAGAGCGGACACCTGGATGTTCGGGTTCGGCAGGTTCGGACGAACTTGAAAAAAAAGTTCGGGTTCGGGACCCGAACTTGACCCGTACTTGACCCCGAACCCCATTGAAGTCAATGGGGACCCAAACTTTTGGGCACTAAAATGGCTCTAAAATAGTCCTGAAAAGGGCTAGAGGGCTGCAAAAGGCATCAAAATGTGCTTAAGAGCATGGCAACTGTTCTGCAAACAAATGTGGATAAAGAAAAGACTTAAAATAACATAAAATACAGAAAAATTAGAAATAACAATCTGGATCTAGGAGTAGGAGGTTGAGGAGGCGGTGGATGTGGCGGTGTAGGTTGACGTGGCGGTGTAGGTGGAAGCAATGGTGAAGGAGGAATTGGTAGCCAACACTAATTTGTGTTATTTTTTATTTTTAAATTGGGGTATCCGCCAAAATATTGGGACATATAACAAAGTAAAACAAAGAATAAGTGCACTTGAGTACAAGAATGGATGGTTGAGGCTGGTATAAATGTCTATTCTGCACAAGGTACGGACAAGTCCTGTGGGATCCATGCCTGGTTCATTTTAATAAATGTAAGCTTGTCCACATTGGCTGCGGCCTGTGATAATGCTCTCTGCCATGCTAAACACACATTCACACTATAAGATTTAGGCCCCTGTCACCCAGGCACAGCAGGGGTTCATTCACGGCAAAAGTGGGTTCTTGTCACCCAGCAATAGAACAGAGGATTTTGAGAGATTTAGGCCCCTGTCACCCAGGCACAGCAGGAGTTTATTCACGGCAAAAGGGGGTTCATGTCACCCAGCAATAGAACAGAGGATTTTGAGAGATGTAGGCCCCTGTCACCCAGGCACAGCAGGGGTTCATTCACGGCAAAAGGGGGTTCATGTCACCCAGCAATAGAACAGAGGATTTTGAGAGATTTAGGCCCCTGTCACCCAGGCACAGCAGGGGTTTATTCTTTTCAAAACTAGCTTCATGTCACCAAGCAATACAACAGAGGATTTTGAGAGATTTAGGCCCCTGTCACCCAGGCACAGCAGGGGTTTATTCTTTTCAAAACTAGCTTCATGTCACCAAGCAATACAACAGACGATTTTGAGAGATTTAGGCCCCTGTCACCCAGGCACAGCAGGGGTTCATTCATGGCAAAAGGGGGTTCTTGTCACTTAGCAATAGAGCAGAAGATTTTGAAAACTCAATCCCTTCATTTCAGGGGCTCAAAAGTAATTGGACAAACTAAATAACTGTAAATAAAATGTGAAAACCCTTTGTTGGCAATGACTGCCTGAAGTCTTGAACTCATGGACATCACCAGACCCTGTGTTTCCTGCTTTTTAATGCTATACCAGGCCTTTACTGCAGCGGTTTTTAGTTGTTGTTTGCTTGTGGGCGTTTCTGTCTAAAGTTTAGTCTTTAACCACCTCAGCCCATATAGCTTAAACACCCTTAATGACCAGGCCACTTTTTACACTTCTGACCTACACTACTTTAACCGTTTATTGCTCGGTCATGCAACTTACCACCCAAATGAATTTTACCTCCTTTTCTTCTCACTAATAGAGCTTTCGTTTGGTGGTATTTCATTGCTGCTGACATTTTTACTTTTTTTTTGTTATTAATCGAAATTTAACGTTTTTTTTGCAAAAAAATGACATTTTTCACTTTCAGTTGTAAAATTTTGCAAAAAAAAACGACATCCATATATAAATTTTTCTCTAAATTTATTGTTCTACATGTCTTTGATAAAAAAAAAATGTTTGGGTAAAAAAAATGGTTTGGGTAAAAGTTATAGCGTTTACAAACTATGGTACAAAAATGTGAATTTCCGCTTTTTGAAGCAGCTCTGACTTTCTGAGCACCTGTCATGTTTCCTGAGGTTCTACAATGCCCAGACAGTACAAACACCCCACAAATGACCCCATTTTGGAAAGTAGACACCCTAAGGTATTCGCTGATGGGCATAGTAAGTTCATAGAACTTTTTATTTTTTGTCACAAGTTAGCGGTAAATAATGTTTTTTTTAATTTTTTTTTTTCTTACAAAGTCTCATATTCCAATAACTTGTGACAAAAAATAAAAAGTTCTATGAACTCACTATGCCCATCAGCGAATACCTTGGGGTGTCTTCTTTCCAAAATGGGGTCACTTGTGGGGTAGTTATACTGCCCTGGCATTCTAGGGGCCCAAATGTGTGGTAAGGAGTTTGAAATCAAAATCTGTAAAAAATGGCCGGTGAAATCCGAAAGGTGCTCTTTGGAATGTGGGCCCCTTTGCCCACCTAGGCTGCAAAAAAGTGTCACACATGTGGTATCTCCGTACTCAGGAGAAGTTGGGCAATGTGTTTTGGGGTGTCATTTTACATATACCCATGCTGGGTGAGAGAAATATCTTGGCAAAAGACAACTTTTCCCATTTTTTTTATACAAAGTTGGAATTTGACCAAGATATTTCTCTCACCCAGCATAAGTATATGTAAAAGGACACCCCAAAACACATTCCCCAACTTCTCCTGAGCGATACCACATGTGTGACACTTTTTTGCAGCCTAGATGCGCAAAGGGGCCCACATTCCTTTTAGGAGGGCATTTTTAGACATTTGGATACCAGACTTCTTCTCACGCTTTGGGGCCCCTAAAATGCCAGGGCAGTATAAATACCCCACATGTGACCCCATTTTGGAAAGAAGACACCCCAAGGTATTCAATGAGTGGCATGGCGAGTTCCTAGAATTTTTTTTTTTTTTGGCACAAGTTAGCGAATGGATTTTTTTTTTTGTTTTTTGCACAAAGTCTCCCTTTTCGCTAACTTGGGACAAAAATTTCAATCTTTCATGGACTCAATATGCCCCTCAGCGAATACCTTGGGGTGTCTTATTTCCAAAATGGGGTCATTTGTGGGGTGTTTGTACTGCCCTGGCATTTGAGGGTCTCCGCAATCATTACATGTATGCCCAGCATTAGGAGTTTCTGCTATTCTCCTTATATTGAGCATACGGGTAATGAGATTTTTTTTTTCCGTTCAGCCTCTGGGCTGAAAGAAAAAATGAACGGCACAGATTTCTTCATTCGCATCCATCAATGTGGATGAAAAAATCTCTGCCAAAAAAAAAAATGGAGGGGAAAGGCTTCTGCCAGGACATAGGAGCTCCGCCCAACATCCATACCCACTTAGCTCGTATGCCCTGGCAAACCCGATTTCTCCATTCACATCAATCGATGTGAATGAATAAATCATTGCCGGGATTTAAATTTTTTTTTTATATACAAAGTGTTTGCCAAAGTATATGAACACCGCCACCTCCTCAGCTCATATGCCTCGGCAAACGTATCTTTTACTGCAGAGGAGAAATCTCGTCTTGCAGCGCCGCATACATCGACTTGTGTGTAATCTGACAGCAGCGCAATGCTTCTGTCCGAATGCACATCAGTGCTGCAGCTAGTCGATCGGTTGGTCCACCTGGAAGGTAAAAAAAAAAAAACAAAAGAAAAAACCAGGCCGCAACGCAATAAATTTATTAACTTTATAATAACTTTTGAACATAACATATAAACTTTATTGAACTGAACGCTAACTTTTATACTTACCGGTGATTTTTTTTTTTTTTTTTACCTTTATAGAACAAACCTCTCCTTCCCCATGGGACAATGTGCAAAGCGCAAATCGCCCAAAGATGTGGCGAAGTACGTTATGCACTTTATCCCAGGTGAAAGGAGAGGTTTGCAGCAGCTGTGAGAGAAAGGGCCCTAATAGCCCTGTGTGCCTGTCCTGTGAGATGCAATCCCTATGCTAAGTGTACCTGTGTGTGGTACTTCCGGAAACACTCTCCTAAGCATAGGGCAGGGTGGTCAGGACAGTCAGGACAGAAATAGCGGGTGTCACGCCTTATTCCACTCCTGCTACAGACACAACATTTTTTTCGGGGTGGCGGTTGGGTTGAGGTACCAGGAACAACACTGGGGAAATGTCGCTCGTGTAGACGGCTAACTACACTGGTGGTTGGGGCCACGGAACCTCCTGGATACAGGAGGTTCTCGATGATCTCTTCCTGAAATTTGAGGAAGGATCGTGTTCTCCCAGCCTTACTGTAGAGAACAAAACTATTATACAGAGCCAATTGAATTAAATATACAGACACCTTCTTATACCAGCGTCTGGTGCGTCGGGAAACTAAATAGGGAGCCAACATCTGGTCATTGAAGTCCACCCCTCCCATGAGCGCATTATAGTCGTGGACACAGAGGGGCTTTTCAATGACACGGGTTGCCCTTTCAATTTGGATTGTCGTGTCTGCATGAATGGAGGAGAGCATGTAAACGTCATGCTTGTCTCTCCATTTCACCACGAGCAGTTCTTCGTTACACAAGGCAGCCCTCTCCCCCCTTGCAAGACGGGTGGTAACGAGCCGTTGGGGGAAGCCCGCGCGACTAGTTCGCGCGGTGCCACAGGCGCCAATCTGTTCTAGAAACAAATGCCTAAAGAGGGCCACACTTGTGTAAAAATTGTCCACATAAAGATGGTACCCCTTGCCGAATAAGGGTGACACCAAGTCCCAGACTGTCTTCCCACTGCTCCCCAGGTAGTCAGGGCAACCGACCGGCTCCAGGGTCTGATCTTTTCCCTCATAGACACGAAATTTGTGGGTATAGCCTGTGGCCCTTTCACAGAGCTTATACAATTTGACCCCATACCAGGCACGCTTGCTTGGGATGTATTGTTTGAAGCCAAGGCGCCCGGTAAAATGTATTAGGCACTCGTCTACGCAGATGTTTTGCTCTGGGGTATACAAATCTGCAAATTTCTGGTTGAAATGGTCTATGAGGGGCCGAATTTTGTGGAGCCGGTCAAAAGCTGGGTGGCCTCTGGGACGGGAGGTGGTGTTGTCGCTAAAATGCAGGAAACGCAGGATGGTCTCAAATCGTGTCCTGGACATAGCAGCAGAGAACATGGGCATGTGATGAATTGGGTTCGTGGACCAATATGACCGCAATTCATGCTTTTTAGTTAGACCCATGTTGAGGAGAAGGCCCAGAAAAATTTAAAATTCGGAAACTTGGACTGGTTTCCACCGGAAAGGCTGGGCATAATAGCTTCCCGGGTTGGCGGTTATAAATTGTGTGGCATACCGATTTGTTTCTGCCACGACTAAGTCCAAGAGCTCCGCAGTCAAGAACAGCTCAAAAAATCCCAGGGCCGAACCGATCTGAGCTGTCTCAACCCGAACTCCAGACTGGGCGGTGAAAGGGGGAACTAATGGTGCTGCTGAAGTTGGGGACTGCCAATCAGGATTTGCCAGCATCTCAGGGACTCTAGGGGGTCTACGGGCCCGTCTTTGCGGTGGCTGCGATGGGGTAACTACTGCACGTGCCACCGTACCAGCTTCAACTGCCCTTCTGGTGCTCGCTACTTCACCATGTTGTACGGCAGTGCTGGTACTAGGTCCAGGAAGGGCTGCGCTGCTGGTGTATGCCTCACCATGTGATCCCACAGCGCCAGCCCCACTCTGCTGCTCTTGAAGCGGATCCTGCGCAACCTGTGGTCTAGCGACACGGGGCCGGGTACGCCTGGTTCTATTAGGGACCTCCACCTCCTCGTCCGAACTTTGGGTCAGAGAGCCACTGCTTTCTACAGGTTCATATTCTGACCCGCTAGATTCGTCAGATGAGGGTTCCCATTCCTCATCCGACTGGGTCAGAATCCTGTAGGCCTCTTCAGAAGAATACCCCCTGTTTGACATTTGGGCAACTAAATTTAGGGGTATTCCCTGAGACTACCCAAGAAAAAAAGCAAGCCTGTCTTACAAAGGGGAGGCTAGCGAAGTACCGGAGGCCGCTGCGGTTGATAAAAAATATCAAAACTGATTTTTTTATCGCCGCAGTGCGTGTAAAGTGAATGTGCAGTGATCAAAAAAAAATAATAATTTTGTCACTGCGGTGGGGCGGGCGTGGGCGAACGCACGTGTGGGCGACCGATCAGGCCTGATCGGGCAAACACTGCGTTTTGGGTGGAGGGCGAGCTAAGGTGACACTAATACAATTATAGATCTGACTGTGATCAGTTTTGATCACTTACAGATACTATAAAAGTACAAATGCTGATTAGCGATACGCTAATCAGCGAATAAAAGTGACTGCGGTGCGGTGCGGTGGGCGCTAACTGACGCTAACTACCAAACCAAGGGGCCTAAACTATTCTAAAACCTATCAGTCAATACTAGTGAAGAAAAAAAAGTGACAGTTTACACTGATCACTTTTTGTCTTTCACTAAGTGATTGACAGGGGGCGATCAAGGGGTTAATTTGGGTGATGGGGGTGATGGAAGGTGATCTGGGGCTAAGGGCAGTGTTTGGTGGGTACTCACAGTTCAGTCTGCTCCTCTGCTGGATCCAACCGACGAAAAGGACCAGCAGAGGAGCAGACAAGCCATATAACAGATCATATTTACTAATATAAGGTGTTAGATGGCTTCTGATTCGGTTTTTTAAAAATCAGCAACCTGCCAGCAACGATCATTGGCTGGCAGGTTGCTGATGCAATACTCCTCGAACTTTTGCCGGCCCGCGGTGCGCATGCGCGGGCCGGCTGTGACCGAAATCTCGCGTCTCGCGAGAGGACTCGCCGGCGTTTCCAGGAGGAAACAATCAACCACCTCCAGGACGCGTCGCTGCGTTCGGCGGTCCGGAGGTGGTTAACAAGTGTAATGCATGCTCTGTTGGGTTCAGATCAGGTGACTGACTCGGCCATTCAAGAATGTTTCACTTCTTTGATTTAAAGGGTTTCTACCACCAGAAATACTGTTATGTAGCTGATGTTTCTAATATTAGTCCCTGCAGCCGTTTTTTTTTTTAAAAAAAGCACTTTTATAGATATGCTAATGAGCCTCTAGGTGCTATGTGGGCGTCATTAGCACCTAGAGGGCTCCGTCCACTAACCATTTCAGCCGCCCATCACGTCCCTCCAGCCCGCCCCGCTCCTGTTGATTGAGGGTGAAACTTCTCAGTATCTCGTACCAATTACCGCGCCTGCGCCGTGCACTTCTGTATTCGGCGCAGGCGCAGTGAGTGAATGCCGCGCTCCTGGTGCCGGCTTCCTCATTGTAATGTAGTTGGCGCAGGCGCAGTGAGGAAGCCGGCGCCGGGAGAATACAGAAGCGCACGGCGCAGGCGCGGGAATTGGTACGAGATACTGAGAAGTTTCACGTCAATCAACAGGAGCAGGGCGGGCTGGAGGGACGCGATGGGCGGCTGAAATGGTTAGTGGACGGAGCCCTCTAGGTGCTAATGACGCCCACATAGCACCTAGAGGCTCATTAGCATATCTATAAAAGTGCTTTTTTAACAAAAACGGCTGCAGGGACTAACGTTAGAAACATACTGTTATGTAGTGCTGACATTAGCGCATCGCTATATCAGTCAGCTACATAACAGTATTTCTGGTGGTAGAAACCCTTTAATAAAATCCTGGGTTGCTTTGGCTTTATGTTTTGGGTCATTGTCCATCTGTATTATGAAATGCCTACTAATCAGTTTGGCTGCATTTAGCTGGATTTGAGCACATAGTATGTCTCTGAAAACCCCAGAATTCATCTAGCTGCTTCTGTCCTGTGTCACATCATCAATACACACTAGGAACCCAGTGCAAATGGAAGCCATGCACGCCCAGGCTATCACACTGCCTCCGCCGTGTTTTACAGATGATGTGGTATGCTTTGGATCATGAGCTGTACCATGCCTTCACCATACTCATTTCTTTCCATCATTCTGGTAGAGGTTGATCTTGGTTTCATCTGTCCAAAAAATGTTCTTCCAGAAGTGTGCTGGTTTTTTAAGATGTTTTTTTTTTTTTTAGCAAAGTCCAACTTAGCCTTCTTATTCTTGAGGCTTATGAGTGGCTTGCACCCTCTGTATTTACTTTCATGCAGTCTTTTCTTTATGGTAGATTTGGATATTGATATGCCTATATCCTGAAGAGTGTTGTTCACTTGGATGGCTGTTGTGAAGGGGTTTCTCCTCACCATTGTAATTATTCTGCGATCATCCACCACTGTAGTCTTCCGTGGGTGTCCAGGTCTTTTTGCATTGTTGAGGTCACCAGTGCTTTTTTCTTTCTCAGGTTGTACCAAACTGTAGATTTTGTCACTCCTAATAGTGTAGCAATTTCTCGGATCGGTTTTTAATGTTTTTGCAGATGAAGGATGGCTTGTTTCACCTGCATGGAGAGCTCCTTTAACCGCATGTTTACTTCTCAGCAAAATCTTCCAACTGCACGCACCACACCACACCTCAACTCCAAGTCTTTTATGTGCGTAATTTAGAATTAAATAATGAAGGAATTGCCCACAACTGCCCATGAAACAGCCTTTGAGTCAATTGTCCAATTACTTTTGGTCCCTTTAAAAACAGGGTACCACATGTAAAGGAGCAGAAACTCCTAAATCCTTCATCCAATTTTAATGTGGATACCCTCAAATGAAAGCTAAAAGTCTGGACTTCATGTCCATGTCCATTATATAACTATAACTTGAACATGTTTTAGTAAACAGGTAATAAAAACAAAAATTTTGTCAGTGTCCAAATATATATGGACCTAGCTATAGGTGGATATCACTATCCCTTGTATTCACTTTTTCCCTGACGAAGCCGTTGGCAAAACGCATTGCGTAAGTGGGCAACCTCCATGCACATATCGTGCGTCTGATGTATGGGTTTTTCTAACATCCACTACTCTGTGATATCGGGCTTTATGTGCGGCCTATTGTGAGGTCATTATACACCTCAGGCATATGCATGTCTAGGCAGATTCCACTTGGATTTGATGCTGCTGCAATACATATACGTATATATATATTTTTTTTTTTCTGGTATGTTTATATAAACTTGCCCTGGTCTGCATGTGAGTTAGTCCCCTACTAGTTTGGTTGTTTTAAACCATTTTCCTCTCTTACATCCATGTGGATTCTTCTGGTGTTAATGTGATCATGTTTTAATTGGATTTAATAAAATAAATTTAATTTTACTTTTTGGAGTACTTATTTTGATGTGGGCTATCACACTTGCATTGTAGGTTTAGACTATAATAGAACAGAATAAGTATTAATGGTGCAGCAAGTGAACTATATATTAGAAATCCTGTTGAGACTGAGTCTGATGCACAGTAAGTCTGTGTATAACAGAACAGATAAAGTATGAATGGCGCAGCAGATGAAGTAGATAAACAAGCCTATATATTAGACCGCCTGTTGACAAAGAGTCCAATGCACAGTACGTCTATATATAACAGAACAGATTAAGAATGAATGGTGCAGCAGGTAAACAAGATGCACAGAGCCTGCACTGTCGTTGCAGTCTCCCTATGCTTTCCCTACAGTGTCTAAACTCTCCCTACAATCTCCCTACACTGTCCCTGCACTGTCTCTATCTAATAGTCTACAATTAAAAGCTTTCTAACACACTGTCCCTAGCGCTTGCTACGTCTCTCCCTATGCTCTGTGAAATGGCGGCGATTGCTCAGGGTGAGGCTTTTATAGGGCTGTGACACCACAGAGGATGGTTATCTGCTGATTGGCTGGCTGCATGGCATTATAGGCCATTATGTGCTCCTGTGCTTACTTTCACTTTGTCACACGTGGTGTGGCTGCCATTTTAGGGGGAAAAAATTGTTACCACGATACGCAAGGAAATTCGGATTCTTGGCAAATCAAATTTTTCCTGAAATTCGGATCGATGTCAATTTGTTTCATTTCGATTCACTCAACACTAGTGTTGAGCGAACCGAACTGCAAAGTTCAGGTCTGTATTAAACTTTGCGAGTTCGGGCATTTAATAAAGCATGTTGAAAGGCTGTAGGGCAGTCAATCAACAAGCTTTTAAGCGGTGGGCACTTAGAAGCCATCACAGCCATGCCTAGTAATGACATGGCTGTGATTGGCCGGTGCATCATGTGACCCAGCCTCTATACAAGCTGGATCACATGTAGCACTGCCCATCATCTCTGAGTAGTGCAGGGACAGGAAGCAGGCAGCTGAAGTGAGGGAGAGTGTTAGGAATTTCATCTGGCTATTTATTCTGTGGGCTACCTATAGTGATTTTTTGTGGGTGCAATACACCAGCTTTGCACCCCTGACACAGAAATATAATAATTAATCTTGCTGTTAATTCTGTGTGTAACCTATAGCTATTTTTTGTGGGTACAATGCACAATCTATGCACCCCTGAGACAGAAATATAATAGTTAATCTGTCTGTTAGTTCGGCGGGTGACATATACCCAGTTTTGGTGTGAGGTACACCTGCACTGCATACATGACAGGAAAATTAATATAGTTAATCTGTTAATTCGGTGGATGACCTCAAAGAATGAGGAGAGCATTAAATAAGGGACGTGGCCCTGGTCCGGGTGCTACTGGTGTTGGTGGAGCTCCTGTTGCAGGGAGAGGACGTGATCAATCTGTGCCACCTACACGCCCAAATGAAACACCTTCCACAGGTGCACGTATCACATTCAGCGTCATTTTGTAGGCCCGAATACCGATGTACAAATGGTGAGGTAAGAACAAGTAGAGGTTGTAGTAGATTGGATGGCTGACAGTGCCTCCAGTTCCTTCACATTGTCTCCCACCTGGTCCCCTGCTGAAAGCGCAGAGTTGGCACCAGCAGCCCATGGGCATCTGTTTTTCATCTCAACCCCTTACACATCAGCCAAGCAGTCTGAGCCCCAAGTCATGCAGCAGTCTCTTATGCTTTTTAATGACTTGGCTAGCAGGGTTTCCGTGGGCCCCAGAAGCAGAAGAGATTGAGTGCACTGATGCCCAACCACTTATGTTTCAGGATGTAGACATGGGAGGACCATAGCAGCATGTCTCTGATGATGATGACGAAACACAGGTGCCAACTGCTGTGGCTTTCTGCAGTGTGCAGACCGGCAAGGAGGGCAGGGGTGAAGAGTGTGTGAAAGATAATGTGAAGGATGATGAGGTCCTAGACCCCATATGGAATCAAGGTCATGCGAGTGACGTGTGCAGTCCGGAGGAAGAGGTGGTGGTCACACAGCGCCAGCTGCACAGCAAAAGAGGGAGCAGGGTGAAAAAGCAGAGTGGCCGTCCCCTAGCCAGTACGCCTGCTACTGCCCACGGCACCCAGGGACTGGACACACCAAAGCAAGCCCCAAGGAGTTCCCTGGCGTGGCAGTTATTCAGACAATGTGCTGATGACAAGACACAAGTGGTTTGCATACTGTGCAATCAGAGCCTGAAGCGAGGCATAAATGTTCTAAACCTGAGCACAACCTGCATGACCAGGCATCTAAATACAAAGCACGAGCTGCAGTGGAGTAGACACCTGAAAAACCACAAAAGATCTCAGGCTCCTCCTGCTTCCTCTTCTGCTGTGGTCTTGGCCTTTTCCTCCCCCTCTGGAGTCGGTGTGGCACCTGCCACCCTGCAAACAGAGGATGTGGCAGCAACACCACCACCTGCACCACCATCATCAAGCATCTCCACACTGTCCCATGGAAGCATTCAGCTGTCCATCCCCCAAACACTGGAGAGAAAGAGGAAGTATCTTCCTACCCACCCGTGATCCCTGGCCCTGAATGCCAGCATTTCAAAATGACTTGCCTTTGAAATGCTGTCTGTCATTCCCTCTGGTGGAGACGGAGACTTTTAAAAACCTTATGGCAGTGACTGTCCCACAGTACATGGTTCCCAGGAGAGCCATTCCCACCTTGCACAAGTGGCGGACAAAATCAGGTGTGCACTGCGCAACGCTATATGTGGCAAGGTCCACATAACCACCGATACGTGGACCAGTAAACATGGCCAGGAACGTTATATCTCCCTAACTGAACACTGGGTAAATGCAGTGGCGGCTGGGCCTGAGGCGGATAGCAGTTTGGCACATGTCCTACCACCACCGAGGATTGCAGGACGTTTCTTGTTGCCTCCTGTTGCCTTCTCCTCCTACTCCGCTTCCTCCTCTACTGCCTCCTCATCTGGTCAGCGTAACACCTGCACCACCAACTTCAGCAGAGCCAGGGGGGAATGACAGCAGGCTGTTTTGAAACTCATCTGTTTGGGGGGAAAAACCCACACCGCGCAGGAACTGTGGACGGGCATGGAACATGGAACCGATGAGCTACTGTCACGGCTGAGGATGGGGGAAACCCTCAGCCGTGTGCCGAAGGATGATGGTCGCTGCTTGACCAGGACAAACAGGATTAGGGAGCAGGTCACCTCCTACAGCGTCCCTAACCTGACCCTAACTCCTACCTGCATGGGCCGACCTTGAAGGTAGGAGGACCCATGCGCAGGAACCTCGGATCCCTACTCGCCCTCCGCCGGTCCCTAGGCTAGGAATCAGAGTAAGACATCCTGTTCCTTCTGGATCCGGAGGAACAGGAGTCTCACTGGCCAAGCTGCAAGCAAGGGGAAACAAATGCAACCTATGGCAATGGCAGGTACTTGTCACAAACATAGCAGAGACCTACCACAGACAACCAAGCCTGGAACCCATGTGGATGTACTGCCCACAGACAGCAGGACTCAGCACACCAACACACAACACACGGGAACCCAGGACCACAGGTGCAATAAAGAAACATAAAACCAAACACATCTTCCAGACACCAAAGGACATATATTTAGCTTATGACCAGAAGGCAGTTGGTAAGTAACAAGGAGGATGTCTACAGCCAGCATGGCTGAAACACTCTCTCTGGCTACTGCCTACAACTGAGGCTTTATAGGGCCAAGAGGCCACACCCAACAATCAGACACACCCCGTGACTCACACACACTGAAAGGGAGTTAACCCTTCCAAAACCACAGAAGGGAAAACATAACTTAAAGGGAAAGTGTCCAAACAACAAACACACTGTGGCTGTTGCCGCAGGCAACGACATGGGTGGCAAACGTGTCCTGCCACGGACAGCCACAGTGCAGGGAAAATGTCAGTGCACACCAAACATAAACAAAGTGCACACAGACATTCAAAAGTGCTTACAAACGCGCACACAACTCCAAGGGAACCGCACACATAGCTGTTGTCCGCGGCAACCGCACTTGAAGCTAACAACCTTATGCCTCAAGCTGCGGTTGACACTACAACCCAAAACCGTGGGCAACAGTATGCGGCTCCCAAGGAGTCACGGCCAAAACCGTGGCCGTGACAGCTACAGCAGGTGATAGTGGAGTTTCAGCTGCAGCATGCACGGGAACAGCACCACATCACCACCAACAAGTTGGCCTCCATGCGGGACGTGTGTGCCGTGTTTTGCTATTTCGAGTACTCCACCAACATGGTCCGTGCCGATGACGCCGTCTTCAGCGTTACCATCTCACAAATGCTTCGGGCGATGATGGAAGAGGATGTGATACAGGAGGAAGTGGAGGAGGAAGAGGGATCATTTCCACTTTTATCAGGCCAGTCATTCACAAGTGGCTCGGAGGGTGGGTTCCTGCACTAACAGAGGCCAGGTACACAACTGTCCAGCCAGGGCACAGTTTTGCAGGATGAGGAGGAGTAGGAACCGTGTTCACAGCAGGGTGGCACCCAAAGCAGCTTATATGCATCAATGGATCGTGGCTGGGGGGATACAGAGGACACAGACGATACACCTCCCCCAGAGGACAGCTTGTCCTTGCCTCTGGGCAGCCTGGCACACATGAGCGACTACATTCTGAAGTGCCTGCGCAATGACCGCCGAGTTGCCCACATTCTAACCAGTGTTGATGGATCCCCGCTACAAGGACAACGTGCTGTCCTTAATTCCATCACTGCTGGTAGACGCACTGCTGATCACATACACACCTGACAGCGGGGGCTCAGTGGAAGCACAAGGCAAAGGCAGAGGAGGAAGAAGCCACCAACGCAGCTGGGGCACTGCCAGCACCTCAGAAGGGAGGGTTAGCATGAGCACATGGCCTGAATTTGCACTTTACTCCTTGGAGGTGCTGGCCTGCCCTGTGGCTAGTTTATTGTCCGAACATGTGTGATCACAGACAAGTGCAGCTGCCTGTCTACAGCCAACGTGGACAAGCTCACGTTCATTAAAATGAACCAGGCATGGATCACACAGGACTTGTCCATACCTTGTGCTGAGTAGACAAGTATACTCCAGCGCACTTTCTCTTTGCGTTCTCTTTTCCATTCCCCAATGTTTTGGGGCCTTCTCAAATAAATAAATATAAATTAAATAAAGGAATTTTTTTTTTAAATAGTTTAAAAAACAAAAACAGTGTTGCCTACTTCCTCCTCCACCGCCACTTCCACCGACACTGACACGTCCACCGCCTCCTCAACCTCATACTCCAGTTTGACCTCCTAGTTTAAGATGATTATTTTTTACTTATTTTCTATTCTATGTTATTTTAAGTAATTTCCCTATCCACATTTGTTTGCAGGGCATCTTGCTCTCATCCCCATTTTGCTTCCTTTTGCAGCCCTCTAGCCCTTACTACGACTATTTTACAGCCATTTTAGAGCATCATAGTTTGGGTCCCCATTGACTTCAATGGGATTCGGGTTTGAGTTCCGGTCAAGTTCGGGTCCTGCACCCGAACTTTGACCCGAAGTTCAGCCGAACTCGAACATCCACTGGTCCACTCATCCCTACTCAACACTAATTATTATTATCATTATTTATAGAACACTAGTGTTATGTCCCTTCACAGTTTCTCTACTAAATGCACAGGGAAGTGTATACAATGCTGTGGTCAATGAAAAGTTAACACGACACTTAGTGAAGCCAGGCTGCAGCGCCCAATTGTAGAAATGACTTCTATAACCTATTTCTATGAACCTTTGGAAGCCTGCAGCCAAACAGCAAAGTAATTTCAAGCTCATTTCTTCCTTGCTGAGTGTTTCTGCCATTCAGAGATTTGACCTGTATACTTATATGATAAAGGAAAGAAGTATTCAATGCACAAGGCCTGTGGGAGCCTTCTAGACAAAAAAATATCACTCTTTGACAAATTTCCCACTTTGTTTTTGAAACTGCCTTACCTGTTACGCGATTGGAATAATTAGACAGCTGCATAAGGATTAAGAAGAAATGCTAAAGTATTATTCAGAAAACAGGTTCAGCAAAGATGAGCAATACCGTAGAGGCAGACTGTGACTTATGGGACCCTTGAAGCAAACAGGTATAGTGAAAGTGACCCAAACAGTCATGAAAAGTACACAGAGGGGTACAATACCAATCTGTTCTATCCTGGGTGGCAGAAGTGGGCACCATAATGAGTCCTCTAATTTCAGTAAATTAGGGATATAATGAACCAGTGGCATAAGGAGAATAGACTGGGCTCCATAGCACATTTATGAGCAAGGTTCCCATTCCTTCAAAGCAACTCCCACCCCATTAGGCTAGTTCTACAATGGACAGGAGGAAGAGTCAAGAGAAGCCTAGGCCTTGAATATCCCTTTAGCCCTCACACAGTAGTCATGCCCCTTAGTGCCCCCACACAGTAGTTTTTCCCCCTTAGTGCCCCCTTATTTTACTCACTTATCTGGCACTGACATATTCTGCAGCACTTTAAAGGCATTAGCATCAGGCTGTCCTTAGTGGGACTCACAATCTAATTTCCCTATCAGTATGTCTTTGAAGTGTGGGAGGAAACTGGAGTACCCGGAGGAAACCTACACAAACACGGGCAGAACATACAAACTCCATGCAGATGTCATCCTTAGTTGGATTCAATCCTAGGACCCTAGCTCCGCAAGGCACTGGTGCTAACCACTGAGCCACCGTGTGCCCCTTTACAGTAGAATGCCCCCTTAGTGCCCCCACACAGTAGTTATTCCCTCTTAGTGCACCCACACAGTAGTCATACACCCTTTGTGACCCCCACACAGTAGAATCCAGTCCTAACATAATAGTTTTGCTCCATTAGTTCCTCTCTTACAATAATGCTGCCCTCTTAGTGCCCCCTTACAGTAGTGCTTGGCTGTTAGTGATTCACTTATAGTAGTGCTGCCCTTTTAGTGCCCGGTGACAGTAGTGTTGCCCCCTTAGTGCCCACCTTACATAGTGCTGGCACCTTAGAGCCCTATTATAGTAGTGCTTCACTTGTAGCATTAATAATAAATAAATAAATAAAATAAAAAAAGTAATACTCATCTAGCTCCATTCCCCAGATGAACAAAGCACATCCCGTTCTCCCCAGTAGGCCAGGTGCAGTGATGTCATCACACCTTCTGGGCTGAGTAGAAGACTGCACAGACCGGGGAATGATCCTTGGTCCATGCGCTCTTGTACTCATCCCAGGAGGAGCGATGCATCACTGCATCACGCATGCTGGGGAGACTCAGCCTGGAAATCAGGCCCGGGCCATAATTGATGACAGACACATCAACCTAACTCGGGCTGCTGTGTGTGAAATCCATTGCTGCCCAGGCCTCGTCTGTCAGTACACACACAATAATTGTTACTGTATGTGCGTTTGTGTGTGTACCAGCAGACAAGGAACATACCCCTGCCACTGCGCACCCCGTAATGAACTTTAATGAGCATTAAACCACATACATAGGGTTTTACATTTACCAGGAGTTGCCTGTTTTAAAGTCCTTTTTTGTCGCAGGACCAACTGAAATCCACATTTATTAAGGGTCAGCTGTAATCTGGAGGGGAACATGTGAGCAAGTATTTAATTCCCCAGTAAAACCACTGCAGATGAAATACAGTATTACATTAAATTACCATCAGGAAAATACATGTCATTCAGAAAAAAGAGACAGTCTTTGTGGCTGTTCTCTGCTCTTATTATGAACTATGAACCAACCTCATATACAGCCTGATACACAATCACTGAGGCAGTGCTGTACATAGAGAAGTAAGGGCCCCATAGCAAGGATCAAACCAGGCCCCCCACACAGGACAGAAGGGTTTCTGCCTAAACCCTTTACAATGACCCTTGGGACATTTTTCCATTGCCGTATTTGCTAAAAGTTGTTCCTTTAGAGCAGGGGTACTCAACTAGTTTTATTAAAGGTCCACATACCAGGGTCTGCAGTCAGGTGAAGGTCCGAGCTGAACGCCAACAGTAAAGATGCCATGCGATCATGTGATACATGCGCGTGGGGCGCTCTGACGTTATAGTGGAGCGCCCCGGGTAAGTCCCAGAATTAGTAATGGCCACATTAGTGCCCCAGTAAGAATAATGTCCCCATTAGTGCCCCCAGTAAGAGTATTGCCCCCCTTCTCTGCTTTTGCAAAAAAAAATAATAATTTGCATTCACCTGGCTGCGGTGAACATTCGCTGCTGACTGCAAGCTCAGGACCGGTGCTCTAACGTGATGACATCTTGTAGGTCCTGTCCTGAGCTTCTAGTCAGCAGGGAGTGTTCTCCACAGCGTGAGCAAATGGAGGTGGAGGTACCGTAATTACGTAATATATATATTTTTTTACTAGCACAAGTAGCGGTGGAGGTAAAGGCTGTACTAATGGGCGTTCCATGATGGAAGCGCTCATTAGTAAGGGTACTTTCACACTTGCAGCAGGATGGATCCGACAGGCTGCTCACCCTGTCAGATCCATCTTGCCACTACTTCGCCGTGCCGCTGCTCTGTGCCCATCGACTATAATGGGGATGGGGGCAGAGTTACGGCGCAGCACGGTGAGAGGCCGCCAGACTAAAAGTACTACATGTCCGACTTTTTCGTCTGGCGGCCCCCTCAATATAATAAACATTGGTGGCGCAGTGCGCCCCCCCCCTCAAAATAATAAACATTGGTGGCGCAGTGCACCCCCCCATCACAATAAACATTGGTGGCGCAGTGCGCCCCCCCTCAATATAATAAACATTGGTGGCGCAGTGCGCCCCCCCATCACCCCAGTATATTAAACATTGGTGGCGCAGTGTGCCCCCCCATCACCCCAGTATAATAAACATTGGTGGCGCAGTGCGCCCCCCCTCAATATAATAAACATTGGTGGCGCAGTGTGCCCCCCAATATAATAAACATTGGTGGCGCAGTGCGCCCCCCTCAAAATAATAAACATTGGTGGCGCAGTGTGCCCCCCCATCACAATAAACATTGGTGGCGCAGTGCGCCCCCCCTCAAAATAATAAACATTGGTGGCGCAGTGTGCCCCCCCATCACCCCAGTATAATAAACATTGGTGGCGCAGTGTGCCCCCCCCATCACCCCAGTATAATAAACATTGGTGGCGCAGTGCGCCCCCCCTCAATATAATAAACATTGGTGGCGCAGTGTGCCCCCCAATATAATAAACATTGGTGGCACAGTGTGCCCCCCAATATAATAAACATTGGTGGCGCAGTGTGCCCCCCAATATAATAAACATTGGTGGTGCAGTGTGCCCCCCAATATAATAAACATTGGTGGCGCAGTGCGCCCCCCCTCAAAATAATAAACATTGGTGGCGCAGTGCACCCCCCCATCACCCCAGTATAATAAACATTGGTGGCGCAGTGCGCCCCCCCCCAATATAATAAACATTGGTGGTGCAGTGGGCAGTGCCAATGAGGGTTAAAAAATAATTTACTCACCTCCTCCAGTTGATCGCGTAACTGCCGGTCTCCAGTTCTTACTTCTTTCTTCAGGACCTGTGGTGACATCACTGAGCTCATCACATGATCCATCACCATGGTAATGGGCCATGTGATGAGCTCAGTGACGTCACCACAGGTCCTGAAGAAAGAAGTAAGAACTGGAGACCGGCAGTTACGCGATCAACTGGAGGAGGTGAGTTAATTTTCTTTTATTATTTTTAACCCTCATTGGCACTTCCCACTGAGCCACCAATGTTTATTATAATGGGGAAGGGGGGGGGGGGGCGCACTGCGCCACAAATGTTTCTTATACTAGGGGGGGGGGGCGCACTGTGCCACCAACTTTTCTTATACAAATACAGGAGGCGGGTGCCGGAATCAAATAGCCGGCACCCGACCTTTGTGACAGGGGGCTGCGATCAGCTACAATTAACCCCTCAGGTACCGCACCTGAAGGGTTAACTCAACTGCAGCTGATCGCAGCTCCCTGTCACAGAGGTCGGGTGCCGGCTATTTGATTCCAGCACCCGCCTCCTGTATTTGTAATACAGGTCAGTTTTCTTCATTGGTGGCGCAGTGGCCACAGCCCCTCCCCTCCTCCTCCTGCCTCTTCTTATTGGCAGCGGCGGGGACAGCAGCAGCACAGGGGGGAGGGAGAGACTCCTCCTGCGCTGCTGAGAACTATCAGCTCCTGTGCCCCGCCGCTGTATTGAGCAGAGCTGCCAGAGTGTGCAGGAGGAGGAGCGCTACATGTGGAGGAAGCCCTGTCTCACTGCGCTGTGGGACAGGTGGAAGTGCGTCGGTAAGCTCCTCCTCCTGCACGGCACAGTGTGCAGGAGAGGAGCAGCGCTCTGAAGGATGGCCGGGGTCCGGACAACTGGCGGCCGCGGTCCGTATTTGGACCGCGGTCCGCCAGTTGAGTACCCCTGCTTTAGAGGGATGAGTCCTGACAAAGTTTTCACCTCCAGTAGAAAAGGTTATAAACCCAAATAAGACTGGGCACCCTCTTATCCTGGGTCCCATAGCAGTCGCATGGTCTGCCACTATGGTAGTTACTTCCCTGCACCGAGGACAGGCCTGAAGGCCTTCATTAGGCCCCCAGCTGCTGTGGCAACATAGGCACCCCACAATATCACTTGCAATGGTGCAGATGTCTGACAGAGAGAGCTCCTTCCCTCTAAACTGCTTAGATATTGCGGTCACTATGGACTGCGGCATCTAAGGGGTTAAACAGCCCAGAATGTTGCTTATGTCGATCTGTCCATTAGAGCAGGAACCTGTTTTTTAAGAAACCTGTACATCTCTCAGACAATGCTGCCATAAAAAGGTGGTGGCCCAGCCTAAGACCCTGTAGTGATCACAACAGAAAGGATTATTGGCAGTCACTAAGGGGTTAAAGGGAATGAGCACTCAGAAAATGACCTATTGTTCAAATCACGTTTTTATGTTTAACATATCTTTTGCCTAATAATTGTCGTCACTTCTTGGTCTGTACAGATCACTTTACTGCAGTTACATGCTTATCTGTCATTCTAACCCAGCCTATAATGATATAACCTCTGTGTATAGATAAGACAGGATCCACCATTCACAATAGATGATTTTCAGAGCTTATCTATTCTTTCCTTGTACAATGAACTCTGCACAGGTCACAGAACATGCCTAGAAAACTCTCCCATTTAAGTCAATGAGGTCCCCTCAAGACCATTGTGTCTATGGCTCATGAGTAGGGTTGAGCGAACACAAACTGTAAAGTTCGGGTTCGTGCCGAACTTTAGGATTTTTGGACCCCAGACACGAACATTTCAGTAAAAGTTCGGGTTCGGTGTTCGGCGCATTCTTGGCGCTTTTTGAATGGCTGCAGAGCAGCCAATCAACAAGCGGTTAACTGTCTGACCTTAGAAGCCATCACAGCCATGCCTACTAATGGCATGGCTGTCATTGGCCAGAGCAGCATGTGACCCAGCCTCTATATAAGCTGGAGTCACGTAGCGCTGCACGTCACTCTGCTGTTACAAGTGTAGGGAGAGGATGCTGCTGGACTGGTGATTTCAGGGAGCGAATAGGAGAGAATCTTACTCAGTGATCTACATAGAAATAGTTGTGTGGGTGCAGGGCACAATCGTTTTACCCTGCCCTGAGCTCATTGACCAAAAAAACAACAACTTTTATCCGACTGTTAGTTAGGTGGGCAGCGGCGGCGGCCATTTTATGCATGCTCAATGCACCAGCACTGCATCTGAGCTTTTGGGACATTGTAAATCACCATTTTTTTGGCAATATACAACATCTGGATTAGTCAGTGTGCAATTTGAGCTAGAAATACACCCATCATTTTCTGGGGCTTTAAAAATACACTTTTTTGCCAAAAAACTGTATTTTCCTGATCTGCAAGTGTTAAATTCAAGTTTATTATATACAGCTTACATATTCTGTTACCAAAAAAATAAACTTTTTTGGCAATCTACAACATCTGGATTAGTCAGTGTGCAATTTAAGCTAGAAATACACCCATCATTTTCTGGGGTTTTAAAAACACACTTTTTTTTGCCAAAAAAAAATGTATTTTCCTGATCTGCAAGTGTTAAATTCAAGTTTATTATATACAGCTTTCATATTCTGTTACCAAAAAAAAACAACTTTTTTGGCAATCTACAACATCTGAATTAGTCAGTGTCCAATTTAAGCTAGAAATACACCCATCATCTTCTGAGGTTTTAAAAACACACTTTTTTGCCAAAAAACACTGTTTTCAGGCCTTGCAGCATCAGCACGTGAGAAATTACAGGCTTATATGCTGCTGTCAAGTTTAGTTGTTAAACAAACACTCGTTTGGGCAAAAAAAAATAAGTTGCCAGCCTTTGATGCAGATGTCATTGTGAGATACACCCTTAATACATTTGGGTTAGATTCAGAGATTTGAAATACCGCCATTTGGTGCACCAAAATGTAATTCAGGCCTACAGTGGGTCAGGCCGTGTGAGATACACCCTGTATATACAGTACAGGGCTTATATTATTTCATTAATAAAACACCCTTTTTGGGGCAAAATACACAATATTTCAGGCCTTGCAGCATAAGCACGTTTGAAATTCCTGGGTTATATACTGCTGCCATATTGAGTTATTAAACAAACACCCGTTTGGGCAAAAATAGTTTTTTTGGCAGCCTTTGCTGCATATGTCATTGTGAGATACACCCTTAATACATTTGGGTTAGATTCAGAGATTTGAAATACTGCCATTTGGTGCACCAATATTGAATTCAGGCCTACACTGGTTCAGGCCGTGTGAGATACACCCTTCACATACAGGGGTTCGATTCAGGCATTTGAAATACAGTCATTTGAAATACAGCCATTTTGGGCAAAGAAATCTTTAATTCAGTCCTACACTGATTCAGGCCATGTGAGATACACCCTCTACATACAGGGGTTTGATTCAGACGTTTGAAATAAAGTCATTTGAAATACAGCCATATTGGGCAAAGAAATCTTTAATTCAGGCCTACACTGATTCAGGCCATGTGAGATACACCCTCTACATACAGGGATTTGATTCAGGCATTTGAAATACAGCCATTTTGGGCAAAGAAATCATTGATTCATGCCTACACTGATTCAGGCCATGTGAGATACACCCTCTACATACAGGGGTTTGATTCAGGCATTTGAAATAAAGTCATTTGAAATACAGCCATTTTGGGCAAAGAAATCTTTAATTCAGGCCTACACTGATTCAGGTTGTGTGAGATACACCCTCTACATACAGGGTTTTGTTTCAGGCATTTGAAATACAGCCATTTTGGGCAAAGAAATCTTTAATTCAGGTCTACACTGGTTCAGGCCGTGTGAGATACACCCTCCACATACAGGGGTTTGATTTAGGCATTTGAAACACAGCCATTTGAAATACAGCAATTTTTGGCAAATAAATCTTTAATTCAGGCCTACACTGATTTAGGCCGTGTGAGATACACCTTCTACATATAGGGGTTTGATTCAGGCATTTGAAATACAGCCATTTTGTGCAAAGAAATCTTTAATTCAGGCCTACACTGATTCAGGCCGTGTGAGATACACCCTCTACAAACAGGGGTTTGATTCAGGCATTTGAAATACAGCCATTTAAAATACAGCCATTTTGGGCAAAGAAATCTTTAATTCAGGCCTACACTGATTCAGGCCGTGTGAGATACAACCTCTACATACAGTGGTTTGAATCAGGCATTTGAAAGACAGCCATTTGAAATACAGCCATTTTGGGCAAAGAAATCTTTAATTTAGGACTACACTGATTCAGGCTCTGTGAGATACACCCTCTACATACAGGGGTTTGATTCAGGCATTTGAAATACAGCCAATTGAAATACAGTCATTTTGGGCAAAGAAATCTTTAATTCAGGCCCACACTGATTCAGGCCGTGTGAGATACACCCTCTACGTACAGGGGTTTAATTCAGGCATTTGAAATACAGCCATTTGAAATACAGCCATTTTGGGCAAAGAAATCTTTAATTCAGGCCGACACTGGTTCAGGCCCTGTGAGATACACCATCTACAAACAGGGGTTTGATTCAGGCATTTGAAATATAGCCATTTGAAATACAGCCATTTTGGGCAAATAAATCTTTAATTCAGGCCTACACTGATTTAGGCCGTGTGAGATACACCCTCTACATATAGGGGTTTGATTCAGGCATTTGAAATACAGCCATTTTGTGCAAAGAAATCTTTAATTCAGGCCTACACTGATTCAGGCCGTGTGAGATACACCCTCTACAAACAAGGGTTTGATTCAGGCATTTGAAATATAGCCATTTGAAATACAGCCATTTTGGGCAAAGAAATCTTTAATTCAGGCCTACACTGATTAAGGACGTGTGAGATACACCCTCTACATACAGGGGTTTCATTCAGGCATTTGAAATACAGCCATTTTGGGCAAAGAAATCTTTAATTCAGGCCTACACTGATTCAGGCCGTGTGAGATACACCCTCTACATACAGGGGTTTGATTCAGGCATTTGAAGTACAGCCATTTGAAATACAGCCATTTTGGGCAAAGAAATCTTTAATTTAGGACTACACTGATTCAGGCTCTGTGAGATACACCCTCTACATACAGGGGTTTGATTCAGGCATTTGAAGTACAGCCATTTGAAATACAGCCATTTTGGGCAAAGAAATCTTTAATTTAGGATCACACTGATTCAGGCTCTGTGAGATACACCCTCTACATACAGGGGTTTGATTCAGGCATTTGAAATACAGCCAATTGAAATACAGTCATTTTGGGCAAAGAAATCTTTAATTCAGGCCTACACTGATTCAGGTTGTGTGAGATACACCCTCTACGTACAGGGGTTTAATTCAGGCATTTGAAATACAGTCATTTGAAATACAGCCATTTTGGGCAAAGAAATCTTTAATTCAAGCCTACACTGGTTCAGGCCGTGTGAGATACACCCTCGATATACAGGGGTTTGTTTCCGGCATTTGAAATACAGCCATTTTGGGCAAAGAAATCTTTAATTCAGGCCGACACTGGTTCAGGCCGTGTGAGATACACCCTCTACATACAGGGGTTTTTATTCAGGCATTTGAAATACAGCCATTTGAAATACAGCCATTTTGGGTAAAGAAATCTTTAATTCAGGCCTACACTGGTTCAGGCCGTGTGAGATACACCCTCTACATAAAGAGGTTTGATTCCGGCATTTGAAATACAGCCATTTGAAATACAGCGATTTTGGGCAAAGAAATCTTTAATTCAAGCCTACACTGGTTCAGGCCGTGTGAGATACACCCTCTACATACAGGGGTTTGATTCAGGCATTTGAAATACAGTAATTTTGTGCTAAGAAATCTTTAATTCAGGCCTTCACTAGTTCAGGCCATGTGAGATACACCCTCTACATACAGGGGTTTGATTCTTGCATTTGAAATACAGCCATTTTGGGCAAAGAAATCTTTAATTTAGGACTACACTGATTCAGGCCATGTGAGATACACCCTCGACATACAGGGTTTGATTCAGGCATTTGAAATACAGCCATTTTGGGAAAAAAAATCTTTTATTGACGCCTAGTCTGGTTCAGGCCGAGATTGAGTGCACCGATGCCCAACCACTTATCTTTCAAAATGAGTAATTGGGAGGACCATCGCAGCACGTCTCGGATGATGACGAAACACAGGTGCCAACTGCTGGGGCTTTCAAAAGTGTGCAGACCGACAAGGAAGGCAGGGGTGAAGACTGGGTGTAAGATGATGTGGAGCACGATGAGGTCCTCGACCCCACATGGAATCAAGGTCATGCGAGTGACCTATGTAGTTCGGAGGAAGAGGCGGTGGTGGCACAGAGCCACCAGCACAGCAGAAAAGGGAGCAGGGTGCAAAAGCGGAGCGGCCGTCATCTAGACAGTATGCCTGCTACTGCCCACCACAGCAAGGGACCGAGCACACCAAAGCCAGCTCCAAGGAGTTCCCTGGCGTGGCAGTTCTTCAGACAATGTGCTGATGACAAGACACAAGTGGTTTGCACGCTGTGCAATCAGAGCCTGAAGCGAGGCATAAACGTTCTCAACCTGAGCACAACCTGCATGACCAGGCATTTAAGTGCAAAGCACGAGCTGCAGTGGAGTAGACACCTCAAAAACCAAGAAAGGTCTCAGGCTCCTCCTGCTTCCTCTTCTGCTGCAGTCTCAGCCTCTTCATCCACCTCTGGAGTGACAGTGCCATCTGTCACCCCGCAAACAGAGGATCTGCCAGCAACACCAACACCTCGGTCACCAAGCATCTCCACAATGTCCCACGGAATCGTTCAGCTCTTCATCTCCCAAACGCTGGAGAGGAAGAGGAAGTACCCCCCTACCCACCCGCGATTCCTAGCCCTGAATGCAAGCATTTCTAAATTACTGGCCTTTGAAATGCTGTTATTCCGTCTGGTGGAGACGGATAGTTTTATAGGCCTTATGGAGGTGGCTGTCCCACAGTACGTCATGCCCAGCCGCCACTACTTTTCAAGGCGAGCCTTTCTTCCTGCACAACTAAGTAGGGGACAAAATCAGGTGTGCACTGCGCAACGCCATCTGTGGCAAGGTGCACCTGACTACGGATACGTGGACCAGTAAGCACGGTCAGGGCCGTTATATCTCCATAACAGCACACTAGGTAAATGCAGTGGCCTGAGGCGGATAGCAGTTTGGCGCATGTCCTTCTACCACCGAGAATTGCAGGGCGTTTCAGCTTGCCTCCTGTTGCTTCCTCCTCCTACTCTGTTTCATCATCCTCTACCTGCTCCTCATCCGGTCAGCGTAACACCTTCACTACCAACTTCAGCACAGCCAGGGGTAAACGACATCTGTTTGTCCCCCAAACTTATCTGTTTGGGGGACAAACCCCACACCGCGCAGGAGCTGTGGACGTGCCTTGAAACACAGACCGATGACTGGTTTGTGCCAGTCAGCCTCAAGCCCGGCCTGGTGGTGTGCGATAATGGGCGAAATCTCGTAGCAGCTCTGGGACTAGCCGGTTTGACGCACATCCCTTGCCTGGCGCATGTGCTGAATTTGGTGGTGCAGAGATTCTTTAAAAATTTCCCCGATATATCAGAGATGCTGCATAAAGTGCGGGCTTTCAGCGTTCTCACCCTGCTGCTGCTCGCCTGTCAGCGCTGCAGCGTAACTTCAGCCTTCCCGCTCACATGCGACGTGCCCACAAGGTGGAACTCCACCTTGCACATGCTGGCCAGACTGTGCGAGCAGCAGTAGGCGATAGTGGAGTTTCAGCTGCAGCACGCACGGGTGAGTCGCTCGGCGGAACAGGACCACTTCACCACCAATGACTGGGCCTCCATGCAAGACCTGTGTTCCCTGTTGCGCTGTTTCGAGTACTCCACCAACATGGCCAGTGCCGATAACGCCGTTCTCAGCGTTACTATCCCACTTCTATGCCTCCTTGAAAAAACTCTCCTGACGATGATGGAGGAGGATGTGGCACAGGAGGAGGAGGAGGAAGAGGGATCATTTCATAGGGTTTCCGGACAGTCATTCCCAAGTGGCTCCGAGGGTGGGTTCCTGCACGCACAAACCCAAGGTACACAATTGTCCAGCCAGGGCACAGTTCTGGAGGATGAGGATGTGGAGGATGAGGAGGAGGAGATGGAGGAGGAGGATTCATGTTCACAGCAGGGTGGCACCCAGATCAGCTCATGGCCATCACTGGTGCGTGGTGTTGGGCCTTTTCATAGGTAAATGCATTGATATCCAATTCATTATTGTCAAAATGAATGTTCATTGCCTTTAAGAGCCATGCTCGACTATAGTTGCAATTTTGTATGTCTTGAGTAGGCCAAATTAAAATCACACAAAGGTTTATACTCTTCAGTGTTATCCTTCTCATGAATGTACCAGTCTGAGAAGAATCCGCCTTGTTTACTTACTTAAATTTATGACAGGAGATAAGATAAGAAGCAGCTGGTGATCATTACCTATACAATTAGGCATTTATTAATGAAGCAAAATATATGATATGTATGTATTCATTTAATGAGCCTTAGTTAGTCCTTAGCATAAGACAATCAGTAGGACATATGTATATATTTGTTTATATTATATTGTTATATGTTACGAAGACAACATGTATCCAGTATATTGTATATATTTCTCATTAGAAGAGTGTCTGTGAAGATGTGTGTTTTGTAACAATTAATCACATCTTTGGTATGACAGAGGAGGTACTGATATCTCTGTGAGAAAACAAGCCATTTACGATCCATAAATTAAGTGTGAGAAACATTCAAAAGAGACGCCTAGAGGTCTGTCTCTAATTGCTCCAAGTGTCAGAATTAATCTCTATAGCTTTGAATTAAAGCTTCTAAGGTCAAAATGTATATTCAGACCTACATAAGTTAACCCTTTATACTATGATGCAGATAGCTTATACAGCAGTGCCACCTATGTATCGGTAGGTGACATTACAACAGTAGCAAAAATGCATTCTGGGTAGGGTTATGATGTCAAATTTTTTATCAATGTTCACACCCATCCGACAATGATTGGAAAGTTCCAAACCAGGAAGGTGTGTCTAACTGATAAGTTTGGGATCATAAGCCATACACAGGAGGTGAAGAGAAAAAAAAGAGCGATCAAGAAAGAAAGAGAGAGAGGAAAAGAGAGAAGTTGAGTCTCTAGAGGGGTCTATCAAGAGGAAAGCCATGGTGAGATGTGCTATGATGGACCACCCAGCTTTCCTAGGAGCAGAAGTAAGATTCCTACTAGGACTTGGTAAGAGACACAGAAAATGATATTTCATTTTATTAAGACTAATTTGATAGTGTGGGTGAAATTATACCATCTAGATTGGCGAATAAATAAATAATTAAATTAATTGATCATCTCCATATTGAGATGTAGTCTTAGCATATTGTGAGGCTTCATTCTACCTGCAGAAGAATCTAGACTCATAATCTAGTAAAGCATTAAATGATTGCTTTTATATATATATATTGATAGAACATTCTTCGCCAAGCTAAGTGATGGATTCCCACAAGAAGGACTTATTTCAAGTCCTTCCATTTAAGATATGGTCTAGCAAAATTCTAGATCCCTGTTATTTGTCTTAATAGTCTTACCAATTTTATATATTTGAAAATAGTCCAGGATGGGGCGGAAGGATATAGTTATCTTTTCTAAGTTATATCCTTGGATGGATTTGCCCATGCCTGAAGTCATGTGATGTGTAGTTGGTTGGGGGGGCAGAATGTATTTAGCATTCTATATTGATGTCTAGGATTAGACATGCCCATCCTGATATCATGAGGTTTTCTCTGAACAGAAGTAATGTATATAACTTATGTTCATATTTTGATATCCTAACCTAATGATAGCTTTGTTATAATGTGACAAGTTATTTCCACTCACATGTATTGTTAAGCTTGTAATGCTTTATATTAACACTATATATATATTCATTTGCATGTATCTTTGTGTTTATTTACTTCTATATGTTTATAATCTTGTAACCAATAAATCTGCATATTTTTATAATACCTGTGTATTATTGTATAATGCAGAACTACATTTTATCATTAACATCATCTCACGTCAAAAAGAACTTATTTATCTGAGGAAATAGTCGGACTCAGATGTGAATTGTATCAATTAGGTTGTCTACAATTCACCAGGTCATGATTTTAAGAATTTATGACAAATTTTATAAATTTTATTTTTTTATGATTAATAATTTTTATGACCATAATTAATAATTCTTAATTGAATTATTACCCACCGACATAAATGGAGGTCCCACCGAGATATGATTGATGAGATGACATATTAATGATAAATTGTCATGTATATTGTTGCTGGCATTAGAATGCTACAGCCAGATCACATTTACAACCCTTAGAAGGGCGTGGTATATACATAGTCATTATTAATGTCCTGGTACTGAAGGGGTTAAGCCCATACCAGAACCGCAGATGAGTTGTTGCAGTAAAGTGTTATTACACGAATGCAACCAGTGCATGACATGTATATCAACTCAGGAGTTGTTTGTCTATGCTTAAACACAATTGATGTTTTTGTATCGCCAGAAATTAATAGTAAATTGTCCCAAGATAGGGAACAGATGTAGGTCTCATTAGCCTAGGCGGTACAGGGTCCGGTTCTAGTCCTTTGTTTGACTCAGGAACCTTCCTATTAATTCCTGGCCAGTTAACTCCCATAGTTGGAGATTTACCCCCATATACAGGGAGGTTGAGTTTAGTAGCTCAGGGCGTTACAGGATAATAGAGGAACTTTATACATAAAGTCTGACCCAATGTTATTGATAAATAGAATCTATAAGAGAAAAGTTTTAAACAGGTTAATTGCTATGTATGCTAATGTAACCATGCTTCCTAATGTACAATTTGCAATTGCCGCAGATATGATAATCCCCTAAGGGGGGAATTGTTTTTTTTTATCTCACTCTGATTAATCGTTTCAGATTTTTTAGTTTTATTTGTTTGAGAATTATTTTTTTTTTTAAGCAGAATACCTAGAACCTGCTAATTTGTTTTGTAGTGAAAAGCGCAAAACTGTATTTAAATAGCTCTGTTAACTAACCCTATTTGCCTTAAAAAGTCTCCTAAGGGAGGGGTGAGGAGCACATTCCTAAGTCTAGGTACATGTCAGTGAATAGGTCAGAGGTCGCAGAGCTGCGCTGCGAGCTGATTTCTTAAGTCAGCCTAATGGAAAGGAAGAGTAAGATTCTCCCAACTTCATTCAATGTAAATTCCTTATCTCATGAAGTGAATAAAGAGTAAAAGAAAAGTTATTTAATACTTGGCTGAGATAGAAATGTCCAGTAAACAAAACAAACTGCTTCATTAAATTAATAATTATAACAAGTCAATAAATGATTAATGATATTGATTACTAATCAATTTTTTTCACAGGATCATTAACATAATGTTTGTGTAGAGTTTTATTTCAGTGCTAAAAATGCCAAGAGCTGAACTGAGATTGAAAAATCAAAAATTTGAAGATGGAGACACATCATAAATTTCATATGATTGGTGGTGGTATTGTATGACTGAAAAGAGACTAAACAGTTATACTAACCATATTGTTTGTCTATCAATTGTGACTAACTTGTCGTCACTGTATTCCATATAGATATATGGACGCATATATATTACTCTGTTTCGAGCTAGTCTCAAAGTATTGATTGGGTTATTATCCTAAATAGGCATAACACCTAAGGCTATATTAGCCTAGCAGAGGAAGAATAGTTATATCTATTCATGGTACCCTGTAGTTTGTTTTTCTTTGGAAAAAAATATAAACATAAAAGTCCTCAACTTGCTGCTGGCTAAAATATGGCATAAGTCAAAGGCCTAAACTAGGCAGGTATATGTTTGATAAAGTTTTTGCTGCGTTGTTGCTCATACTGTCTGTTGTTTTCTTAAGTTTAGATGGTGGCCCAAGATGGGATCACGTATTGATGGAAGGACAGATGGCGGAATCCTAAAAGTCTTTATATCCGGAACCAAGAGAACCTGAGGTCAAGGCTATCCATGACGCAAGAGACGTCCAGTTGGAGCCAACCCAGATGTATCCAAGATGTATCCAGGAGAGACAAGTGGGCAGAGCCCCAGGAGATTCGACAGCCGCTGCAAAAGTACATCACACCAGTGCAACATGACAAAGTATTCGAGATCGCAGACATGAAGATATGATGCCAAGCACCGCTCGCTAAATCGAGTTGCCAAGTTGCTAACAAGCCAGGAAGCGATTACTTCCAGTTTTTCATTTTAGCAGCGACATTATTACTTCGAGGACCAAAGAAAGATCTTAACTAGAGACACGTTTCCAGAAAGTCCAGAAAATGACCGAAACGTCTTTCTCTCTACAGTGGTCATAAAAGAAAAGAACCAAAACAATTGTATAATATGCGTTCTATAAACCGGCATGTTTATCACTAATACAAGGAACGTAACCTACTTGTTGTTAAACTAATCGTAAAGTTTGTGCGTTAGACTTGTGTCGTAAAAGTACACACAAAGTTGTGATAAATTTATTCCAAGGTAAAACTTGCGTTCCCCAATCCATATTGATTTGGAGCATTTAGCCCTTTATTGCATTTCAGCCTATTCAACCTTTTAATAACGAAATTGAATATGCTGAAAAGGGGGGATATGTTGGGCCTTTTCATAGGTAAATGCATTGATATCCAATTCATTATTGTCAAAATGAATGTTCATTGCCTTTAAGAGCCATGCTCGACTATAGTTGCAATTTTGTATGTCTTGAGTAGGCCAAATTAAGGTCACACAAAGGTTTATACTCTTCAGTGTTATCCTTCTCATGAATGTACCAGTCTGAGAAGAATCCGCCTTGTTTACTTACTTAAATTTATGACAGGAGATAAGATAAGAAGCAGCTGGTGATCATTACCTATACAATTAGGCATTTATTAATGAAGCAAAATATATGATATGTATGTATTCATTTAATGAGCCTTAGTTAGTCCTTAGCATAAGACAATCAGTAGGACATATGTATATATTTGTTTATATTATATTGTTATATGTTACGAAGACAACATGTATCCAGTATATTGTATATATTTCTCATTAGAAGAGTGTCTGTGAAGATGTGTGTTTTGTAACAATTAATCACATCTTTGGTATGACAGAGGAGGTACTGATATCTCTGTGAGAAAACAAGCCATTTACGATCCATAAATTAAGTGTGAGAAACATTCAAAAGAGACGCCTAGAGGTCTGTCTCTAATTGCTTCAAGTGTCAGAATTAATCCCTATAGCTTTGAATTAAAGCTTCTAAGGTCAAAATGTATATTCAGACCTACATAAGTTAACCCTTTATACTATGATGCAGATAGCTTATACAGCAGTG
This sequence comes from Bufo bufo, assembly GCF_905171765.1. Taxonomy (NCBI): domain Eukaryota; kingdom Metazoa; phylum Chordata; class Amphibia; order Anura; family Bufonidae; genus Bufo; species Bufo bufo. Next base: position 749,065,193 of record NC_053389.1, on the reverse strand, counting down.
CCACCTATGTATCGGTAGGTGACATTACAACAGTAGCAAAAATGCATTCTGGGTAGGGTTATGATGTCAAATTTTTTATCAATGTTCACACCCATCCGACAATGATTGGAAAGTTCCAAACCAGGAAGGTGTGTCTAACTGATAAGTTTGGGATCATAAGCCATACACAGGAGGTGAAGAGAAAAAAAAGAGCGATCAAGAAAGAAAGAGAGAGAGGAAAAGAGAGAAGTTGAGTCTCTAGAGGGGTCTATCAAGAGGAAAGCCATGGTGAGATGTGCTATGATGGACCACCCAGCTTTCCTAGGAGCAGAAGTAAGATTCCTACTAGGACTTGGTAAGAGACACAGAAAATGATATTTCATTTTATTAAGACTAATTTGATAGTGTGGGTGAAATTAAACCATCTAGATTGGCGAATAAATAAATAATTAAATTAATTGATCATCTCCATATTGAGATGTAGTCTTAGCATATTGTGAGGCTTCATTCTACCTGCAGAAGAATCTAGACTCATAATCTAGTAAAGCATTAAATGATTGCTTTTATATATATATATTGATAGAACATTCTTCGCCAAGCTACTGTAAGTGATGGATTCCCACAAGAAGGACTTATTTCAAGTCCTTCCATTTAAGATATGGTCTAGCAAAATCCTAGATCCCTGCTATTTGTCTTAATAGTCTTACCAATTTTATATATTTGAAAATAGTCCAGGATGGGGCGGAAGGCTATAGTTATCTTTTCTAAGTTATATCCTTGGATGGATTTGCCCATGCCTGAAGTCATGTGATGTGTAGTTGGTTGGGGGGGCAGAATGTATTTAGCATTCTATATTGATGTCTAGGATTAGACATGCCCATCCTGATATCATGAGGTTTTCTCTGAACAGAAGTAATGTATATAACTTATGTTCATATTTTGATATCCTAACCTAATGATAGCTTTGTTATAATGTGACAAGTTATTTCCACTCACATGTATTGTTAAGCTTGTAATGCTTTATATTAACACTATATATATATTCATTTGCATGTATCTTTGTGTTTATTTACTTCTATATGTTTATAATCTTGTAACCAATAAATCTGCATATTTTTATAATACCTGTGTATTATTGTATAATGCAGAACTACATTTTATCATTAACATCATCTCACGTCAAAAAGAACTTATTTATCTGAGGAAATAGTCGGACTCAGATGTGAATTGTATCAATTAGGTTGTCTACAATTCACCAGGTCATGATTTTAAAAATTTATGACAAATTTTATAAATTTTATTTTTTTATGATTAATAATTTTTATGACCATAATTAATAATTCTTAATTGAATTATTACCCACTGACAGTGGATGGGGGGATACAGAGGACACAGACGATACACCTCCCACAGAGGACAGCTTTTCGTTGTTTCTGGGCAGCCTGGCACACATGAGCGATTACATGCTGCAGTGTCTCCGCAACGACCACCAAGTTGCCCACATTCTAACTTGTGTTGATTACTGGGTGGTTACGCTGCTGGATCCACGTTACAAGGACAACGTACCGTCCTTAATTCCCTCACTGGAGCGTGATCGTAAGATGCGCGAGTACAATCGCACGCTGGTAGACGCGCTGCTGGTGGCATTCCCACCTGACAGCAGGGCACAGTGGAAGCACAAGGCAAAGGCAGAGGACGAGGAAGAGGTCGCCTACACAGCTGGGGCACAGCCAGCACCTCAGAAGGCAGGGTTAGCATGGCCGAAATGTGGAAAAGCTGTGTCAGCACGCCACAACAACCAGCACCACCAGCTGATATGGAACATCTAAGCAGGAGGCAGCATTTCACCAACATGGTGGAGCAGTATGTGTGCACACGCCTACACGTACTGAATGACGGGTCTGCCCCCTTCAACTTCTGGGTCTCTAAATTGGGCACATGGCCTGAGCTTGCCCTTTACGCCTTGGAGGTGCTGGCCTGCCCTGAAGCCAGTGTATTATCTGAACGTGTGTTTAGCATGGCAGGGGTCGTTATCACAGACAAGCGCAGCCGCCTTTCCACAGCCAATGTGGACAAGCTCACGTTCATTAAAATGAACCAGGCATGGATCCCACAGGACTTGTCCGTACCTTGTGCAGAATAGACATGTATACCGGCACTAACCAGCCATTGTTATACTGCAGCGCAATTGCTCATTCTTGTATTTTGGATATTTCACACTCTTTTAGAGTGTACCCTAATTTTAAAAAATTAAATTAAAACCAAAAACCTGTGTTGGCTAGCTCTTCCTTCTCCACCGCCGCTTCCACCTACACAGCTATGTCCACCGCCTCCTCAAACTCCTACTCCATATGGAACTCCACCTCATAAATCAAATAAATTTTTTTATTTGTACGTTTTTTTTTAATATAATTTCACTACTTTGTCATTTACATTTTCTGGTGAAATTCACCAATTTCTGGGTGTATAGTACTAATGCTATACCTAGTAGGCCGGTTAAAAAAATAAAATAAATTGTCATTAACATTTTTGGGTGAAATTCACCAATTAGTGGGTGTATAGTACCACTGCTATACCTAGTAGACAGGTTTAAAAAAAATAAAAAATTGTCATTTACATTTTTAGGTGAAATTCACCAATTTTGGTGTGTATAGTACCACTGATATACCTAGTAGACCGGTAAAAAAATAAATAAAAAATTCTCAGTTATATTTTCTGGTGAAATTAACAAATTTTTGGGTGTATAGTACCACTTCTATACCTAGTAGGCCGTTAAAAAAAATAAAACATTGTCATTAACATTTTCGGGTGAAATTCACAAATTTTTGGGTGTATAGTACCACTGCTATACCTAGTAGGCCGGTAAAAAAATAAAAATTGTCATTAACATTTTCTGGTGAAATTCACCAATTTTTTGGTATATAGTACCACTGCTATACCTAGTAGACCGGTAAAAAAAAATATAAAAATTTCATTTAGATTTTCGGGTGAAATTCACCAATTTTTGGGTGCATAGTACAACTGCTATACCTAGTAGACAGGTTTAAAAAAAAAAATTGTCATTTACATTTTCAGGTCAAATTCACCAATTTTTAGGTGTATAGTACCACTGCTATACCTAGTAGGCCGGTTAAAAAAATAAAAAATTGTCATTTACATTTTCTGGTGAAATTCACCAATTTTTTGGTGTATAGTACCACTGCTATACCTAGTAGGCCGGTTAAAAAAATAAAACATTGTCATTAACATTTTCGGGTGAAATTAACAAATTTTTGGGTGTATAGTACCACTGCTATACCTAGTAGACCGGTAAAAAAAATATTAAAAAAATTGTCAGTTACATTTTCTGGTGAAATTAACAAATTTTTGGGTGTATAGTACCACTGCCATACCTAGTAGACATGTTAACAAAAAAAAATATAATTGTCAGTTATATATTCTGGGGAAATTCACCAATTTTTGGGTGTGATGTACCACTGCCATACCTAGTAGACAGGTTTAAAAAAAAAAAAATTGTCACTTACATTTTTTGGTGAAATTCACCAATTTTTGGGTGTAATATACAGTACCCCTCCTCTACCTAGTTGACAGCTTAATAAATTTCAATAATTTTTATGTAACATTCTTGGGTTGACATTATACAATTTTAGACGTGAATAAACACCTGCTATGCATAGGTGACAGGGAATAAAATGTAATATATTATTCAGTAATTAATGAATAAGAAACAAGCTACAGTGTTTGGGGTCTGAGCGGTTCCCACATATTAGCCACTATATTTCTGTGATTTTGTTCCATATGTATTGAATGTGCCTTTACCTGGCATTTAAACATTCTTTTGCACCTGGTAGCCTCCATCACACGGTCTGATATGGGTGTGGCTTACAGTCTTGCTTTGTTCACATTGCACTGGCTGTCCTGCTAGGCGGTTGTGTGGAAGCTTGGCTGTGAGCTGGATTTCATCACCTTCAGACCGTGTTCACACCATAGTTATCGTAGTGGTAGGACCCCTTGCCATGCTGAGAGACCGTGACGTGGTGCATGAGGGGCTCCGATGTGTTCCTGACAGGAATATATTGGCAAAAGTCTCAGCTTTTAATATCTGCTTGTATGACTAGCTAGTATAGTCAGTGGCATATCCGTTTGATGATTTTTTTTTTCTGTGATTTATATATTTATATATTTTCATCCGCACAATGCTCCGTTTTGTGTAGGATCCCTTTGTGGTACATGTGGACTGCGCCGGCATCCTCCACTGTACGCATTTTTTTGCTGGGGATGGTCGTTTGCTGCGGTCCACATGCGGTGGGGCTGCTCCCCCAATAAGAAACACGCTACAGTGTTTAGGGTCTGAGCTGTTCCCCCATATTGGCCACTATATTTCTGTGATTTTGTAGTAATTAATGCGCGCCACATCCTTTCATCCAATGCTTAAACTTTGAAAAGTTGTCACACTTTTACGCTTTAATAATTTCTCCCATATTTCAACTCAATAATTTTAAATTTTAAAAAATGAATCCTCCCTTGGATGTGGTCTCTCTCTCTCATGCTCCCTCTCTGGCCTGGAACCCTGATTCCCCGCCACCCGTGATCACCATGGTAGGCGCATAAAAGAACATCGAAAGTTGATAGAGCAGATATCAAATTGGATCGTGAACATCACGGGGACGTGCGAAATGGTGGGGCAGAAAGTGTGCACACGCCTACACGAACTGACTGACAGGGGTCAGCCCCTGCAACTTCTGGGTCTCCAAATTGGGCACATGGCCTGAGCTTGCCCTTTACCCCTTGGAGGTGCTGGCCTGCCCTGCAGCCAGTGTATTGTCTGAATGTGTGTTTAGCATGACTGGAGGGGGTTATCACCGGTTATATTTCCAAATGTTTTGGGGTGTACCCTAATATTAAAAATAAAATGTAAAAACCAAAAAGCAGTGTAGGCTATCTCCTCCTCCTCCACCGCCGCTTCCACCTACACCACCACATCCACCGCCTCCTCAACCTCCTACTCCATATGGACCTCGATCTCCTAGATGAAGATTATTATTTCTTATTTTTACCTATTTTATGTTATTTAAAGTCATTTCCCTATCCACATTTGTTTGCAGAGCACTTGCCATGCTCTTAACCACATTTTGATGCCATTTGCAGCTTTCTAGCCCTTTCCATGATATTTTTACAGTCATTTCAGTGCTCAAAAGTTCAGATCCCCAATTCACTTCAATAGGGTTCAGGTTCGGGGTCAAGTTCGGGTCAAGTTCGGGTCAAGTTCGGGTCCCAAACTCGAACTTTTTTCTGAAGTTCGGCTGAACCCGTCGAACTCGAACATCCAGGTGTCCGCTCAACTCTACTCATAAAGCTACCATAAAGCAATTTTCTTAATGCTTTCTAAATGCTGTTAAGAACAGTCCAGGCAAGATGGCTGCCACCATAAACATGTTCAGGAAATAGTATAAATAAATCTGCTTTCTGGTTTTAACTGACAGATACAATTTTGGGTGACATATCGTATCTCCTTTAACACCTTCAGCACTTGCCAATTTTCAGTTTTTGCGTTTTCGTTTTTCACTCCCTGACCCCCATACCTTTTTTCTTATAGGTATGCTTACAGAGCTGTGTGAGAGATCAATTTTTGCTGGACAATCTGTCGTTTTTATTAATACCATATTGGAGTGTGTATGACTTTTTAATCACTTTTTATTAAATTTTTTAGGAGGCATGGGCTTTTTATGATGCGGTGATGCCCATGATATTTCATTTATTTTTATTGTTTATGTAATTTTTATATTTTTCATTATTTAAAACTTTATCTATTTTTATTTTTTACTTTTTTTTTAAGTCACCCTACTGTAGGTGAATATAACATAAAATCATTGGATTGCATCTTGTATTCTATAATTCATATATATTCAAACTGGGATCGGTTTCATTCAAAGTATTTTCTTTGGGGATGATGGGAGGGGGTAATTGGGTTGGGGGTAAATCATGTACATAACAAAACACAGTACTTATCCCGTTTAGGCCCACACTCAGTGACTTCAGTGGCGTCTCTAGCTTTCACATTTTTTTGGGGGGGGCACACTGGGGGCCAGGACAAAAGTAGGGGGGGGGGGCAGCTATAACAACGATACATTTACACAAGTATGCTTAGAAATGCTGCGATACTTTACCCAATACCTAAAACCGCAACAGGGAAGAAAAGTCCTGCTGTGTGTGTTTTTTTTTTTTAAACAACAATCATTCAGATTTCAACATGTCCTAGTTGCCTGTGGATGACACTTTTATAGGGAGGGGGATCTGTGGATGATACTGCTATGGGGGGATCTGTGGATGACACTGGTATGGAGGGGGATCTGTGGATGACACTGTTATGGAGGGGGATCTGTGGATGACACATACCGTATATAGCATCTTATGCGATATCTGTCATCCACAGATCTACTCCATGACAGTGTCATCCCCATTTCCCCCTCCATAGCAGTGTCATCCACAGATCCCCCTCCTTATAACAGTGTCATCCACAGATCTCCCTCCCCGCCTCTCACAGGAGTGTACATTTGACATTTCTAAACTGTAATCCATATCCTGCAGTAACTTTAACTTTAAATCAGGATTCAGCGGTCGCTCATCTCTACTAGTACCTTAACCTTACACCACTCAGCTAGCTTTGGTAACAGGGCCAGGCTACAGCCTACAGGCACTGCCTGTTAGATGTTACTGAGCGAGTGCTGATTTTTGCAGGTCAGAAGATACGGATTACAGTTTAGAAGAAATGTACACTCGTGTGAGCGGTCCAGTGGTGGATCCAGAGCCTGGTCTCGGGAGGGGCACTTCCAGATTATTTTCTGTCCGCCGCCACAAAACAATGGTGCTTATAGAAAAGACTACACAGTGTAGAGGTATACTGTATATTGTGTTGCACAGTGTATGCTATATCTGTATAACAAACATATTTCACATGAAAACTTACAGTTACTTGGCTTGGCCCTTGGGGATCTCGGACACCACTTCAACACTTTGGCCGGGGGCTCGGCGGAGATGATGTTGTGTTTTATCCTAATGAGAAAGATTTTATAATAAGGATTTGGAGAAGGGGCAGAGGGATAGCAGAGCAAGGAGAGGCTGGTGCTGCTACTAGGGGGTCATACAATGGGGGAGTAATAAAGCCCATCATTATGCCCCCCAGTAGAAATAATTCTCCTTATAATGTGACAGTGCAAAAAATACCCCCTTGTAATGCCTCCAGTTAAGCTAATGTCCCCATAGTGCCCCCATACTGTGCCAGTATAAAATACCCCTATATAGTGCCCCCAGTAAATGCCCCCATAGAGCTCCTCTCCCCCTTACTCCTAGTGCCCCCCATAATGTACCAGTATAAAATGCCCCATATATCGTGCCCCAGGAGATGCCCTCAGTGTCCCCCATAATTTGCAAGTATAAAATACCCCTTCTTAGTGCCCCCCGTAGATGACTCCATAGCACTCCTCTCCCCCCTTCCCTATAGTTCCCACCATAATGTGTCCAAGTATAAAATGCTACTGTACAGAGCCCCCCATATAAAATACCCCTTCTTTGTGGCCTCAGTAGATGCCCCTATAGTGCCCACCAATAATGTGCCAGTAATATATGCCCCCAATAATGTGCCAGTAATATATGCTCCCAATAATGTGCCAGTAATAAGTGCCCCTAATAATGTTCCAGTAATAAGTGCCCACAATCATGTGCCAGTAATAAATGCCCCCAATCATGTGCCAGTAACAAGAGCCCCCCAATATTGTGCCAGTAATAAGAGAGAGCCCCCCATCATGTGCCAGTAATAAGAGCCCCCCCATCATGTGCCAGTAATAAGAGCCCCCCCCAATGTGCCAGTAATAAGAGCCCCCCCCCATCATGTGCCAGTAACAAGAGCGATTAAAGGTGGTCGGTCAGGAGAGGCAATGGTGTCTCCCTGAATACTGCTCAATTAACAATCAGAAAAACTATGAGGGGCAGTATACTCAATAAAACTTCACTTTTAATAACGTATAGGAGATAAAAAGACGGCCCCTACAGACATACGAGTGAGCATAGACAATTACATAGCAAACAGGGATGTAGGTGGTGGACTGGACCAAATGTATGGAGAGGTGGGCGAGACTGTGTTAGAGGGTCTAACCAACTGGCCCTATTGCCTCCCTGCTTGTCCTAGTCCGCCCTACAGGGTGGGTGCCAGGCTGCGGCCGCTCAGTTGGGGGGGGAATTTTAGTTGGCGGCGGCACATTGGGGGGCATAGCGTGATGTAGGGGGGCCGCCACTGAGTGACTTACAGGTGATGTCAACTCTGTCTGGAGTCGTTCTCTTTCCCTTTTTCTCAGTCCTGCACAGATCACTCAGATTCTTTTGACCTCACAGTATTTCTGCATAATTGAACACACTGTGGGGATTCGCTCTGGTAGACAGGACAAGAGGACGCAGTATAGTGGCAAAGACCACTTTGTAACTGAAAAACTTCATTGTTTTATTCACACTTATGGCAACAAAACAGTACGACAGTCCATTTACAGTTTTGGTGCTCGTTCACACCTAGACATTTCATACAGAAAAACAGTCACCTGTTATGCTAGGTGTTAATTCACACCCGATCGGCATTGCTCAGGACAGAGCACACCTCCCAAACTTAGGCCTCCAGCCTAGCACACGGCTCAGATCCCAATCCAGCGATTGCAAGAGCTCCTCTGTCAGAGACAGAGGTAATTACCACCAGCTGACACTGCTGGCTGGGTTTTTTATATCGGCCAGTCAAGACCCTCCCTGGAACACGGGGAGTAGTCACCCACCCAGCACTTTGACTACTCCCAGTAAGAGCCGTCCCGGATCAGCTATACAACTATACTAAATAGCAAGGTATCAAACAGTAGAGATGGCCTTGCTGATCGCCCGGCATTCGTTTTGTGGCAAACTTTGCTCGTTTGCGATTCACTGAACACACGAACATATGGCGATATTCGCACACACCATATTTTTTTGCATAGCGCCAAACTTTGACCCATGACACATCCATCAGGTGGGACAGGACAGCCAATTGAGACGTTTCAGCACATGGACACACCCCCTACACTATAAATAAACCTGATCTGGCCGCCATTTTACATTCAGTCTTTTATCCAGTGTAGGGTGGGGTTGCTGTGTGGAGCAGGGACAGACTGTTAGGGACACCAAACGCTAGCTAATAGGGCCACAAAAGTCCTCTTAAGGACTGGTATAGGTGTGCTATCAATAGGTGTGATATAGAGGGGTGTGATATACTATGGAGCAAATAATTTCAACTGGTGTGATATACCAGTTGTCCCCCAAAAAAACTGATCGAGGCAGGGGTGTGATATACCTATAATATACTTTCCATATGGTGCATTTGTAATTTGCAGGAGTTGTGTGCAGTTCTGCTGAGATGCCCCAGCTACACAGAGTGACAAATACTATTGGAACAAATAATTTCAACTGGTGTAATATACCAGTTGCCCTCAACTGCTGTAAAACTGATTAAAGGGCTTCTGTCACCCCACTAAAGGGATTTTTTTTTTTGGGGCTAGTTAAATTAGTTATATAGCGATATATGAAAATATAATTGTGTTCCTTACTTTGATCCAGCAGTTTATTCAAAAAACGAAGTTTTATCATATGCAAATTCGGTCTCTACCAGCAAGTAGGGCGTCTACTTGCTGGTAGCTGCTGCAGAAATCCGCCCCCTCCTCTTGTTGATTGACAGGGCCAGCCGGGATCTTCTCCTCCGGCCAGCCCTGTCGGCGTTTCAAAAATCGCGCACCTGTGTTGAATCGGCACAGGCGTCTCCTCAGAACTCCCTCAGTGCGCCTGCGCCGATGACATCACCGAAATAGAAGACGTCATCGGCGCAGGCGCACTGAGGGAGTTCTGAGGAGACGAGCCTCCTCATCTCAGAGCGCCTGCGCCGATTCAACACAGGCGCGCAATTTTTGAAACGCCGACAGGGCTGGCCGGAGGAGAAGATCCCGGCTGGCCCTGTCAATCAACAAGAGGAGGGGGCGGATTTCTGCAGCAGCTACCAGCAAGTAGACGCCCTACTTGCTGGTAGAGACCGAATTTGCATATGATAAAACTTAGTTTTTTTGAATAAACTGCTGGATCAAAGTAAGGAACACAATTATATTTTCATATATCGCTATATAACTAATTTAACTAGCCCCAAAAAAAAAAAATCACTTTAGTGGGGTGACAGAAGCCCTTTAAGGGCTTCCAGCAAAATAATCATTAAGCGGTTCTATATACCTGCTTCCACAAATACTGATCTTCTATAGGGACTTTGTCACAGGGTCATTTTGAAAATGACAGGCAGAGGAAGAGGCAGGCCATTCCGCAGGGGTGGTAGGGGTAGGGCGGGTGCACCAGGCCTAAGTGGGAAGTTAGAGAAGATGCATGTGATTACGTCAAAGGACGCACCAGAGTTGGTTAAATGGCTCACTCAGCCTTCCATGTCTGCAGCCTCCGCATCCTCTGTATCTGCACCCTCCTCACTCTCTTCTGTGTGCACCCCCAAAGACACCACCACCACCCACCATCACCACCACCATAGCCCCTCCACCCGAGTCAGAGAAATTATTTTCCCATCGATTCCCAGACCTTACCGATGCGCAGCCATTCTTGGTATCGGATGAGGAAGGGGAGGTAGCAACAGCTGCCACCCAGCAGTCTGACGACAGTACCCAGATCAGCCCAAGGAGGGTGGTCCCTGCTGTTGCTGTCTGCTCCGAGATCTCTAATGTCAATAATGGTGATGGTGACAATGATGACACGTCGATGGACGTCACGTGGGTGCTCACAAGAGAGTAAGAGGAGAGGGAGAGACAAAGCAGCAGATAGGGAGAAGAAGAAGGAGAAGCAGGCAGAACTCGCAGTGCACAGGAGGCAAAAAGCAGACTGCAAATGTATCTGGAGAGAGCCATCCACCATGCACGGTCACATCTTGCAGTCCCAGGACGCCGGCATATGGCTCAGCAGTGTGGGCTTTTTTTAGCAGTAAGCCCAACACTCACCTAGGGACAACCACCTTAAGAAGCCACCTGGCCTCACATTACCGAGCCCAGTGGGAGCAATGCCATCAGAACCCACAAAGCCACACTCCTGGTGCTCCACATCCTGCCTCTTCTCCTTCTCCTCTCTCCTCTTATTTGTCCTCCACTCCACCTTCCACCGTGCCGTCGTCGCGTTCATCTGGCACAAGGCAGGCTTCCGTGGCCCAAATGTCCGAGCGTAAAAAAATTATGATGCCGGATTATCCTCTAGCCCAACGGCTGACCGCTGGTTTGTCGGAACTGCCATCCTGCCAACTACTGCCATATAAATTGGTGGACTCGAAGGCCTTAGAAAATTTGTGGCCATTGGCACACCGAAATGGAAGGTCCCCGGAAGGAAATATTTCTCCCAGAAGGGCATTCCGGAGCAATATGGCCACGTTCAGCGGCAAGTGAATGTATCTCTGGCACACAGTGTCAGTGCCAAGATACATCTGACCACAGACACGTAGTCTAGCAAACACAGGCAGGGAAGGTACATAACTTTTACTGCCAACTGGGTGAACCTTCTGACGGCTGTCAAGCATGTAACCCATGGCACCCACGTGGATTTGGTGTTACTGCCACAGATTGCATGCAGGCCTGCCTCTTCTTCTCCTCCTCCTACTCCATCCTCCCTCTCCTCCTCGGCTTACTCCTCCTTTTCCACTGCTACAGCCTCTTCCGCTGCACCCCCCAACCTCCCCATAACCTTTTTGACATGCCAAGTGAGACGTTGCCATGCTGTGCTGCGGCTGTTGTGCCTAGAAGCCAAGAGCCACACTGGTCCTGCACTGCTTTCAGCTCTGCAGTCACAGGCCGATAAGTGGCAAACCCCGCTCAATTTCACAGTTGGTAAAGTGGTGTGCGACAACGGTGCCAATATGACACACGTGCCGTGCATGGCACACGTCCTGAACTTAGTCGTACAGCGATTTGTTGCCAAATACCCCAGTGTCCAGGACGTTTTGTGGCAGGCCAGGAAAATCTCTGGCCATTTTAGAAGATCTAACACGGCCATGGCTCGCCTTGCTGACATTCAGCGGCGACACCACTTGCCCGTTAGACGTCTGATTTGTGACTGCACAACGCGCTGGAACTCCACCTTGCATAAGCTTGATAGGCTTCTCCAGCATAAACGTGTCGTTGGGGTTTTTTCAAGAGGGGGGATTTCGTTAGCCATGTTTTTAATCCAATATTATATTTTTTGTTCTTTTAAATATGTTTTTGACATCTATTTGTAGTGGCCTGCAGGAAAATTGATATCTAATGACCGTCTAATATACCTACAGCCACATAATTACTTGTTCTTTTCTGTCCGGTGAATGTTTGGGGCCTGTACAACACAGGCCTGCAGTAAAATTGATATTGAATGGCCGTCTAATATTCCTCCAGCCACAAAATCACTTGATCATTTATGTACGGTGAATGCATCATTTTTGGTGCCTGTAATCTTACTGGCCAACAGTAAAATTGTTATACGGTGACCGCCTAAATTACCTCCAACCACATTATCAATTGTGCTTTTCTGTACAGTGAATGAATCATTTTTGGGGCCTGTAGTCCACTGGCCTGCAGTAAAATTGATATCCATTGACCGTCTAATATACCTCCGGCCACATAATCACTTGATCTTTTATGTACGGTGAATGCATAATTTTTGGGGCCTGTAATCTAACTGCCCAACAGTAAAAATGTGATACGGTGACCGCCTAATGTACCTCCATTCACATTATCAATTGTTATTTTCTGTCCGGGGCCTGTACTTCACTGGCCTGCAGTAAAATTGATATTGAATGACCTTCTAATATACCTCCAGCCACATAATTACTTGTTCTTTTTTGTCCGGTGAATGCCTAATGTTTGGGACCTCGGAGGAATTCAACACCTGTTGAAGACGACCACGCGTTAACGAAATTCGACTATTAACATTTGTTTTTTTTTCAAGAGGGGGAATTTCGTTAGCCATGTTTTTAATCCAATTTTATATTTTTTGTTCTTTTAAACATATGTATTTGACATCTATTTGTACTGGTCTGCAGTAAAATTGATATCCAATGACAGTCTAATATACCTCCAGCCACATAATCACTTGATGTTTTCTATCAGGTGAATGCCTAATTTTTGGGGCCTGTACTCCCGTGGCCTAAAATAAAAATTTTCTAGGCTCCAGCAGGGCACATTTCTGAGAGTTTCCCATTAAGATGTATAAAAATGGCCCCTGATTAAAATACATATTTTTGGGGGGAAATTTTGCCATTGATCCCCTGGTGGTATGTCACTGTCCATGTTGTGGGACGATTTGTGCACTTCTTGTAAGTATTTGGTGGCTGCAAATATGACCTGAAGGTTTTTCAGGTTCGTCTGCCATTAAAGTGAATGTGGCCCGCCACAAACTCACAGTTCACGAACATTTGATCGCGTTTGCGCGATCGCGTTTGCGAATCGTCCCTGCCGATGTTCGCCCATCAACATCAAACAGCAACTGTTGCTGACACATTAATACTGGCTCTTAGTCCACCGAGGCCAGGAAACTCGGTGACACATACCTTCCCATCAACGACGGTCCCTTGCGCTTTCCTACATGCCTCCCCCTTTGTTCAACCCTGAGGGGGTGAACACTTTCCAGACAGTGTACCTGGGACAGGTCATCCGCGTTTCCCTGCTAGTGGCCTGTCTTGTGTTCCACTGAGAACTTGAGGTTCTGTAATGACAAGAACCATCTCGTGACCCAAGCATTCCTCTCTTTGGCCTGTCTCATCCACTTGAGAGGGGAGTGGTTGGTCACCAGACGGAACTTTCTCCCCAACAGATAATAGCGGAGAGACTTGAGTGCCCACTTGATGGCCAGGCGCTCTCTCTCTCCACTATACTGTACCTGGTCTCAACTGGGGTGAGTTTGCGGCTCAGGAAAACAATGGGATGTTCCTCCCCATTGATGTCCTGAGAGAGTACAGCTCCGAGGCCTACATCAGAGGCATCAGTCTGTACCACAAACTCCCTCTTAAAGTTGGGCGTCACCAAAACCGGTGACCCGCACAGTACCGATTTCAACGCGAAAAAAGCCTCTTCCGCCTGGTCATTAGTGATTAGCGGCAGGGGCTTCACTGTCAGTGAGGAATAAATTCTCACCACCTGACAGTGCTGTCTGTGTTTTATAGCCTAAACCAAGACCCGGCCTGGAACGTGGGGAGCAGCCACCCACCCTGCACTTTGGCTTCTCCCAGTAAGAGCCGGCCCGGATTACAGCCATACTAAATAGTAAAACCATGTCAGCCAGCACTAGCTGACACATGAAATTACTGGCTCTTACCTCACCGAGGCCAGGAATCTCGGTGACACATACCTTCCGTCAATGACGACCCTTGCGCCTTCCTACATACCTCCCCCCTTTGTTCAACCCTGAGGGGGTGAACACTTGCCAGACAGTGTACCCGGGACAGGGCATCTGTGTTTTCCTTTAAGCGGCCTGCCCTGTGTTCCACTGAGAACTTGAAGTTCTGTAACGACAAGAGCCATCTGGTGACCCGAGCATTCCTCTCTTTGGCTTGGCTAATCCACTTGAGAGGGGAGTGGTTTTCACCAGACGGAACTTTCTCCCCAACAGATAATAGCGGAGATACTCGAGTGCCCACTTGATGGCCAGTCACTCTCGCTCTCAACTATACTGTACCTAGTCTCTGCTGGGGTAAGCTTTCGGCTCAGGAAAACAACAGGATGCTCCTCCCCATTGATGTACAGAGAGAGTAAAGCTCCGAGGCCTACTTCAGAGGCATCGGTCTGTACCACAAATTCCCTCTTGAAGTCAGTTCTCACCAATACCGGGGACCCACACAGGGCAGACTTCAAAGTGGAGAAAGCCTTTTCCGCCTGTTTATTCCACTGAACCGTCACTGACTTGCGTCCCTTCAAAAGGCCTGTTAATGGTGCGGCTCGCTGTGCTGCCTCCATATGCTCCCTAACCAGAGGTAAAACTGTTTCCATCCGTCCTTGCATATGGGTGACATACTGAACAACACCTTTGTGCGGTGTGGGTTGGTGTTCCCATGCCTCTTTGGCGATGTCTAACAGACCGCGAGGGTGTCTGCCGTAGAGCAGTTCGAAGGGTGAGAACCCAGTAGAGGCCTGGAGCACTTCTCTCATTGCAAACATGAGATAGGGCAGAAGAAGGTTCCAGTCCCTCCCATCCTTAGACACCGCTCTTTTTAACATATTTTTTAAATGTTTGATTAAACCTCTCTACCAGGCCATCTGTTTGCTGATGATACACGGACGTCCGTAACTGTTTTATGTGGAGCAACTTACAGAGTTCCTTCAAGACCTTGGACATAAACGGGGTCCCTTGGTCAGTCAGAACCTCCTTAGGCAGACCCTCTCGAGATAACATCTCCATTAACTCCTTAGCTATGAGTTTGGCTGATGTATGATGCAGTGGCACCGACTCCTGGTTCAGTGTGGCGTAGTCGAGGATGACAAAGATGTGTTGGTGCCCTCTAGCGGACTTTGGTACTTGGCCTATGAGATCCATAGGGATCCGCTCAAATGGAACCTCAATAATCGGGAGAGAGACCAGAGGACTACGAAAATGTGGCTGGGGGCTGGTTATCTGGCAGGTTGGGCAAGACTTGCAATACTCTTCCAACTCTCTGAACACACTGGGCCAGTAGAACCTCTGTAGAATCCGGTCCTGCGTTTTCTGCTGGCCCAGGTGTCCCCCAAGAACATGTTGGTGGGCTAACTCCAACACGAGCTTGTGATACGCCTTGGCCACCACCAGCTGTTCAATATGCTCACCCCGTAGTTAATTTACCTGGTACAGTATCTCCTGTTGAACCACAAAACGGGGGAACATAGACTCGGACCCCGGTTGTTGCAGCTCACCTTCAACTACTACCACATACTCCCAAGCTCGGGATAGAGTCGGGTCCTGGTGCTGTGCTGTACCAACATTATCTCCGGAGACGTAGAGGTCTGCCAATTCCGGACCCGGCGGCAAGTACTCCACGTCTCCCACCATCACACTTAGTGGGGTTGTCTCCCCCTCTTCCACCGAAGTTGCGGTCACTCCTACCGCTGGCCCTTCGGACCCAGGTTCCCAGGGTTCTGGTCTCCCCCCTGAGCCGGGCAACTCTGCTAGGGTTATGTCTGTCTCCCGGGTATCGGTAAATTTTGTATCCGGCCATGGTGCCGGGAAACCGGGGAAGTCTCTCCCAATTATAAGTTCATACTGTAATTTTTTTGCGAAGGCCACCTCATGAGTCCACCTGCCGGCCACCATTGATAGAGAGATCAGGGTGGTGGGATAGTCTTTTAAGTCTCCATGAATACACACTACGCTGACCTTTTGGCCATTATACTTGGCGGGCCATACCAGGGCAGCTCTTACCAGGGACACCAGGATCCCTGACTCCAGCTGTGCCACCGCCAGAGTGTCCCCCACTTCCACCTGGCACAGATGGCTATTGTCTATAGTCTCAGAGATTCCTGTGGCACACAACTTCTTGGCATATAATGAGTAGCAGTAGCCATAGTTGGTGTTTATGGGTTCACCCCGATGGGGACAGTAAGCCCTTATGTGTCCACGCTCCTGACATCGCCAGCAGACCACCGGGGTTGGGTATACAGGGGGAAGTCCCGGGCGGGTTTGGCTGGCACTGGCCGCCAGGTCTGGGGTAGAGATTTCCAGGGTTTGACTGGCCCCCTCCCAAAAGAACCCCCCTGTAGATTTCTGGTGGCCTCGTAGCGCTCCACCAGGTCGACCATCTCCAAGGCATTACCCGGAGACACCTGGCCGATCGAGTGCTGGAGGGGGTACGGCAAAGCCCTCCAGAACACATCCGCCAAGAGACGGTCCAGCATAGCAGTGCGGGTCAGTACGTCAGGCTGCAGCCATATTTGCAAACGGTGTAACAGGTCATAATACTGCAGTCTGGTGGGTTCAGCCGGGTTCAGCCGGGTTAAATTCCCACTGATGCACTCGCTGGGCCTGGACCAACACATTCACCACCAGTCTCGCCAGGATCTCACCTTTTACGGTCAGGTAGTCGGCCTTGATAATCAGGGAGATCGAAAAAAACTTGCTGGGGTCCAGACGCCAGGAACGGAGTGAAGAGCGAAGACCTCAGCCCACAAGTCTCGGGGTAACCTTTCCCTCACGGCCACCTTTTTGAATACTGCCAGATAGGTCTCGACGTCATCTGATGGGGTCACCTTAGGAATCGCCGCATGGACAGCTTTCCAGGCACCGTGGACGTTCAGGGATGCTCCTGCCGCTTGCAATGCCATCACATGTTGCAATAGCAGCTAGTTAGTTTCATGCTGTTTGTTAGCCTCCCGCTGCTGCAAGTTAGCCTCCACGAGGGCCTTCACGACCGCCTCCATTTTGTCAGGGGACACGGGTTGTAACCTTGCCGGCTTAATGTAGGACATGCACTTGTGCCGGGGAAAACAAAAACTTTTCAGCCTTCAGGCCTGCCTCACTGTGTTTGCCCGCTTTTACCACCAATTGTGGGGATTTGCTCTGGTAGACAGTCTTGTGGATGCAGTATAGAGGCAATGACAACGTCTTTGACTTAAACTGTTCGGTGTTTATTCACACATAGGATAAGCAAAACAAAAAGTCAGTTTCAAGGAAAACAATCACCTTGAGTCTGGTGTTTGTTCACACCATGCAGCAATGCAGAAGTCCTTGGACATAGCAGAAACCACCTGCTCTTACACCAACAAGGTAGCAGGCCTTTACCCAGGCCCAAACTCCCAGGTCCCAACACAGAGACTGACAGAGCTTCACTGTCAGAGAGGAGTAAATTCTCACCACCTAACAGCACTGGTTTTGCTATTTAGTATGGCTGTAAAGCCGATCCAGGCCGGCTCTTACTGGGAGAAGGGTGGGTGGCTTCTCCCCACGTTCCAGGCCGGGTCTTGGTTTGGGCCTGTGTTTTATAGCCCAAACCAAGACCCGGCCGGGAACGTGGGGAGAAGCCACCCACCCTTCTCCCAGTAAGAGCCGGCCTGGATCGGCTTTACAGCCATACTAAATAGCAAAACCATGTCAGCCAGCACTAGCTGCCGCTGACACATGTAATTACCGGCTCTTACCTCACTGAGGCCAGGAATCTAGGTGACACATACCTTCCATCAATGACGGACCCTTGCACCTTTCTACAGTACTACAGTACTGTAGTGTGTTGCGCTGATTCTTTTACTTGGCCATTTCTAAAAGCCCTGCAGGAATGGAACAATGCGGCGCGCGCAGCAATTTTTTTTGCCCCGCCCATTATTAAAAGCCCCCTCTACATATAATAGGCCACACCCAACAAACACTGTACAGCTGAAATTCTATAGTTGAGGCCTGTCTCTACACATCATATGGAGAGGGGAGGGTCTGTCCTGGCTGCACTGCCTGCTTATACAACAAGCTACAGCCAGGAAGCTCCTCCGCTCTCCTCCCTCCCCAGATCCTGCTCAAGGCCTGTGGTTCCCCCCACCATCTGTCACCCGCCCGTGGCCTGCTGCCCCCTTTGGCCGTCCTCACCCAGCTCTGAATCCTCCTTCTGCTAATGGCAGGGGGAGGAGCCGGAGCATCTCCTCTCCTACATAGTGCCCCATACCTCTTACATCCAATGATGTCACCTTTGTTGTAGACGTTCTCTTTCTTTATCTTCTCCATTCAGACCAGACCGCCATGATGATTTTTCAGCCATCTCCCGTCTCTGCAGAGATTAACAAACAGACATTAGTTTCCCACATTTCCATCATCTTCTGAACACCCTTTCCTGTCACCCCTAATACTATACTGCAGAGAAAGTCCCCCTGGAAATACTACTACCACACAGATAGTGCCCCCTTCAACAATTATTGGCACACAGTGCTCTAAAAAATAACTGCGCCCAGACACTAATAGTATAAAGATAATGTCCCCAAAAAATTATTGTGCTAAGCTGAAACTGTGTCAGGGTGCCCCCCAAAGTAACAGTGCTCCCAAAATCCCACCAATAGAAATAATTCTCTGCCAGAGCACACTTAGTAGTAATAATGCCCCTATAGTACCCATACTAGTAATCATGTTCCTCATAGACCCCCAGTAGTAGTAAAGCTAATACCCCCTAGTAGTAATAATTCTCCCTATAATATGACAGTACATGAAATACCCCCGCTTAGTGCCCGCAGTTGAGCTAATGTCCCCATAATGTATGCCAGAATAAAATGCCCCTATATAGTGCCACAGTAAATGCCCTCATAGTGCTCCTCTCGCCCTTTCCCATAGTGTCCCCCATAATATGCCAGTAAAAAATGCCCCTTCTAAGTGCCACCATATGCCCCAATAGTGCTCCACTCCCCCATAGTGCCCCCAAATAATGCCCCTTAGTGCCCGCTCTATCCTATAGTGCCAGTAAAAAATGCCCCCTTAGTGCCACCAGATGCCATAATGCCCCCCATAATGTGCCAATAAGAAAAAAGGCCCCTTTAGAGCCCCCACTTCCCCATTGTGCCCCCAAATAATGCCCCCATAGTGCCCCCAAATAATGCCCCTATAGTGCCACCAGATGCCCCATAGTGCTGTTCTCCCCTATAGTGCCCCCCATAATGTGTCGATAAAAAAAAGCCCCTTTAGACCCCCCAGATGCCCCCATAGTGCTCCTCTCCCCCATGGTGCCCCTCCCATAATGTACCAGTAAAAAATGCCCCCTTAGTGCCACCAGATGCCATAATGCCCCCCATAATGTGCCAATAGGAAAAAAAAGTCCCCTTTAGAACCCCCACTTCCCCCATAGTGCCCCCAAATAATGCCCCTATAGTGCCACCAGATGCCCCATAGTGTCGTTTTCTCCTATAGTGCCTCCCATAATGTGTCAATAAAAAAAAGCCCCATTAGAGCCCCCAGATGCCCCCCATAGTGCTTCTCTCCCCCATGGTGCCCCCCCCCCCCCATAATGTGCCAGTAAGAAATGCCCCCAGAGTGCCACACCCCCCAAAAAAATTGGGCTGTAAGAATTGTCAGATGCCCCCATAGTGCCAGCTCCCCCCCCTCCAAAAAAAAAAGAAAAAGAAAAAAATATAGAAAACACTGATACTTACCTCCATCAGCAGCGATGTGATGCAGGCTCTTAAGCCTGTGTCCCTGCTGTGTGCTGCCCGGCTCAGGCGGCGCGATGATGACGTCATCGCGCCGCCTGAGCCGGCCTCTGATAGGCTGCAGGCATTAGTGCCTGCGGCCTATCAGAAGAACAGGGGAGGGACATGCCTCTCCCTCCCCTGCCGCAGCACAGGATGGATATGGAGATGAGCGCTTCCACAATGGAAGCGCTCATCTCCTACTGCCCGCCCGGCCCCCCCACCGCTGCAGCAATTAAATCCAGGGCCGCGCCGCCTGTGGTGATCGGCGGTGCGGCCCTGAGGGATAAAAAATAAAATGTCTGGTTGTTCTAGTGGGGGTCCAGACCCGCTGGACCCCCCCTGTAGGTGCGCCACTGTATGTACGGACAGCAGAACCTATCATATACACTATATCACTATCTAACCTACACTGACTATCTCCCACTAACTATCTGTATTATATATAAGCTAACTAACTAACTATCTAATGTAATGACACAGGAAAGCAGAGAGCACAGCAATAACACTGCTGTCTCTCTCAGATCTGCAAAATACTGCATACAAGGGATGCTGTGGAGGTTCTTATATAGTAAGGGGTAGGCAACTTTCCTATTGGTTGCTGAGGATGTTGCTAAGCTCAGATAAAGACATTGCAGCCTTCTCATTGGCCCACAAGCAAGAAGGGAGGTAACTGTTGAAAAAAAAAAATCTAGAATATTCGAAATTACGAATATATATCACTATATTTTAAATATTTGCAGATTCCCTAAGTGCCGATATTCGCGATTATTATTCGATTTTCAAATATTCGAGCCCAACACTACTGGTCATTCCAGTGGACCATCACGGACTTCTGTCCCTTCAAGAGCTCTGTCAACGGAGCCGCTAAAGTGGCAAAATGGAGTATGAACCTCATATAATAGCCCACCATTCCCAAGAACAACTTTACTTGCCTCGTGGTGACAGGTCGGGGCCAATTCCGAATCGCTTCTATTTTATTCACTTTGGGTTTGATAACTCCACATGCAATGAGCAGGATATTGGGTAACGCTGACGCCACTTATGCAGTGGGTCAGGATATGGGTCACCAATTGAAGCGTGCGCAGGGTACTATGCCAGGGCCCTTCCAAGGTGTTATAACGCATGTCCCAGATTAGGAATGCCAGAGTGGTGTAATGGCCTATAATGTCTCTATAGGGCGGTGATAATTGTGTCAATGGTGTCTCCTACCTGGGTTCGGCTGGACTCCTGGTTCCTGGCTCACTTGCAATAAATTTGAGTGTAGTGATAGTAGGAGTAATAGAGGAATTTTGCAGCAGAAATGATGTCCAGACCTTTAGATGAAGTTCAAACTTTTCTTTACTGAAGATAACTTGTACTCAAGCAGTATACAGCTTTGGTCTCTGGTCCCAGCAGGTTTTAGCGATCATTGGCAGGAATAAATCTTCTGCACTTTAAATCTGGAGCTTGCAGGATAATTTGTCTGTTTGTTAGAAAAAACTTTTATCCAGCTCACCTTGGTATGGTATATAGTCCCGGCTCCAGAGGCCCTGGGGGAGTGTTCCCGTAACAGGCAGAAAACAAATTGGAAGAAGGATTCTGGAGACAAATAAAGGTCCTCTTTTCAGCTCTTCTTTATTGAATATTTCTTAAAACCGACATAGTCACTGTCCCCACGGCATGGTCGCTGACGCGTTTCGGGTGAGTACCCTTAGTCGTAGCACCATTCTGAATGTGACCCCACATTATAAAGGAATTGGAGTGCGCCTCTTCAGAAAATCCAAAGAGAAACCTCCGATCCCATAGGCTGCCACAACAGAAGCACACCTCTTCCCCAATTATTTGTACAATTGAAAACACACTGTGTGGATAGTCCTGGGGCAAATTAACCCCTATTCTCCATGCTGTTGGTTTCTATAGGAATAAACCGCACAGTGTGAATACATAATCCTTTCTATCTGTTAAAATAACATTATAAACAACCGGAATGGCCTGACAACTGCGGTAAATTACAATCAGTTGTAAGCCGACAATAAAAGCACAACTGACTATTGGAACAGAAGTAAGCATATATAAAAATCATATTGTTGCAGCAATAAATGTTACAGAAAATTCACTATAAATACGTAAATCTACATAGCTAGTGTTGTGAATTTAGTTGCTCTATATATGAGAAGCAACTAGAGAAAACAACACACTTGCTTCGGTATAATCTTATCACCATTACTTTAATCAAGCAGATTCATATTATGTGTGGATCATACTGTTGAAAAATAAGCCGCTCTGTGTGATCAGTGTCCTGAGCAGTGTTCAGCCGCCCCCCCTTCGGGATATACAGCCGCCCCCCCCTTCGTCCCATAGTCTCTGGTATAGGCTCCCTGACGGAGCGTCTGGGCAGTTGGCTGGACAATATTCTCCAGCCACTGGTCAGACGTACCCCAGGGTTTCTAAAAGATACCTCAGATGTGCTACGAGCCATGTATAAATTTGAGTGGAATGAAAATTATAGATGGATTACAGCGGATGTGGTCTCTCTTTATCCCTCTATTCCCCACGGGGTTGCTCTACTAGCATTGGAATTTCATTTGCATCGATATACTGGACTTGGTTGCGACCATATAGACTTTATTTGTGAGGTCACGAAATTTTTGTTGACACACAATTACTTTGTGTTTGATGGTGTGCATTACCTACAGACCCGCGGAGTGTCAATGGGAGCCAAGTTCTCACCGTCCTTGGCCAATCTGACTATGTCCTATTGGGAAGAGAAATTCACATATAGTCAAGACAACCCCTTTGGGCCTGGTTTGGTCTGGTACGGCAGATACATCGACGACATACTTATGGTGTGGGCGGGCGGTGTGTCTGCCGTCCCAGACCTCCAGGCTTATTTAAATAATAATGACTACAATCTGCGATTCACCTGTTCAGCTTATGAGTCCCATACCAACTTTTTGGACTTGACACTCCGCGGGTGTCCGGGAGAAATGGTGCACACCATCACATACAGAAAGGAAGTGTCTGGCAATTCAATTCTCAATGCAAAAAGTCATCATCCAATGCATACTATTAGAGCAATCCCCGTGGGAGAATTTATGTGCACAGCAAGAAATTGTAGTGATAGGGATAAATTAGAGGAGGAGATGGACAAGGTAGCCTTGAGACTAAAGGAAAGAAATTATCCCACTTGGATGATTAAAAGGGGTAGAACAGTAGCATCACTCAAAGATAGAAAGGAAATGTTATTTGGTAAGCCTAAGTATATGAGAACTGGAAAGGCTTCTACAGGCGCTGTGGGAGCTTGCGGGGAGAAGGAGCGTGACAGTATTCCTACTTTATCCTTAACGTACAGTAGTGAATTCAATGCAATTAGCACATCTATAAAAAAATGTTTGCCTATACTGTTTGACGATAATATTTTATATCAAGCATTGAAAACAGGTTGCAGAATAGTCTCTAGAAGAGCTGCTACCCTGTCATGCTCCTTGTCCCCGTCTCTCTACACCGCTAGCCGTACCAAAAAAGATGTTAAAAGTAACTGGTTAGGTTATCAGGGTTTTACTAAATGTGGCAGTAACCCTTGCAAAACCTGCAGTTACGTTCTACCCACACAAACCTTTGACAACTCAACACATACAGCCAAATTTCCCATTCGCAGTTATATTAACTGCAATACGGAGGGTGTTGTCTATGTCGTCAGATGTACCCATTGCGATCTGATGTACATAGGCAGCACGGTACGTAAGCTTAAGAGCCGCACCCTTGAACACTTGAATTATATTAGCAACCCGAATATTCTTAACATCTCTAATATAGCGAGGCACTTTATTCAAAAACATGCTCGCAAAGTGACATTTTTTCAAGCATTTGCCATTGAAAGAGTTTCGGCACCTAAAAGGGGCGGTGACCATCAAAAGAAAATTCTTCTCAGAGAGGCATACTGGATCTTTAGACTCGGGTCTAGGATTCCAGCGGGTCTTAACCTGAGAAAAGAGCTTATGTACATCTACCACTGATTGACATTTATCTAAGTGGAGATGTGCATTTACCCACAGCTCAATGGGAAATTTTTTCATTCTGGTTACAGTAGTCAGGAGGAGTGGGATTTTGAATGTCGCATAGGATCGTGCGTGCAGGCTGAACACTGCTCAGGACACTGATCACACAGAGCGGCTTATTTTTCAACAGTATGATCCACACATAATATGAATCTGCTTGATTAAAGTAATGGTGATAAGATTATACCGAAGCAAGTGTGTTGTTTTCTCTAGTTGCTTCTCATATATAGAGCAACTAAATTCACAACACTAGCTATGTAGATTTACGTATTTATAGTGAATTTTCTGTAACATTTATTGCTGCAACAATATGATTTTTATATATGCTTACTTCTGTTCCAATAGTCAGTTGTGCTTTTATTGTCGGCTTACAACTGATTGTAATTTACCGCAGTTGTCAGGCCATTCCGGTTGTTTATAATGTTATTTTAACAGATAGAAAGGATTATGTATTCACACTGTGCGGTTTATTCCTATAGAAACCAACAGCATGGAGAATAGGGGTTAATTTGCCCCAGGACTATCCACACAGTGTGTTTTCAATTGTACAAATAATTGGGGAAGAGGTGTGCTTCTGTTGTGGCAGCCTATGGGATCGGAGGTTTCTCTTTGGATTTTCTGAAGAGGCGCACTCCAATTCCTTTATAATGTGGGGTCACATTCAGAATGGTGCTACGACTAAGGGTACTCACCCGAAACGCGTCAGCGACCATGCCGTGGGGACAGTGACTATGTCGGTTTTAAGAAATATTCAATAAAGAAGAGCTGAAAAGAGGACCTTTATCTGTCTCCAGAATCCTTCTTCCAATTTGTTTTCTGCCTGTTACGGGAACACTCCCCCAGGGCCTCTGGAGCCGGGACTATATACCATACCAAGGTGAGCTGGATAAAAGTTTTTTCTATATTTCCAAGTGTTGATTTCCGTGCTACACCTGTGGTTACCCGAAAAGATATTTTTACCTCTGGCTCTACAACTCGATTTTTTACTGACAGTCACTGTCTCACACGTGCATACTTCTTCCAATGGCCTTTTCCACCTTGCTAGACCGGCAATCCAAGGCGGATTCGGTCTTTTCTGTGGAGGAGCTGACTGGCCCAGGTGATGTAAATCTAAAAACCACAATGTTTAATCTGGAACGACTATTAAATCAAGAAACCCGTGTTTGGTGGGACTGTACTACCTTATCTAAATATAAGGAAAAGAATATGATCCCACGGGGACTAAGGATTAAAAAAGTACCGACTACGGTGTTCTCGGAAGACTTTGTACTTAAATGGAACAATATCCTCTCGGACTGTTCGATGCAACTTATGGAGCTCATTATAGACTTTGAGAATATAAAACTGCAAACCTTACAACAGGAAATTCAATCTACTAGAGAGTCCCTAATCAAGTACAGTAACAGCAAGGAGTATACCGTTATGGACGAAGACATAAAGACATCCATTACCAAACTTGAAGATACCATAATGGACTATAAACATTCTAAATACCAACGTGATTTGCATGACTACACCCATAATCAGGTTTATGAATGGGGAAGGAGGGAGAATGTTTATTCTACACCCAAATCTATCCTAAAACCCCAGAAAAACCGTAATTACAAAAGATTACCTAAAAGGGTGTCCAGAGTCAGTTTCTCCTCTGACGCAGAGGGGACTGAACCTTCCTATGTGACGAGTGATCTGGAGCCGGGACCCGATGTCTCCGCCCTCCACCCTGCACCTGAGGAGGCTAGCAATTTTGCCTCATATTATAAGAGGTCAAAGATTGTAAGAGACAAGGATGATATGAAAAATGCCTCAAAAAACGCAGAGTCAGGGGGGGACGGAGACACCGGCCAGCGGCAGCAAAGATCAACTCGGTTGCAGACGAAACAGAAGTGAGTAGTAGGCAGCTAAGTGTTGTTAATTTATCTAGTGTTGTCCTGAGCAGTGAACAGATAAATGTACTTTCACTTGGTCTTAATTTTGCACCAACTTGTCATTTTGATATGTTCTCCACCCTATTAGACATTAATAAATTTGTGCGCAATATCACTGTATCCCGACATTTCCATGATATACCATCTCTTCCTGAGCCCCCCCAGGACAGCATACAATTCTATGAAGACAACTCGTATAAAGATCTCCTGTTCAATGAACAGTTAGCTCTATGCTGTCTTGAGGGTCTTCAGGATGAACAGGGAATTAGAGACCTACCGAAACCGGCCGGCAAATTTTGCACACGTAACACCAAATTTTATCCAGTTATGTCACGTACAGGCAGTATGGATGTTTTCCAGGAGGTCCTGGAAAAAGAATTGAGGAATATTGAACTAGAAAGTAAGAAAAATAATAATTATAATAACCTCAATGCATCCCAAGCCCTTGCTCTTCAGCAATTACAACAATGTGACACCATAGTGATTAAAATGGCGGACAAAGGGGGGGCGGTTGTTATTATGGATAAGATAATTTATGGCCAACAATTGCGGGAGATGTTGGCAGACACTTCCACATATAAGAAATTATTGCGTGACCCGCTACAAGAATATATGGCTGTCTATGTTTCGCTGCTATCGAAAGTAAGGGAGAGTGGTATATTCGGTGACAGTGAATATAGATACCTATATGTGGAAGTGCCAGTCACCCCCATAATGCACGCATTGCCCAAAATCCATAAGGATATACAGCCGCCCCCCCTTCGTCCCATAGTCTCTGGTATAGGCTCCCTGACGGAGCGTCTGGGCAGTTGGCTGGACAATATTCTCCAGCCACTGGTCAGACGTACCCCAGGGTTTCTAAAAGATACCTCAGATGTGCTACGAGCCATGTATAAATTTGAGTGGAATGAAAATTATAGATGGATTACAGCGGATGTGGTCTCTCCTAATCCCTCTATTCCCCACGGGGTTGCTCTACTAGCATTGGAATTTCATTTGCATCGATATACTGGACTTGGTTGCGACCATATAGACTTTATTTGTGAGGTCACGAAATTTTTGTTGACACACAATTACTTTGTGTTTGATGGTGTGCATTACCTACAGACCCGCGGAGTGTCAATGGGAGCCAAGTTCTCACCGTCCTTGGCCAATCTGACTATGTCCTATTGGGAAGAGAAATTCATATATAGTCAAGACAACCCCTTTGGGCCTGGTTTGGTCTGGTACGGCAGATACATCGACGACATACTTATGGTGTGGGCGGGCGGTGTGTCTGCCGTCCCAGACCTCCAGGCTTATTTAAATAATAATGACTACAATCTGCGATTCACCTGTTCAGCTTATGAGTCCCATACCAACTTTTTGGACTTGACACTCCGCGGGTGTCCGGGAGAAATGGTGCACACCATCACATACAGAAAGGAAGTGTCTGGCAATTCAATTCTCAATGCAAAAAGTCATCATCCAATGCATACTATTAGAGCAATCCCCGTGGGAGAATTTATGCGCACAGCAAGAAATTGTAGTGATAGGGATAAATTAGAGGAGGAGATGGACAAGGTAGCCTTGAGACTAAAGGAAAGAAATTATCCCACTTGGATGATTAAAAGGGGTAGAACAGTAGCATCACTCAAAGATAGAAAGGAAATGTTATTTGGTAAGCCTAAGTATATGAGAACTGGAAAGGCTTCTACAGGCGCTGTGGGAGCTTGCGGGGAGAAGGAGCGTGACAGTATTCCTACTTTATCCTTAACGTACAGTAGTGAATTCAATGCAATTAGCACATCTATAAAAAAATGTTTGCCTATACTGTTTGACGATAATATTTTATATCAAGCATTGAAAACAG